>NC_045951.1:7500000-8125000 GCF_004382195.2 Drosophila sechellia | reverse complement strand
GAAAATAATTCCATAAATAAGTTCAATTTAATATTAAAAAATAACTTGTTTTGAAAATGCACAAGGAACGTTGTTAAGCACTAAATGACATACGGTCTCATTAAGCCTTACTTTCTTTACCACACTGCCCGCTGTTATCGATAGCAGCACTATCGATTCCAAGTGATATTAATTAATCACTTCTGCTGTTTACTTTCTTAATTAAAACTCTGTTAATTAAATTATCAACAACGGCTGTTCCAAACCCACTGCGACGCGTAAACGAAGTCGCGTTTCACGCTGCAACGAAACGAAAGGAAACCACGTGAAAATCGCTCACCAATCCCCCCAAAAAAAAAATTCCCATTTGGCGAAAACAACAACAGTAATTAGGGTGTGAGAGTGTGGAGTGAATAGCTGAATAGTTAAATCAGTGAATAATTTACCGTACGGCCTTCGCCTTCCCCTGCGGAAACAATAACAAAGCCCAGCGTTCACATACACCCACACACACACGGGTCTACCACGCATTCACACGCAGGCCAGCCGATAACCTGTGTGTGAGGCAATCGCCGTCATCGTTCGAAATCAAATCTCTAATCGGTGCAGCAACAACAATAACAGCAGCTGCAGCATAATCAACAATTGAGTTTATACGTATATAGCTAAAAATAAGGTTCAAATATGGGACTGTTATTATCGCGGCTCTGGCGGATGTTTGGCAACGAGGAACACAAGCTGGTGATGGTGGGTCTGGACAACGCGGGCAAAACCACCATCCTGTACCAGTTCCTGATGAATGAAGTGGTCCACACAAGTCCCACGATCGGTTCCAACGTGGAAGAGGTCGTCTGGCGGAATATACACTTCCTTGTCTGGGATCTTGGTGGTCAGCAGAGTCTGCGCGCCGCTTGGAGCACCTACTACACGAACACAGAGCTGGTGATCATGGTCATCGACTCCACGGACCGGGAACGGTTAGCTGTTACGCGGGAAGAGCTCTACCGGATGCTGCAGCATGAGGATCTGAGCAAGGCCAGTTTGCTGGTCTATGCCAATAAGCAGGATCTCAAGGGCTCCATGTCGGCGGCGGAAATCTCACGACAACTGGACCTCACCTCCATCAAGAAGCACCAGTGGCACATCCAGGCCTGCTGTGCGCTCACCGGCGAAGGACTCTATCAAGGATTAGAGTGGATCGTGCAGCGCATCAAGAACAAATGACCCGCCAAACATGCTACATATTAGCTAATTAATCATTAACGACTAGCTGTCTAGAGAAAGTAAACCAATTTTGATATAAACAATTTTTAAGCGTTTCCAAATTGTTTGAAAAGTTGTTGCCAAGCCAATTTTATTTAGTGTAAAATACGTCCGAACAGGAGTCCCTCGATGATTTAAAACTACGTGTATATGGATAATGTCTAGGAGCTAAGCCAATTAACTATTATACTTCCAATAAAATTACAAAATAAACGAGTTTATTTCGACACTGTCGCGTATCAAATTGAATACAAATTACAAATAGAGAAGTGGACGTATTTGCCTCTCTGAGCATTGCCTTGTAATTGACATTGTTGGCTCGATTCGCTGATGTGTGAGATTGTTTGTACTCTATCGTCAAAAATAAATACATGGTTGTGCAAAAGTTAGTGTCTAGGATTAGGTTAAAGCATTAGCATACTAAAATATAGCCACAAGAACAATTTGATCACAAAAGTAAAAGCAAACTAAAGAGCGGGTTTAGTGGATGTTAGGTCTAGGTGAGATTGCAGGAGCTGCTGCAACTCTTTAAAGGCTTTCCCTGGCCCAAGGTGATGGTGTTTTCTCGCACCTCCTCCACATTGTTGGCATCGTGTTGGCGCTGTAATTGGAACATCATTAGCTCAGGTATAGTTAATAGCCGGACTCGTACTTTAAGTTCGTTGGCCAGGCAGCGGAAGGCGTCCTCCACGTTCATGTTCTCCTTGGCGGAGGTCTCCATCACGAACAGAATCTCAGGTATATATTGACACATCTGGCGCGCCTCTTCGAAGTCCACCTCGCGCTGCTCCTCCAAATCGCACTTGTTGCCCACCAGGATTATCAAAACATTGGAAGCGGTGTACCTGCGCACTTCTTCGATCCATTTTTGCAAATTGGAAAAGGAAGACCGCTTGGTGATGTCGTAAACTGTCAGGAGGAAACACATGGTATTCAAGCAGGGTAAACAAACACCCCGCTGATAAGGCGCTTCGCTATTTAAATCAGTGCCAGGCAATCACTTTAAAGCGTTCTCTGGTTATCAGTAGTACCTATTTGGCATGACAAATGGATGGGCGTATGCCTATGCCCCCGAAACAAAAGATACCGATACTGGGACTCACCAATTAAGACACCGTTGGCCGAGCGATAATAGCTCTGCGTAATGGTGCGAAACCTCTCCTGACCAGCAGTGTCCCAGATTTGTAGCTGGAAAAGAGGGACAGGATATGCGTCATATTGGTGGCGGAATCAGTGCAATCCATTATGCACCTTGATTTGTTTGCCCTCCACGGCGATGGTCTTCATAGAAAAGTCAACTCCGATGGTGTTCCCATGTCGCTCTATGTAGTTCCCTGTCTTAAATCTGTCCACTATGCACGTCTTCCCCGTTCCGCAGTCACCAATGAGAACGATCTTGAACAGGAAGTCAAAGTGCTCCTCGTTTGGCAGTGCCATCAGTGTCTGAGGATTGCGGGCGGTCATCTTTTGGCCGCTGTTCTGGCCGTTAACAGCCCTCCTTTGCCTGCGGCCCTGCTTTTCTAATGACAACAAAGTGAAGCAAAACTAATTTTATTGATACGCAATATCAGCTGTTGGCAATCGATAGTTGACCTATCGATAGGAGGGTCAAATAATAATACACTACTACTTACAAATTGTTATTTGACTAATTTATTTGTACTAATTTTAGTGAATATTATGGGTTTTCTGCTTCATTTTCTTATACAATGCGAAGCTCATATATCGATTTTAAATTTTAGATGTGATATCGGCCGTTAGGTTTTCTCAAAATAAAATCGAAAACCTATTTTCAAATTTTTTACTTTTTTAAAATATAAATATTTATTTATTTGCACTATATTTACATGGCTACATGTATTGCATTTCGCTCAAAAAACGATTTTAATATTTACTTTCTTACAATTTTTGAATTAAAGTTACATTTTGTTATGTACAATGAAATAGTGCCCAAATAATGTTAATAAACAATTTTATTCAATTGTATTGGATTTTCTCTTTTCAAATTTGGTCAAAACGAATTTACACGATTTTCCAAATCGCAAATTCCAACTCTCACTGATGGCTCTGCAATGGATATCTATTGGGCTGATTTTAACATTACGCAATAAAGCACTAAATATGTTGACAATTTATTTAATTGACTCACAAATGGAAAGCCCTCTTGCGTGTAAACCCATGTGAATCGAGGTACTTGCCCCGATTAAAGCGGCGATCACGTAGGTCAGGCTTTCTGATAACGCATGGGACTCCAATAAATTTTCACCACGTACATTGATGATGGCGCCATTTGACGCTAAAGAGCTGACTTTATGGGTCTGTAAATATTTACGATGTGTTTCGAAGAAATTCCTCGCGTTTTCCCCATGGAAATCTACGCAAAATGCAGACCTTGACCCACATATCAACTTCTATCTCTAGGCAGCGAAACGAGACTCACTTTCAAACCGCAGCGGAAGCGGCCGGGAAACATGTTCTATGTATCTCACCGAATGCAAATAAGCTGACCAACTGCTTCGATTGCCAAACGAATTGGAAACCGCATGCCAGATGCGCCTGCGCACACGCACTGTCGCATCCATTTCGCGTGGAAAGTTTAACTGCCGATCTGGAAGCCAAAGTCTGCCCGAGGACTTGTCCCCCGATTAGCCCCATGCTGATGAACATCGTCCATACAGGCAAAAAACAGGGTCTTTAGCTCCGGCTATCATCAGCCGCATTTCTAATGGTTACATTCATCCTTAAGTGTCGGAAAGCATGGAGAATAAATCTAAAACTGATTGTTCTCAGAAATTAGCATTATACCAATTGTGTTCTTGTGGTTTAATCTTTATATTTGAAGAAATTAAGAAATCCAAAAGGGTTAGTAGGTAACTTTATACTTATAATGGTTATATCCTATAGAACAAAGTTACAATATATGTATTTTTATGTACTTACATATGTATCTTCCACACTTTTTCACTTTGAAAAGAAATTAATTGACTGTTCCCTGGAGCTGCAACCGCAACCTAGTTCCGAGTCAGGATAGCCCTCACAATGGCGATGAGTCACAGGAATGCTGGAAAATGCTCGCGGCTAGACCTACTCCCATCTCCCAGTAAAGAGATTCATTCCCCCGCATGTTGAGATCTTCGTCGCAGGCAAAAGGAAATCAAACAGCGAATTGGCAACTTCACACAGAGCAGCTCCTCAGAAACACGAAGACCAGATCAAACAAATTTTTTTTGCTGGCCTGGCTGACTGGTTTGCCGTTTTGGCTGGCGGGTAGCTTCTGCCCGACTACTTCCCCCTGGATGCCATCGCCACCTGAAAGGCCTCGGAATTCTCGGCCTCACTTTTGCATTGAAGTTTGGCCCGTTCGTCGCTGCTTTTTATCGCTCGCCTCGACCGCTGGCCGCTTTAGTTGAATTTCAAACGTTTGCGCGCGCGGTCGTCGGATCGTGTCCCAAAAAAAAAAAAATCGAAAACCAAAGTCGTAAAATCCATTGAGGGTTTGAGAAGCGCTTTTCCTTCGACCACAAGGATTGCCAAGCGTCGTTTGAAAAGTGAAAAACGTGCTGAGATCGCTGCCTAGTAGAATAACATACGCTTGATCTCTAGCATTGAACTTTGTGGAAAGAGGAAGAAGGATTTTCCAGCAGAAATTAGGACACGGGCAGCCTGACCAGTTTGGTAGATTTTTTCAAACAACTAAAGATTATGTAAGCTTCAGATTCCTGCAGCGAAATGTGACTGAAGAAAAAAATAGGAAAAGGAAAACAAAAACCCAATTACCTAATTGCCATGCATCCGGCGTTATCGCTTGTCAACTTTCTACCCCCGCTTATTTTGATTGATTTCTTCACTTATGCGAGGCACGAACATCCACATTCAAATCCAATTCGAATCGAAATCCGGTGGACACTTGCACTTTCCTCCGCCGGAATTGCCTTTCGCAACAATTGTTTTTGTTTTGCTTGCCGCATTTCTGATTAATTATTCAGCACCATTCATCGCAGTGCGGGTGCAACGTGCCCGTTAAAACGAAAGACTTAAGCAACGAACTTTTCGGCGAGTGTCACTTTGACTGCGATCGGGTATGAAATAATCAAAATTATTATTCGATCCGAAGTGCCAGCGCTCACCTGCTGACCCAGTTTTCGGTTTCACAGCAAAAATTAAGTAAATTTCTTTATGTCGCCGTTGTCGTTAAAGCCAAACTCTCTGGATTCTGACAGACGGACGTGGATACGTCCATACTTAGCAGGCGCCAATTAAAGCTCAGCTGCACTAATTCGCCATAAGTTGCCAAGGCTTTTCTCTGTCTCGGACACTGTCTCTTTCTATTTCTCTGTCGCCTTCTCCACTCCATTTTCTGTCTCAAATCACTTCTCTGGCATTCCCACCTGACATTTGTTGCGTGTTTGTTAGTGTCTGCCTGGTTGTGTTTTTTTTTTACCAAAGGGTAACCCCCCTGGCACATGAAACTGGCTACCGAAAGCTGTACAACTAATAACTAATATATGTTTACATATATTTAGCGTTTAATGTACTGACATTTTAGGTTACAGCACTCGACTTTTGGGTGAACCCAGTGAACACTTTTTAAAACTGATGGTAAATGTAGGTCGCGATGCCATTAAACATAACGAATATTAAACCGTTTTAAAATAATGCCTAATTTACAAATAGGCATTGCTTTCCAATATAATCTATATCAATGGTTATTCCTTTTTGTGTCACACAGTGAGAAATACACAATTATACATGAGCACTAAAATTTTCACCAAAATTTGGACGACTAGTAATGTTTTGTATTCATCTGAAAGGCAGTTTTGCTGAATGGACATCAAAATGATCCCTGGCCAACATGTGTTTGGACACCATTCATGGCCATAAGCGAGAGTCGCCGACAAGGCGTCGATGCCAACTGCTGTGGATTGCTTTGGTTTAGCCACGAGTGGAGCAGAGTGGACGGGGGGATACTGACCGGGCCAGTTGTGTCGCTTCCTCATCGCACTTGCCCAGTCGGAGGCACTTGCTCCTCCTCGTCCTCCTCCCTGTCCAGCCTAGATGGTGGCCTCATTTCGATTTCACTTCTATCACTCCACAGCAATTAATCTCATCTACATTTCGGCCTTATGCACTGGCCACGCCCACCGGCTGTTCGCCTGTCTGCCCAAAGTGACAACTTGACACCGAATTTGTTTAGGCCTAATTTCCTTGTAGCGCTACCATTGCAGAGAAACTCTGCCCAGCGTTTTGCTAATTGATTTACTTGATGGGACAAGTTATTTGCTTGGTAAGCTAAACAGTGTTTTTAACAAAATGTTAATTAGGGAAACGTCAGCGGTTCTCTGGGTACTATTATAGTAATTACTTTTTTAAATCGCATTTGTGCTTCTCAAATTGACATTAGGCACAACTTCTAACGTTAAAGTGGTTTATAGCTTTCAAACCTTAGAGATTAAGGCAATTGATTTTGGTGTTACAAGGTTTATGTAATTAAATAGTGGAAAACGTAAAGGTTATACTACTTATCACCTTCTTGTTTCATTCCATTTCTTAAGTTTCCTTGCATCCAGTAAGACATAGTTTCAAATACCAGAATCTCCCCTGACACCACACATGTATCAAAGATTTTGCACCACTAGAAACGCCCACCGGCCTGCTTGATATCTTGTTTATAACAGTTGTAACGTTGTCAAATTGGGAGAAACTCTGTCAAACCTTTTGGAAAATTAAGTCCATGAGTTTGAAGGAGTGTGTGGAGTAGGCTGGAATGCCTTGGTCTAGATAGCTGTTGGAACCTGCACCTCCCAGTTGGCCATCAAATTGCAGCCTTTGGGAAAGTGCCGGCGCATCTGGCTGGAGCTCTAATGATTGCCCGGATCGCTAACGGATAGCAAACACTCCATCTATCTATGGATACCTCAAAGCGAACCAAACCGAACCGGCTGTGGCAAGTTCTTCGCTTAGTTGCATCATTGGTGGTGCGGTAAAAGTGCGTCTTGCTCCATTTAGATTCTATTCGGGGTGAAATCGACTTCTGGAGTCAACAGGTTTCGTTTAGACTTATAAATCAATTTGTTAACATGCTTTCACTGAATACACACGCGTATTGCCAATTCTTCTTGCAACTGCGATTGATGTCAATATGTGTAGCCATAGCTGCAAGTCGTAATCGAAATTCAAGCTGCCAAGGCTAACGGTTTGAGTCAGTGCACCTGGAACAATGCCAAGAAGGCAAAGAAGTATGGAAGAGCTTTCCCAAAAAATCGACATGAGCTAAAACATAGAGCTCCACGCAACGAAACCAGTTGAAAATATGAAAATCGAGGGGGCTGATTCGAGGGGAAATCTAGTTGAGAATGCAGAATGGGGTGAGCGATCCAGTAGGTGAGTCCATGTGTGCGCCACAATTGCTGTTATACAACTGTTGTATAATGATGGCCATTAGGCCAGTCTTTTGCCAACTCAATTGCTAGGCGGTCGAAATTGGAATGGGACTCCGTGTCTAGTCGAGTTCGTTGCCTAAGTCTTTTGTTTGAGTTTTCACCTCTGCAGGAGCAATCAAATTAGTTAGCCATGCTGCCTACTCCCAGTGAAAATAAAGCAATCGAGGATCTCCATTATAATAATGATCAATCAATCGTTTGCACTCTAATCACTATTATCAGCATCTAATCATTATTATGACAGCATTCAATGGATGTTCAGTAACGAGCTTGGAAAAAAACACGAGAATATCTAGAAAACTAAAGTGTTATGTATGGGTTATGTTGATCTTCTGTTTAAAAGCCTCTAACTTATTAGTTGTTTCTCGACTTTTGCAATAAACATTTTTTATTGCCATCTCAGCACTCATCGCTCAACATGACCATGGAGAAGGTGTTAACGCGACGCAGTCACCTGCTCCTCCTACTGCTGCTGCCACTTGTCAGCTTATGTCCAAATGCATTGGCACTCAATCGACAGGGGGATGCTGGCCAAGATTTGGATATGGCAGCGCAGCTGACGGATGTGGAGGCCGAGGCTAGGCCGGATTACGATGCCGATTCTCCGGATACGCCGCACATACGCAAGAAGAGGCTCATCTGGATTACGGATGATGGCAGATTGGCCCTGCCGCCGGGCACTTCGCTGACATTCGTGCCAACCATTGCCCTGCCCCTGGTTCGGCATCCGCCCGAGGGATTCTTCTCCAACCTGACCATCAGTTTTCCCGTCACCAGTGCGTAGACAGCTCTCAATGCCAATGATTAATCAATTAACTTGGATTTTTGGTGCCTCAATCCACAGTTGATTTCGACAAGCTGGGTCTGACAGACAACCAAAATCCTCTGGGGGATCTGCCGCCTCTGTTCGCCCGCTCCTTTGGGCACGAGGCAGGCCACATGGTAGGTGAATATGTGGCGAGGTATCTGCATGTCCAGCGCAGGAAGAGGGATCTCAGCGAGCAGCGTAGTAGAAGCAATGAGGATCATCCCTTTAGGGTACACGAAGAGGGTCCAAAGTATCCGGAGCTGCCAGCCGGACTGCAGCATATTTTCCATGGCGGAGAGCGGGTTCTGCTCTATGGCGTAGTGGAGGACTTCCTCTCCACCTTTGGTATGGATGGCAAGGCCTGTTTGCTGAGAACCATTTGTGAGATGCACTCACGAAGCTTGGAGAAATTCGGTGTCTTTGGAGAAATGACTAAGCTATTTTTAACGTGAGTAGTTTGCTCCTTTCAACCGTTATTCTTTATTACACAAATCTCTCTTATAGGGTAACCAAATCTCCGTTTTCCGACCTGGTACCCGACTATGTACAAGCCCAGGAGGTGGGCGAGGGAAAGCAGGCACCAGGAGAATGTTTTCCGTACTTCAAGGACTGTCCGAAGAGTATATTTAAAGCCTTGTCCAGCAAGTATAGCAAACCACCCCCTGCGAGCAAGACGAAAAAGACAAAACCCACAGACAGACCGGTGGGCGAATATCATGAGGAGAAGGTGATCCAGCTGCCCACCACTCGTGATCAGGACAATGTGTATATGTAGAACAATTACCAACTCCCATGCGAACCCCCATTGTTGACCTCGTCTAGATGTTAGGATTACGATTGAGTTGAGCGCGTCCTCAAAGTCACTTGCTTGTAATTAACGTGTACTAATTAATTTATAATTATTTATTTTATTTACGAATTGTATTTATTGTTAGTCGTAGGCGTTGTTAATTGCTTAGATTTGTATCCATGTTTGCGTAGTGGTCTGTAAATAATTGAAATTGTGGCATAATCCCTTCCTTACAACAAATGAAACCGTGTCAAATGAATAGAAAATAAATTTCCCATTAAAGGTGCTTTATAATTGTTTTCATTAAACTAACACCTTACGGCAATAATGGCCAACATATGTACAACATTGCGTTTTTTGATTTAAACTGGCGCCATGAAAGACAATTGCTTGCATTGCACAACACTATCAGCAGTTACAAATCAAAGTTTAAAACCAAATTAAACTGGTTGCACTGGCATCTAGAGTTGGAAAAAACGTTTTTATTCAATACCATGTTTTTTGTGAAAGTAATATACTTAATTGCGGTTATTAGCGCTGGGCTTATAGTTATGTAGTTACTTAACAAATTTCCTAACATTTTTGAGGGTAGATTTAAGTTCAAGACTTGTATTTATAAGGAGGAGAAACTTAACCTGGCTAAAAGACACTATCGCCAACTATCGAAAGTAAGACATCGATAACTTAAGGACTTATCGAAGGAACCGTCGGTCGCCAGGCCATCACTAGGACAGCTTTGTTTTGGTTTTGCAGCGAAAAAAACAGCAGCGTCGTGAGTTCTCTTCGTTTATTTTTACCAAGCCTCGCACAAATAAACCAGCGCATTACGTGTTGCACAGATGTTTGCGGATCGTCGAGGAAATCAATAAGCGAAAGGTGAGTGCTCCTGGGTGGGGGCCAGCTGCCGCTCCAGAACCGCGAAAAGGCGGTGCTGTGAGTCAGGCGATGTGATCGCTGATTGAATTGGATTATCACGATAGGAGCTCCCATCGAAGTGCCAGCCGGCATTGTAGTTGTTTACATTGCGCGGACGTGGCGCAATATACTTTTAATCTTCTGCGGCAAGCTGCTGATTAAGATACCCCCGAACCGTTCCATTGTACAGATAACTTGGCAGTTAAACTGCGGAGCTGGAAGAGGATGGACACGATCGCTGGGGAGTCGCAGGGAGCATCGCCGCCGTCGAGCAATGAGGCAGCGGCGGGATCCCATTCCCAGAGCGATGTCTCCGAGGAGGAGGAGTATCTGGACAACAGTATCGAACTGAGGGGCTATCTCAGCAAGTGGACGAACTACATCTATGGATGGCAGCCGCGCTACATAGTCCTGAAGGATGGTACACTCTCATACTATAAATCCGAATCGGAGTCGGATTTCGGGTGCCGCGGAGCCATCAGCCTGACCAAGGCCACCATTAAGGTAGGACGGCCGAAAAGAGAGAGGGTGGTGCTGGGAGGTGGGAACTGGGAGCTCCTCCACCAAGTGCTTTCAATTGGACTAATAAAAAAGTAATGGGCGTGAGTGTGTGCGCATGTGTTTGCGACACATTAACCAACGATGACCACGACCTGAGGTCTCCGTTTCCATTCCCAAGCCAATACACCCATTCCCAATCCAATTCCGAGCGATGCAATCAATGCAGCGCAATCAATTAACGTTGGGCGACCAAAATAGACCAAAATTGAAGTCATCAATGTAAGTGGGGTGCCCCCAGACCTAGGCGCTGCTAGAAGGCCTTCTGTTGACAGGAGGGCGTGTTGTGCTAGGAGGGTGTTTCGCCATGAGTATGTACTTATCTATTTATATTGTAGGAGCTGCCAAAAGCATATACACAATGCTGACTCACCAGAAGCGGCCCTTCCATCAATTCGCCTTTTTTTTCAAAGATATTGAAGACTTATTTAGTTCATAGAATTTTTCACAACAATCCAAATAATAATTATCACCGATTTAATCGATCATGAACTTTTGCATTCATTGGATTACTTTACAGTGAAACCAGCTCTCTTGAAGTTTAAATTACTCATAATTGGATTTATTGGCCAGTGGATTCATTTAAATTCGAATTTATTTTCACACATTTCTCTTATTGGGCGATAGTGTTTTGACTCAATCAGGTTCCTCTGTAATTTCCATTTGCCAACAATAATCTTGTATTCGGGTGTTTTCCTTGTTGATTTCATGTTTACCACTGATTTGCGTTCCGCTATAATCAACCATTCAAAGTTAATTAGTTTTTTTTTCGTCGAACTTATTGTATTTCGTTTTAATAACTGACTTCTATTACCGGCATGAAATTCTAATTTAACCTTGGTTCAGTACAGACATTGCATAGTTTTCCCATAAAAATAGCAATTAATGTAGTATCAAATATAAGTAAGATAACCCGTTTATTTGTACCTATTTTGTGCCTTTTAAAAGTTCAACTTTAATTTTCATTTGTAGGCCCATGAGTCCGACGAGCTGCGCTTCGATGTTGTAGTGAACAACCTAAATAATTGGTGCCTGCGAGCTGAGACCAGCGAGGACCGCATGCACTGGGTGGATGTGCTGCAGCTGTACAAGGCGGACTCCGGCAGCACGGACACGACTTCCTTGCGCCGTCATGGCAGCACCATGAGCCTGCAATCGAACACCATCTCGCTGACCAGCGGAGGAAGCCTGAAGAAGACGCAGCGCAATCTGCGTGAAAAAGTCGGCGAGCTGGAGACCTTTAAGGATATACTATTTGGACAGATCGAGACCCTGCAGCGATACTTTGACGCCTGCTCGGAGGTGAACAAAAACAATGCCCAACCATTGGACCTGGGCGACGGTCTGAAGTCCATCGATTTCAAGGTAAAGTAGTGCACTTATCGGGCCATTGGTATATGCACAATGTACTAAGTACAACACTCGATTTTCTCAGGGGGAATCCATCACGTTTCGGGCCACAACGTCCGGCGTGCTAACCACCCTGCAGCATTGCCTAGAAATCATCGCCGAGAGCGATGAGTCATGGAAACGGAAACTGGAGCGTGAAATAGATAAGCGTCGACGTTCTGAGGACCAGAGCAAGTAGGTTGACCTAGTCGGAATAGATTCCTACAAGAAGAAGCAATTTCAATTGCCTTTTTTGTATTTGCTTGAAAACCAAGTTTTCCGAATTCGCATACTTTTCATCAAAAGTATCATGCTATTTCATGGTTTCATTTATTTATAAAAGGATTAATAATGTATTTAAATTTAATTTGTACATTCATTTCTGAAGCTGATTCATTTAAATGATTTTAAAGCTAAGTTAAAATCCGTTGTTTCTTCTTTGCAGAAAGCTCAAGGACGAAGTTGAGAAAATGAAGCGTTTATCGTATCCTGGCCCAGATTTCGAGGTGAGTCCAAGTTTACAGCTCTCGTAAAAGCAAAAGCGTTATCGCATTCACGGTCATTGCTGCTTAAATCGGGGCCAAACACGTTCCCACTGAAAATGCAAACAATCGCCGAACTAGTGGCGCGAAATTCGTATAAACGATTTGCGTGCGATTTGTCGGCGTCTTAAAATAAACCGCCTGATTCGACGTTGTGTCAGATATTTCATCATATGCAAGGAAAATAGAACACGCTGGACTATTATTTAAACATTTTCAATTCGATTATGGAATGCCAGTATTTGGTTCCGAATTTTGGCTGACACGAAGTTCCCGTGTTCGTTGTTAATCTGGAATTGGTCATGCAATATCGTTTTTCCGCTTACATTTGTTTGCCCATTCAATTCCATTTTAATGGCATATGTCCCCAATATCATTAGAAAAATGATGCACTCCTACGAATTGTAAGTGCTCACCTTGTTTTTTCTTCTTGGCTCGCTTACTTGGCGACTACTCAGGCTGAAAGACTGGGCGTCTAGACGGTTTCTTTAGGCCGGATTGACAGATGGGCGTAGCTTAAGATCTACTTCGAGCCAATATTGCAGACATTAAGGTTGAATAACGATCCAACAGTTGGCTAGAATGCACTTTGTGCAACGGGTATATTAACTATTACGTCTTCAGTGATCTTCATATGAAGTCTAGTTAGAAAAGCCCGAGTTAATTGAACAATTGATTAGTATTAGTATAATTTTCTTAAAACATATACAATATATAGTAAACACTGGGGTAAAATGTGTTATATTTACATGATTTTTCACCATACTTTCCAGCTTAGAGCATTCAATATCCGGCTCACTTTTTGAGCTGTGGCTTTTAGCCTGGCTTAGGGCTGTCAGGTTTATGGCTTATGAGCTAGGCTGGTCAGTCGGCGGTTAGCGATCGAGTGGCCAACACGTAGCAATCATAAACAAATTTGCTAGGCAAACAACTCAAAACGAAACTGTTTCTTTTTCATATTGGTCGTGGCATTTAATTGAGTGTGCAGATTGTGAAATTTCTTGCGTTGCATTCAAAGAGCTATTATAAATAAGCAAGTGTACACAATTGTAGCAAATGCTAGTTCATGTTGCAAATATAAAAGCGCCGAACGCATCGCTGTACAAATATACAAATTTATAAAATTATAAACAACGTCAACGCGATGCCCTCGGCGCGATTAGTTTGGCGCTCCGGCGGATTTCAGAAGGGCAACGTTAAAAAAATTAAGGTACAATGAATAAAAATCATAAATAATTTACATAGAGAGTGGGGGAATATATTTTTATAATATGTGTTTCGTATGGAAATATTTTAAGGCGTATAAACCATAAACGCTTCATTATATCTTCCAAATAAAATTTGTTGACACATTTAGTAATTTTGAATTATTGCAAGCATTGCTATGATAATAATGATATTTTTTCTTAGTGTAGGTAATGTTGCCTAAAATAAGTTTCATAAAATGTTGATGTTGGTTTTTTCTAACCAAATGGCCTCATTTGTGGGCCACCCACTCGCTGTTGAATGTTTGTAACTTTTGAAGTGCGGTGGCCAAAGAACCCCACGAATTAATTTATTATTTAAATGCTAGAAATCCTTTCCATTGGAGCTTTTTGCTCTGCGCGCTTTTCGCTTTTTACTCTCAGTCGCCCGCTTTCTCCTGCTCTCTCTTTTGGCCTTCTCTCTGCTCCGCTCATCCTGGCCAAGTTGGCCAGTGCGTTTGGGCCACCAGCAACAGTTTGTTTTGTGTCCTTGTGCTCGACGGAAGGATTCGCCAGGACACAAGTTCGCTCGCTTTTCCTGCTTTCGCCAGCCACGTAAACCTCTCTCTCTCTCTCTTTGGCTCTCTTGCGGTGGGATTCCTGATTTTTTCCTGCTGAAAAGGAGCTTAATTTTTGCCGCCCGAAAACCTCTGCTTTTATTGGGTTCAACTGCAACAATTTGTGGAGGAGCCTGGTAAGAGGAGACATAGCGACGCCACAGGAATAAGTACGCATATAGCCCATGATTTCATCGCTGGTCAGTTGCGAGTGGCAAAGATGATGATGCACTCGACTTTACGCCGCAGGGTGTATTTATTTCACCGCTTTTGGCTGCGCACATGTCTGCTTTAATTAATAAATATCAATTCAATTCCGCACAAATTCCATTCGAGGCATTTATTTTCCGCCGGTTGCCGTTCTGGGGATACACGCGCCAGTCGCAGACGTCAGAACGTGTACAGTGAACACTGGCTAGCACAGAATGGAGCAGACTTATACCTTGCAGGGTCTCGAACTTTGAGCAGCCAAGCAAGGCTCTCAAGTATAGTATTCTTAATATTTTCAAAAAAAAAAAAAAATCTCAGAATATTATGATTTTGTGTGTAAGTTAAAGTAGCAATTTCGAAATTCGAAACAGATTGTTAGGAGGAAAAGAAATTATATCGTTTGCAAATTGATCAACTTAATTAAATTTCGGCAGTATTATTGTGTAGCTTATTTGTGGTTTTTCCCCAAGAGATGCCACTGCTTTAATGGGATTCAGTACCAAGTACCAAGCCCCGTCTGGCGGTCTTCTGCTTTCGTATTCATGGCACAATGATGCGCCTTTGTGTCCATTATGCTCGCCCAATTACGCATGCCAGCCGACTACGAGAATCTCCGCCTGCCGACTGGTCAGGGTATGGAATGGGCGAAAAAACAACAGCATAAATTTGATTTTCTTGGGCCATTTGGCCGCACAAGTGTCGGCGATTAATTTATACAAAGCACGTTCCATTTCTTTCCAATTGGATTGAATGCGGTTTCGTCATTAAAATTAATTAGGCCGAACCTTCAAAGATGCTTTTGGGCTAAACTTGACTTAGTTTGCTCGATGCTAATGGAGATATATGTATAATATGACATTTCCCTTTAAATTTTGCAGGAGGGTCCACATTCCACATTACCCGAGGATGAGTTCTTCGATGCGGTCGAAACGGGCCTGGACAAAATCGAGGAGGACATGCAGCTGCGCTTCAAGCTAAAGCTGCAGTCCCAGATCTCCCAGACACTGGTCAACGTTCCACACGAGGCGGTGGCCGAGGGCGAGGAGGCGCGCGAGGAGTTCGGCACGGGTGCGGAGGCCACCAGCCATGCCCTGTGGCCGGAGGTAAGACCGGAAATTGCCAATCTGGCCCTAACGACCAGCCAATAATTGGATTTATCCCGCAGATCGATCGCGTGTGCAAGGAGCAACTGCACTACGCACGCGAGGGCGTTGGCCAGGACGGCAATGGCTGGCAAATCTTTGCCGACGAGGGGGAGATCAAAATGTACAAACGCGAGGAGGAGGTCAACGGGCTGGTCATGGATCCCCTGAAGGCCTATCACACGGTGCAGGGCGTGACGGCGAGGGAAATGTGCCATTACTTCTTCATGCCCGAGTTCCGAAATGACTGGGAGAGTAAGTAATTGGATTAAAGTGGGTTTTCCCTTTACTTATTTTGGTTTAAAACACGCTCAAAAGAAACAGTGACGTGGGCATAGATATTCATAACATAATTTTCAACAAACAACTCACCTGTTGCTGCTATCTAACTTGTTGCTTAAACTTTTTTTCTATAGCCACCTTGGAGGACTGCACAATCCTGGAAAAAATCTCGGCGGACACCCTGCTTTTCCTGCAAACCCATAAGCGGATATGGCCGGCGAGCCAGCGGGATGCGCAGTTTTGGTCGCACATGCGCAAGATCACAGACAATCTGGAGCCGGGCGCACGGGACATGTGGGTGGTGTGCAACAACTCGACGGAGTACGCCAAGCAGGAGTCAAAGAATGGAAAGTGCGTACGGATCTTCCTGACCGTCATCCTGGCCTGCCAAACTCATTTGCCCGAGGGTTATGTGAAGGGACAGCCCCTAAATCGCAATGAT
Source organism: Drosophila sechellia (assembly GCF_004382195.2). Classification (NCBI taxonomy): domain Eukaryota; kingdom Metazoa; phylum Arthropoda; class Insecta; order Diptera; family Drosophilidae; genus Drosophila; species Drosophila sechellia. The sequence continues at coordinate 8,108,439 of NC_045951.1, read as the reverse complement.
CTAACCTGCAAAATAACCTACTGCTCTGTTGGTGAGTACCCTCGCTTTGAGTTAAATAAACCCATTTAATTGGTCTGGTTTTCCATATTCAGTTAATCCTGGAGGTTGGGCGCCAGCGAGTGCTCTGAGAGCCGTGTACAAGCGCGAGTATCCCAAGTTTCTGAAGCGCTTTACGGGATACGTAATAGATCAGTGCAAGGACAAGCCGATCATGTTCTGATATTTGCCATAAGCAAGAAAGCAATCAAAACCAATCAAAGCTGAATCGTCTCACGTATTTGGCTCAAATTTTATCCTTAATAAGCCTCCAGTTTGTGGCCTCAACTATATTTTGAAAACTGTTTTGCTACTCCTTACTACAATTTTATTACCAATTCGTTGAGTTACACGACTTTGGTTCTTCTGTACAAGAGTGTTCTCCAAGCGAAATGTTAGAATCCCCTTTTGTATCTGCGCTAAGGCAACCAAGATATAGTGTAACCTATTTAGCCGTAAGTTATGTGTAAGTGAAACACAATCATTGTATAGATCTTAGTTCCAAAACTTTCTATCTGTAGTGTATATCTTTATGGAAATGCTTTAAATGCAAGAATTGCAAGAATGATGTGAGGGATGCATAGCTACATATACGAAAGCTTATCTTTTGGTGTGAATCTATATTGTATATCCGCATACGTACGAGACGAGTATATATATATTTCCATATTCCCGCCCAGAAACATCGGTTTTACTCAACTGTCAAGTGTAAATAAATGCGACTTACTGTTATCTCCGAATAAAAGATCGAACTTTACTTAGTTTTTTATCATATGTCGTCATGTCATGTATTTGAAATTTTCCATAGATTCCGCGAACTATTTTCAATGTACATAAATTGTGCTGTTTTAGAAGAATTTTCGTGTGTAATTTTACAACTTGCTTGTGTTTTTTTCTTTTTCTTAATCGCAATGTGCCAAAACACCTTTTTTCAAATTTACAACCGAGTACTGCAGTTGAAGTGTATTAAATGCTTACAATTTGCTTTCTTTTTTTTGTTTTTTTTTTTTTTTTGTGCAGTCTGAAAAGTTGCCTTGCCAAATGTGTTCTCGATTCTAATTAATTCGTTCAACTTCAACTTTATAAGTTTATCATCCACGACTGGAATTACGTTTACAATCTTTGGTTTTTCGCGTTAATGCTTTTCATATGTGTGTACTTGTTGTGTCATATTGTCATGTAATTGGTTGCTTGGTTGTTGTTTGTCGTTGTAGTAGCTATTGGAAAATAGAGTTGATATATATGGATGTATATGTATATCGCGTGTCTATATGGTACAGGAGCAGTGTCTGTGTATCGGATGTGTATGCTATTTGGCAAATATTCGGCTATATCTGTGGGTATTGTTGGTATCGGGTCTAGTTTTGAGCGGTCGCTTAGTTTCGGCTTGTGGAAATGCATGCTGGTTTGGCTTTCGGTAATATCATCCTCTAACATTTAATACGTTCATATGCTCGGTTTTGTTTGTTGTATAATACGATTTTAGAAGTAATTGTATGACGCTTAGCTATGTACAACAGTTTCATAAACTATCCGAATGCATTCGTGTTATTGTATCCCCGTAAATTAATTTATTTTCATTTTTATTTATTTAAATAACTAGCTAACAGTTGTCAAGTATTCTGGTCGCAAACACTTACAAACTGATGCAAAACTTGAAAACTGGAAACTAACAATGCAGTTTAACGAAATGTCCATAATTCACTACAAATGCTACGATTTTCGGCATTCTCTTCAATAATCGCCTGGCACGAAGGCCCTTCGTTTATAGTATTATTATGTGTTTATAGTATCTGTTATCTGCTTTTGCCCGACATTTCACATCTGCGGCCTGCCGCAGTTCAGTTTATCATACATTAAATGCTTAAGTTAGGATCTATAACATTAATTTATTTATATTCCTCCATGTCTGCACTCGCCTCAACTTCTTAAAGTTTATCTCCATTACACTTACGCAGCTTTTCAAGTTTAACTAAGCATAATCAGTGTGTAAATAAGTCTTATGGTTTATTTCTCGCGCTGTATCCGTTCGATCGCAAAAACCGATGTTCGTTGAAAATCAAATTTGCCTCTAAATCTGTTTAATATTCGATTCATGCACTTATCTACAACTGCCTCACTATCGTTTCCTTTTCGCTCTTTTGTAAATAGTTGAAATGCATTTCATTTACTGACTTTAGGTATGGATTTCAATTCATTTTCTTTTAGCTGGAAGTGGATTTCGTTCAAGTCTATCGAAATTTCAATACAATTTCGAAATTGTCTCCTTGTTTTTGGGTGGATTTACACACAAATTGTACAGTTTCGTTACGCGCGATTTCCGTTTATACATTCTTGCAGTTTAAGATTACGTTTAAAAATTAACTTCTTTAGTCCTGGTGGCCTAGACATTTATCTGGAAAGCCTCCCGGTGTAGTTTCTGATTGGCACGCATCCGTGGCGACGTCTGGGTCTTCGTCTTGTCGTTGGCATCCGAAAAACGAGCTGGTGGATTTATGTGGTCCTGATAGTTTGGTGGATAGTTGGATATGCTAAACGTACAGGGTTCTGATTACGTAAGTAGCGGCAATCGACACATGGCATTTTCACGAGATCACTTACCTAAAAGTAGTTTCTTCGTTGTGGCTCGAATAGCCACTGGAACTTCGCACGTGTCGCTTTCCGCTCGTTCCGGGCTTTCCGCCCTTCCGGGCGGCGAAGGGCGGCTTCGACTTACGGGTCATGCTAGTGGGCGTGGTTTCCGAGGAGGACGAAGTCTCATCCTGAGTATCTGTAAGTGCAAAGTACCCCATTACTAGCAGTAAACTACATTTCCATTATAATTCCAACTAGTAAGGATTCTAGAGAATGGTATCCAAGGTATTCCTCTGGAGACTTACCACGTTGTGCTCGATACTTGGCCGAGTTTAGAGCGCGCGCAGACACATCATTGTCGGACTCGGAGCCGAGTGTGTCATATTCTGTAATTGGGATGTGAAGCGTTAGGATTTTCCTAACTTCGGAATCTGTTGAACCTGGATTGTCCGATTCTAAAAAGTTTAGTACGGATTCGATGGATTTGTACGTTGTTTGTTGGTTTTTATCGAGATGATGTACGAATGTGGGTGGAGAAAAACGTTGAGAGCAATGAGAAAAAGATGGGTTAAACCAAGGGCACGGGGAATCGTTTGGATTGGCATTTGGAGGGGATGGGATGGTATGGGGTGCAATTGTGACAAGCAATGATTCAATTTGGCTTACAGATAGATGGAATTAGTGGATTGGCGGTAGGACTGGGACTTGTACGAATGACAGGAGGGGTGAACGTTATAGCTACCTTGGCTCTCTGAATGAGGATCCCTGAGACGACCCACTTTTCGCCGCACCTTGGTGTACTCCGGTTCCTTGGACTAAATAAATAATATTTATTAACAAAAATATTTCTGGTATGATAGATCTCCTTAAGATTTTTACTGTACTCACGTGGTAGCTTTCCGGCTTGACATCGTGGTAGACAAAGGATCCGCGCACAGAGTGGTAGGGCCCACTGTAGACATTGCCGCTGTAGGAGCTCTCGCTATAAGTCTGTTTGTTCAGTTGAAAGGTTGCATACGGGCAGATGTCCTCGATGTACTCGTTTCCCTCCGCCTTGCCAAAGCTGCCGGAATCATTGGAGTTGGATCCCCGCGGAGCAGAGGTGCCCGGATTGCATCGTACGGCTAGGTACTGCTGGTCCCGATTCTGTTTGTTCTGCAGATTGGCCAGCGACGGCGACTCCGACATCGAGGAACTGGCCAGACGGGCCAGGCTGGCTAGCTCTGGATTTTGGGTTTAATTAAGGACCTTTAATTAAATTTTTTATTTCCATTTAATGGTCACTTACTTCGCTTTCTGAGGAATAGAGCGGCACCAATCAAAGCCAGCAACATTAAAAGGGAAAAGCATATGGGCAGCAGTAGCTTGAAGTTGGCATAGAAGGGCAGGTCGCTCAGGTGGGATACAGGTGTGGAGTGGTCGTTGTTATAAATCACTAAAATGTATACAGGTTAATAGAATGTTTTCCCTGAGAAGAGCACGATTCTAGAACCTACCTCCTTGTGTAGACAGTGTAGTAAAGTTGTAGATGGCAGTGGTGGAGCCGGCATTATTGTGTGCCGTGACTTTCAGTTGATACTTTGTGCCGGGCACCAGATCGCTCACCGTGTATATCCTCTCAGTGGGCGGAATGTGATTGGACACCACTGCCCACGAGGATCGTCCATAAACCCTGGACTCGATCATGAAGTACAGGATGCCACAGCCACCATCTCCCCAGGAATCTAACCAGCAGGTGACGCTCGTTGAGTTGTTGGTGATCATCTGGGAGTGCTTTGGTTGCACGGGCGGATTTCCCTTCGTGTAGGAGTTGACTATGTCGCAGGGTAAGCCCGTTCCAATCTTATTGTAAGCGGTTATGTACAACTGGTAGCGAGTGCCACACCACAGGTTGGTCAGCAGGTGCGACGTGGTCTTCGAGTCCACCTGCAGCTCCTCCCAATCCCCGTTGTCGCGCTTGTAATTGATCACATAACCCAGGATGGGACTACCACCGTGACTATTGTCCATCCATTCGAGGAGCAGACTGTCCGTGTAGGCATTTATCACCGTGAGATTGGGCGCCTCTGGTGGCACCTTTACCACAATGTTGTACACGATCTCGTCCTTGCCCCAGGTGTTCTCCACACTGCAGGTGTAGTTGCCCGCATCACTCGCCTGGCACTCCTTCATGTAGAGCGTGCCATTCTTGGCTATCGTCTTGCGGGCACTCGTCTCCATATTGTGACCATCCTGCCGCCAAATGGTAACCGGAGCAGGTGCTCCCACCTTCCGGCACGGCAGCTCCAGATGCTCCTTCCAGGGCGTGACTATCCGCTGGCTGAAGGACACAATGCGGGCGGGCACCTTATTGTTCGGCGGCACAGTTACCACCTGTGTCTTCTCGCCCTCACCCATCTTGGTGGAGGCAGTCAGCCAGAATTGGTACGTGGCCGACTCCTGGGTGCGCACCGTTTCGTGCATCTCCACGAAGGGACCTAGGAGGCGCTTGTGGGTGCCCTCCTCGCGTCCACCCTCCAGCATGGACATGTAGAAGGTGTAGCCGGTCTGAAAAATCACGGGTTAAGGGATAAAATTCATAAATTAAGGAAAAAGTTTAATGCAGTTTCAGAGGATCCTGACTATGTCGAAAACTTATATTAATTAGATAACTTTGCAAATATTTGTATAGATCCTGACAGGGCTGACCTTGACCAGACTGACCTCACCAATAATCCAATGATAATGTCCCCCCATAGGGTGTATCCCAAAAATATACTCACAATGTCACCATTTGGCAGGTCGGGCGGCAGCCAGGATATTATGATTTTTGAGCTCGACGCGGGTATCGCCTTGATGGCCTGCGGGGCCGAGGGCACTGCATTCCACGATTGCGATTGCACAAATAAATGAACGTATATATGGTATATGAATAAATGTATATGTCAGCAGATGGGAGTGTGCATGGTGTTGCATGGAAATTGCCGGCGCGGCAACGACAACGAATCGAGGTGGCTGGCAAGGATTGGGGAATGGGCAGAGCAGGGCAGGGCTGGGCAGGATGGCGCGATGGGTACGATGGCTGGATGGGAATGGGGGGTGTGCCGCACCTCGTTTGCGTTCATTGAACCGAACGCCACTTACCATCCTCGTGGGTGCGGCAATAAAACGGTTTGGTTTTCATGCCATCGCCTACTTTGGTGTAAGCCAAAACCCAGACCGTGTAGTTGGTGTATTTGCGCAGATTCTCGATGGTGACGTATTGATTTGTTGACTTGACAACCTCCGGATCGGTTTCTGAGCACGTGTATCCGAGGCAGTGCAGCAGGAGCAGAAGCAGGAACAGGAACAGATGAAGCAGCAGCAGGCGGAAAGAGAAGGAGAAGGAGAGACGAGAACAATTAGCACTGATTGGAAATATGAGGACCATGAAGTGGGCTAATTAATTGCCGAGTGCCATAAATTTCAAAAATAAGTTGGCCAAGGGGCGGTCGTTTTGGTCGATAGCATTCTGGTCACATTCCAGCGTGGTAATTGACCATCGCTGCCATCGTGGCATAAATGCAGTTGAATCCAAATGAAACTGCCGTAGTTTATTGCTGATGAGATGTTTAATTGCAAATTATGCATAATGGTAAGAAAACAACGAATTTCATCAAAATCATAATTTTTGTGAAAATTACACAAATATTAGCTCATTCCATTCCACAATGGCCTTTCAAATGCAAAAAGTAATAAGGTACTGTATCTGGGGTAATTTCGAGGCGAACTTACCGTACAGCTCGTCCACCGATATGTAAAACACCTTATAGCCCTTGATTTTTCCATTTTGGCCATCAATGTCCGGCGGTGACCAGGTGATATAGATCGAAGTGGAGCCCAGGACATCGCACTGCGGCGATTCAGGCGGCGATGAGGGAACTGTGTATGAGGGAAAAATGTTTGTTAAACGATTTTCTTACACTAACAGAAATTTGTATGTTGATTAAGTGGTGCTGAGTTATTAAATTAAACCCTGAACTGTTCGTTTGTAAATTCTATCAGTTAAAGATTAACCTTCTCTTACAAAATAACACATGTTTTTTTTCTTGATTTTTCTGAGTGCATGCTGGGTCCCGATTGCCTCTCGAAGTCTGACTACAGGGCGCCCAGCCGTGGACCAGGTCAAAATTCGTGTACGGCCAATTAACAAAAGCAATCAATGTGAGCCCAACGTAACCCCACTGCCCCATCCCACCTCCAACACTCACCGTCCTCCATTGTTTGCACGGCAATCTCCTTGCTCGGTGGTCCGCTGCCCTGGCTTGTGTAGGCCTGCACAATCACGTGGTATTGGGTGAACTTGTTGAGATTGGCCAGCACCGTCTCGCCACCGAAATGGGAGCGCACCTCGACGGTTTTGAAGCTGAATCCCTGCGTGGGATTCACCTCCTTGTCCTCTGGCGTCAGCGACATCTGGTAGCCCACGTAGTAGCCGAGCAGTATGCCGTTCCAGTGATCCCGCTCCGGTGCATCCCAGGTTACGAAGATCTCCGTGGAGCTCTTGGGCTCAGCCCGCACGGCAAGTGGTGGACCAGAGGGCACCTCCTCCAGCGTGGTCACCTGCACCACCTCCGAGAACTCGGAGGCGCCCAGTTTGTTCTCCGCCGACATGCGGATGTGATAGGCCTTCGCCGGTCGCAGCTGCTGGATGTTGATCACGGTCTGGGCTCCGGCGATGGTGAGGTGCTCCGCATTCTGCCAAATGTCTGAGGGTGAAAAGAAATCTAATTATGTGTGTATTTTAATAGTCAGATGTCGGCAGAGAATAATTTATATTAATTGAGTCCATTATCAAATAAACTGATTTGATTTTTCATCAACATATTTTTAACATATTTTTGATTTTAGTTCATTTTTGTTTATTGATATTTTGTTATTTATAAAATTGTTAATTTGAGAATCCGTTAAACGAGACGGATACGCAATATTTTTATCTGGCGTATACGTGATTTTTATATGTGGAGTGAAGATTACATATTTTGCATTTAAACAAGTTCAGATTTTACGATAATTTGCTAACAGATTTAATCTTGTTGTTCATACCTGATATCTGCTTGTAGTAGATGTGGTACTCCTCGATGGGACTATTTCCGGCAAAGGGTTGGCTCCAGGTGAGCTGAAGGCTGCGCGACTGTTGCGAGTTGATGCGGAGGTTCTTCGGCTGCTCGGGCACTTCCTGCACGATGAGCTGGATGGACATCTCGTCCTGCCAAAATCGAAAATCGAATGGGTTTGTATCAATTTCGCCTAGAAATTCGGTTGACGACAATAATGATGATGATGATGACGATTATAGTGGTAATGGGTATGGACTTGGGCCGAGTTGGCACATTAAGAGTTCATTTGCGTCCAGTGAAAGTCATGACAGGCAGCCAGTTGCAGCTGCCGTTCGAGTCTCATTCAAATTGCCATAAATTAAGGTTAACAGCAGTGGTGGTGGATGCAAAGGGGAAAGGGGGTCTCCAGACCAACTTGCAGACAGACGATGCTGGAGCGAAACTTTTTTGACAGTGTGTGAGTTGTGCGTGCTGCAGGCTGGCAGACAAACTTGTGGATTTTGTACACCGCAAATTAGTTTAAGTGCTCTTTAATTCGCAAGTATTGACTTTGCAAAAGCAATATTAATATTATTATATGACTTACAAAGGTGGACAACGTGTAAATTAATTTAAATATAGTTTTAAAATTGAATAGCAAAATTTTATATATTGGGTTTCGTTGAAAACCAACAAAGTTGTTCCTTCACTTACTATAAATTAATAATTTAATGAGGCATATAAAAAGGTTAGATATCTGTGATTTTGATGGCTGTGTCTAATGTGTTTTTCATATATATCTAGACCATATCTTGACACATTTTAAATATATCTTTCTGTGTATATCCCGGTGATTTATCGCTCTCACAGAGCTGACAACGTTGCGAATAGAGATCGAAATGAACTAGAGCTCGGCCCAATTCCATTAGTCCACCGACAGTTTGATTTAAGTCAACTCGATACATAATAATATCAGGGGCTCGGTGTCGTGTGCCACACAAAAGTGTCAGCCTTGCAACTTACCTGTCCGAATGCATTGCTCGCCTGACAGATATAAATGCCCGTATCCTGGCGATATGTGTGCGAAATGCCCAATTCGGAGACCATGCCGTCGTCGAGCACTTGATCTCTTATTGTGTAGCTGTGTGTGTGTGTGTCGTGTGATTTATATGCAAGTAAATGCATTCAAGAGACACGGACGCAAGGATACAAATACAGAGGCACGCCAGGTGCAGATACAGATGCAGATACACAGATGCAGATGGAGATGCAGATACGGATACGGATACGTGGATGTGGATGTGAATGTGAATGTGGAAACGTGTTTGCGCAACGTGAGCGATGCAATGCAATTTTATAACAATGTTTTCCACGTTGTTGGTGCGCCAGTTGTAGTTTTGTTGACAAAGACGAAGACGTACGAGTCCGAAATGCGCACACAGATACGCACATGCACGCACACAGGCGCACGGCACACACACGTGGCATTCGTGTGCGTGTGCAAATGGCATAAATAAATAAAACGCATGTGCATATTCAGTTGTTTGCGAAGCCAAAGGCAGGTGTGTGTGTGTGTGTGTGTGGGAGTGTGGGGTGTGGGGCGGAAGAAAAGAGAAAGCCGGAAATACATATACATTAAAACACTTACGATACACAAATACACAAGGACACAAGTGGGCACTAAAATGGAACTGAATCTGCAGCTATAAGGCCATGGAAATGGCATTTCTAAATGGCAAATGCAGGCGCAAGTTTTCTTTTGCATGGGATGGTCTTTGTAAAGTTTTTCGAGCGAGGATACTTGCAAAAAAAATAGTTATCAACTCAGGACTTGGATTGGATTCCAACAGAAGTACTTTAAACTCTGATCTGACCTATTTTTTTCTCTTTAAGTTGCGCTCATAATTGGCAAATGTTGTTTAGAATTATTATATTTCATATTAAATAGTTTTAGAAACTTAAATTCAATGAAATTCTCGCTGGAGAATGCATTCTCAATATCGAATAGTAATTTTTCAAAGTGCTCAGCAAATACGATGGGGAATTGAAAGCCCTTGATTAGAGTCTGGCATATGAGAATTCTCATTGCGAAAATATGAGGCAGACACAGGAGGACTGAAAACTCATTGCCTGGTGAAAATTGAGTTAGGTCTTGGCCAAGTGCTGGTATCCCCGCCCAGCTTGAGAACACCAGATCTCGAAACGAAATCCAAGCCCCCACAGAACTCCTTTAATTAAAAGCAATTTGTTGTTTGCAATCGACTTGGAATTGATTTCGCCAGACACGCAGACACTTAGGAATGGGAAAATCCCTAAAAGTGGGCAGAATTGGATTCACTCTTACCGGGAATCCAGCGACTCGTCAAGATACTGTTGCGTTGCCTGGATTTTCCATTTAAAGTCAATGGGATTGTCGCCCTGCACGTTGCACTGCACATGGACCTGCTTTCCTTTGGCCACCGAAATCTGTTTGGTCTTCGTCTGAAAGTGGGCGGGCACTGCAAGAAAAGGGGCGTGGCATTAGGTAAGTTACACAATCTGCAGTCTGAACCTAATTCCACTTTAAGTAGTGCAGAACTTCAATATTATCTAATACAAAATTTAAGTTATTTGTAGAAGGAAAATTGAAAACAAATTGGTTTACATAAGGATTGCAAGCTTCAAAGGCTTAGTTTGGCAGTTCCTTAAACATTTCATAAAACTATTAATTTGTCACAACAACATAGGAAACTACTCACCATTCACTTTGAGAAAGATAACCTTGCTGACACCGGAACCAATGTTATTTTTGGCCTCGCACAGGAAGTGTCCTTGCGACTCCTTGCTGATCTTCTTGAAGAAAATGGTGCCGTTGGGAAATAGCTGCACTGTGGGCTCGTAAAGGAAGTCCTTGTACTCCCCTGGCGTTGGTCCAATCGCCTTTTTCCACGTGATTGTCGGTGTGGGGTATCCTGAGGATTGGCAGTGCAGAAGGACATCTGCACCCGCCTGGGCACTCGAGTCCTTTGGCTCCAGGATCCACTTGGGCGGTACATTCACGGTCAGGGGTACGGTGAACCTTTCCGTACCTGCCACATTGCTCGCGATGCAGGTGTAGTTTCCGGAATGGTCGGAGGAAATGTGCTCGATGACCAAGCTGGCGGAATACTCATCCAGGCGGCGGAAAACCTCATTGCTGTCGAGGAATAGGATTGTGTTTATAGTTCAGTAAGTATAATTTTTACAATGGTTCCTTACATTATTTAAAATTAAAGTTAATATATCTAAGAACTCACCCCGTTCCGATCAGTGGCTTTCCGTTGCGCTCCCATCGAAAACTGACGGGCAGGTCGCCCTCGAGGATTTGGCAGGATATGGCGGCGCGCATTCCCTCGCGGAGCATGTTCGTCATGGCCTGGATGGGCATAATTTTCGGCGGCACTGCAATCGGAAGGAAGCCATAAAACATGGAACACCAGTCGTAAACCAAAAAACCGTTTTCTATGTTAAAAAACGGTGGCGGTGTCGCGAAAATCGGTTAACAATTGCCATGGCAGTTGGCCTGAGCACAAAACCCAGTGAGTCCGATAATCAAGGATGTTTTGCTGATGGCAATACGAGTCGTTCGCTGTGCTGGTGGCAATTGTGGGCGTGACACTCGCATCAATGCAACTGCGGCTTGGCAACAGTTGCCAAGTGAATTATTATAAAGAGTAAGGCAGCAGCAGCAGCAGGCGGAGGAGGAGGAGGTGGTGGTGGCGGAGTTGCCGCAGACAGAACACAAAAGTCAATGACTCCATTGTGGGTCTACTAGCCGCCCACAACCGCCCGCCAACCACCCAAACCACCCACCATCCACCACCCACAGCCTGCATGTGCATTAACTGGGAAAATAGTTGCTGTTGCTTTTGCTATTGCGGCTGCATAGTTTCGCTCGCCACTCTAATTGGAATAGTTTCATTGTAGCAGCTGCAGCGGCTTTTTCCAGCATCCAGCTTGCAACTCCATCTCCACCTCCAGTTGGAGCTTTCAAATTTTAAATATCGGAAAAGAGGAACTCACCCAGCACTTGGATCTCCACATTCCGGCGGGACGTTTGCTTCTGTTTGTTCTGCGCCATGCACGTGTAGGTGCCCGCATCCTCGAGGCGCTGCAGTTGCTCGATAATTAAGGTGCCATTGTTGTAGGCACGCTGCCTGCGATTTATGGGCAGCGTTTGGCCATCTTTTATTTGATTCATTTTTTTTTCGCCATTTTGAAACAAGAAAAAAGCGTGAGAAATGGGAGAAAGCGGAAAGAGGTTGGCAATTAATTTGGCTGCTCGCATAAAACAAAGTTATGCGATTTATGACTGGCCATATAGCATTCGGTGTCTCTATTTTTTTTTTGGCACAGCTTATTTATTTGCGTATACTAGTGAAAAAGGAGAACTTGTTCAAGAAATAAGCAAAATGAAAGCGGATTTATTGATTCAGCTTGGGGAAATACTTCAATGTTTATCTGAATGCCAACTGCTTTGAAATGAAATACCTGCAGGTATTTTAATATTTTTGAATATTCAAACATTTAAGAAAATGCATTGACAGCCTTGAAGTGTAAGCTTCATATTTAATTCACTTCGTGTTTCAATATTTATTCACCTCAAACTCAAATGACTATTGTTCATTTTTTGGACATGTATAGTATACGCCATAAACAAGAATATATGTTAACACACTCGCATGCGAGCGTGCAAAGATAATAATTAATAATAATAAAAAACTCGGTTATTCGAATTTAAATTTATTTCGCTTGAAACCGAAAGAAACTGCGCTTCGAAAGAATAACGTTTGTTTTGCAGTTTTAATAATTTTCACTGATATGCGCAATAACAAACATACCATTTTTAATAACAAACAATTGGCCAAAAGGCAAATAAGCATAAAGCGAAACATCATGACCAAAAAAGATATTACATATGCAACCATATATATGCCACACATCGCATCGCATATCCGAATGGGTACAAAGATACATATACATATATGGATTTTTATTTTTATATATTTTCGTTATGTATAGCTCACCTCGCTCCCAGTGAATTTTATCGATGGGGTAACCAGCCACGGGACATTTAACAATCAAATCAGAGCCAGAAATGCCTGTTATTTTTGGCATTTCGCGTATGTAAGGCAATCCATAGATGTTCACTTTGGCGCTGTGCGAGACTCTGGAAATAAAATAAAATAATGGAAAGACCTTTAGTTTGGGTCCACGAGATGGGGCAGTCTTACTCCCGATAGATTTCCATAATTTATTCGGGATTTTTTCCATATCTCGCTACTCGAAAATATATCTATAGCTTTAGCTCAGGCTTGATAACTTTCTTTTAGAATTTAACAAATATACTACATAATTTTATTTTTTTATATAAGTTTATATAAGTATTCCACACATATACTTATGATTTTCGTGCTTGATTCTGAACAGTTTTCCATCTCTAGGCTGGTGTTGCCTTGGCTGCCTCAGCAAATTGTTTGGATTTTATGCCGCTCCCCTGCCTGCAAACAATGCTCGGCCATTGTGTCGGATTTCTTTTTTCCCCCCAAGCCTTGAATGCTGTTTTTCTATGCTACGACTAAATTTATGATTTAGCATGGAAATGCTTTTTATGCCCCTATCGAGCCTATGCAACATACATGGCATAACAAGCCCATGCCCACGCCCATTCCCATTCCCATCCCATTCGGCTGATCCAGTCCTGCATATAGGAAAGTGCTCGCCGAGCATGGGTTTTTATTTATGGAACTGCGGCTACTCACTTGCCAATTGCATTCTGGGCCGTGCATGTGTACTCCCCGCCGTCCTCCTCCTTGACATTTGATATATTCACGTGGCTGATGACATCGTCGTGGATGGTAACATATTGACCCACTAAAAAGCGCGAGCTGTCTGGTATCTGAAGTGGGGGAAGTGGAAGTTCGTTATCAGAGTGGGCCAATTAGCCGGTGCCTTTTCGAGAGGCTCAGAGGGGAAATCAGGGTAGTGTCGAGGTGGAGTGAAAAATGCATGTAAATCGAATTGATTGAAAGTGCACAAGACTTGCAAAGTGGAAAGTCGGAGTGGGTCTCCCACTCGCTCTCAAGGGAAAATGAAAATTTATGCAAATAAACGAAACAAATCCCTGAAAATATAGCCAGAGCAAAAAAGGCAACGGAACTCAAATTCTTGAAACGAAAAAATTCAAGTGGAGCTGAGGAAGGAAAAGCAAAAGATGGGCACTTAGCTTACAAGGGTAGCAAGTGGATGGGTTATTTCTCGTAAAGGCACCTGAGCAAAGGAAAATTCGGGGCTTAAAGCATATGCATGTACTCAAAATATTGGTCTGATAACAGAATCAGTGACAAATATCCCAGCGTAATAATAGTTTCAAATGGCAGCTTAACTATCGGCAACTGCTTGGCGGAAACGGAAGTACTGCCTGCATTTCCGTCTTAAGCTCAAGCAGAGTTTGCCCGTTTGGCGGTTGAACTCACCGGAAATCCGTCCAGGGACCATGTAAATTGAGGCAGTGGATTTCCGGTGGCTACGCACTTCAATGATACCGTGGGTCCTGGCTGCAGCGTTTGCTCCGAGAACCAATAAAGCAGTTCCGGCGATGCATCTGAAATGAACATTAAACGGAAAATGCGAGGGGATGGGGAGGTTAGTTGAAAACTTTGCTCAAATGAGGAGCCTGCCTCTGTGGCAAGGATGGAAGGATGGAAGGATGGTCGGTTGGAAGGATGTGTGCCTGTCTGTGGGACTTTCATTAGTGCCTGTTCAAATGGCTGTGCTGCACATGTGTGTGTGTGTGTGTGTTTCACTGTTTGAGCTTGTGTCTTTTCTCCTCCTTCAACTTTTTCGATTGCAGAAAGATGATTGCATCGATGGCTTGCTTCTTAATTATGCACATAACTGAGTTACGTGCGAACGGGTGTGGAAATCTTCATTAAAACGGCATTCAAAGGAAATCACAAAAAAAAATTGCGAAAGGAATGCGACAAGAATTTGCTAAATATATTAGTTTTTTCGTTTTATTTTCCATATGTTAGCCTTATCAAATGACTGTACCATCATTTAGATCTATGTTACAATTCCTTTAATGGTGTTCCGCTGAGGACATTCAGCATCCTTCGAAGGATTTCAGCAACCATTGCCAGATTTGCACTTTTCGTTTTCGAAGCATTTGCTCAGCCTTCATTGCGTATTGCTTATGTTGAGCCAAGGCAAACGGAAAATGCATTTGACAAGCGAGCAAATGCTATCCAGCTGATGGAAATTGTATCAATTTCCTCTGGCGCAGTGGCTGGATTTTTTGGCTCTGGCATTCCCCCTGTTATAAGCTGCCATATTTATTTGCTCCCTCACACACACATGCGGCACTCACACACGCTCACACTCACTCACACACTTGCAGAGCACACACATACGATTGCAGCGTTGACACAATTGCTGCCATATCCGGCCGCTTAATGGCGCTTTTCTCGGTGGTTGCGGGTGGTTTTGGGGGGTGCGAGGCTTTCAACACCCCAAAGGAAAAAAGAAAGCGGTGGGAATTCCACTTCCTGTCCCGCTTTTCTCCCCCTTTTCGCCTCTATTGTGCCAAGCATACCAATAATATATCGAAATCAATTTCCGCTTGCGCCTAAAAGCAAATCACAAAATGTTGCCAAAGCGACAAAGCGCGAATGTGTCTGCTTTGATGTTCATGCGGCATCGGATAACGAGATAACACAGATGGAAGAGCAATAAAAAAGATTATCCCTCGAATAGGAAGTGAAATATCTGGGTTATTGTGTGGCTTGTAACCAGGAAATACGTTAATTTCTTGATTGAGAAAGAAAGTATTTATAGAATCTAATTTAATAATATTATTTTTGTCATTTTCAGAACTGTAGATAATACTTTTAAATTCTACTTGATGTCCTAAGCCCACTTAACTGCTTAACTGCCTTTCCCCATCGTAATGCTGATGATCCCAGATTAGTTTTAATCATATTGAAGCTACGCATAAACCGCTCAAAGCGGCCGTATTCATTATGCTGTACGAGGCCCCAAGGCAGCTAAGCGGTACAATGTGCTCCCCCATTCATGTGTAATTTCCTGCCCCGCCCAAAAAACAATGCCCCTCTGTTTAGTGGCTGCGGCTAGATTTTTAGTGCTCGTAATAAAATTAAGTCGTCGTCGCTGCGTTTTATGGGCAGCTCTTCGTCGTTGTTGTTGTTGCACCACTGTGATTTGTCGACGTGTTTGTTGTTGCTCGTGTTGTTGGTGAAAAATGTTAGCAATTTGCTAAATTAGAAAATAATGAAATGCAATTATGGCAAACAATTATTTGTGTGGTCTGCGGTCATCATTCGCCGGCTTCGAGAAGGAAATTACACTTTTGATTGAGATGGAATGTTTGGGTGTGTGTGCGTGGGCGGTCATAAGTGGTTATTAATGACCATAACGATGGATGGCCAATTTATTAGCCCCATCGGGCGGGCTATATCATAACTTACCGCCCAACTGCAGTTCAGCGGTGGATTGGATCTGCTCCCATTCGTTGGAGACGAAGCACTGGTACATGCCAGGATCCTCCTTTTGCACTTTTTTAATTATCAGTCGCGGTGGATCGGTGAGTATCTAATTAAAGGATAAGCAATATATATTTATTAACATTACGATTAAAACGTATTTATAATTGGAGATAATACAGGTTGTCCATCATTAAAAATATTATCTTAATTCACTGGCAACGTTATAGGAATGAAATTAAGATTTTAAACCACGACGTATCATAAAAATTTGAGATTTTAAAAGCCGATTAAATTATGAATGATATGGGGGTGTCTGCTCACCTCAACCCGATTGTCCCTGAGTATGGGTTTGCCGTCGTGCAGCCAGTTGACATCGTGGACCGGATGGCCAGAGACAATGCATTGGAATTGCGCATCCTTATCGACATCCACCGTCTGCACCTGTGGCTGCAGGTGCGCCGTCAAAGGAGCTGTGTTTGCGAAAGGGTTGCCAGCGATTTGAGTGCCCATCTACTCTTGGTTTTTTTGTTTTTTTTTTTTAGCTGCCATCATCACGGCAGACACACATACAGTGGAGCCCAGAAGCAGATACACTCACCTGTCACCGTTAGCGACACTTGGATGGTCTCCTCGCCAGCCGTATTGTTCACCCAGCACAAATATTTTCCACTATCCTCGAGACGTGCCTGCAATGGACGAAATCAATTGGCAATCAGCAGGGTTTTCCATCACTTCTGGCCCACCCTTCCGCCAGTCTGGCTCCGCCCATAATGGGTATAAAGAAAAGATTGCATCCTTCTATCTCAATGGAATTGGTGTTTAAGGATGAGGGTAAGATTTGGGTTTAATATTGGTATGAAAATGAAAAACGGGATAGTGTTATAATTTCATAAATAATAGGTTACATAATAATAGAGTCCTCTGCTTGTAAAAATAATGTCAAAAATTTAGGAGCTATGAACCAAAATAACATCTTAAAGTAAAGAAATCCTTTTAATTAAACTGGTATTTCTCCCAGTGTAACGTACGCACCTTGGTGATTTTGAGGAGCCCTGCGGATACGATGGTGATGCGTTCGCTGAGTTGCAGAGGCAGCAGTTGCTCGTTTTCCTCCTTGAACCACCTGGAAAAAAAGATGAGAAAAAAGATGACAGGGAGATGAAATGCCGACCAAACAATGGACCAAGAACAAAGGCAAACATGGCGGAAATCGGGGAATCGGGAAATTCATTTCCGCTTTATTTGCCCAAGATTTTGACAGTTGAATGCGAGTGGCGTGGACGCATTCGCGGGCTTTAAACAAATTGAAATAACGATTGAATTATCAATAATTTCGATTCGCCCACGTTTTTTCATTCATTTTTTTTCGCGTTGCATGTAGCCTTTGATTGTTGGCTTGTTGTGCAGGTCGAGGTCCACATGCCAGATGAAATGTATTTCAATAGTTCGTAAAAATGATTGCACTTAAGTGGGCATAACGAGAGGAAGTGGGTGGCGTGGGCTTTATTCATACATATGAATATGCATTGCCTTATTTAACGGGTATTTATATTCGAATGGCCTATGAGTCGGGCATGTCGAGTTCCTTATGTGCTTTGCCACAATGATGTGTGGAAAACATGGAAGTATCTTAATATTTAATCTTAATATCACATGAGTAGAGTATTGCGTACAATATTTGTTTATTTGTAATAAATATCTACGATATTTTATCTCATATTTACAATGAATGAAATGAAAGTCCACATTAAATTCGCATCCTTTAGTTAATATATCTGGTTGCTATTAATTTCATGAAGAGTATTTTCAGTATCTGTGATTGTGATTTGCATGCAATTTGCAGCCAGAAGAACGAGATCAAATGCTGAAGGTTGAAGGTTGAAAATATCTGAATTGCGTAAATCAACAGATTTTTTTCACTTTTATCTGGTGCGCGTGTCATAATCTGTTTGATGGCTGCCCGCCACCCTCGCATTCTCGTTCGAATTTTCCAAGGCGCACGCAGACATATGCAATCGCATTTTTCCCCCATAAAAGTTATTGATTTTAATTTGGTTTTAATTGCACTTGAGTGCATTTCTCGTCTTACGACGAGCATTTTGCAAAGGTATGCCCATTTGCCCCTGGCATGGCATTCCTTAATTAAAATCATGGAAAATGCCAAGCATGCAATGCGAACGATTTTCACTCAGAGCTATTTCCATATGCAATGCTGTTAAATTGGAAATATGGTCAGTGATTATCAACAACTGCATCAATATGGCACCGGGAGCCGAACTGAACTGTACTGAACTGAATGCCATCGAAGGCAGGAGGAGTATCCATCCATACTGAGATGTATGTGTGGGTGTGGACACAACAGCACAAAGGAATTGCCAGCGAAACAAAAGCGTCACTCGCCCGAAACTATGCAATGAAAAAGGATTTTCCAAATAGGAGTAAGAGCAGCGAGACAAAAACACCGAAAAAGACCGCACACACAGAACTCCCAGGCACTGAGCAGCAGCAGCATGGCCAACTATTTTCACATTTATGAGGCAGGACCTCCAGGTCGCCTCGGCAAAACAATGCAGCGACGGCAAACAAAACTCATCCGTAACAAACACCCCACCCACCCGCGATTCTTTGCGGATCCTTGCCCGCCTTTTGGGTTTTTCCTCTTTCGGCACGGCGGGAGACATCAAATGAAAGGAGGCACTCGCGATGTGCCACATCCGGGGCGCATTTTTTATGCATGCAGCTCGAAGGACGAAGGGGCGAAGGAGGACTTGAGCGGGTTGTAGCCATGAACCGAGTGCTGCCAGCTACAATGGCATATTACATGGCATCCTGCTCGGACAAGGATGCTCCGTTCTGGATCTCAGCTCCCGCATGTTTTAGTGCCCGAAAATCGCCATGATGAGCCAAGTGCCAAAGTGGCCGGTCTGTATACGGATCGATGGCAGATACCATCTCCTCATCCGCATCTGGAAAGTGCTAAAAACTTGAACGACATTTCAGAAAGCAATTTGCCATTTTCGGCCATAAACGCTGCTCGACTTTTGATTGATTTGTGTCCTCGGAACAGGCAATCCCCCGGCTCCTGTCAAGACAAACGCCTCCGCGAGTGGCCCAATAAAAAACTTTGATGTACGTAGGCGCGTTCCAAAGATGGCAGCTGTTAACCGTACTCCAAAACGGCCGTGAGCATAAATTCCCGGACACCCAAGAAAAATTGCCAAGAAGTTGGCAGTATGCGATAAATTTGACCAAGCCCTCAAGGTCCATCGACTTTTGGACTTCTGAAATTAATATTTATACATATTTATGCGTTCATTGTAAGTACCATTAAAACCCATTGATTAACTTCTAATGTTCTTAATCATAGGCTTATCCCCTATTATCCTCCAGTACGATGGATATGGTTTCCATGAGAATCGGATAGAGAGGCTCTGCCGGAATCGGCCTAGCCCCGAATTCCACCCACAGAGGGCGTCCCTGAGGGCCAATCCTCCCCAGCCGCCGTGCGTCCCACATTTTCACAATTTGGCTGACATTTTTATTATGATTTTTCCTGACATCGTGAGCCTCACAGTTTTTTCGCTTTTCGGTTCGTTTCGCCGCGTTTTTTTTTTGTTTTGTTTGGTATTTGCCAAGAGCGTTAAATATTTCACATTGCTATAAAGTGCGCGCCAACTGCGGCAGCGGTTTTGGTTACCGCTAAAAACCCACTGCGAGTCGCAGCTGTGTGTCCCGATGTCGCGATGTCCTGGTGTCCCGATGTCCCGATGTCCCGATGTCCCGATGTCCCGTGTCCTGTGACACGGCCACGTGTTCCAAGAGCTCCTGCCGTTCTTGTTGATTTTTTGCGCGCGTTTTTTGCAATGTGGTTGTTGTGTTTTACTCACCGATATGTTGGCACCGGATGTCCTTGAGCTATGCACGGCAACGTTGTTTGGCCATTAAGGACAACATGCCGCATCGAATGCTTCTCCACGTTGATGCGCGGCTGTACCATGCCCTTGGGCTCTGTTACAATAATGCGGCCGGGATATGTGGAAATTTGTACTTCACCTGGGGACGAGAGAAGCAAAATGGGTGGAGAAATATTCTGAAAAATATGCGAAAAAAATGGCTCAAGTGATGGCAGCTGACAGTGACCCCCATGGCATTTACTTAGATTTAAAGCGCCCCAAATTTATGGCATGTCCTGTGGTTCCCACTGTACTGCATACGTATATCTATATATATATATTTTAATTAATTGAAAGTAAATGAAAGCAATCAACTTGATTGCTGGGGCCACCTGGCTGCCCTTTTCCCCTTTTTTCCTTCCCCACCCTTTTTTTATGTTATTTCTGTTCTGTTCTGTGTTTTTTATGGCTGAAAAAACCTTTATTACAGGACACGCACAGGTCCTAAATCAAGGCTGCAGCTCAAATCAGGGCAAAATACATGGGAATCTATAACGAACTTTAGAGATATCGGTCTGTTGTGCGCTTGTGTATTATGCAGCCTGGCCTAACTCAATTCTGCATCTTCATTATGGTGGCCATTGTTTGGATACGGCACCGGTGTACAGCTCCATTGTTCGCCCGTCGAGTTATTGTGCTAAATAAATGGATTTTTGGCTTAAATTGTAATTACGTGAGTCGGTCCCGAAACCCGTTGCCTACTTTTGTGGACCAGGTGGATACAAGGATCTAATGCAGCGTGTGCGATGGGCGCTTGATAAATGAATTACTCATGACCGCTACACAACCTCCATCCTCGTGTTACCATTTTAATGAGTACCACTAGGGCGGATTTTAGAGGTTGGCTCAAATGAGGGTGGGGGAATCCCCCAAATTGCCATTGTATCAGACACACACACACACTTACGCATTCCCGGAGCCAACTAATATGCAGCTCATAATTTTCGCTTTTGGCCAAAACTGGAGCGCAACTTGCGGTTTTTGCGGCTCGATTCAATTTGATTAATTAAGCAAATGGCTGGCATACCGGCAACCACAAATTGCTTTGCGTTTGCAAAATCCCATAAAATGTAAGAGTAATAAAACATATAAATTCAGTTTTCAAGATGCAAACACCGAGTGAACTGTATTGTAAATAAACCTGGCAAACAAAGCACACAGTCGTACAATCACTCACATACTCGCATAAAAGGATAAGGATTTCGAATCGTAAAGAATAAAGGGGTGAAAAAGCGGCTGAAAGGAGTGAACTTTTATCGTATTGATTGATGATGTGAAATATGCGCACAAAGGCTAATAGAAGTTCAACTTAAGCGCATTTTCACACACAATAAACTTCAAATAAGGGAGAGAATTTATCTCGCCAGGATCTCACGTATTGACTGTCGGACTGTCGGCACACAACCAGAATCAGATGTACTACATATGTATACCATATATGTATGTATTTGTGTGTGTGTGGATATATACGCATCCTGGAGATTCCATTTCGGAGCAAAACTCCCAGGAGATCAATGCCCTTTGCCTGGCGATTGAATGTCACGCATCATAAATTATGCACAAAACGACAAATTGACTTTGGCCAAGAAGGACAAACTACTCCTTGTTTGCTGGGGGGCTTAAGATGAAAAGACAGACCCGTATTTACATTCTGAATTACATTTTGTGAGCATATTTTCCCAACAATAAAGAGTTTGCCCTCTAAAGGAGCCCAAAGGAAATGTGGGTTAACACTTTTTACCTTCAGTTGATTCCAAAACTACACTTTCTATCAAACGATCTGATATATCAAAGCAAAAATATGGAGTTTCGTTCTTTTTTTTAAATAAGCCGTTCCTTAGATCTTTTCAATTTAACATGACCCATATGCTGCAACAAAAATGAAAGAACTCATAAGGTGTTTGTAAACTCAGCAACAAAATAAAAAATTGAATGTTTATGTTGGTCAGTAAGCTCGGTAAGTTTAAACAACCCACGAACGTAAGAGGCTTTGGTTTCAGGAATGAAAAATTCTGAAATTTCACAAGAAAAAAACTGCTTAATTGTCGTGGCACACACACACACACACATCGCCCTCATTGGTTATTTATACAACTTAATTATAGCTGCCCCGCCAACTGAGCCAACAATCCGAACGAATCCGCACGGATCCGGAGTCACGGCGCACGGAGTCCAGTGTCCAAAGTCCCCGGATTCGGGAGCAACTCATGCATCGCCCAGATGGACGATTAAGCTGGAAATGCGATTATCACGTACCTGTCAGTCTATTTACAGTGCGGCATGTGTAGCTTTTGTACGCATCATTGGGTCCCGCATTATTTATGTACAATTCGCCGTTCGATAGCACCGTGTATTTGCCACCGATGTCCGTGTTCGGATACAGATGCATGCCGGTGTCCTGCACCCAGGCGGTGACCAATACGAATTCCGACATGTAGCTGGGCACCTGTGATAATAAACACACACATTCGGATTGCGGGTGTGAGATAAGCAAATTTGATGAGCAAGCCATGTTTTTGGTTCGTATAACGAGATTTGTGGGTTAAGTGAATTTTTTGGCCAAGCGAAAGTGGCCCACGGGGAGATGGCTTGAGTTCCTCGTGGTGACAACGGATGATGGATGTGGATGCACTTACCTGGCATTTCAGCACCGCCGTGTTGCCCGTCATCACGTATTCATCGTGCACCTGGACCGCGTACTTCTGGTTGACGACTGTAACGAATTAAAAAGCATACTTTATGCAAATGGCTTTGGCTTTTTAGGGTAATGCTGCCGAGTGACTGAAATATTACGTATACGCGACGTGGTACGTGGCGTGGTATACTGCGGCACGTTGAGTTCAAGGAACAAACCGAAACAATTATGTTTACCTCCCACTCGCCGACGTTGGCATTTTGTTTTTATTAGCCAAAGGACCTTGCATTTTGGCTCCTGTATTGTGTGTGTTTGTGCGAGTTTTAATTTTTAATGCGGCAGGACCGCATAAAAAAAGGGATCCGCTTGGCTGCGACAGCCGAAATATGTGCCACATTAAGTTCAGTCATTCCCCCAGTTTGCCGTCACAGAATGAAAACGGAAAAGCGGAAAAACAAAGCCCGTCTGCCCTAACATGTCCAACACATTGTGACACTTTACAAAAGTGTTGCCGTTTGTCAGCCAGACGAAGGTGGTTCAGTTCGGTGGGCGCCGAAGGGGGTGGCACGTTGGTGGGGGAAGGTGGGCGTATGACAAGGCCGTTAAAAAATTGGATTTGGCAATTTGAGTTAAAGATTTTTTCGCTGTGCGAGCTGCGCGCTAAATTAAGAATGACAAGGATCCTGGCAATGACAGAAGTTCACAGTGGTTAAAGGGTTGAGAGAAATGGCATTCAAAATATGATGAAGGTACAAGTATAGGATTAAAAATAATAAAAGATATTTAGCACAGATATAAGGATTATTTAACAAATTAAAACATTTTTAAATTTTAAATTTAAGGTTCTTTTACGGAATTATTTCAGTCTTAACATCTTTACATATCTCACAAAAAATATTTAAGTACAAAAAATATAGCTGTTTTACAAATGACCACATTTACCATTCCCATTTCCGCTATTTATAGACTGAGAATAAAATTAGAAAATACCTGCAGACTTTCGCTAACCTTCGACCACTGTGCCGGTGACCAAACGCCTTGCACTTTTTGGCTAAAAGCTTAGCCCTTAGTCTAGTTGCCACTGGCAGTTGGCAAATTAATTAAGACGGACAAAGGCAATTGCCAGCTGGCTTGCGTAAAGTGCGTTCCAGTGTTGGCCCGCATCGGGGAATCCCCTTCGAGGGCTAATCTTAAATAGATTAGGTCCGCTCGCCAGCGGCATTTACCAAAAACAGGGCCGAAAACTTGGCCCACTGAAACCGCTCGCAAATGTTGATCACGCTCGAGTTTTTCTGGTTCGCCGTTTGTTTGCCAACTTTAATATGCTAAAATCGGATAAAAGTTTAATTTGAAAAGTTGTTGTTATTGTTTGCTTTCTGCCCTGCTGTTGTTGTTGTTGTTGTTCGTGGTCTAGGAGTGACTGAAAAAACTTTGTGACAACATTTTATTATAATTCCTCTGGCCGCTCTGTGTAGTTTAGTACAATTTTGTTTTTGTATCTTCATTATTTGCATTGCCAGACTCCCGAACAAGCGACCAATTTTTTGTGCACTTCCTTCCATTTTTGTTGGATTTTCTTTTCTTTTTTCATTTTTATTTTTTTGGTGGGTGCATAGCTTTCTATTTTCAGCAAGGCAGAAGTTTTTCCAACTTTCATGTTGCATTTTGCATGGAAATGGCGCAACTGAAGGACAGGGGCGCACAACAATATTGTCGGAGGGGCGTTTTAGTGGGGTTATCCAAAATAAAAAAGGGGAGCAGACAGGACCAGGACAGGAACAGGACAGCTGGGCAGGAAAGTAAATATGAAAGCTAAGTTTATAGTCGCCGCACAAAGTAAGTCCACAAAAAGAGAGAGAGAGAGCGGGCGACATTCGCTGCACTCGGATTTTGTGCGGAAATTCATTTCCGCTTTGTTTTGTGTGTGGCAAAGTTTTTCTGCCGAGGGGGGAGGGGAAACTCCCTGCAGTTTTGGGTGGGTGGGAAATTTATGTTTATGATGTGCGTGCCGGAAAGATGCTTTTGGTATGCCAGTCTTCGCTGATTTGCAGTTATTGTCCGCATTTCTCTCAACTAACTATTCAATTTTGATTTGATTCCAATCGCTTTATCCATGTGGCAGTGAAAAACATAATAATAAATAGTTTATACATATCCACATTTCAAGAGCATAACAACCAACTAATTAATATGAAAGCTATGGAATTCCTAAAATCATTTGAAACGAATCCACGTTTAAATTTGATACGCTAGTTAAAAAAAATAACTTTTTGCACATTCTCTCAATTTTCAAATCATTAGCACACGTTTATGATGTAAAATAATAATTTTACATATCACTGCCAATTAGATGATGAGCTTCGACAGCACTTCAACATGAATTTCCCGAAATAGAAATGCAATGTTAATAAATGTATGTGACAGGAAAAGCAAAGGGAAAAACTTGAATAATCAGTTCCTTTTTTCCCATTCGAAAATGAAAAGTTTCCACATGCAAAACTCTGTAAGCTACGTATAATGTTGCCGTTCGTGGGGGGAATTGGCGGAGAACTTAGGTGGAGGAGCATCCTCAACAATGTGCATTCAACTAATTAGAAACAAATTACGCAGGTTTCATACACAAGCAGCCAGCGGCAGTCGACTGGCAAACTTTCCTAGCTCAATCACAAACTTTGCTCAGAATCTTGCAAGGATGTGCCAAGGACTTCTCTATATGCGCTTTGTATGGCTGATGTGGGCACCTAGTACCTAGTATACCTATGCATGGTCGTCTATCTAAAGGGCAGAGCCAACCTCAACCCGCCCCCTCCAACCGTGTGCTTTGTTTGATGAAATGCAAAAGTGCAGGAAAAGTCAGCGCTGAAAAGTCGTGGCTGCGGCAACTTTGTGGCTCCCAGCATCATTCATCACTGTCAGCAGAAGTTGTGCCCTGCTTTGGATGGGATGTGGGATGTTGTGGGTTGTGGATGTCCTGCGGCCTGACAAAACCAAATGCCAGCAATTGCGTTTAAGTTTGACTTGAATATATATGGAGGGAATTTGTCAAGGGTTTTTTCTCCGCTGCAAAGTTGCGCTAATTACGCGCACTTAGCAAAGTCCCTCCAAGTTCTGGTTTCTGGCTTCCCCAAGTTATTCTTCGAGTTCCTCCAGCTCCGAGCTCCAAAGACCCCGCATCAAACTAAGCGCTGCCAATTAAAGACGACGACGACGACTTCAGGCCAAAATGCTCACATTAGCAACTGAATTACTGGCCAGCAGAGATCGCAGATTTCTGCGAGAACTTTTGCAAATTAGGCAAAACGTTTTGCGCCAAATCTACGCGCTGTCAAATTGTTCAAGCGGAAAGCTCTCGCCACGAATTTCGGCACCGGAGGGGGGGAAACAATTTCTGGCGCACATAAAAACCAAACGGAAACAAAGAGACGAGAAAGTACAGAGGAGAAGGGCCCCAGGCACAGGAGCCTGGCCAAAAAATGCCCAGGGAGACCGCAAATAAAATAAGCCGGAGGACATGGCGTATACGTAACGTTGAGTTAGCTGTTGAATAATGGCCACCGGACGTTGGAACTTTGCATGGACAAAAGGCTACGCATGGTCTAGTATCTGGTGCATATATATAAGGTACATATATATGTACCTATGCGTGGGCGTTCCGACTCCATCTGAGATCCTTGCGGTTGCGACTTTGTGCCATTTGTTTCGCTTTGAACTGACTTCCCGTGGTCTTCTCCATTTTTTCCCCTGCCGTTAATTAAACGCCAGCCCAAAACTCAAGTGGACCCTTTGCGGATTAGCCTTTGCTCTGCGGGCAAGTCCCGAAACCCATTTATATGGCATATCTGTTATGGTCATTGCTAATTGTTATTGCCCAGCCCCGTGCCGTGCTTCATCCGTCCTTTTGGGCCAAGTGGTTGTTACCAATGAGCCGCAAAATCTATGCGACATGTGATGGCAATCAAAATGATTGCCTCGCAAGACGGCGATGTCCAAGTTTCAGTTCATTAATGCAGTTTAGCGAAAGAATGAGAAAGTTTTTCGGAGCAGTTAGGCGCCTTTTTTGGTCTGGGTATAAAATTAATATTGAATATTCTGGCCAAGCGGTTGCTAGATTGATGGTACGACTGCTTTGGGCGACTAGCCAATACTCTTTAAGAAGAGGGCTTAAGCTGAGTGGCTTAATATTAAATAGTTTATGTACTCTTTAAAGTTTTTAAAGGAAGTTAGTATTTGGATGCTTAGTTTATTATTTGTTGGAAAGTTATTAACTTTACTTTTGAAACATCTTTTTTTCAACTTCATGAACAACTCCAAGTATCCTGCAGCCATTAGGGTATTTTTCGCCGCAGTCAATTCTCACACACTGAGGCGCCAAATTAGCGCGGAGCATACCATTTTTTTCCGCTTGGCTTGGATGGCATTTGGTAGGAACTGGTGGCTTCGAGGGGATAATGGATGGGGATCCGGATGAGGACGCGGAGGAAGGGCATAGGGATGGCGCCTGGCCGACAGCATTTGCCGGCAGCAATAGTAATTAAAACTTGCGTTGCCTGCTTTTAGGCTTTTGCTGGATGAAATGCGATGGGGGGGATGTCAGCCGGAATCGGGATTGGGATTGGGAATACAGGGGCGGCGAAGTTGGGCGTCCATGGGAAAAACTCCAACGAAAAACTTTCCAATTAGGCCAAAGTTTTCGACAACCACAACAACAACGACAGCGCCGAAAGCCAAACTCACTTCGTCAGCACAAATCAACTCGGTGGCTATAAATTCCCAGTGTTTTTTTCTGTTTTCTCTTTTTTTGCGCCTCTCACTCGCCCGCCGGTCGTGTTTTACGTAAATTAATTAAAATTTATTTCAACTTACCGCCGCGCACGTGAACCTCTCGGCTGAGCACGGTGCCCACCAAATTGCGCAGTTTGCATCTGCCGGTTTAAAGGACAAAGGATTAACAATCAATCCGGGATGGGCGGAGTTGGATCCGATCCGACTCGATCCCAGCAATCTCACCTGTAGACGGTGGCATGCGCCTCGTGGCGGTACTTCTCGGCCGTAAAGGGATAGAACATCATGCTGCCGTTGGAGAGCTGGAACACCATGTCCTGCTGCGGCGGGATGGGGGTCCACTCCACCTGGACAAAGAAAACACACCAAAAATTTAATTCGGAAAATTTTAAGCAGGAGGATATGATCATAACTAATATGCAGGTACAGTACAAAAAATATATGTGTGTGTAATTGTATATAATGTATGTATAATTTCGCTGAGTGTTCTTTCGGCAGCGTTTAGCATTTGTTTGTTGGCCAGTCAATTAACTTGGAAATGAGCAGAGGCAGCGCCAAATGCCGCACAGCCATGCATAATTAAACAGCAATATTAAATGGAGGCGAGGAATGAAATAAGAAGGAATGGAGCCAAGTTGGAAATGGAAAAGGACAAGGAAGAGGAGAAGGTAGAAGGAGGAGTTCTCACCTCCGGCGGGGGACTTCCATGCCCGGAGCATTCTATGAGTCCGCCCGAATTGTTGGAGAACTCGACGCGATGCGGTGGCTCGTGGAGAAAAATCGGTCCCTGTAGATCCAGTCCATTTACAAACTGGCTGGTCTCGGCTGCAAGAGAAGAAAGTAAGGAAATTCGGTGAAATTTAAAATTTTAATTAAATGGTGGCATTCTGTGTGTTCGGCCCAAAGTTAATTTCAATTTTTGTTAGACCAGCCAACTTTGCAACGCCCAGCTCCCAAAAAATTAAGTAGCAAGCATGCCAGTGGCTTTCGGCTTTGGCTTTGGCTTTTTCCCGGACAATTCCGCCTGAGTGGGCTGGATGACTTGGCCTAAATTTTAATGAGGCGTCGTGAGTGCCGTTGGCCCACAACAAAGGATGCTGCGGAGACAATTGCTTTTTACCTGCCGGCCATTGTTGCGGTCGCCGGCCACAAAAGCCGGGCTCTAATTGCTTCACCAGGCGGCGCTGAGCATTGCATAATTTTCGGCCGTGCTTTAAAATGTGGCTGTGATGCGGCTTTTATGTCTTATTTATTATTCATTATTCATTCGGGGTCTGCGGGACAGGAGCTGTGCGGCCGGACACGTTAAGGCGTTGTCTCCTGTCCAGAAAATAACCAGAAATTCATGTGCACCGACTGAGCTGGCTATGACACATGAATAATTTAGGGAGAAGGACCTTCTCCGTGTCCTGTACACTAGGACATCGTCTTGGGAGTGGGAAATTTTGTGTGGAAAATTCTTCAGTTCAAATTACTTTTACTGTAAATATTTCTCTAAAGTGTAATCGTTTCGTTCTTCATGAGGGAAAGCTAATGCTGGAGTCTCAGGGGAATAAAGTGTCCAAAAGCAGAAGTCACACGCTTTACTCTTGTGCTATTACCAAACATTACCACCTTTTTCATTATTAATAAATTTCAGGATTAACTAACTAAAATTTAATAATTTTAACATTCTGAAACATACAACTAATTCAACAATTTTACTATGATAATGGTTGGCCACTTTTTTACGAGTGCTGTGGTATTGTTGCAAATGCTGGTTTTCCCGGAGATCTTTCTATCACATTCTGTCACTTCAAAAATCCCTTTTTGGCAGTTGGCCCCGAGTGGAGTCCCAGTCGCATGGCCAGGCCACAGGACTTGGCAAGGAGCACTGTTCCTTGTGGCACTTTCAACAGCAGCAGCCGCAAAGTATGCAACACTAAATTTGTAAGCAATTTTCAGCCCCAGCAACGCCGCACTAGAGCAATAATATGAAAAATTGTTTTGTCAAAAAGGCATTAGGCGGCAGATAACGACGTCCGAGCTCCTTGGGCCCGGTTGCATGCCCCAAAGTGTTGCAAAGTTTGTGCCACTTTCGTTGCGGTAGCCCACCGCTACCCACCAACCCTGCGCCTGCCTTTGCAGGATCCCCCCTCTGGTGTCCCAGTCGTCCTGGTTTTCCTTCTCCTGGCAACACGCTGTCAACTGCAATGCCCAAAGGAAATGCGCCGCAAAAGGAGGCGGGAGAAATGGGGGAAAAAATAGAAAAGCTGACTGGAAAAAGAAAAGCAAAATGTTTGCGGAAAGTAAAAAGTGTTTGCCGCAAGTTGCAGCGGTTGCCACATGACGACGACGGGGGAGCACATTAAATTTGCAGTTTTAGTTTTTAAGTCACTTAAGATAAAGTTTCGCCCCCCAACCATCCAACCACCCAACCACCCCCCACCAAACTTTGCTCCGCCAGACACGGTCTAATGAAAATTTAATTATCCATCCGAAGAGTGGTGCTTTTTTCGAGCATTCTTCTATCCGTTGTAATTGTGAAGCGTGTGCGCTTGTGTATGTGGGAGATTTGCAGGTAGGATTTCAATTAAAACTTTGTCTTAGGCCCGGGACAAGTTGAAGCTAATTAGAGCACTTCGCCACTCGCAAAACTGTCATCAAAGTGTCCCACATTTCAATGCGAGCGTTCCTGCTGGACAATGGCCGGCATCCATGGCGTCCATTTGCGATGGCCTCGGAAGTCGTGAGCACTCGATTCGATTTGTCAGCCGCGTCAATCAAGGAAGCTTCTGTGGAAGCGGGGCTTATTAATGTAAGTGCCGAGCACATTTCCCGGGCTAAAATCAATTACGGGCCAAAGAAGCGCGCTGGAGATGCCGTAGAAGCTGGAGAATGGAAAACTAAATGAAACTAGCACTGCCAGCGGCAGCCTGCATCATTATCACGGATCATTAAAAATTGCCGTGAAGCTGAGCTGGTAAAAGGAAATGAATGGGTCCGCTGCGAAGGAGATGGAAAATGGTAAAAGAAAAGCTGGCAAACAGAGGAGCGGAAAACAGCAGTGGAGGACCACTGACAGCCGAGCTGACAAAATGCAAATGAGCAGCGGGAGGAAAAGATTCAGCTCACACTCGACGGCGACTACAAAGATGCACTGAAAAAAAATGTGCAACGAAGAAAAAGGAAATTTTATAAAATCGTGTTTCAAAATTTATAAATTTATATATTCAATCTGAAAGTTTCTCCTTTACAGCTTTTATGAGTTATTATCATAATTATTTTGGATTATTTTTTTTTATTTGGTAAACTTTTGGTGTGACAGTGTAGCCGTGCTTAATTACGAAGAATATCCAGGGGATTTGGAAAACAAAAAAGCAAAACCATGGAATGGAGATTTAAATTCACATTACGTTTTCTTCGCCGGAACAAAGCGAGCGGAAAAATCTTTTCGAAAAGTGTCTGCAAATAATAATGAAGTTGCCAGTTTCCAGTTGCCGCTTGCTTCAAAGCGCTCACTAAATCAGAAAAACTTTTCCCGCACGCCATTTAAATGAAAACGCAATTTCGCGACAGCAAAGAAGAAAATTGCCGAGCAACAAGAGCAGTAACATTAAAGCTGATTTGCATATGCCGTGAGCGTAGGAAACTTGTCTTCGCTGCCCCTAAATCTATATACATACCATATATATACATACTATCTATATCTTGTGCTGTTTGTTTTGGGGTCGCGGAAAATGGCAGAAAAATACAAATGTAACAATATATACCGTCGTGCTCTTATTTACACTTTCACGGGATTTTTCGGAAATATTTGTAAGATTTCCCGCGGAAAATGCGTCTGCAAAGTGACAGAATATAGAGAAAAGACTACGTTTTACATAAATTAAATGTTTTTTAAATGTTTGTAATATCTGAAGTTATAAAACGACACGAATGGTTTCACATGTTGAAAATTGCCTTATGGTATAATGGTTTAGAAAAAGTAGGCACCGTTTGATATTTAAAGTAGAAAACGGATCAGGGAAACAGGGCGGATGAGCGATGGAGGGCGTTTGCTTTTGGGGACTCAGTGTATTCCGCTATTCCTTGGTATTCCGGCTGCTCCGAGTGTTCCGTGCTTTCAGGAGGTGGCCCTCAAGTGCACGCATTTTTCTGCTTAAAAGCCCCGACTAATGCGATGTCGAAGCGAAATCTTCATCTGTCTGGGTGCGCAACAAAGCGGAATACTCCACGGATGAGGATGTGGATGTGGCTGTGGATGTGTGTGCACCCGGATCCGGGCTGAGTGTAAAGTGTATTTGCTTAGGTCAGGGCACGTAGGGCGCACACCAGCCGGGGCTTTCAGCTCCAACTTGACTTGCTTTGACTAAACAAGCTGAAAAACAGGAAAATAGCTCAAATTGAAAGCTTGAATGTTTTAAACCCGAATTGTATCTGGCCGAGGCAATCTCATTATTCAATCCTGCATTTACCCAGCATTTTGCAGCAGCATTTTTGTGCGAAAATAATTAAGCTGCGTTGCCTGGCTGTGAGTGGTGGTGGTTTTGAGCATGTTTTATGCCGGCCTTTTGTGCCCGCAACACTTCCTCGACGAGTGTTTTTCCTCGAGAAGCCAAAGTTATCAGCAAAAGATCAACGACTCTGTGACCACCCTCCCAGCCAGTCCATATCTTCGACCATGTCCTCGTCATCCTTGTCGACCTTTTCCCGCCGCTTTGTATTCCATCCATAGCTAAGCTGCGGGCTGATGTTGCTGCTGCTGGTTGAATCCGATGATGTTGCTGCTGACTGTGACAGTAAAGGCCTTTCTTCGCTTGCTGCGTGTTGTTGCTGCTTGTTGCTGCTGCTGCTGTTGCTGCTTTTGCTTTTTCTGCCGCTCCTACTGATGATGAAGCTGATTATGCTCTGCATGCTTTGGACTTAAGCCCGGTCTGCTCCTTAGACAATGTTGCCAGGTCCACACAAAAGCCACCCGCCTGCCTTGGCTTTAGTTCTTTGGTTCTTTGGGGCTTGTTTTTGTTTCATAAAATAGCAGTGAGCAGTCAGGAGCCAGAAGCTGCATAATCTTGGCCCTCCTGCTGTGCTGTACTGTGCTGCGATGTGACGAACTGCCAAAAGGAGCCGGAGGAGGAGGAGGAGGAGCACCACCCACCATAAACCAACCCACTGCTTTCATGCGCTTAGCAAACGTGACATTCGAGGTCATTCACATTTCGAGGGCGTGTTGTTGAACTTGGTGGGAGGAGGAGCGGTTGGACTGCAGCAGGAGCCATAAACAGAGGCAGCAGCTCCCAGGGGCGGACTTTGCGGGAAGTAAGCAATCTCCTCGAAAGGGCTATCTTAGCCAAAAAGCCAGGGGATTCTTGGCTGGCTTTCTTGCTGTGCCACGTTGAGCTTTGCCCACCTGCCGGGTGCTACTCCGCACCTGAGTATTTATTCAAGGCTTATGCATATTCAAGACTCAGTTATATGAATAAAATTTATAGAAATTTTACATACCCCCATGTAAAGTCTCACGACAAAATTTAAGCTATAAAAAATGCTTTAGATGATTAAAAGAAATTAAGCTCACGAAACTGGTTTTAAAAATTCGAAAATAATGGGAAAATTATAGACTTTAAAACAGTATTTTCTATGACATGGTTTTTCTTTCTCAAACTTTTTCCCTGAGTGCTCAGCTGCTGGAAAACTTCTTGCACTCCTCGAGAGTTGTGTATTGTTGAGTCCCGGGTTAGTTGCTCCTGTCCGCAGCTTTTTGCTTTTCCCCGGCAGACGGATTCGGTTGCTAAATGCCGTGACACATTAGACAATGAGGATCTCTAATTATGGCTCGAAAACTGCAATTAACATTTGATCCAGCCTGTTTCGTATGGCTGCCACGAGTGTATGGGTGAGTGGGTTCCGTGGGGGTTTAGGGGCTCCTTCTTTTGTGTGCGTGTGTGTATGGCTTGAAGTGTCGAGCCACGCCAACGGCAGAAAGTTTAATAAATGGCGCTCCTGCTACTGCTGCTGTGGCTGCGCCTGTGACTCCTGCTGTTGCTTGTCCTCCGATGTCCTGGCCTGCAAAGTTTCGCTGTTGACTCCGTTTCTTTGAGCGCCCCGCAAACGCAACACAAACAAAAACAAAAGTGAAACGTGTGCCTTTCAATAATTCAGTTTTATGGCACAAACTCCGCAACTTCGCAACCAGCCTTTTGTCTACCCGCGAAAGTTGAGGCGGCAGTCGCTCATTAACGGCGATATATGTGCATATGTATATGCACCTATATGGCGTTGCGTTAATTGAAATGCTTTTCGCTTTTCAATTCCACAGCACCGACCAACCACACAACCCCTTTCGAGAATCCTTGTTCCTTGCGCTTATGTGGCAAATTTAATTGCATACTTTTGCGGGCAAGGAAATGCACTAAATGCGGAATGGTACCTTTTTGTGGTCAAAATCTATAACATCAAAACGGAGAGAGATATTTTGTTTCTGTTTTTTGCATTGGGTTACACTTGGCCATATCTTATATGATACCAAAAATTGTGGGCGTGTCACCGCCCCTTATATTTTTTGTGGCTTGTAACTCCAGAACGGATATTCATATTTTTGTTTTGCTACTACCGACTGCGGGACTAGTACGAGACCAGTACCAGTAGGTACAAAACTTAGTATTACTGACTTTTGAAAAATGGCTTTTTGGCTACAAAACGGTACCATTCACCCTATATTGCAATACAATGTAATGAGGGTAAAAAAATGTTGGAACAACATCGATATCGCATTTTTAAGCCTTATTCAATTTAAATTCTTATAGATTTGACCCTCCTTGGTCCATCGATTAGGTTTCTGTGTTTTATGGAAACGGAAAAAGGGAAATACTCACCACTTATGACATATAGGATCAGGATGGCCTTAAAAAGGCTGTGTAAATCCATTTTTTATGAGCACTAATGCTTTCCATTACATTTTTTATGTTTGGATTTTAAATGCCGAATTTCGCTTGATTTGTTTGTTATTGCTGTCGTTTCGGTTCGCGTTCGCTCTGTTTGTTTCGGTTATTTAATTTCTTTCTCACATCCACAAAAGCGTTGCTCTGATTGAAGCTGACTGAAAATGTTAATGGTTTTCTGGCACAACTTTGTTGCTGCTGATGCTGATGCTTTTGTTATTGTTGTTCTTGTTGTTTATTTGTTTTTCGAATTACGCGCCACGGAAATTAGAGTTTCGAATGCATTGCCAGAGATTTATGTTACCAGTGATTTTAATGCTCATGCATCCATCGCCTAAAAGACAAAAATAAAACGATTGGTATATCTAAATTTAAGGACTGAAAACAACATAGGTTTGGAGTTTTCCCATTCTTTATTTTTCGAAGGTAATTTATAGATGTAGTGGAACCGATAGAATTCTACATTTCATGCAAATGGCTTTAAGCTGCCTTGAAGTGGTTACTATGGAATGCCGCTGCCTTTGCTTTTGATTTCACTTGACGACAGTCAGTCAACTGCGATTCCCATGTCAGCGGGGATATTAATCATGTCAAGTCAGCTTCACAAAGCACCCATCCAACCCATCCCGCCCAGCTGTACCACTGGGGGGATCCACGAGCTTCATAAAACGGAACAACAGAGTTGGGAACACGCATAAAAATAATTGATAAATTAAATAAACAGTCTTGATTAAGATAACTCTATTCTAAAGGCCGACTTTTAAATAAATATTCAATGAACCTAAATATTCTATAGTTGCCGCCAAATTTTAAAATGTAATAAAAACATTTCATAAATTATAAATATGTATTTTGAATATTTGTTCGAATTTTAACTCAGATTTGTAGGATTTTTGTTTAAAAGATCCCTTATGCTCCCTGAATCTGGGCACCCGGAAAATGAATGGTGTTGCTGTGACTCCCTATAGTTTTCCCCCTTTTCCGGGTTTCGGCTTTTGCGCCCCTTTGAGCGCATTTTTATGCGACAAGATGAAGGCGAAAAAATTATGCATCAGCGCGAAATTGGAGCGCCATAAGTTGCCACTGAAGTGCTGACATCCTCATCTGAAGTTGAGCCTGCAGCCGAGTATCTGCGTGTGCGGATGCGACGACGAGTATCTCGTGAATGCAAAATATGACAAAAATATGCTAAAACACGCGTGTGTGTGTGGCAGTCCTTTCAGGACATCACCACCCCATCCGGACAAATCCCCTTACATTGTATTGCCTGGGTGCCATTACATTAACTTTGCCTGTGGCCAGCCATGACGGGATCTTTCCCAAAAGCCAGACGACTCCCCAAGGTAAGCTTCTGGACATTGTAGGGAAGAAAAAAACTCGAAAAAAGAGGGCAGCAAAAAATGCAGCAGGAAGCGAACGATATTTGCCGAAACTTGAAACTATGCAAAAGGGACAGGAACAGGACAACTTGATACGATGGAGATAAAAAAAAGAAACGTATAAAACTGTCAATAACGATAAAGCACAGTGGCGTACAGGGAGGGGCGTTTTTCCGGGTGCAGAGGGTGTTGGACTGGGACTACATGGATGTATATGGATGGGTATACGAGCAGTAACAACAAAATGCCGCTTAAGCAACATGGAAATTATGCCCAGTGCGAATATCATCAGCAAACGGATGGAACAACAGACAATGGCTGTTGGACAGCTAGCAAATGGGCGGGAAATGAATGGGAAAGTCACGGGGGGAAAATGCTGCTGCTGAAAACGCTTCGTTTATTTCCTTCGTTACTTGTTGTATTTTTCTTCTCTCGTCCTTCTTGGTGTGTAAAAAATCATGACTTGGCAATTATGCGGCAAATGTGCGCACTGGGCTATCCAACTGCCGGCACGGGCAAACAAAACAGACTCTCTTCGCACACACGGCAAGCTAACAGACATAAATATTACGCATACGCCGCATTGCACTGCGACAGCAAAAAATCAAAACGCTGGCCTAAGCAACTTTCGACGGTAAGCAATGCACTGCATGACCGAGTTCCCCAAAGCTAAATCCAGCGGAAATCTCATTTAAAAAGTAGGAGATAGAAAACTAATCAAGAAAATGTGAAGAAAATTAGGCTTCAAATTTACTATATACTTATTGAAAAAATTGTAAGTATAGTTTATGCTTAAACGCTTACATGCTTAAATGCTTAAATGAGCACAAAAAATACAATGGTTATTTATAAATAAAAATAATTAATAATTAATATAAGCAATTTTATTATTTAATATAAGAAATCCATTAACTAGCATGTTGCACTGTCTGCTATTATAGTCAATATAATCCAATCACGATGAAAATGATTCTATAAATCTACCGACGGCAATATCACGTATACGCCACGTTGACGAGCAAGCAAAACCGTTCAAGGCGTCACATTGGTAGTTCCCTGCGCTGAGATCAAACCAAATTGCCTCTAAAGAATTTGCTAAAGGACTAGACATTTAATCAAACATTTAAATGGACTTCGATGGGTGAGCAAACTTTGTCTGCCACCCAATCACAAAAGGGGCACAATTGCATCAAAGTGGG
The DNA here is from genome assembly GCF_004382195.2 of Drosophila sechellia. Lineage (NCBI taxonomy): Eukaryota > Metazoa > Arthropoda > Insecta > Diptera > Drosophilidae > Drosophila > Drosophila sechellia. The sequence continues at coordinate 8,071,382 of NC_045951.1, read as the reverse complement.
AATACTCTTGTGAGCCGCCTTTGTAAGCGGCTTCTTCTCCAATTTCAACGCCATCCCTTTGATCTACTGTTTCCTAGCCGTCTTTGCCAACGGCTTAAACACTTGAAGTCAGCTTCGATTTATTTATATTACACTTAACGTTGTCTCCTCGATCTTGGGCCCTCTATCTGTGACAATTTGTGCCGGAGAAATGCATTGAAGGCTGCCCATCCATCCATTGAAGGATGAGGATGTGGAGGATGGGGAGGTCAAGACAAGTGCAATTTATAGACTTCAACGCTTGGCCGGCTACGAAGTTTTCTCATCTGGTCTGGTGCCGTATGGCAGCCATCGTCTGCCAAATACGTGATTTATTTTAATAGATAATCATTATGCCATCGATTTCTATCGTGTCTGGAGTCTGTTTCGCTTGTTGCATGCCCCCATTCGCCCCTTTATTTCTATTCCCTCGCATGCTACGTGCGTCAATAAATCAAAATCAAATGGCTTTCAGCTTATTGTTTTGCGTGGGTAAATAGAAAACATGTGCGACCTGCTGAAGCCACGTGGAAACAGCGAAGGGAATGACGCAAGGGGACTTACTTTTACCTTTAAGTGGGTTGCAAGTAGGTTACCCAAAAAAGTTGTTCGTTATTTGTAAGTGGCAAAAAAATATTTCAATCACCCCTTACATATTTATATCTTAAAATAAAGTCTTTCTATTCTTTTGACATTTACGATTTGCATTACATACTCCTAGGCACTTTAAAATGTGGCATAATCCTTTAAAGAATATCTCTTATCTCCGTTTAAGCCCCTGTTAGCATTCTTTTTTCTAAAGCAGCAATTACTTTAACCCCTTTTTGCATTCGGCACCTGAAAACCCAACACTTTAAGCGCTGAAGCTGCCACAGCCGGTCATAGTTCACGGTTCATTCACATGGCAGATCCGCTCTTGCCCTCTCCTGAGCCGTATTTAAATTGTGCCATTATGCACTCGAGTTCCATCCGTCCCCCTTAGCCCACGCCCCCCTCGTATCCCCTTTGGACCCCTTCGCTAATGACTTTTTACGGCGTCTCTGGCGGCTGCTGCTGCTGCCGGCGAAGGCACAAAAAATCAATAGAATGCAAAGGGCCTCTGCATGGGAATCTCGGCTGGCGAAACAAAGGTTCAGAGGCTAGAGGATTGTGGATAGAGGCTATGGGCAATGGGCAATGGGATTGAAAATGCAGAGGCTCGGGGACACTGGACATCTAGCTGGAATTGTAATGGCCAGCCGGCTGTCGTCTGTTGCATTGTAATTGTAACACTGGCCGACCGGCTGGCCGCGAACAAACAAACAAACAAGTAAAGACTCAGCAAGAAAAAAAAACAACAGAGACGTGGAAATAGAAACGAAATGAAACTAAAAAAATACTAGGAAAATCAATAAAGCAAAAGCATGAAGCAACAAACAAACAAACAAGACCAGCGAAAAACCAGCGAAACGAAGAGAAAGAGTGCCTGAAATGCATAACAAACTGTGAAATGAAAAGCCAGCAACAAAATTGTGCAAGAAATTATATGCATATACATATATATATAGATATATATATGCATATACAGCATAGAAAGCAGAGGAGGCGCAAAAAGGGGGCCTCTTGCACTGAAGTGCACATAAAAATCATTTAAAAACAGCAGCCAAGCAGACGGAGGAAAGAAAAAGGCTCTTTCCCGGGTTTTCCCCCCGTCCCGCCAGATTTGCCTGGCATTTCCCAGGCTTTTCCAGCTGGGCCCAAGGTAAGTCGTGATTCGAGGGGCGAGCGGGCAGAAAAATTGAGTTCAGCCAAGGGGGCGGGGATGTACACAAAATGGGTCTAAAGTCATAAACTTTTCCACATAGCAGCTGATGCCAACACGTTTCGGTTACAGGCAACTGTGGGCTTTTTGTTGTTGCGCCATAGTTGCTCAGTGATTTTTCCTGGGCCCGTTACTATGGTCTTTTGTTTCCTGCTGGCTAACGAGCCGAATATTGGGTTAAGTAAAATATGTACCGAATGGGAAACAAGGAAAAACTCAGCTCGAGTACCTGAGTGGAAAATATTTTTGAGCAAACCGAAATAATGATGTGGCCAGGGAAATGTAAATTTATCAAGCTATGCAGATATTTTCTTTACTCTCCATTTTTTTTTTTATTTTTTTGGTGAGCCAGAAATAGCACAAGTGTGCGACTTCAGACGTTTTTAATTATTTTTATCTTGGCTGTGGCTGCAAAGGACTTCCCCTTCGGGCTGCCAATCAAATCAACTTCGACCTCTTCGGGTTTGCGTGTCTCGGCGGAACTTTGGATGGAACCTATTCACCCCGAAGAACTGCACATCAATCATGAGCAGTCAGTCGACCCGCAGCAGTAATAATTTTGAAATGCCAGTTCCCCGCCGCTTAAAATGTCACACGCCAATCAAAAGCATGTTTTCCTGCATAAATAAACATCCAGCGAGGTTCGCTTAAGTATGAATTATATATATACATATGGGGCCCAAACAAAATATCATTTCTCAACATTTGGCAACTTTGGCATTCGTTCTTCTTCTGCTTTTCCCTCGACAATCTCGTCTCAATTTCTGTTGCATATGTGCGGGAAAATGCGGGGGAAAGTGATTTCTTAATTTGTTACAGAAAAACTTTAACCTCCCCGCCTGGCACATGGAAAGAAAAACCCCTTTACTCAAGACTCTACCCCACATTTCTCTGGGTTAAAGTTGAAAGCAGGAAGGAAAGTTTCCCTGAGTTGGGTGCTCGGAAAAAAATCGTACGTGACTTTTGTGGAAAATGATGGATCAGTGAGTGGGTGGGTGTAAAAGTGAAACTTGTGCCGCCTTCTAATTAATGTCAATAGCTGCGGTGGCCGGAAGTTATTTGCCCCATGGGTTCATATTTCGGTGCTTTAGCCGGAAGATTGCGCATACGCTGCGTGGTGTCGATTCAAAAATTGCGTATACGCACTGCGGGCAGCTGTTGCAGTTCGCTGGCCACCCGAAAATACATAATGCCCAAGCGAGAGAGAGGGCAAGAGAATGAGAAAGAGAAAGAGAGAGAGAGAGAGCCACGATGACCGAAAATTTAAATAAACCAAAACTCGATGCCGGCTACTACTATTACTACAACTACTACGCACGTGTGTGTGCGTGCGTGTGTGTGAGTGCATTGTGGTCACTTCCGCTGTGAAACGCATGAAATACGAGCCATTTTTACTACTACACATCACAGAGGCTGCAACATGCGACATGTGTGTATGCGGCAATCGATAAATTTTGTGTGTGCAGCGCAGGAAGAACAACAACAAAAGCACAGCCACTGCACTATAAGCCAGATATGCCAGATACGAGGGTATATGTATACACACATAGGTATGTGCACATACATATATAACATACACAGCGTGTGAATATATGCCGGCACAGACAGATTTATAGTTTGTCATGGCGGCAGCGTCCAAAATAGTTGCAGCTTCTCTCCCGCTCACGAGGCATCCTGCACTTTTCGTTCATAAAATCAATAGGCCGTCCCCATACCACCACCCCATTTTCTCTCACTGCATTAGCCGGCCGGTCTTGGCTCGTATATAGGTAATACCTACGTATATGTGGAGTACATGAAGTGCACGCAGCGCTGCTAATTGCTTGCATGCGAAACGTAACGTAACGAAATGAGAGCAAGGAGCCAGCTTCCAGATGCCCCGGCACAAAAGAAATATAAATAAATGCCATTTGCCCTCAACACAATACGGGGAAAATGTCAAACAATTAAGCGGCAATTAGCAGAAAGCTCAAGAGTGCCAGCAGCAGCCAAGCAGAAGACCAGAGGACCGAACGACCAGAGGACCGGAAAAGGGGACGACTGCTACGTGAAAGCGTTGCTAAACGTGTCTTGGGCTGGTCGAAAAGAGGGTTGAATGAAAAGGGATGAGGGAAGAGGACCAACGACCAAGGAGTAGGCAGCAAGGAGCCAGGAGCAGAGGAAGCTTGGCACTCAAGGCAGTCGAGGTAGTCAGGCAGCGGGATTGCATTATATCTTATTGATGAGCCCGCAGGTGGAGGAGTAGGCAAACTCAAACACGGACTAAGGCCATATGGAACAGTACTTGGGAAATTCTTACAAGGATAGAACTTAAAAGAATCTTTCACTTTCAGAAGTTTCCTTAGTTAAAGAAAGCATTAATAATATTTAAATATTAGCAAAATTATTTTAATCTTAAAACTTTAAACTGGAATATACAATCATCAGTTGTATCATGATTTTCATACACTTGTTAAAAAAACACAAATTTATTAAAAGAAGTAGGAAACTTTAGCTATTCCAATAATTTCTGAGAGCTTACTTCTAAGAGACTTATAAACCTAAAATCAATTTTAAAATTAATATTAATTACCACCACATAAACAAAAAATAATCAAAGAAATATATTTGAAACTCGCAATATTTATTTGGCATAAAATAAATCAACTACACCTTAAAATGTCATTTAAATCACACATTTTATCGCAACATAATCACAATCACTCCCGCTGCACAGATGGCGGCTGCTCTAAAGTCTCCCAAATAAACCCATTCAATTTGTTGATAAAACACACTTATCTGCCCGTCAAGCCATCAGCAGCTAAGCAAATTTGCATGCAATTTTCCCTCACGAGGGGGAAGCAGCGCTTTTCCACTTGATACGTGTGGGGCAGACTCGGGGAAAACTCGAAAATAAAAAGATGGAAGCACGGTTGTTGCAGTTGCATTTGCTGTTTCTCTTCGGGTTTTAGCACGTTGTTGCAATTCAATTTATTTTCAATTTGCGCGCATGCAAGGCGAAAAGTCGGTGGCAGGTGGGCTAAGCACCTTTAACTCCTTTTTCGATTAGACACAAAACATAATCAAGCGCGATTTGGCGGATTTTTTCGTTGTCTCAACTGCCGGCTCACGTTGCACTCACAGGCACCAATACACATTTGCCCGGCACTATATATATATATATGTATATATATAAATATATATATGTTTTTGGATAGAGGTACTTGTATATGTATATGGGGGGCATGTACGAGTATATGTGGCACGCACGTTTGCCGCTTCTCTTGTTGCTGTTGCAACGCAAACTGCGAGTTGCACTTGCGACACTGACAACTGACGACAACACAACTGCGACGGCGCGCTCTTCGGTAGAGTTTCCTTCTACTTTCTTTCTTTTTTTTTGTTTTTTTCTTTTTAATTTTCTCTGATAACAGCAGGCATTAGGGTGTCTCCCTCGCACAGTGCCCCATCTCGCTTGCTCCAGCACTTACTCGATTTGCCAGAAGCCGAAAGGAGCAGACAACAACCGCACGCGAGCAACGTCGAACAGCAACTGAGTCCTGATTGCGCTGTCCCGCAGGATTTTTGTGCAGATGCAGGTTACCATAGTGGCCACATCGCCATGTGCACCACCAGCTCCATTCCATCCACCACCCCACCAGTCCTCTCAACCACCTGGCTGTGGATGCTGTGGCAATTGCGCAGAATCCGCATCAGAAGCGGCATCAACAGGAGCGTAGTAAACGCGTAGTAAATTGGATCGCATTCGGGTTTCATTCACAGAGATTCTCTCGCCAATGTTCTGATCACGGAGATAATTATTGTTATTAAATTATTATTATTAGCAATTTTATCAAACTGAAATAATATTTATAATAATATTCAAATTAATTCGTTTTTTACGAGTATCGATTAACGACACTAAAATATATCCAGGACTATCGAAAACCAGAGTTTCCTATTCATCTAAGTCTTTCTAGTTGACATGTCCTGTCATTCAGAAATTAGAGTTACAAAAAAGGCAAATTTATTACTCAGCATTAATTTGTTGGAAGAATATTTGCAACTTCTTTTTAAAGTACAAGCACTAGACGAAGTGAATCCTCTTCAGACATGGAGGAGTGCAACTTTATGGAACTCATGGAGGAGATGGCCGTGCAGTTTACGGTGAACAAGGAAGAACATCAGCTCTTCGTCCACGACTCACGCATGATATCCCTGACCATTCAGCGGCAATTGGTCCTGGATGGTGCAGTGTTCAAGGACCAACTGGCAGAGCTCCACAAGACAGGTGAGTTAAGTGATCTCCTCTAGCACAGCACTCACAAGCGCCCCGCAATGATCAGCCTCCTTTGTGGACAAAATATACCTGGACATGCCGCTGAACTTTGAGATCTTCCTGCCCATCCGACTGCCGAAACCAGTGGTTCCCACCTATGATGAGAAGAAACGCAGTGTGCAGTTCACCAGAGCCAACTACCAGCACCCATTCTTCTTTGGGAATGCGGTAAATTTCAAGTGCTTGAACCTGCTGCTGCAAAGCGAACTGCAGCGAGCCATTTCCAAACTCAAGACAGCAACATCCACGAGCACAGGTCGGACGTACGACATCAAATACTCGGTGCTGAGCCTCAACGACGTGCCCTTCGTTCACCAAGTGGTTGCTCTGGACCGCGACAGCAACGGGAAGCGTTTCATCCGCTTCGACTTCATTCTGGCCGTGGAGTTCAATGGCGCGGATATGGCACTGCCACCTTACTTTAAAGCGCCGCTCATTAACCGCTGGATTGCCTACGGTAGGATGACCGTTGACGAGGATCCCAATCCGGCAGAGTGGGCTGTGCTAGTGCCCAAGTGGCAGGACGCCTCGCCCGGTGCCGCCCTCATTTCCCTCAACTGCATGGTCATGCTGTACCGCCTGATGAGCGCCCAGCAGTGCTACCTCTTCACCCTGCCCGGCTCCATCAAGTTAGCCTTCGTCATGGCCACCGAGGAGCGCGGCCTGGACTTCCAGCAGATTAGCATTGCAGATTTGACCATTACAGTGAGTATGTTCTAGGTATTAGCTAAATGGGTTATATGTATATTTAGAGTTTGGGAACTTTGTATATATATGATAGAGAGATAGCCCTAACTTCTTCCTTTCCCCCTACTTAGACCATGTTCCACCAGGTGTTTGGCAACCTGTACAAGGCGGTGGCCGGGAACACCATCGGCGACAAGACCATCAAGAGCAGACGCTTGATGGCCATCCGGAAGCAGTTGCTGCGCGCCCGCGGCATCTACGCCATGGTGGCGGATGCAGTGCTGCGAAATTCGATCTCCAGGAATTTTGTGAACGCCTACTTCTTCTACGTCGCCATCCCACCGCCGCCGGAATGCTTCTATCAGTCCCTGGTCGAAGTCCGGAACACCGATACCAAATTGAAGAGGAAGAGGTAAAGTTCTTAAGCCTGCAAAGTTAAATTGACCAGAACGATGGGTGGTTTTACTGCATACAGTGCTTTCAAATGGGTGGGGGATAACAACACCGAGGAGTGGCTTCCCTTGTTGATTTTTTGAAATTTGAGCACTACTGTAAATTGGTCGAGCAGTTTGTGGGAAATCCACCCAATCCCCCAGAGCACAGCCATCGTCTTAGTGTCAAATCTCGGTAATTGTACAACTTTAATGCCACAAAAAATAAGTGGAAATGCCAGAGCAGTGCTCACACAGACAAACAGCACGGCACACAGACAGAAACAAAAGTTAATAAAAGCCAACTAAAAACTAAAGCCGAGTTGGGCTACGTGTCCCTGTTTTGACTTGGCCCCAGAAACCCCCCAAAATTCCCCCCTTGTTTATGAGGGGGAAAAAGTTAAATTGCAAATAGCTTGGGCTGGGCTTAGCCCGGGGGGCGTGGCAGTCGGGCGGGGGCTGGTGGGCGACATGAAATTTTAGAAAAATTTGCTGTTATTGTTCGGGCAAAACAAAAGGGGTAAAAGGATTTCGCCGAGCTGTGCGCAGAAAGGATGGGTTCGGAAAATAGCTGGGTCTACACGGGCTGGAGTCGCATTAAACAGAAAGACACAAAAAACGACACGACTCACTTCTCGGGGATGGAGCATAAAGTTTTCCAGCGCTTTTGACATTTCATTGTTGTCAACTTTTAACTAGTTTTTTATGTAGTCATTATTTTAAAATGCAAATCGCCAACAACTGCCAGCAAAACACACACTGAATAGTTTCAATTTAATCTGCCTCCCAAAATCAAATGCCTTTAATTTTATTTGCCAAGTTGCGAATGCTTCGTATGGCCAATACAAAGTGGCCAACAGCTTTGCCGCATCCATCGATGAGTTAATCTAGTTAACTTGCCGCCTGTGCTTCACTGCCATTGGCAACTGAAAAGTGTTTATTGCATTTTCCACTTTTCGTTATTTTAATTGCATTCCCAGATCTCCCACTCCCTTGTTTTTGCACTCGAAGTTCTGCTGTATGAAATTCCAATAAATAAAGTGAAAATGAAGCTTGCAGCTGGATGGGAAAATTATTTGCTAAAGAAAATGGAAAAGAATGTCGTATAAATATATGGAAAGTGGAAGCTCCCCCAGCATCAATCACTGCGTTTTCTTAGAAAAATATTTTTTAAACCTAAATTAAATTGAAATTTAACTACAAGAGCTTTTTTCCCCTTCGTCGGGCGACATAATTTTCTCCCACAAAAGAAAAGCGCCGAGCTTCAAGTTGGCGATGTCTTTTTGGGGGACTGAGGTGGCAACTTTAATCAAAAACTAATTATGAGCGACAGGGAAGTCGTCCGGCGTGTCTATGTGTGGGTGGCTCGGTGTTTTATCTGGTAAATTACATTTGAATTATGACAAGAACGAAAACGGAACGCCCAGCGCCAAAAGTGATGTGCAGCAAATGAGCTAAGCGATGGCCAAGTGAAATTCGAGTGGCAAGTTGGGCGAAATTGGGGGCGTTTGACCATTACAAACAGAACGGCCGCAATTTACGCAACAAACAGCGAACTGAAAATTGGAAAGACGCGACGGGCAGAACAACCGCAGGACCTCCAACTGGAGAATAAGGAGCTCCGGGAGCTGTGAGCTAAGCGGCAACTGGAGACCGACAAAAGTTTATGTGAAAAACAGACAATTAATTTGTTTTGCAGAGCAAAAGGGACACCAGGACAACAGGACTCGGGCGTCGAGGACACAGGACACCAGTGGAGGGCCAAACAATTTCGTGCTCGTTGGCAAAGGAAATTTACGTGCCAAAGACGATAGGGAGAACCCAGCTCTGTTCCAAAGAAGTCGAATCCGGACGAACAGCACGGCACGGTGTAAATGGTCAAACATTTTACGCTTTTTGTTTAATTAAAATTGCAACAGGCTACGTAGTTCTCATTGCAGCAACAGGAGGATGGCAAAGAAAATCCGAAAATAAAAACACTGAAAAACATTCAAATACATAGTTATTTGGAACTGAAACTCATCGTAGTGTTTATTAATTTTCCGCAAAGGAAGATTTTTTGGGAATTTAAAAGCAAGATTTTTATTTATATTTTAAATATTTCATTAAGTTCTTTCATGAAGAATTTACATATCAAGTTGTTCCCGCTCTATCCACTAAAAAATTTGTACAGTGCAGCCAAGTCAGCGTTTTTCAATTAAGCTTGCATTTCATTTAATATAGGAGAGAAGTCTGCAACATTAGTGCTGCCCTTTGCCGGATATTCTCTGTTTGTGTTTGTCCAGTTATCCTCTATTTGCTTTTGCCGCTGCCAAAGGAAGGGGAATCCCCTCTGGCTGGCTTTTGTTTCTCCGGCAAAGAGAAAACCTTTTATAGCGGTTATTAAATTGCTCTTTAAGTGCTTGGCACGGGTTAAACTATTTGCCCCATCCCAGGTTATTACCTGTTACCTGTCCTCCGCATTAGTTGCTCCTCCAAATCCGCGTACGTGTTGGCATATCAATTCACATTACGGTCCGAATAACTGCATGCATTCATCTGCGCCAAGGAATCCCGTTCATATCCAGCAGGATTCGTCCGGCGGCGCGGGTAGGGTGGAGGGTGACATCGCCGGGAGGTTGGACAGGATGTCGGGGATACGCTGCCATTGGCACTGTCATAACCCCATGTGCAGTGTATCACGTTCCAGTTATTTGGTGGCTGCCACTTCATAATTCAATAAAACAATAAAAGCAAAATCCTTACAAATTACAGCAATCAAATCATACGACTCACATGGCCATCAGTGATGACAATCCAGGCTCCGAATATTTTGTACTTTCAAATATTACTTAATATTTGTGCAAATATATTGTATAGGTGTTGTGATTTCCAGGAATACCTGCAGTGCTATCTGAATTATTGGTTTGTAGAATAATTTTACGAACATATCTGGTCTTTTGTGAGGAAAACATCTATATAGAATGAAAAACCTGCTAGGAGCACTAGCAGCACTTCACTGGAAATGGATGATATTGCGCTTGCCGAGCATATTTCCATAAATTGGTCACAATTTGCTATGCGCAGCAGCAGGGAAGACAAAAGCCCTGAAAGGACGACGCACACACACATAGGATGGAATAAGCACTTGGCGCGCGATGGCAGCCGTTAAAGGATGGGTAGAGTCACCCAAAATTATGACGCCAAGGATAATCGTAGTGAAGCGAGTGTGCGTTTCCCACTCCGCCGGGGAATACGTGAGGCGACTGTGGTAGCCTCGGGATACCGGGACACGAATCGTGGCCAGAAAGTAGTTACTGTTTCTACTGCTCTACGCAATACTTTATTCATGGTACAACCGAAAAGCATTGGTGCGCGTTGGATAAAATGTGAGTTTGACAAATGTATTAGGCATATGTACTATCGTAGATGCACATTTCTGACCATGAACTGGGCATTTACGATGGCGCTCTTGGGAATTGGCCTCCATTTGGCGCCTACAATTTGTAGATGGCATTGACATTGGGTCCATGGTTCAACATGGCATCGTTGTGCACCTGGTACTGGATCTCCATAATGCCCAGATGCAGCATGTCCTTTATCTGCCTGCCGATGGACAGGATGGCCTCCACATTGCGCGAGTCCTTTGTCCAAAGGGCTGTAAAGAATGTTGACCTTAGAGATACCCCAATGGGAAATGCTGTCTTATACCCACATAGCTTATTAGCCTTGTTGCGCACATTGATGACCACTCCACATATCTCGTCCGAGTGCTCGAAGCACTCGCCAATCATGCACAAAAGCTAAAGGGGATTATGCGATATAATGCATTGAGCTTATAATTATGGTACAATCAAGTGGCTTACCAAATCGTGCCACATCTTATCTATATAGGTCCTGGAGGCCTTGTCCAGGAGCAGTATCCAACGACCACCGTTCTTGTTGGTGTCATCCTCCCACATGGGACTAAATATATACATATAAGACGATGGTTCAAAAAGGAGACTTGCAGAACTCACCGAATATTTTTCTTGAACACCATGTAGTCATTGAATATCTTCAGATCCGATGGCGGCTTCACAAAGTAGTACACACTGTCGAAATGATTAAGTTGGGAAAATAATATGCAATAAATATATACATATTTATATATATGAATATGTATCTGACCTGAAAAAGTCCTCAACGGTGTTGAAGCTGGTCACATCGACGAGCATTTCGGCCCAGCGCTTGGTACGATCGTTCTCCAAGTGCCACAAAGTCCAGGTATGCTCCAATGGATGCTTCAAGGCCAGGTCGTAGTCGATGTTTTTCATCACCCGGTTCAAAGAGGGCTGCACCTCCTGCTCATTGCCGCCCATCAGCTCCAAACCATCATAAGGCGCCAGACCATGTGCCCAGTCACTGGGATCTCCATACGGCAACCATTCTAAATATATTCGATTCGCATATCGCATATACATGTGCAAATGATTAATCGTGAAAAAACATGCGCTGTCAGCTTACCAGTGTCCTCAGCATTCTGCAATCCGTTGCTTAAGTAACCGGTGTACACCATGGTTTTTTACTGATTCAACTCGACAAGCGAACCTTTTTTATGTTAGTTTTATCGTTTTATTTTACTAAAAAACTCCTTGAAATGGTATATGTCTCGTGCAAAGTATAAGCGTTAATGAAAATGGCCGAACGTAAGTGCACGCTTTGACAAATCAAGATATGACAGCTAAAGCGTTGCCACCTTGGTTATAAAAAAGTATTGGAAAATTCGTGTGCCCATCTTGTTGCGAAATGTGCTTATATTCAAAATACTGTGCCCTTTTTCGCCTTTATTATTTAAAATATTTTATGGTACATCCTGCCAGATTTCCACCAATAAATCTTGTATCCAAGTCTTAAGCACCCCATTCAAACACTCCGATGTTGCAGCTCCCATTCGCACATTTTGGTTGCAAAATCAAATTGAGTCGGTTAAGTACGAGCCCGAGGGTCTATCAATTGAAATGCCACGCTAATAAAATAAAATGCCACCAAGCATACGATAGATGCACGAAAATAATAAAATGTGACTCAAATGAGCGACGACGACGGCAACCGCAGACACAGACACGTCCACACAAAGTTGGCAGCCGGAAAGAAGGATCCGATTGGGAATGGAACTGGAGCGAGCAGAGGAATCCCCTTTCTTGTCTGCTGTGGCTGCTCCTTGTGCAACAGTTTGGCCTGCAGTCAATAATCGAAATCGACTTGGGCTTGTGGCAATAAAAATTTGTCTTCGCCGCTTAAGTTGTGCGCCTTGTTGCACACACAAGGTCCTGGGTCCCTCCTGTGCCAGAGTCCTTTGGCAAGGCACCACACCTCACCCCTCCCCGCCCCCATCACCACGCCCCTGGCGGCGGTGCAGATAATAAAATATGTGAGTCGCTACGTGGCAGCTCCTTTGGCGTTGGCAAAGTAGCTTTGGGCCCTTGTAATGTGCACCATTTGTTGCGCGGCTGGTGGTGCGGTGGCACCAACTTGCACTCCAACCAAGATGCTCCTCACCAGCTCCATCTCCGCTTCCATCTCCATCTGCTGGATGCACGGGTGAGTTATGCCGGCCAAGTTTGGAACAAAAGTGTTGGCACTGCTCCTTGTTCTTGGTTCTAGCAGCCAAATAAGTTGCCAGCCCCAATTTACTTAAAAATTCTATTTATTTTTGCTCTTAAGCAGCTTTGGCTGCTCCAACTCGTATTTCTAGGATTTTGCAGGGAAAAACTGCTCCAAATTTGTTTCGTTAATTGGGAGAATAAGTTAGAACAAGGAAAGTTATAGGAATTGTACAATTTAAGAAAGTGTATTAATATCTATGCTAGCGTAACTTATAGTTCATTTTATAAGCTTGTATCGCGCGATGTTCCCTTTCTCTCTTCACTTAAACAACAAATAAAACTTGTTTAGCTACTGCTGGTTTTACTATTTATATTTTTTGACATGCCTGTTTATTTATTCCTTGATTACCAAACTAAAAATTACCTTCTCCAAATGGAGTTGGTAGCCCATAAATTCCATAGAGGGAAAACTTTAGTTCCAACTCTTTTTTGGGGCTTCTCCCCCATTCGAGTTAAGTTGCCGGCAAACGCTTAGCTATGCTTTGTTAGATTTGACTTTGTGCTCTGCGCTTCTCAGGTGGCACTTTGGCGTATACGCAATATTTTACAGCTTTTTGCACTTTGCTGGCTGAGCTGAAAATACATGGTCAGTAAATCTTTTAAAATATTGTAATGTTGAGGGGGGATGGCTCCGCACCAGCTTAAGCGATTTGAGTGCCGGAGCAGTAAAAACGCCCACAAACTGCCGGGGAAAGCGAAGGGGAAAAGCGCGTAAATGGGGCAAACTACAAGGAGAAGCCAAGGATCCAAGGACTCAAGGATCCAAGTGCTAGGACCTCATCTTGAGGCAGTTCTGTGCAGACAAGCGCATGCAAGAAATGAAAATGATTTGAGGCATTATGTTCGCTCCGGTTTTACCACGCCATTCAGCCCGCCATTTCTCGTTTCGCTTCCGTTCGGCTGTCTTTTCTTCTTTTTGTATTTTATTTTTTTTTTTTGGCTACAAAATTGCTTTGCTGCTGCTTCATGTTGATTGTAAAAGATTTCAGTGCTGAGAGCACAAAGCATGCGATGATGTACGGAACGACGCACGTCGTACATTTTGCACCTTGAAGTGGCAAGCGGAGGAGATACCCTCCTCCAGGAGATACCCTCCTCCACCCCTCCACTGCGGGAAAAGACAGTCACATAAAACAATAAAAAGCAGTGGTAAGTGTCGGGGATGGGTAGCGACAACACATCCTGCACAGCCAGCACCTTGAGGCCAAGCCAACTGACAGCAGCTTCCGGCAGCCCCCAGTCCATCTGCTCCATCTGGCCCATCTGCCCCATTTGCTCCAGCTGCCACGCCCCCAGTTGTCGTTTGGCCCTCTCACCTGGACAAAAAGATACAGGTGTACGAGGCTAAAGTATCGGAACACAAGAAGTGAGAATTTTAGTGGCTCTAGAAAATGGCTATTGAGTTTCTTTTATGCCAAATCACTTTTAGCAGCTTTAAAGGATAATATCTTTAAATTTAAAGCAATTTTGTTACAAATCATAAACTTTTTATTTTAAAATTTGATAATATATTATGATATCTATGCTAATAAATATTTTACCTGTAAAATATTATATATGATCTATACAATATATTGTGTCAAGAACTTATCAAAATTATCCAGCTGAGCCTCTCCTATTATTTTGCCCATGGGTGTCTGTTTTTGTGCCTGTTTGCAGTTCTAAATACTTTGGACCAAGACGATGCCTCCGGGCGCTGGCCACCCCGACTTGGAGCCGAAGCTATAGCTTCTATATCTTTGAAGCCGCTGCTCGAGGCCAGGTGAAAGTCATTTCACGCTGTGTGTAGCGCAAAAGATTAAAATAATAGCAGCGCGTAAATTAAACAGCCCGTTGGAGCCGCAGCGTGGGTGCCAGATGGGGGATTCTAAAGGGCAATGGAAAAAGGATGCAGGGATATGGCGATGTGGAGACGCCGACCCATTGAAGTGGCAGCCATGGCCACCTCCTCGCATCCCACCTCATCGCATCCCTTTGTTTAGGGCTGCGGTCTGCGCTAAGACGCTTACCTGGCGCTCCCCCGCCGCAGACCCATCCTGTCCAGAACTCCGCACCCGACCTCCTGTCCTCCAGGACATTGCCAGCATTGCGTTGTCAGCACTTCATTTTGATCCAACATGCCGCGTGCTTCACTTAATGCGACGACTGCCAGTAAGCCCGCATCTCAGAGGGAGTTTGGGGTGGATGGGGGTTGGAATGCCAACCGGGTGGAGGGGATAGCTTGGGGTTGGGGTGCAAAAAGCTTCTTCATCATGCACATAACTACAAAGGCGGCTGCATTTCTTTGCAGGAAGCAAAGAAGGAATAGTTTGGAAGAATTTTAAAGAAATAAAATAGTGTTATCATGTTAGATAGTTTAAGAACGTATAAGATTTTAAAATTATATAGTACTATTAATAAAATTTAAACAACTGAAAATGCTCATGTTCTTTCCAATAACTACAAATTGTTGATTCTCGGACTTTCTCTAAGGTGATACGTATCCTTATTCTTATCCTTATAAGTATCCTTAAATTGATATCCTTACACAACTTTTGTCGCCTGCCAGCTGCTGTGCACAACACGTCACGAATGCGTGCGTATTGTGTGCTCCTGCAACTACGTACTGCTATGCGATGCGGAGGGGATTCCAGGATGAAGTTAGGAATGGGGATGGGGATGTCCTGATGCACTGATGTCCTGGGAGGCAGAGGTTGGGGTGTGTAGTGTCCCAGGATGCCGCAGTGACGCAGTGATGGTTCGTTGGGCTGCTACCTTCGCTGAGTGTTTTGTGGCCTGTCTTCCCCGCTGCTCAACGAGATCCTTTGCTGCCGAAGCTTGCTTAATGCTTTATGTTTGCCAGCTTTCAGCTCTTTGTTCGCGTTCGTGTCCTTACTGCTCCTCGTCCTGTTTTTGTTATTACTCCGCATTCAGCAAGGTACTTTGCTTTTGTTCGATGAAACGTAAAAATAGCAACAAGCTACGAAAACTCATTTTTAGACAATGCCGCATAATTCCAACGCAATGAAGGCGAAAGGAAGCGAAAGGACGACTTTTTGTTGTAATGAGGTATTTCCGCTTTGTTGTTACTGCTCATCTTCGCTTTATGCCCCTTACATTTTGCGCTCAAACTGGAAATAATTCCCAGAAACATTTGATGGATATTTCGTGTTCTTTACAGGCGAATTCAATTTTAATCAGAAAGTTTAATGGTCATTTTTTTTTTTTGGAGTGGTACATGTGTGCGGAAAGTTTGTTTGTGGTATCTGCACTTTAAACATCTTTGGTACATTTTATTAAATTAATAAATTTTTATATATAATATAAAATTAAGTACTAAAAAAATATATTACAATAGATCATACAGATTTATTATTAAGATACAAAAAATAGTAATCTAAACTATGTTGTGTAGGTTTTTGCTACGACAACAAATATTCCCTTAATAAAATAGTGGCTCACATTCGAATAACGCATATTTCTTTGCATAATATACATACTTAAGAGCATTGCATTTTTTTCAGTGCACCTGCTTACATTTCGTTGCGCTTGCCGTACAAAAGCAACCGCAAGAAGTTTCTTACGGGCTGTCAGATTTTGTAATGAAAGTGGATGCTGGCTGCACCCGCCTCATCCGGATCCGCAGCCCATCCGCTCCTCCAGGAGCAACCCTCTTCCCAGCGATTATTCAAGCGCAAAATTTGCGGTAATCTGCCGGCGGACAGCTTGCAGCATATGCAGAAACTTTTCGCACAGGGGAACCGGTGAGCAACTGGAGTCCTGGAAGCCAGGACTGCTTAAACTTTTAACCCTTCTATGTTTGCTCTTGTTTGCCCAAAAACACACACACAAAACATCCTATATCCTGGCGAAGGATTTGGGGATGGGAAGCCTGTTGCTGCCCAAAATGGTAGAGTAGTACTTTTGTTGCTGGTCATTTACGGCCATTTAACCAAGTCAACAATGAAATCAAACATGTCCCCCTTTTTCGCTTTTATTTGGCCAAGGGAACCATCCCGAAAACCGATAACTGAAGAACTTTTTAATGCAAACATTGGTCACGGCCTATATGATACCAAATTTGCTAGAACCCTAACTTTGTAATAAACTTGGCAAATTGACTGGTTTCGTTCAATTATTTTACTTATTGGATATTTTTCCATTGAATGAAAATGATAATTATCGCAAATACAATTACTTTTGGAATTATATATACTTGACAACACAATTCAATAGTCAGCTTTCACATCAAGGCCAGAAATCCGAGCCAAGATACACACCCTCGACCCGAATTCATTAACAAAATGTTCTTGAGAAATCTGCACACTAAAGTGTTCAGCCGAGCACTTCATATGCCATTTAATAATGATTAAGTACTTGGATTCGAGGGGTGGCAAATGAGTGCGGATAAATGGAGCGCCTTATTCGAATGTCATCAAAATCATCATCACCATCAGGAGGAAGCCCAGCCCCCGGAATCCAACCCAACTGAACCGAACAGAACTGAACTGTTGACGCATTTTGGTTTCAGGCCTCATTAGCGCCGGGAGTGAAGTAAACCCAAGTCGGCTTTCGATACCAAGACCTCTCAAATTGTGTCAGCATCAGGTGTCAATTTTAATTTACTGCTCCAAGCCGGCTTGTCATCTCTGATGTCTGTTTGCCTTGAGGTGGAGGGGTTGTTTTCGGCTTTGAGCCGGAGGAATTGCCGGGATGGGGTCGGAGGATGGTGGCTGGAGGAGGATGAAGGATGCTAAACCATATTTTGGTGGCTTGCGGTTGCTGCGGCAATTTCGGTTTTCGCAGGCTTCAGGATGTACGTACGAGTACATATCCAAACTCATTGAAGCCTGCGGCTGGAGCCCGACAATTTCATCGCAGATGAAAGAGGCTTCCATGCTCATTTATATGCAGGCCCAATCCGCAGCCTCGACATATAGCAATAATTGAACGCTTAGCTCGAACGGCCGCAAAAAACCGCTAGCTAATGGAGCATTTAAATATGCGAATGCCAGTGCTTGGCATGCTAATCAAATCCAAAATGTAATCTCACATGTTATATGAATGGTTTTGAAGTCAGCTAAAATATGTACTTGATTAGTAGTAACTAACACTCATGATAGATAAGTGAAATCCCCCTAAGATTGCTAAGTGTTAAGTTATATAAGTTATATACCCATAAGTGAAAATCAGTTGTTATGTGTAGATTCTAAGAGGTTTATTGCATCACAAGTTGGGGTTGCATAGAAAATAAAAGCCAGTCCATGAGCCGAGCTCATGGGGCAATATCTTCCGCAGGTTTCACAATCCGTCGATTCACTTCTTCAGCAGCAGAGGAGCGGCAGCAGCGGCGACATAGGGACGGGCCACATAGGGCGAGCTGTAGGCCAGGGGCGAGGTGTAGGCGGCGGCGTAGGGCGTGGCAAATCGGGTGTAGGGAGCGGTGTAGGCGGCGGCCAGAGGAGCAGCGATGGGAGCGGTATAGGCGGCGGCAACTGGAGCGGCATAGGCAGCTGGGAAGGCGGCGCTGTGGGCCACCGAGTGGGCGGTGTAGCTGGAGGCGTAGGGAGCCACGTAGGCGGCACTGCCCACCACAGCCGGAGAGGTGTAGGCCAGAGGAGCGGCGGCCAGAGGAGCCAAAATTCCGGGCTTGGCAGCAGCCACGGCCACAACAGCGAAGAAGATAGCAGCCTAAAAGGAGGAAGATTCAATGTGAGTGTTAAGTAAAGGAATATTAAAAGAATTTAAAATGATTTAGATTCTGCAAATAGAACTCATTCTTATAAGGTTACTCAAAATGGTTTTATTAGATTTTTATCAGATCTACTATCTTGCTATCTTGCAATATTTTGTTTGAATTTCAGTTATAATTATTGTATTACTTAGTAGAATAAGAATTTCTTCTCCTTCAAAACCTCGTTTTTAATAGTTTTCTAGTACTTACGAATTTGAACATTTTGATGGATTGCTTTTGTTTTTGGATTGTCACTTGGTGGATGGCCAATTGGTTTGTGATGTCCAACAGCCAGCTGCACGGCTCTTTTATAGCCACTTACACTTTTCGAGCTATTTACCAATGCAGATCACGATTTTAGATCAGCCATCGATGGTTGCCAAGCCAACGACTTTCGATTGACGTTGCGCATGCGCAATTCTTGGCTACTGTTTTTGAATTTTTTTTAAATTTTTTTGTTTTAGTTTTCGTGGTCTAGACCTGACCATGTCTTATTTTTGGTGCGTGCCTGAACGTCCGTTACTCGGCGATGTGTCCCTGACCTTGACGACTGCAATGGGCTTACAAATTAATGGGTCTTACGGGTTTAACCACCAGCGAAAAGGTAGCTGGAGGTAGTTGGAGTGATTTATGAGTGTTATGCCGGCGCGATATCAGGAAATTATCAAGTCATCCCGCTCCATTACCATTCGCCTGTTTGCCTATTTTAATAGACCACAATAAATCCGGCTAATCACTGTCTAATTATCCGCTCTCACCGCTGGCAGAACCGAAATTAATTAATAAATGTCGCAAATTGCGGGCAAAGAGCTTAGAACTCACTAATTAGAAATATCGAGTGCAGGCCGCCGCCGTGTGTGGTAAAGCGTACATCACAAGGATGCACCACCACAAAGGCCACCCAACCTCACCCAACTCCACCCACTCCTTGCAGGGAACACATATCCTGATGCTCCTGCTGCGCCAGGCTCACACTTGAAAAAGTGTTGAAGCGTGAATTTTGCTTAAAAATGCCAATTACGCGATTTCAGCAGCGCAATGGATTGGTGGATGGTGGCGATAAAGCCCTGCTAAAAGTGGGCGGTGCATTTCAGGGGGTGTGGCAACATACACACAGAAAAAATAATATGTGCAATTAACCTATTCTAATATATAATACCTATATTATAGTTTGAACTGAGCACATTTAAGGGCACTTTCCTACACTTTTTTTTATATTAAACAAGATTTGATTTCTTTTAAACATAAACTTAAATAAATATATTTTGCTATAAAAGTTAGTTGGTCTTTTCGGCGACTACATACAGCAAATTGTTGCCGTTCTCCTTCTGGTTTGCTTTTCATCCGCGGTCGATGATGATGTTGCAGGCGAAGGATTTGGCGCGCATCCTGCCGCTTCCTTCGCTCCTTTTGTGCGGCTCAAGTGTTTGCCATGTGCCTGTGCATACGAGCCAGCCTATTGCCATCCGTGGACGGGCTGCTTCGTGGATGTGGAGCAGTAAGGGGATGTGGATGTGGTGTCTACTAAATGCACAATCATGCAGCTGGGAGCGGGGCACGTATTGAGAACTGCAAACGCAACCGCAGGCGGCAAACATATTTGTTTTGACACTTGACTCCCTCCTGGCCACCAGGCTGCTTTCATTGTCAAGTTTGCGGCGAGGACTTGCTACTGAAATTATTATATTGGTTAATCCGCCTAAAAGCTTTGATGGCACCTTCGCCCCCCAATGGCAGCCATCTCGAGTGCCCACAACTTTCGAGTGGCCCGAACGGGGAGCATATCAAAGAGCAGTCCCCTGGGAGAAGGCAAGAGCACCCGGAGTCGGAGTTGGGTATAATGTATATGTATCCACAAGTGCCGGCAAGTAATTAAAAGCAAGAAATTTCCACAAAAAGTCGCGCACAAAAATCGCTCCGTTTGACAGGGACAAGGACTTCGGAGCCAAAAGAAGTGAGCATCGCATCAAGCTCGACTTCAAGAATATCCATAACTTATTAATTAAATTAACTAAAAACATATGTATTTTTTAACTAAGTATTTAATCTTTGTCTTACCTGAAAGTTTCAATAAATTTTGGTATAAAGAATTTTAAAATTAATACATTACTCATCTATACCAACTCGAATAAGCCGTCTAAAAATCTTTCAAAATTACTCAAAAATATTAATAGTTTAAAATATTAAAAAATACATTTACATGAGTCCTTTGTAATTACCTAGCTACCCAGAAAACTTATTTTGTGATGGGCAGCTCGAAGGGACTTTGAACAAGTTGCGTGAAATATGCGCGGCACTTTTCCCCTTTTCGCCCAGTCCCTTTCGCTTCAAGTTGGGTTTATTGCCGTAATAAAGGCGCAACTGCCTCTGACTTGGCCGGGGTTATGTCTGCATCTGGATCGGGATCGGGGCGTTGGTGGTGCCGCATGGCAGGGGGCGTGGCAGCAGCAGCTGTGCGTGCGCGTTAATGCGTCGTTTAAGTGCCGTAAAAAGCGAATGGCACACATGACACCCACATGCCACCCACTTGCCAACCACCCACCTCATCACAACAGTCCTAACCCGTATCCTTATCCAGGAGCCCTCATCAAGATGAAGTCTATTAAAAATTTCTGGTTTGAATTCGTCTAGAAATTCCAGCGACATTTGAAAGCAGCACGAGGAGGGGGCAGCCGCCTTTAAGTGGTTGCCACAAATTATTCATGAGAACACAGCAGTTGGGGCGGGTGAAAGGGGAAATGATGTGGAAATCATGCGAAAGACGTTGTCAGGAGTGGCATAAAGTTTTAAAAAATTTTCAAAAATCACTTGAGTGCCTTCTTGATTGAAATAAAAAGGTGTACGTTGTGTGGAATTTTTGTTTAGGGGTTAAAGGATTTATTTATTCGCTAGCAAGTTAACTTTAGATTGAAGATATTAATTTGTGTCATTAATATATTTTGGAATATATTAATTCATTTGGGATTTAATATAATGAAAAATTAGTATTTTTGAAAGCTTCTACTTTAGTAAATATTGGTCTTCTTTACGCTGTAGTTGCTGCATAATAGAAGTATCCATCGAAATCCTTTGCCACTTGAATAGCCACGCCCTAAAGTGGGAGTCTGCGATCATAATTGGTTTACGGCCTTTGTTCCGCCTCGTGGACTGACGCATTTCAATTACTCAGCCACCGGTTACAAAGTCAAATCGAATTAGGCCCGGCACGTGCAGAGTGTGCGTGTGCACCACCAGCGGATGGATAGGATGGGATCCGATCGGATCGGATTGGCTCGGCTTGGCTTGGATTGGCATGGCCCACTAAACTGGAACGGAGTCAAAGACTTTGAGCTGCGATGTCAGCGATGCCAGTTGCATGGCAAAACGCGGCCTTCGTTTCCAAGTGGCTTTGGCCACTATATAAGCTGGACAGCCGGGCAAATTCCACATCAAATCAAGCTCACAGCTTTCTGTAGTCACTACAACCAAACACAAAAACCCATCAACAATCAACATGAAATTCGTAAGTTCATTGATTACCTTAAGGATTTAAAGGACTTGCCCATTAAGGATTACTTCCGTCTATAGCTCGCCGTCTGCTTCTTCGCTGTTGTGGCCGTGGCTGCTGCCAAGCCCGGAATTGTGGCTCCTCTGGCCGCCGCTCCTCTGGCCTACACCGCTCCGGCTGTGGTGGGCAGTGCCGCCTACGTGGCTCCCTACGCGTCCAGCTACACCGCCCACTCGGTGGCCCACAGCGCCGCCTTCCCAGCTGCCTACACCGCCGCCTACACCGCTCCCGTTGCTGCCGCCTATACCGCTCCAGTTGCTGCCGCCTATACCGCTCCAGTGGCCGCTGCGTACGCCGCCCCAGCCGCCTATACCGCTGCCTACACCGCCCCCATTGCCCGTTATGCCGCCACCCCCTTCGCAGCGCCCATTGCCGCCCCAGTGGCTGCCGCCTACACCGCCCCCATTGCCGCCGCTGCCCCAGTTCTGCTGAAGAAGTAAGAAGTGCGATTGTGAATCCCATCTTGACCAATTTGTGTAAATAAAGAATTGTACATACCAACGACAAGTCAAGCGTGTTTTCTTTATAAAGTATGTACACTAGAAAATTTTAATGATTTGACTAAGCGCCAATAAAACATAAAAAATAGTTAACAACACCAAATAATACTTGGAAAATGCTCTTAAAATAATAAAAGGTATGTACTATAATTTATAATAAAAGTTTTCTGACAAATACATTTCCTTAATTTAAAGTTCAAAACTTCATCATTCAACACCTTCTATAAGAGAAGAATAGGACATTCAACAGATTTTCAATAGTTAAGTGAATAAATGATCTTGATCAAAGCAGTAATAACTTTGATTATTAACCTTTAGCAATATGCATAGTTAATATTATTTTTAGTGTACCACTTGCCCCATCCGTTGTGCGATTTTCCCGAGGCGAAATGAACTCCTTTGGCTTTGAGCAGTGATGGGGAGCAATTTGTACTCCGCTTTTTCCACTCGGCTCGGTTCAGCTAAGTTCTTATCGAAAGCCAGGCATCTGGCGTCCCCTTTTCCCGCTTCCTCCGCTTTTCCGCGATTTTCCCCTCCATCTGCACCTAGGCGGCAAGTCTGCGCTTTGCCTTGGCCAGGATTAAACTTTCCATTTAAAAGGATTTCTTTTCTATATGAAATATGCTTCCTTTCAGCGTTTCCTGCGCGTTCCCTCCTCATCCTCTTCCACTTCCCTTTCCCTTTTATTTTTTTTTAGTTTTATTCCCGCAGCCAGCGGCTCCAGTTAAGTTTTCTGCTTGACTTTGTCCTGCGCGTTGAAAGGGCCGAGTGGAGCCTTCTGCCCCTCGGCGGTATCCTGCTGCTCCTTATCATAACTCTGGCATCGCCCCTCTCCCGCTCAGGTGGTAAATGCCAAGTAGTTGTAAAGTTTGCTACCTAAGCGGAAAAGGCTAGTAAAATCCGCACAGGGGAAAATGGCTGCTCCATTTTCGCAAGTTCTCGCAACAGATAGCGTCCAAATTTAATGACCTTTTATTCAATAAAACTGCGTTGAGCGCAACCCCGGCAACTTTTTGGCTTTTCCACGTTGAATATTACTTGTTGTCGCCCTATCGTGTTTGTCATCCACTTTTTATTTTTCGCCCACCTTTTTTTGTTGGCCAGAAAGTTGTCAAAGGTAGGCGAAAATATGATAAGCAGGGAGGCACAAGTTTTGGGAAAAGGATTTTCCTCGCTTAATGAGCATAACTTTTCGGGGTTTTTAATAAAAATCCAGGTCACAAAATATGAAATTAAATTGTATTTTCTGCTGCAATTTAATAGCATTAGTGTTATTTCCAAACTGATATTTAATTTGAAAATATATGTAGTTTTTATACTCATTAAACTACCCCTTTGACTTTGACTCACTTTGTACAATTTACCCATACTTGTATCTTAACCTATCTATATCTAAAACCAAATAAATTGCGAATTGAAAGAGTTTTACACCTCGTTAATTGGCTGTCCAAATAGAAATGTAACTATTTTGATTGCCTTCACTGTGGCAATGGCAATTGGCAACCGATGTTTGTATGGCAACTGGCGAAGCAATAAAACCGAGCAAATGAAATTTGTATTCACTTTATATAATTTTGACGATTTTTCAAATCAAATACAGACGCACACACACACGAATCACACATATAAAAGTCGAATGTGCCAGACATATACGTATGTGCATACATATGTTAGAAAGATTCCCTTTTTTCGAAACGAACACAATCATGTGCAAACGTGTTTTTCAAATGGATTACATGAATAAAAGATTTATACACGTAAGGTAAATCAGTAGCGGGTTACCAAGATACTAACCGACCCTGCCCGGATTTCCCGTGCTCCTTCGCACTCCTCCATAGGACTCCTCCTTAGTACTCCTCTTTAGGACTCCTCCTTAGTACTCCTCCTTGGTACACCTCCCCAGTTTTCCCCATCCACAAGAACTCCCTATTCCCAACTGAAGACGTGCAAGAGAAAATATGCGCAGATGTAAGCAAATTTGAGGAACGACGTAGGGCAGGATGTGCTGGAAAAGAGGAAAACATAAACGGAAAATCCCACAGAACCTGGCTGAAGGTAGATGATGCCTCTTGCCATTTATTGATTTGTTTATCATTTTATGTATTTATGCCGCTTTGATTTCAGGCGCCAAATCGAATCAAGCGCGAGGGAAAATAAAACATTGCCAACTGGATTATTCCGAGCACACACACAAACAGGACATGAAAATATTCACAGCGAGCTCTTTGAATTTTGTATTTAGATAAGCACTTTTGGAGTTGACAGATATTTATTGTATTAGATTTTGTTATATTTGTTATATTTATACATGGCTTGTTTATTAATAATCTTAAAAAAATATAGAAAGGTGGGCCAATCTTCAATTTTAAAAGAATGCTATAGATTTTAATTTCTTACACTCAGCTTACGTTTGTAAATCCAATCACACTGCTCCTAGTAAATGGAACATTGCTGCCACTGTACACAAGCCCGGAATACCTACAAATTCACCTAGTATTCCAGTTGGCCCGCAGCAGCAGGATTCACCGCCCTAGATACGAGTAGTAGGGATACGTGGCGTATGCGCCATAAACCGGTGCATACGCATACGCCGCGTAGGCCGGATAGCTGGCATACGCCGGATAGTAGGCGGCGGAGGAGGGAGCCAGCCAAGAGGCACCCGCTCCGGTGGCATAACTCACTGGCGTCGTGACCAACAGCTGGGGCTTCGCCTGACTAAGGGCCACGAGCCACAATGCGAACTGGCAGGATTATTGATAGGTTTGAAATATATCCACAAATCCGCATATCCACAGTTCGGCGCACTCACCATCAAGACCTTGACCAACATGGCTCCCATTCGATTACTGCTCCTGCGGACTGGCTGGCTGGCTTTGCGAAACGAAACTCAAAATTTCACTGCTCGATTGGCCGGGCTAGTCAATCATATTTATAGCCTTTGGCTGGAGGGCAGGGCATCGGATCACATTGGATCGGCACAGAGAATCGCTGAGAACCGGGCAGAGAGCCGGAGCAGTTGGGCCATCATTAATATTGCTAGACCGGAGTGCGCTGAGTGGCATAAATTATATTCTTAATGCTATTTGAAATTGCCGAGAAAGAATAAATATAAGACAACGACCAATAAGCGTCTCAAATTGATGAAATTCCGTGTACTCTGTGGGTCATAAAATGGTTATTAAAAAGTGATTGAAAAAAAAAATATTTTGAAACTTTGATGATCAATAAGAAAATACAAAGATTTGTCATAAAATTGCAAAATACTTAAATATATGATAAAAAAGTGATGAATTAATTTCTAAAGTAATCCGTTAATCCTCGATTCCAAAACATAAAATGCAATAGTAGAAGACTTAGATGAAAACAAGTAATTTGCAATAAGAAGGTCCAAACATAACAAAGATTAACATAATTATTTATTAAAAGGGTTTGATATAAATATATTAAAGCTAAGATAAGAAAGCAATGGATACCAATGCTTCCGATATTTTTCCTTTCGCTTTCTCAGGCTCAACTTTCTCCATATTTAGCACCACTTCCGGCTGCGTCACAAAGTTTGCCAAACACCGAACGATTCCGCAGCCGCATTTGATACCCTTTGTTCCACAAGTGATGGCTAGCAGCGAATGTCGCGCCGCCTTCTTTGGACTGCCATTCATTACTACAGGTAGAACCGCCCTACCTGAGTCACCAAATCCCCCCCACCCCCGCCGCCTCAAAAGCTGGCACTTTGCATAAAATATTTGCGTTTACTTAGACGTTGTAAAAATTATAATTATGTGTGCGTGCCTGACATGCACATGAGCACTTGAAATCGGGGATTGAAACGAAACCATATTTTGCGATCACTTCGCTTAGATAAGACCCATTCCCAATTCCCAATTGCCAAGGGTGACGTCTTGCTTAAAGCCTCCGGTCTAGGACACCACTGGCACTTTAAGCAATAACTGCCAGCTGAATTTGCAACCGGGCAAACACATGGCCAACGATGGGCAGGGTAGCGAAGGGTAGCATCGTGTTTCGCACGCTATAAATAATTAATTAATTCAGACGTAGACGAGTTTAATGGGCAGGGAAAGGGGTGGTGTTTGTGAGACGACAGAGCGTTCTATGCAAATTTCCGAATATAGACCATAAATTCACAAGCCAAACGAAGCCCGATGAAGCCATCACTTATGCCCTACCTATAAATGCGCTCAGTGTACAATGTACCCTATATATACTGGACGCTTATGCTGTCATAATTATATATATGTGTATATGTATATATATCCGATACTTTGCGGATATTAAGTTGCGGCAAGTTCACTGACCACCGATGGACTTCAATGGCGACCACGCCCAGCCAACTCGATGGAAAGTACTTTGGAAAACTGCTTTTAGCGACAGTTTTCGCTTGCCTTTTTCCCGGCTTTTTCTGCATTTCTTTTTTTTTTGCTTTTTGTATTCTTTACCGACTGGCTTTGCTGCTAATTCCCTGCTTGCTTACAAAATGGCAAATAGTCGCAGCTGGCAGCCATTTTTCGCATACCCTGGACAATTGGAGTTTATGAGATAGTTTATAGTATCTCATTAGTAAACCAGTTTTAGTTCAAACTTTTAAATAGACCACATCATATTATGAATATAAACAATTAAAATGCTAAATCTTAGAAAATTATTATTTATTCCATCACTCAAAGGGTATTAGAGTGGTCTATTCTAACCCTGTAACGCAGCTTCCGTTTCTGGTTTCTGGCAAAGCTGCAACGGAAACATTGCATAATTAAAAAATAGCTGCATTTTACGAGTAGATTGTTTGTTTATTGTGTAGTCATCTCCAGCTTTGGTCCCTTCCACCAACCCACGCGTTTACTTTGTATCCCTGTCAGCAGTTCTTAATTTAATAGTATATAAAATTATTAACGAGCAGCGTAGCTCACGGTGTAAGCGGGTTTACACACAAGTGCAAAATGAGTACAAAAACAAAAAAAGGTGAGAAAAAAGCTGCGGATTCGCAAGATGCTTCATTGGAACAGTTGGTCCTTCTGGCGCAGCAGTGACTTGAGATCCTCGTCCAGCTGGCCTCGTTCATCGTCCAGGCGATCGAGCATCTTGCCAAGAACTTCCTGCGTGATGATCCCGTGACAGTTGATCCTGCACAGTTCCCTGATCTTGGCCAGGTGCACCATTCGCTCTCGCTGCAAATGCTCCTGCAGCTCAATCTGGTGGCGCATCTGCTGTAGATCGTCCTCGTCGTACGATGGCTTCTGGGCCAAGATGCTCCTGCGATAAATAAGCCAGGTGTTCTGTTGACAAGCCATCACCTTGTGGCGATACCACTTGAGCGCCACCCTCTCGAATCTTCGATCCAGAGCCTGTAGTTCCCACAAATTACGAAGCCCAAATTTCTGGAAGCAGGTTTGGAAAAATCTTAAACGTTTGGATTTTCCGCGCCAGCGTTTCAGACGTTCCAAGGCTCTGTAGGCACCAATTATGAAGCCTCTGACTCTCTGTTCATCTTTTCTAGTATCCATTGAGGGATCAGGCATGTCCATCACATCCTTCATCGTGCCATCCGAGTTGTAGTACGCCAAGCACTGGACACGCAGCTGTTCTCTTCGAATCAGCAATCCCTGAACAGTTGTGTCCCTGCAACTAATGGGGGGAGAATGGCATTGGCCTATAGGTTGCCGGACTCGCTGGGCAGGCACATCCTGGTGAATCTTCTTTGGTGGCTTTGGCGGCGGAATCTTCGGGTTATATTTCGTGGGTACGGCATATTTCGGATCGATTGCGTTTTTCAAACGTTCGGTCATTTCCTCAAAGCAATCCCTTAGATTTTTCACAGCACTTGATCGGCGGTTGACCTGATCTATGATCTCTTGGGATAAGGAAGTGGAGGAACGGGTTCTTCCGCTGTCAGGTTCCTTCACATTGTTACTATCAGCTCCATTTGGGGACTCGAAGCCAGTCTTTGCAGAAACTAGGCTGTCCTTCGAGTCAGAGGATCGCGTATTCGCTTTTCGAATTATCGTCACAATGCTGGCAAAACTACTGGTCCTAGGCTCCTTTTCCGAGTGTTCGGAAACCTCCTTGATGGGTTCCAGTTTCCTGGGTCGTAAAATTTGAGTGGAGCACTTCTTGAGCAGGTGAGTAGGTGATCTGCCAGTAGCCAACTTCCTACATGGCTGGCCCCTGTACTCATCCAAAATTTCATTCAGATTCCTACTGCAGTTACGCACATCCGTGAACGGTTCCTTGAGCACTCCAAAGTCCTTCAGGTGGCCATGCATGAGCAGCATCAGGCTGTTCCGGGCCAACTTCTCGCTGAGCGGAGCCTTCTCGAACACCTTTATCCAGCTGGCCATGATGAGGCGATCCGACTGCTTAGCCCTTGCCTGATCGGCATCCTTGTAACTGGCCAGCTGCTGCTTGAAATGGCGATCCAGTAACTCCTCGCTTAGATCCTTCATGGCCACATGCACATATTCAACTGGAATCAACTGCTTTTATTCCCAAAAAATATTTGTAACTGGAATGATTTGAATAAAATGAAACCGCTGACTTAAATCAGGCAAGGAAATGCGGAAATATAAGTGGAATTGGTGGCTTTACTCGGCGACTGTCACCAAACGTCTCTTAACCGCAGTAGGCGGAGGGGGCCAAAAATGGAGCTCAGGGTTTCTCAGAGATGCTTCAAGTGGTGGGCCCAAGTCTGGTAACAAGCACAAGGAGCAGCGACACTACACTGAAAACAAAGGAGATCAGAGCTTACTTTTTAAACAACTTAATGGATTTCATTGTCGAAACACTCTTACCTGGTGCGTCTCGTCACTACGTGGACTGAACTGGGCTCTCGTCACTACGTGGACTGAACTGGGCTCCATAGTGATAGCTGTTACATTTACCACTTAATTTAAGTAAACTATTTTGTATTAATCTAACAACATGTTACCTCCCACAAATAGTTTAATGTCAGTAATTTGCTTATGGCCATTTCGAAACAATGAATTATTAGTGTAACAGCAGTAGCAACAAAACAGTATGCGGTTGCCACGTAAATTTTCATTAGCGCAGCGCGCGTATAAATTAGGAAAATGAAGCAGCAGCAGCGGCAGCAGGCACTTGAGTGCACCGCTACCTCCATCAAGATGCCCCCTGGTGGGGTGAGTGGGTGGTAGAGTGGGTGGCGGATGGGCGGCTTAACCGCAGCAAAAACAACAACAGCGAATGCAATACATACATAGGTGCTGCGGCTTGTGGCGAACTGTGAGCAAAAGTTGCAAACGACCGACTGCCTGCATAAATTTATATTGTTAAACATGAGCTAGAAAAAAGCACGCGCAGCCTGTCAAAAGAAAGCATAAAACAAGAGCAAAGAAATGGCCTGACATGGAAAAAGCGGTTTGGTAAAAGAGTAAAGTAAATGCATAAAGTACATCGCAAAAATAGAATACCTTAGTATAGAGTTGAGTTTGCAGCAGCGATAAAAAGACCTCGTACGCAAAAATATCATATGAAAATATTCTTTATTTTATACAAACTAGCTCATAAACAATAATAAGTTTATGCTCCTCCGTTGCTTTACCTAAGACTATTAATGGTAAGTGTTAAGTATTTCGAATTGTTACCAACTTCATTGACTATCTGGCAACATCGCGAGTGTTGTTTGTTTTGAAGCTTCTTTGGTCACACTAAGTCTTTGGCATTGCTTTTTTTTTTTTTTTTTGCACGCGTGGTATTGCTGTGTATTTTTTTTTTTTTGCTATTTTAAAATGGATTTTGACAGCAAATACTGCAAGAGTCAAGTAAATGGCACTATTTCCATAGTTACGCGCAAAGTCCTTGATGAAAATCTGAAATCCTTATTGGAGGAGGGAGAGGGTGAGGTGAGTGTCTAGCGAAGCATGTAGTCTCGAAAGATTCGGGAGACTCTGATACGTTTATGCTTTTAGCTGTTCCTTACGTGCATACCTAGGGATAAAAGTTGTTCTCCGGAATGGATTGTTGAAGTGGCCAGCGAACTGGGTGAAGTTTACATTCTGCGCTATAAGATCGATTTTTCGGGAAATTCTCGCGGCTACGCCTACTTGCAGTATATCAATGTAAACCTCAAGGAATCGGCAATGGAATAGTACGTACTTGGTTATGATTTACACATAAAATAGCACTAACCCTAATAATCCCAGTCTGCCAATGCGATTCCGACAGCTTTGCCTGCCCTTAAGGGTGGAGCCATCGACCAACAACCGCGAGCTGGTGCTCAAAAATGTGGAATCGTCGCTTCGACCATGGCAGGTGTACCAGGAGATGTTGAAGATACATCCCTTCACCATCCTTCGAGTCTACGAGTATCAATTTGACAAGTTCTTCTATATATTTGGGTACCGCAACAACGACTCGGCCGCAAGTGCCCATCAGAGAGTAAAGAATGTGATCAAAAAGTTCGGGGCGCATGCGCACATCTCCTGGTTGACTGCGGAGAGCATCTTGAAGAAAGGCAGCAATAGCTCATGTTTCCAACAGGAACTGAGCCACAATCTTACTCGACGCGTCCATCCCAGGCAAAGGGGCTGTTTCAAGTTTTGAACGGAAGTGGTAGAATTATCAAGTATGTGACTTTATTGGTTGATTCAACCAAATCTATAAGGCTCTAAGTTTTCTGCTTGTACTACGAGTAAGTAAGACGAAAATGCATAAAATACTTTTGATTATATTTTTTCTATTGTTAAATAAGTTTTTAAGTAAAATAAGAGTACTCTTAAATAAGTCAACCATTTATATATGAATGCAGATGTTTATCGATTGAGGTGTGCAAGTTTTTGTAATATGTGGAATTTGACAACAAGAATATAAGCGTTTTGCGAAGTTGATCTTTGATTTCTTAATGAAATTTGATACTATACCTGAAAGACGATCAACTTGCTTTGGAAGCTAACCAAGCAGATTTTGAGATCCCTGTGACTCTCTGGGCAGTAAATTATGTTGCTGCCCATGCGAATGAAACATGAACTTTCACCAGTTGTTAGGACAGAGTGAAATTATACAGCACAGGATTGTTCCTGGCAAATCCTTTTGGCCCGCAGCTCCTCAGTCTGACGAAATGCAGCCGCAGCTTGTTGACTTCATTAACTCTGGGCAAACTGCGAGCAACCATAAAAATATGAAAAAAACAACAACGACAGCGCAGCGAAGCTGCAGTTTTTCACATGCAAATTAATGCAGTGTCTTTGGAGTGGCGGAGTGGCAGCCAGGACTTTCAGGGCAATGCGACAACCTGCGGCATAATGCAATTAAATGAGTGCAGCGAGCAGGAGTCGACGCTAGCCTCCGGCTGGCATTGTGTTGGACACGGTGTCTGGGTACTGGGTCTGACTCCAGATTACGGGTTTCCAAAGTGCAATGATCGACGGACAGGAGAGGAGGGAGCGCAACTCACCCGTCAGGCGAAGTATGCAAAGGATGCACAGGACGCGAGGTGCGAGGGACATGTCCGCTGCGCATTCTAATGCGATTGCCGCACTTGACGGGATGTCGTGGCAGGCGGAAACGGATGTTGTTGTCCTGCTCAGGCCTACACGGTTGCAATTAAATTAGAGCCTCAAATCGAAATGCAGCCGTAACATGATGATGCAAAAATAAGAAGCGACTGGCATATTCTGGAAGCCTCATAAATATTCATTAAATTAAGCTTAAGTCGAGACATCCTCTCGAGGCATTCAGGGAAAAACAAGACGAGCTGAATGTTTTCTAAAATCATTTGCATTAATTTGTTAATTCAAGCGCGACAGCCACTCCCCTGTTCACTCACTTAAAGCCCATTATAATTTCAAAGCGATGCGAGGGATTGTGCGAGTTAACCCATTGGCAATCCCCGGCGCAAAGCACTCCTTCGCTTGCCGTCGAAGGGTTAAAGCCATGAAGCCGCATCTGTGACGCAATTACAAAGGCTCGAAGCTTGCTTCTAATTTTGCTCTACTTGCCATCATGCAGTCATCCGTTTTTCAACTTACAGATGGGAGCCAAACAATAGTTTCCATAGATAAGGAGTCTTAAATACACATTTCCTTTACTTCTTATATCCTTAAAAATATGCGAAACCAAAGAAACAACAAAGTTAAGTTAAAATACGTTTTATTTTATCAGAATAGTGAAGATCTTGTTAACCGTAAGAATTGTACTTCAGACGCTAGAAAAACGGAGATATAAAATATATATATTACATGATAGTCTTAAGGTTGTGCCCCTGCTTTCCTGGTCACCACTGTGGTGTGACCCATTTTCAAGTCTGCGATGGAGGGCAACTCAGCCGGAGCTTACCTGGTTATTGCGGCAAGTGCCAATATTTGCCTTTTGATGCGAGTGGCAAAGAATATAAGGGGGGTGTATAGTGTTGTCGAAGGAGCGGGATTGGGCCCAAAAGTCAAGTCGGGGAGTAGGACCCGGTGGGAGTGCCTGCCAACTGACACAGTTTGTTTAGGCTTTAAGGCGGTCGGTCCTTGGATTTGGGTCACAGATTGCCTGGGACAAAGGAGGCAAAGGAATGGGATGGGGGGAGGGTTCTGTCGCCGGAAAGCGAAAGTTATGCACATATTGAGTTCAAGCTTTAAGGGGAATGTGCCAGTACCCAATTTCTTGCCGCTTTCAGCTTTTTGAGTGCGGTTTCAGTTCCGTTCC
Source organism: Drosophila sechellia (assembly GCF_004382195.2). NCBI lineage: Eukaryota > Metazoa > Arthropoda > Insecta > Diptera > Drosophilidae > Drosophila > Drosophila sechellia. Next base: position 8,038,081 of record NC_045951.1, on the reverse strand, counting down.
TGGCCCTTTTCCATTTTCGTGCATTTCTCTAACCGCATCTGCAGCAAAGAGCATGACAGATGTGCATGATATAGCGATGTGGCGGAGGCGAACGTAGGAGGAGGATGTGGCACTGGATACGGACGCGGATGTGGTGAGGTTCAGGATGTGGATGAGGGGGGGAGCCGCCAAACCTCTAGCACTTAACGCGAATTTTTTGATGATTTTTTAAGCAACTTGTCGTTGGCTTGGAAATGCCATTACCGACATGCATCATGCATATGGATGATTGTGCTTGTTTTTTCTGGGCCCCATCACCATTTCCATTCTCCGGTGGCTTTGGTTTAGCCAGATGGAGTACGAAGAATGATTGCCGGATGGCAAGAATTCAATATGAGCTTTTAGAGCGTCTTTAAAAAGTTAGCAACTAGTTGCCGCTGAAATTTGCATGTTAACCAGACCTGAAACGCTGAAATGTTGATGAAGAGCGGCAGCTGCGAGCATAAAAACCCTGATTAACTTTCGTTGCCAGCAAATTTAAAATATTTTATCAAAACAATTGTTTTTGTGTTAAATGAAAACGCAAGTCCATTAACTTACAATTACAAGCTAGCAATCATTTAAAACAAGCAAACAGGATGTTTAAAGTTCCATTAGTCAATGCCCTGCAATAGAGTAAAACCAAATGCTAAAAATTTTTGCTTATATAAGTGTAATTTAAATAAAATATATTTAAGTTTTAGAAAGACTTGAATACTCTAAAACACGTTTCAATTTCGAACAAATTCGCTTTAACATTTTTAATAACCATCCTTCTGATTTTAAGAGCACTTATCAACAATTCAGTAGAAGCACTAAAGAATTACATTTTTTGCAATATTCTTTGACGAACTTTTCCCTTACCCAGCAGCTCATATTTTATTAATCAATTCAACTTTGTCGCCAAAAATTATGAAAATTCCCGCAGATGCTGCGTTGAAAGCAGCAGGTTTTTCTCTTTCCTTTTTTTTTTTTTGGTTTGGGACTAGCACTCTGGATTATACAAATTAATGAAAAAACTTGTGGGCGTTAGCCTGTCCGAATAGGATATACACACATATATATAACGCAAAAATATTTACTTTTCATAAGGCGAATGAAGACAGGACTTGGAGCAGGAGGTCCTTGAGGTCGTATTAAAAAATTGCCAACAGCAGCCGGTGGGAACTGTTGTTTCCGCTGGCAAATGAGTTTACGAGCGTGTCGTCGTGTCCTGGCTGCTTTGTTTATGCTGCATATTAAATAAATTTGACATCCGCCACGGCAAGTCCTGCGGCTCTGGTTTTCGTCTTCGGAGTGGTTGTGGCAACTTTGCTTGTTGACAATAAAATAACATTTTGCACTCACTTAGCCCAGCTGGGCTTCTACCCACTTCTCTGGCCAAACTTGCCACTTGCCACCATTCGAGAGTTTTAATGAAAAAACTTTTGCCCACTGCCAAGCATATGAAAATCGTTCATATTTTTGGTCCGGAAATTGGCATGCAATAGAGTTTATTTACATACATACATAAATATATACGAGAACGAGTATATCTGCGTTTGTACGAAGGCGGCTTCATTAAAATATACACTTGATCATTGCTTGTGCGTGCAAGGATGTGGCATAACAATATTACGCATACGCAACGTGAGCCGAGCTAAACTAAGGCTGTTGCTCCATGGTAGCTGGTAGCTGGTTGTCAGCCGCTCGTGGCATTGTAAATCAATCAATAAAACGCCAGGGCAAGTCAATCGTAAGGAATTTTACGCAACACACAATCAAACGCATATTGCTTTGAGCACACTGTGCAAAGAGTTTAAACCCAAGTTGGTTGGCTAGCTAGTTAGTAACTTAATTATGAAAAAATAACTCAACTGGTGAAGTGTTAGGTTATTTAAAATAAATAGTTTTAATAATGAAACTACCCTTTTATAAGTGTGTTGCCAAAGTAATCGACTGTGTATCACATGAATTATTTCAGTTATAGTTATAATTAAATTCCTTGGACATTTAATGTGATCCAATTAAATAAGTGGCAAGTGGGCGCCAATTTAAAACTGCTAATTGACCCTATTTGAAATTGCCCAGCTCGATTTTCCTGCAGTGTGCGAAATTGTGAAATTCTATGCGCAATATTGAAGCAGCTGCTCATACTTTAGCTAACATTCCATTCCGATGGAGACCAACTGACGGACGGACAATCGATTATTTGCAGAGTGCGAAATAAAACGTCAAATGAAATAAAACAGGACGGGCTGAAATGCACGAAAAATTTATAGAAATGTATTTGCCATATACCCATGGCGGTATGTACGATATGGATGGCTATGCTTTGGCACTGGTTCCTGGCATCGGATTCCTTCGGTCGAACGGCAATTTAATTTCAATTTCTCCGTTGCCAGGCTGCACTCTCTGTGACTTTCTCCATCTCCGATTTCCGATTATTTATGGTGCAATAAAAAAATATATATATACATGTACATATATACTACAACCAGGAGAGGCAGCAACTTTGCATTAGCATAGCAACAATATTTACCGACTCTTTTGTCCTTGCCACAATTTTGTTGCGAAATTTCATTATGAACGGATGTCGCTTAAGTGCACATTGAATTCAATTAGAGCCCGACAACCCATGCAATTCTACGTACATGCTCTCGCAGAATCCGTATAGTCTGTGAATGTGCGGGCATATCTAAGGATTCAAACCTGCCAATTGAAAATTGAATTTTAAAATATTTCGCACACACACTCGCACTCCGCAAACATGTCCGGTTACGTGTCCTTCTCAGGAACAGGACACAGAAACCGCAGTCTGTTGGCTCTGTGAGAGTGTGTGCGGTTCGGATTGGAATGCGCTACAGTCAAGAAGAAGTCAATCCTTCCGTGTGCAGATAGAGCTATTCCTGCTGTGAATTTTGTATCCTTGCTCGGGGCACCTTGTGTCTGAAGTTCGGCGGGCAAACTTCTACAGGGCACCCTGTAGGGGACGTATTGAGTGGGGCACCGTATGAGAGGAACCTTGTAAAGAGCACCTTGAAAGGATCTTCTAAATCCGAGGGTCTTGAAGAGCTCTTGGAAATATATATTGTACAGCCATTCCTCTTCCACAGTTTAAATTATCTCAGTATAAAGTTATAATTATCTTTCACTTATCTTTGATACTAAATTATTTGACAACTAAATAAATAGTTTTACTCGTTATTAGATATCCGTGTGACATTATTTGCCCACTGCATTGTACCTAACCGGTTTAATTGCACCGCAGTCATCCATCCAGAAAATACTTAAGAGATATATATCCGCAAGTACGACCCAGTCGCTTCTGAGATTCCATTCCCCTGGGCCATCTTTGTTTAATGTGTCTACATAATAGCGTTCACCGGCTTCCATCTGGCTGCATGTTGCTGGATTCATTCTTTCCGCCTCTAAATTTGGTCTGGGCCTGGCCAAGATGCTGTGCGAGCGTTTCCGGCATCCTGTCGTTTCCTGTGCCCCGCCAGACCAGCGATCCACCCCCGAAACACCAGCATCCAGCCGCTCCTGCTTTTGCCTCTGCCAGTGCTGCGGTGGCCATTATTTCCTGTATTTAATTGCACTACTCTCGGCTGCGGTTTTCTGCTACATTTGTTGCCGCCTGCAGCCGACCAAGGACTATAATGTACTTTGGCTAACCATCCGGGCAGTGCAGTCCTTTCGGGTCCCAGGACCTCGCCCATATACTTCTTCTTTCCTTTTGAGCTGATTGTCGTTTGCCGGCTTCTTTTTTGTGACGTATTTGTTGGTCACTTTGCAGAGGCAGTCATCAAATGATTTATACTTTAATAAGCGTGCTCGGGACATGCAGAGAAATTAGATGTGGGCACAGGAGGCGCCTCCACTCCACTTTCACCCACCTCCTCTTCACCACCATCGTCCTGATGACATTTTTCTTTGACGCTCGCAAGAGGAATTTGCACAATTTATGAGAGGCAGGCGGGCTGAAGAAATACCAAAGCAGCATTCGAGAAATTAATAAGGAAGTTGGCAGCGATGGCAGTTGGCTCCTCGCAGGTATTTCCGGTATTTGTGCCATTAAGGCAAACGAAAGGCAGCGAAAGGTGACAAAAATGCACGGAAGCTCAGACCCCGCGATTATTAAGGGGTTAAAAGGTGGAGTGAAACCATAGCGAGTGGATTTTAAAATCATGTATTTAAAAATTTGTCATTAAGGCATAGGATTCACAGTCCATGGAATTACTTCTTCAGCAGCAGAGGAGCGGCAGCGGTGGCCACATAGGGCGAGCTGTAGGCCAGGGGCGAGGTGTAGGCGGCGGCGTAGGGCGTGGCAAGTCGGGTGTAGGGAGCAGCGATGGGAGCGGCATAGGCAGCGGCCACTGGAGCGGTATAAGCGGCGGCCACTGGAGCGGTGTAGGCGGCGGTGTAGGCAGCTGGGAAGGCGGCGTTGTGGGCCACCGAGTGGGCGGTGTAGCTGGAGGCGTAGGGAGCCACGTAGGCGGCACTGCCCACCACAGCCGGAGCGGTGTAGGCCAGAGGAGCGGCGGCCAGAGGAGCCAAAATTCCGGGCTTGGCAGCAGCCACGGCCACAACAGCGAAGAAGCAGACGGCGAACTATAGACGGAAGTAATCCTTAATGGGTAAGTTCTTTAAATCCTTAAGATAATCAATGAACTTACGAATTTCATGTTGATTGGTTTTTGTGTTTGGTTGTAGTGACTACTTGGAGCTGTGAGCTTGGTTTGATGTCGAGTTAACCCAGCTAGCCAGCTTATATACAAACAACTTGGTCATCCGGCGAAGGCCGCGCTTACACATGCAGCTGTCGTCGCCGACATGGCAGCACAACGTCTTTGACTCCGATCCAACTTACTGGCCAGTTGAAGAAGTTGTTGCTCAACACGCACACTTGTCACGTGCGGGCCAAATTCGTAAAGGGCATTGCCGGGTTTCCTAGACCCGAACGACCTTCAGCGAAATCGGTTTCAGTTACTCTACTCAATTGAAATCAGAATTCTTGCAGCATGCTTCATACTTAGTGCAGCTTAAAACAGAAAATCGACACAAAAACTAAGTTAATTATCAAATTACTATCATTTGGTATCCAAAAATGTAGAACCCGTAAATTTCGACATAGCAGCATGTTTTCTATAAATTTTTAACATTTTCGATCAACTGTTCGTTTTCCGCCTATCACAAAATTCTAAGCCACAAAAATATAAAAGAAATTAAAATTGAAATTTTAAAAACCTACAAGAAAGCATCCAAAAATGACTCAGTTAAGCGAGATCGCCCTGGACAGCCACTTTGCCTCCCAGCTGCGCAGCCTGCAGTCGTATTCCAAGGAGCACCCTGTCAGCCAAGATGACCACGACATTAGCCAGCGTTGGATGCAGCACTTCCAAAACGCCAAGGGTTTGGACAAATTCGCCCGCAACTGCATGCTGCTGATGATGTTCGATCAGTTGCGAGATCTTGGCCACTTGAGCAAACCCTTCACCGATCTGAAGAACTTGATTCGCCCCATGGACGATTTGCTGAACGAGTACCATGGGACGACCACTATGGAGGAGGGGCAGCTGTCGCCGGTTGAAGATATCCAGGACTCGGACACCAATATCTCCAACTATGGCAGTGGCAGTAGTTGTTTCTCCCCTGGGGTGGCCTATCCCGTTTCCACGAACGAGTTCGAGAGCATTAAGCGGTCTAACCAGGATCTGCTTAAGGAAATCGACTCGCTGCACTCTCGCACGGTGGAAACGGAAAAGCTGTACCTTAGCAAGAGCCAAATTCTGGAGAAGCAGATTGCCGAGAAGTCGGCGGTGGCCAAAACTAAACTTCCTCAGGAGGGTATCTATCAATCCTGCCGTGCGGCCTGCCAGCTTCTGAAAAATTGGCCAGGCGAGTCAGTGCGACTCAATTTTCTGGCCACCTGCCTGAAGCCCTTTCTGCAGAACGATATGATCACCAGTTTGCAGGTCTCCGAGTTGGATCTCAGTTTGGAGAATACTCTGAATGCCATGGTGAAACGGGCCTGCTCGCGAAGGGACGAAAATGTGCGCATGCTATATGACCAAATTTTGTGCCAGGAAAAGAACGACCTGAAGGAGAAGGAGGACAAGGTGCGACGATTACAGGAATCCACGAGGCTGGAGCGCCAAAGATTGCGAGCTCTAGCCGAGGACTTGAAGCGGCGAGAGAATTTCATTTGGAGGCACCAGGCCGTCGCCACACTGGCAATTGCAGGACTTTCCTCCAATGACCAACGCAGTCCCAGTTCCACTAACTTAAAGTGTGAGTCATGTCTTAAAGAAATGTCCATTAGGAAAGGACCTATGGATCCCATAGGCAGGAGCAGCAAAGGTGATGTCGTGGATCTAGAAAAGTTATCAGACGCACTGAGCGACTTGTCCATAGACAAATGGTAATCCTCTAACGACAACCGCAGGCAGCACATTTATATATATATATATTTTTTTATTTTCTTGTTGGCATCAATAAATCGTTGAGTTGCTTTGAAAATTTCCACCCCCTCGCACTTTTCACCGCCTGCGCCCCTGTCAACGGCAAAACTTTTAATGTAGTTTTAATTTTCTCGTAATCACGAAGGGAAGTTGGCTGTAGTCCTGGAAAGTAGGCAATCATCTACGCACTTACACCGCGAGGAATGTTTGGTTTTAAGCCTATAATTAAGATTTTTAATTTAATTTTTTAACTGTTTAGATTACAATTTTGTAAGCATAATAGAACATATATAATTTTTTTAATTTTCCTCAGTGTAGTGACCATTTCTTCATCCTGCCAGGATGGGAAAAGAAAACGCAGCCAGAAACAACAAAGTTGGAAGCGCAGCAATAGCTTTGTTCGTAATTAGTTTTTAAGCGCTTCGAAAGAGTATGTGGTGGCGGATATATATATCCTAAGTGGGCTCAAATAGAGTGTGTGTGTGTGCGTGGGTGTGTTGTGGCCATGGTTATGACAACATGCAGTTAAGCACTTCTTAACGACGGCTGACTGCCGATAATGGCCTTTTGCTAAGTAAGTGCAATTGATTTTCTTGGCAGCGAACATAAGTTTTGGAGAAATAAATTAATTTTTGTGCCACATTATTATCCAGTATTAATAGGATTTTTAATTTTCATAATACGCAAAGGAAAACTTTTAAAAGCGAAACATCTCACGCCGCCTTAAAAAAGCGTATAAATTTCGAAAATTTGATTAAGGCAGCACTTCTTGCTATGCGTACGCCAAAGAACATACATAATAGTTTTTCCTCGCCGCAGTCCCAAAAAACCATTCATTTTCCAAGAAAGCCAGGCAAAAGTCGCAGAAAAAGTTGCTAGCAGTCGGGAAAAAGTTGTCAAAGAAAATGCAGTGCCTCTGCAATCCCCAAAACTTTTAGCCAGTCCATCTTTCGCAACTGCATCCTGACAATAGCTCAAAATATGTAGCGCCAACTGTCGAAGCAGCCGGAACGGAGGGGACAAAATGTAAGTGTGCGAAAAAGTTTCCGCATGGCTTTAATGATGCGTGCAGACAAGCCAAAGTTTGGTTGGCCAAAAGGGAGAAAATTGAGAACAATTTTTGAGGAAGTGACGGAAGCCGAGCGCTTACATTAGTGGCATAAAATCAATGACAAATTTTGTGGGCTTATGCGGATGCACTGTTCCGTGGCGGACGATTTCCTGCCAGCGAGAGCGAACTTCGCAAACAATTATGGCCAGAAGTGAGGGAATATTCGTATAAAACTAAGGCCACGTGGAATATAGCATCTGTGACCGCCGGTAAAAGCTGCATTTTTGCAGCACTAAAGCGATTCCAGCAGCAGAACCACCATTACGGCGGAATGTGAATGGCCCACTGGAGGTGCCGGAGTGCAATGCTGTTGCGCTGTTGCCGGTGGTGTTTATCACTTGCAGCCAACAACTCCGACGACGCTTAATGGCTTCCTGCCCGGACAGTTTGCATCTGGGCGGGGCATAACACTTCGGGGACTTCCATTCCGGACTCGCAATACGACCCATCTGCGGCCCAACCATTCCTTAATAAGTTACATCTGTACATTTGCGTTGATTGCGTTGTCCTTATTTTCTCGTATATATTTACACTTGGTTAGTCTCTCGGGGCAGCTCTTTACCGGCGCAGTGATGCCGCTTGGCGAACGTTTCACCCACAAGCAATGGAAAGACCAAGCTAGCCTCGGCATACACCTTAACAGGGGTGGCATCCTTCCTGATCTTGCCCCAGGATATAGCCTCATCCGGCCGAGCGCCGCTATCGCTGCCGTCAAACTCCGAGGCGGTATTGATGAATACTGAGTAATCCGCTCCATTCCGCATCAGATTGGCATTACAAATGTGATGCTTGATGACGCCGCCGCCCACGATGATCATCCCGCTATTAACCGCCTTGACAGCCATTGTGTTGAGCCTCCGCAGATCGGATAGAATGTCCAACACGAGTCCAGGTTGTCGAAAGGAGTGAAAGTACATCATGTCGCCCAGACTGCCATCCGTCAAGGCGGGACAAAAGACTGGTATTTGATTCTTGGCAGCCCAATAGTAGATGGAACTGGGATCTCCAATTCGTTCGCCCAGCCGATGAATAATCTTCGAAGGCGACCAGATAGTTCCCTGGGATTTCTGCTCCTCCAGCATCTCGTCCAGCAGCGGCATCACCCAGTCCTCGAACTTACAGTAATTATCGTTTGGCACCAGAAGGTTGCCAATTCTGTTGATTCCACGCTCGCGGAGATCCCTACCGCTCAGCTCAAATGAACCCATGAAAGTGGGAGCCAAGCACTTGATGAAGTCCTCCTCGACGCCGCCGGCTGTGGTCACAATGCTGTCTATCATACGGTGCTCGGCCAGAAAGCGTATGGTCTCCCGCAGTCCGGACGAAACCAAGTTGGATGTGTAGCCCAGAAATACGGTGCACTTGCTCCTTCGACGGATGAAGTCGTCTGTTTCATGGCTGTCTATTTGGTCCGCTTCCAAAGGCTGGTCCCTGCAATCCAGCTGCCAGTGTTATGGGTTTGTAACATATCGGAGTTTCGTATTTAAGTTACTAACTTACCATTCTGTTGATTTCACGAATGGCCAGCCCAAGATTCGTGGCCTGAAACCCGGTGGTCACATAGGACTCGAAGAGCTTACTGTAGTCTAAGCCTTCGTTGAAATCGTAGCCACTAACTTGGGGCGTGTTCTCCGCCAGAGCTTCGCTGCGCTTCAGCACAGCATCCTTGGCCACCGCTGGCTCCGTCGACATGGTCAGAAAAATTCAAAATAAACAGCTCAAGGGGAGCCCAATCGTACTGCATTAATCAACATGTGCTGGTTAAGGCAGCCCTGGTTTTCGATAGAGATGTGGTTTGCGACGTAGATAACAAATATTTTTATAAATTTATGTTCAAAGTTCAGCGTAGTTATGGAACGAAGAAAGAAAAAACAGCTATTTAAGACCTCCGCGTTTAATTTAAATATCTTTAATATATTTATTTCAAAAAAATTACTATTAACGATAATTTTTTAATTTATTACTACACCGGTTGTGTGCCGAAAATTTAGATTTTACAATTTTCTTGAGCAATGGTAATAATTTTGTAATCATTGGAAGTATCCAAACTTGGCTTGAATCCCGCTGAATCCGAAGTCCGCTTACCAGCACTACGCAACAACTATCGATTAGACTGTTATCGGGTGCAACCATCGATTACTTACACATATCGCTGGGCAGAAACAAGGAAAGGATAGAAAGCACTCGAAGTGGTTTTTTACATCAGATCTATTGTTAACGGTAGGCCAAACATTCAGTGAAACAATTACCCGTAAACCATTGACATTCCAAATAATGCAACCTGCCCCATAAGCAGCAACAGCCCCCAGAGAGCCAGAAACTTTCGAGCGCAGCCAAACGCAGAAAACGAAACGCCAGCGAGACGAGGACGCCAAGATGATTAAACTATTCACGCTTAAGCAGCAGAAGAAAGACGGCGAGCAAAAGGGCAGTCAGCAGAAGAAAGCTTCTGCCGCCCAGCTGCGCATACAGAAAGGTAGTCTCCAATCCAGCACCTGGTACGACCAACTCGCGCCTATTACTTATCCATCTTGGGCTGCTTTCATCCCCCCCAGATATTAACGAACTGAACCTGCCAAACACTTGCGCCACAGACTTTCCCGATCCCAATGACTTGCTTAACTTCAAGCTTATCATCTCGCCCGACGAGGGCTTCTACAGAGACGGGCGCTTCGTGTTCAATTTCCGCGTCGGATCCAACTATCCGCACGAGCCGCCCAAGGTGAAGTGCGCCACCCAGGTTTACCATCCCAATATTGACCTGGATGGCAACGTCTGCCTCAACATTCTGCGCGAGGACTGGAACCCAGTGCTGAACATCAACTCCATCGTCTATGGCTTGCAGTTTCTATTCCTGGTTTGTATTTCGAGATTTGTGTTCTTTTAGAGGCTATACGCTTTGTTCCATAAGTCTTGATCAACAGCCACAGCTTTCAAGTTACAATTGAGTTTGTATGTCTTGTTATGTGAACAATTGATTTCTAATTCTGCTTGCTTAATTGAATGCCCACTGAAATAATTACAATATAAATGTTTAGATTATTAACGAAAACAAACAAAAAATCATGATATAGTTATTTAAACCACTTAACGATCATTATTTATGTTTTTGTTATTACACAGTATTACTAATCCAAATCAACTGCTTCCAGGAACCCAACCCCGAGGATCCGCTCAACAAGGAGGCGGCCGACGTCCTGCAGACCAACCGCCGTCAGTTCGAGAACAATGTAAAGAAGGCGATGCGCGGAGGTTGTGTGGGCGAGACCTACTTCGAGTGCTGTCTGCTCAAGTGATATAGGGAATCGCAAGGTCTCTTACTTTAAGCCTGTCCATACACCTCTCCCTACACCCGCTAACTGAAGAAGATGAAGCAAAACACAGACGAACATCGGCGACAACAAATTATTGTAATAAACGAAAGCAAAATCCACTGCGTGCAAAGAAGAAGCCGAGTCAAGTCACCAATTTCTAGTTTTTAATACAATTCATTTAGCAATTTCGCCCACCCGTCTCTTAATCATAATCGGCATACCCAATGTGGCAATCCTCCAAATCCCTCACAGATGAATGCTGTGCCTGGCCATCTGCATATTTCGCCACAGGCAAAGATCAGACACAGCGGATAGTCTTCCTGCCTGGATTCGCAGATCGTATAGTCTGCTGATGAGACCCACTTTTATGTCGTCGGTGACCAAAACTTTCAGGAGCTGTTGCACCAGGCCGTTGGGCAGCAAGCGCAGGACGGGAGCGACCCTCTCCCCACCGCATTCCACCAGCAGCGAGATGAACTGATAAACAAAAACGGCCTTGGGCGACAGTTCATCTCCACTGACAAACTGCAGGAACACTGCGAAAATGTGCTGCACACTCGTCTGTAGTGGTTCTCTTAGAGTAAGCGGCGTAGTCCGCAGTTCAGATGTTGAAGTGGAGCCCAATAAAGCTGCCAGGCCAGCTCCGGTTGTAGTGTCCGTAAAGTCGCTGGAGTTGTCGCTGCCATCGCCAATCACCTTGCGCACTTTGGCTGCATTGGCCGCCAGTTCCTCCTCATCGTGAGATCTCGACCGCTTCTTCATGGCCGTCAAAGCCGAAGTGCCATTTCCTTTGCGGCTCTCCAGGCAGGAAATAATACAATAAACACAGAGGCGGGCCAGTACCAGGGATTGGGGCTCATTAATGTCCTCACTAGAAAAAAAGATTGCCAAATTGTGAGTACGAGTTCAATCATAGCAGTTTAAATTTTTACATCCTTTCTTGCTAAATCGATTCGATTTGTAGATAAATAAATGAAATAATATACAGAAGAAAATATTGGTATTTACCCTTGTCGTCGCAGTATAAGTGGAGCCACCACGTACTGCAGCAACGCCTCAGTGGTCTTCTCAATGTCGAGGTGCATCACGGCAAACACAACGTCCATGGTTCGCGACATATCCCTTGTGTACTTGCAGGCCAGCAGTTGCTCCACCAACTGGGTGGTCAGCCACGCCGCGCCGCCGGCTAGCAGAAGCGACTCCAATGACTGAGCAGCGCGAACGGGCAGGTGACCAGCATCGACTACTGTTCGCCACACCTCCCGAAACTGCTCAACCAGCGGGGAATGTGACATGAGGCGGGATTTGGTACTTGGAGCAGGATGCACATCGTGTTGCATTTTTCTGATAATCTGATAGGACAGAGCTAGTCGCTCCTTGGCGTTTTCCTGGCTGGAAAGCTCTTCGCTGGTCAACGGAGCCAGAAACTGCTGAATCATGTTTAGTGGTTTCAGAAGTTCCGTTTCCTTCACCGAATACATGTAGGCGCACAGAAAACTAGTGGCGCAAACGGAAAAGCTGAAAAGTCTTCTCTTAATATTGTCCAGAATACTTTTAACGTCCGCCGAGGATAGCGTTTCCTGCTCCCAAGCTATTAGCACATGATGAAGCACTCCGGGCAGATTAAGGCAAGTCTCCTGCCAACTTAAGTTGTTTGCCTTCAGTTGTGCTGCCTCTGGTTTACTGAAGCTAAGCAATAGCTCGTCGACAATACTGTCATCACAGAGGGCGAGAATTTGACGCGGATTCTTAAGCTTATTTCTTTCCACCATGCACTCACGCACCCATTTCTCAAAAAATGAGTCACCACGCTCAGATAAGACCACCTGAAATAAATAAGAATTCATTAAAATTGCAGCGTAATAATAAAGTTATTAGGGGGTTTTGCGTACATCGGATCCATAGGTCTGCACAATGCTAGTCAGCATTAGGAAGGAAACATCAAACAGCGTGGACCGGATGACGCACAGCTTGCCCAGCTCGCCCGGCACCGGCTTGGAGTTCTCATTGCATTGGATCAGTCGCGATACGAATGTCTTGAGGCGCCCCTCGACGGTAGCCACTGAAAGAATCAACTCGAAGCTGTTGCCCACCGGCACCTGGCAAAGGACATTCACCATGTCCTGCACCTTGTTAGTGCACAGCGTCTTTAGTACTCCGGAAAGCGGAACCTCTGCGCGCTTGATGAAGTTTATATTGGAGGGTGTCTGTTGGCCATTGTCGCATTTTTTGAGTAATTGAGAGGCGGCTTCCCTGGAAGAGTTCGTTTTAAATTACATAATTAAGATGGGTGTACAAAATGCATGATCTCTCGACTAACCTTTGACTGGCGAACTTCTTCACGTGGACATCATTGACTAGTTGTTGCTTGGTCCAGTCATTCAAAAGGAACTCGATCATATTGCACGAGCACTTGGTATCCATGAAGTCCAGCAGCAGATTGTCCTCGATGAGCAGTTCCAAAGCCTCCACCAACTCGGGTATGTAATCGGCCGGTGGTGGTTGCTCCCCGGGAATGCGTTGCAGGGCGTGCAATTGCTTAATGATGTGCGGCATTTTAAAGAACATAAAGGCACCCCACATAGTGTCAGGACTTGTATCCGCAACATTGCTCAGAGTGAGGAATCCAGCACGGATGATTTCGTAGAAGAGGCGTGTATTGGAGTATTTCTTTAATCGTTGCAGCATCTGCAACTCAGCCACGTAGTAGCTGGTGTCCTTGCATGGATTGAGCAGCACTTCCACCGCCAGTAAGGGTTGCACGCAGCACGAGATCTTCTCGAGTGTTGGCGGCGGATTAAGTGTCTGCATTTCAAGATGCTTGGCTTCTATAAAGGCCAACTGCTGCAATTGCTGCTCCACTTGTGGTGCGTTTAGCGTAAAGTTTGAGTTCGTCAACGATCCCTTGATGGTAGCGTACTTATCCCGAATCCGTCCACATATATCGAGCTCTTCGTGACAGCCCACGTACAGCATAGACAGCAGAAACTGCTGCTGGCTAAGCCGATCTATCACCACGCAGGTCTGGTCCAGCATGTATGATTGCTCAGCGCTAATCTCGCCATACAGTTCATAGTGCTGCACAGTTCTGGCGAAGATTTGAAGCAGCCAGTACACCAAGTGGACGACGGAACTCGGTAAAACCGCTTCCTCAGATTTTATTCTGGAAATAGGAATGAACAATTATGTTTACTCCTGATTTTTAAAGACATATAAAACTAAAAGGACTTACCGGCAGGTAACGCCATTCACGATGCTGGCCAGGAATTCAAGTAGCGCTGTAATGCAATATACGCGCTCCAATTTGTCATATTTAGCAATGCACCGAAGGACAGCAGCGTGAGAAACGAGATGGGCGCACAGTGAGTGCTTCAGGTAGTTAAGAACCAACTGAAAGGCATAAATTACAATTTAGAAAACAATCTAAATAATCAAATCAACTACTCACCGGATTTGCCGTGGAACCAATGAGTGCCTGCTGCATCAGACAGTCCGCCAGATTGTATACATCTCCACTGACTCCTCTCGGGAGCACCTGAAATAGTAATCACGGGAGGGACAATAATGAAACATTTTCTTTTCCTGTCAAACTTTAACACAATATCTGGGTCACAACCCCATAAAATAAACAGAAACAGAACAACATAAAAATCTAGTTAGGATTTCCACTTATACATAGTTGCATATTTTGTTACGCGATAAGAAATGTTTCGTTTAAAATTATTTCGCAGTCGTGGAGACGTATTAGGCACTTTATTCAGCGGAGCTGCAACGGATGGCTGCAGGAGGACGGCACATTTCTTGAAGTTGGACCGCGCTCCCGCTGTCGCAGCCTGCTGGATCTGTATGCGATTTATCAGTCAATATCAGTTCAGGACCACGAAACCGGCCTACTATCCAGATCGCCAGCGGGAAGCGAAGCGAACGTCACCGGGAGCCACGCCTCAACAGGTGTCATCTCCGGCTGTTAAGTACCCGCAAAGCCGCGGCATGCCCAAGGACTATTACTATAAAGTGTTGGGCGTCAACAGGCACGCCACCATCCAGCAAATCAGATCGGCTTTCTATGCGCTGGCCAAGCGCTATCATCCCGACTCCACGCACTCGGAACAAAAGTTGAAGCACTTCCAGGAGCTGTCCAACGCCTATAACATTCTAACCGATGAGACGAAGCGCTTGGAGTACGATCAGCTGGGCGGGATTAAGGATGAGCGCGCTTTTCTGGAACAGGCGGGCAATCCCTTGAATGTGGGCCTCGAGGAGGCCAAGAAGTTCGATTCGGATAAGACGACAAATGATGGTAAGCAGACGGATTTCAGATTCATCACACACCATTTAACTTTTCACTATATCACGATATGAACACGATACTTGAATCGTCTTCTAGAGATCAACAAACTGAAGAGTAACGAATTCGATCTGCCACTTGACTTCCTTGAGGCGACAGTGGGATGCAAGAAGCGGATAGAGCTGCGCTACCTGCGGAAGTGCGAGACCTGCAAGGGTAAGTCACAATTGATGGCGCATCGGGATGTGGGCAAGGAACCCTGTCGGCGATGCAATGGAACTGGAAAGGTCATGACCAAAACGCCAACCTTCTCATCGGTGAACACATGCACGCAGTGCAAGGGCAAGCGATTCACAAATCGCAACGACTGCGAAACCTGTTCGAATCGGGGATTTGTAGTGTCCAGCGTGGACGTAATGGTCTCGGTGCCTTCAGGATCGCGGGACGGAGATGTGCTGAACCTTATTAATCCGGAAACCAAGCAGCAGGTCACCTACCGCTTGTCGGTGCCGTCTAGCGACTATTTCCGTCGCGTTGGCAATGACATTCTAAGCGACAAGCACCTAAACATCTCGGAGGCCATCCTGGGCGGATCCTTTCACATACGGGGTCTGTACGAAACCGTGGAGCTACGTGTGGAGCCGGGCACCCAATCACACACCCAGGTGGTGCTCAATGGCAAGGGGGTGCGGTCCAAGGAGGGCGTGGGCAACCACATCGTCACGCTGAAGGTGCGTATACCCCGGAATCTCTCCGTAAAGCAGCGTCAACTGGTTTTGGCCCTGTCCCAGGCAGAGGATCCGGTTTTCGAGCCCAAGACCAAAAGCACGGAGGCGGGCAACTTGAACCCCTAAAATTCTCAATGTACAGGCCTCATTGCATTTACAATACATTGGTAAACACGAATATTGATTGTTCGGTGTTGATTTGCTTGGGTTGCCTTGCCTTTTTTATGTTGATGCCCCACTGGGAGTCCGTCCAGCGCTCGCGCCACGCCACATAGATGAGCTGGAGGATCTTGTTGTTCTCCTTCATCTCGCGCGTCCGTGGAAGTAATATAACTTTTACTTTTCTCGTATTTCACGCAATTTATTTAATTTAATCCTAATATATTTTTTAGCACCGCTCAGTGTGACCGCTGAATCTTTCATAAATTATACCAAAAGTGTACCATCATTTTCCCATCCTAGAGTGTTGAAAAACACACAATTTAAAAATTGTTCGCCAATTGTAAATATTTCGAAAATTTTGTTTTTGCCACGAGGAATTTAGCCAAATAAAGAAAATAATGTTATAAAATATTTTTAGATATCGAAAAGGCAAAAAAATGTTTAATTCAAATAATTTATTGAATACAATAAAGTAGCGTATGAGTTTCGTTTGTAAACTGTTTTTTTTTCATTTTAAACATTATGTTCTAAAATATTTGACTTTGTACAAAATATATTCTATTTATATATGCCGAAAATTGTTCCTCCATTGCACTCGCCGATTTTTCAAATTTTATTTCACTCATCGTGTCGCTAGCTGAATTTAATTTAATTTTAAATTGAAGATTTAATATATATATATAGGTGTGGTGTACGTGCTTAATCCAAGATATTTCGATATGATTAAACCATAGCTAGGCGAGAACTTTACATACAAATCGAGTTCGGTGGATTGTCAAGGGATGAGGGCGCGAGGACTGGTAAAATAAAAAAATTAAGAACTAATTTGCAATGGCCGTTTATTTTGTATAAAAAGCTGGCAACTCAAATATCAAAGCGAATCTGTAAATCCGTCTAAATTATTAATTAACAACTAACTTAGGAGTGTATGACAAAAGCATTTCACATTCCAATGGCAGCGCCAGGAACGGGGGCTTAGAACTAAAAAAAATGTTTTGGGTAGGGAGAGGCCGTACAAAGGAATATTGGCTGATACAAAACGAGGAAGAATCATCGCTGACAACGTTAAGAGCTAAATTAAGTCTATGACCTATTTATTTACTTAAATACGCTTGACGCCACAGAGCCACCGTCGTTAAATCATCATCATTATCGCCGCCGCCGTCGCCAGTCGCCAAGCATCATTGCAATCACTTTAGCATCATCGTCCTTATTACTTTGAGGAGTGAGTTTCGTTTACCATCGCTGCATCTCTCATTTTTGATCATTGCCCTTGTCTAAGCGGATGAGGGTCCCACGGGATCGTCACCCTTCACGGCCGACGCATAGGAGCTACTTGGTTTGTCGACACCAATGGTAACAGAAACAGCCGACTTGCCATCACCACCACTTCCACCAGTGCCTGCTCCGGCCGCACCTGCACTGCTCGGCGGAACTCCAGCTGCTCCGCCAATGCTCACGCCACTGTTCAGGCCTAGAGTTTGAGGTGAATCAACTAGAGAATTTGTTTCTATTGTGGGTTTGGTTGGGATGTGTGTAAGTGTGAAGTGTTTGCGAGAAGCGAACAGTTAAGCACCTTTGATATCCATGGCATAGTGGTCCTCCAGCCGCAGGTCGTGCCTCTTTATTAGCTGACACTCTGCGCCCTCGACGGTGGGAATGGAATACACGTACAAGTACCCATCCTGCGAGGCAATCAGCAGTCTACAAATGCAATAGAATGGACCGTTAATTAGAACTTGAAATAGAGGCGAGGATAATCAGTTTATAGTTCAATTTGCACGTGACTCAATTATTGTTTTATAAACCCATATCAAAAATAGGTTGCTCTTGCAAAGAGCATATTAAGTACATTTCAACAGAGTACAGGGAAATTCAAACATTTGTAACCCATATAAAGCCAGATAAAGTAGGTAGTGTAAATGATTTACGCGGAACAAGGGCATTGGTTTCTAGAACTCAAAATCCCTACCTAAGGTATTAAGCTCGCATAGAATTGTAATTTTTCGAAATCCTTTATAACTAGGTAGAATTTTATGGCTTTTTCGTTTTTCCCGTGAGTTCTTCGTTGCAAATTGAACTGAAAACAAAACTGCGATCCGAGCTAGACTCACCTTAGCTGCTTTTGTATCGTGGTAATGGCGCACATCCTGCGCACTCCCGCCTCCGGCAGAGTGACCGAGGCGAAGGCACGGCCTTGGCTAAACACGTCGGTCACCTGCGTGGGCAGGTAGCTGGTGACCGTTTTGCTCAAGAATCTAAAAAACGAGTAACTTGCATGAGAGAGTAGATATGGTGAGTGGTTGAGTAGTTGTGGTTGTTGTTGAGGTGGTTGGTTGGTACGTGTTTGGTGGATTCGCAAAATGAAAGAAAAGAAAAATAGATAAATGTCAAGTGCCACACGAGAAATAGAAAAAAATCAAAAATTCCTAAGTCCTGTACAAAAAAAGATACTTTGATCTGGGCTTGTTTTCATCAAAATCGCTGTTCAAAATGATGTCGGCAGTTCTGTATTGGCATTATGGTTCTCTCTTGCTTGACTTTAATTTACAAATAATATTTAGTTGAGAAACCCTTGAATGATTTCATTTTAGACACATGGCTTTAGTATAAAAACCAATTCTCTTAAATACGTTAAAAATGAGAGGACTACATGTGTACATATGAATGAAATGAATCAATGAAAATAATAGTTGAAATGGATCCAGAACGATTTCTATATTACTAAACCAGATGGGAAAAGGTTCTTGGAACTGAACAGATGTGACATTTAATATTAATAATTCGACGAATGGTTTGGTTTAAAACATAGGAGTCGGGAGGTAATAGCGATTATGTACAGAACACCCACACCTTAATAGTTGACCATAAGCCATAACTGCATCGAGCAGAAAGTACAACAATCTACAAAAGCTACAAAAGATAAGTTGATTTATCCGAATCCAACACCGCTTACCCCATCCAGTCGTCGCTCGACTGCTTGCTGCCATGGCCTTCAGCCGTTTCCGTGGCACTGCGATCCAGCCGGAAGATGTGAACCGTCTCGGTGTTGGAGCTGGACACCAGATACTCGGCGCACGTGCTAAACGACAGCGAAACGATGGACACACAGCGCTTTAGTCCCCGTCGCAGTTCAAAGAGTCGACTGCCATCCTGGGAGCTGAAGACTCGGATCACCGTGCCACGCTCACTGGCCGTAGCTATCTCCGTGCCCGAGGGACTAAAGGCCAATGCCGCCAGTGGTGTGTCGTGGGCGGGAATCATGGTCTTGGCGTGCAAGTTGATGGCATCAAAGATCTGTACCTCGCCAGCAGTCACACTGCCCGGATAGGCCAAATAGCAGTGCTCCGAGGACGAGGAGAGGGCGCAAAGACCCTGCGGATTGCACGGTGTGTCGCGTATGGTGTGCACCACCTTCATGTCCTGGATATTGTGGATATACAATGACTCCTCCAGGCACACAATCAATCGCTCGCGATTGAGCTTTACGGCCAGTATTGTGTTTGCATACGAGTAGTTGCAGATCTCGCTCTGCTTCTTAAAGTGGCACACCTTGAGCTTGCGTGGTGCTCGCTGAGAAACTATGGCCACCAGGGAGCTCTCGAACAGACGCTCGATGAGGAACAGTTCATCGCTTTTCGTGTGGTAGATCTTGTCCAGTGTCGAGTCCACGGAGCCCAGGCTGTACAGGCTGTAGCCTCCACTGCTGGCCACGGCCAGGGAACTGAAAGGGTGGAAAGTGTGAGTGGGTTAGCAAGTAGTAGGTGGTGTTAAGAATTTTAATTCGCTTCGCAGAAACTATGACTCATATAGTTTGTAAACTAAATTAATAGCAATTTATAGCAATTATATACAAACATAAGCATTAGTAGAAATATTACTGGCACAACTTTATCATCGTTCCCTTTAGCCAGTGTGCACTGTAACTTACGTTATATTCTGGTTGAAGTTGACGAACACTTCGCCCGCATCCACATCGGTCCGCCCGAGCAGGTTCATCATGGTTTCTTTGTGGGAGGGGCTGGGGTCCTGCAACAGATTGGACGTAAATCGTTAGCTATATCGGTCTGATCGGCCAGGGAAATGTGTTGATCTCGCGATTTACCGATGGCGCATTACGGAATGGCGAATGGCGCAAACAAAGCGTGGGCCAAAGCAGTAAATATATGTTAATAAATACAATAACAAACTTTGCACTAGTGTGTGTACACTTTTTGGGGCTGCTGATAAAAGCAACAACAACAAACAAAACACACACACACACCCAGACGCTTGCGAAATGTACATACGTGACTGGGAATCGTTTATTTGTACCTATTTGTATCGCTAACACTTCTGCCTCGGCCCTATAAATATACGCAGGACACCGCTGTTGACTAGTGGTTGGCTGCAAGGCGTTTATTTAACTGAATCCACGTAATGTTTAATGATATTTGGAATTCTTGTCGCGCAATTGTTTTTGCTCTGTTTTGCACACACACCAGCACCCACACAAAGGCAAGTGGAACAGCAACAGAGCAGAGCGAACCAGGGAGTGCGAATCGAGGACAGAGTTGTATGCGCCAGTGCTGGAAAAGGCAGCGACTGCTCCGAAGTTGCCTAACTTTAGAAATCTTTCACTTGCATTAAGGATAAGCAGCTACCATTAAACTAATAAAACTAAATAACATTGTTAGTTATTTTAGAGTACAACATTATGTAAATGAGTATATAAATTATTGTAATTTTTATTTGAAAAAATAAATAAGTCTGTAAATTAATTTTGGCAGTGTTATAGTTCCGAAAAGTGAACCACCAAGTCGTGAGCACGAGCCAGCAGCATCCCTGGCTCCCCGAAGGTGTTCAGTGCTTGCCAGCCCTGGTCAGGTCTGGTTCACCAAAAAAGAAAATAAAATTACATTTCAATCCAATATGCAAATATCTGCGCGAAAACCAGCGAGAACAGCATGCTCACACTAAAGAGCCCCCAAACAATGTGACTCGTATCCGCGCACAGTGACGTTTCGTGCCTTGCCCGAGTGCCAAATCCAAATCCCAACCAGACGCACAAAATCGATGCAGATGCTGTCTGCATTCTCATAGAAAGTGCAACTGAATCCCCGATGGTCGCCAAAAGCCACGATGCCCAGCAAAAATGACCAGTGAATAAATAATAAAAACTCGAGCATCAAAAAATGCAGAGAAACGAATACAGAAGCAATAACAAGAAGGTGCTCAACTCGGACCAAAACAAGTACTACATGCAAACGGTCGAGGAGGCCGATATGTATTGACGTTGTTACAGTGGAGCTGATTACACAAAATATCCTCAGAACGATTTTATGTAAGTATGTAAACAGAGGCGGACAGGCCCACCTTGGGCCGCAATCACAATCTCCTGGCTTTGGCTTCCCTCGGGCTGATAAGAGCAGAGTGCTTAGTGCTGCTTATCTTTCATCTGCAACCTGGCCGATGTCGTCTGCCGTCTACTTACTACACCACTACTGCCCCCCATTGTATTTGCCAGCGCGCGTTTTATTCCCTGCCACAGAGTTGTCTGGGTGCAGCAACCCACGAGTTGTAGGAACTATACGATAGTAAGGATATTTGACCATTTCCAGACAGACAGATTATGTATATTGTATATGACTAGTAGCTGATAATGAGGTCAGAGTGCTGGCATTCCAATTGGTTGCCTATTGGTAGGGTATTTAAGCTTCGCTTCCACCACTGTCCCTTTCCGATTTTAATTTACTTCGCTTTTGCCTATCAATGTCAGCACTGTGCGTCGTGATTTGTAGTACCTTCAGCTGGAAGGTACTCCACGCACAGTGCTGTTATCGCACTCACGGCGCGCGGTTCGGTTTTTAGTTCATTTCTGTCCCGTACTTTTCCACGACCACCGATGAAGTTCTACGCGGGAGAAGGGTAAGCTATAGAGTTTGCATACGTTCACTTGTGGATCGGGGATCGCATTCGAATTGCACTGGGCGGACCGCCGTTTGTTATGGTTTTTGCGCGGCTTAATTACAATTACATTTTGCATTCATTAAGAATTCCGTGAACAGGTTTCATGCGACTGGCCCAGCACTGTGGGCTCCTCTGGGACTACTCATTCATAAGTACAGATAACAGCGTTGGCATTGTGAAGTACCCGATTTTAGGTTCAATGTTTACCACTGTGCAGCGCGTTCTATTTGACATTAAACTAAAGCGATCTTTATCGTGGTGATTTGGCGAAATTGAACGTTTTTCCCACATTTCAACGCTTTAGTTGTTCATTCCTCGCCGCATTTTGGGTTTATCCTCATATGGTACAATATCGTTTATTCTTAGCCTTGTATCTCGAATCCTCTATCTAATCAATCACCTTTTGAAGTTCAAATCAAAGGCTTTAACTTGTTGAAACATATTGCTTATCTTATCCGCAACTCTTTTTTTTCTCGCCCAGCCAAGGCACGAACATGTCCGACGGCGTCAGCATCTTGCACATCAAACAGGAGGTGGACACTCCATCGGCCTCCTGCTTCAGTCCCAGCTCCAAGTCAACGGCCACGCAGAGTGGCACAAACGGCCTGAAATCCTCGCCCTCGGTTTCGCCGGAAAGGCAGCTCTGCAGCTCGACGACCTCACTTTCCTGCGATTTGCACAATGTATCCTTAAGCAATGATGGCGATAGTTTGAAGGGAAGTGGTACAAGTGGCGGCAATGGCGGAGGTGGTGGTACGAGTGGTGTAAATGCGAACAATGCGAGTGCCGGAACTGGATCGGGATCCGTCAGGGACGAGCTTCGTCGATTGTGTTTGGTTTGTGGCGATGTGGCCAGTGGATTCCACTATGGTGTGGCGAGCTGTGAGGCTTGCAAAGCGTTCTTTAAACGCACCATCCAAGGCAACATCGAGTACACGTGTCCGGCGAACAACGAGTGTGAGATTAACAAGCGGAGACGCAAGGCCTGCCAAGCGTGTCGCTTCCAGAAATGTCTACTAATGGGCATGCTCAAGGTAATTTCATAGTCCAGAGTTGAAGTTCCTAAACTCTAATTGCTTTGACTTTTCAGGAGGGTGTGCGTTTGGATCGAGTTCGTGGAGGACGGCAAAAGTACCGAAGGAATCCTGTATCAAACTCTTACCAGACTATGCAGCTGCTCTACCAATCCAACACCACCTCGCTGTGCGATGTCAAGATCCTTGAGGTGCTTAATTCCTATGAGCCGGATGCCTTGAGCGTCCAAACGCCGCCACCGCAAGTGCACACGACTAGCATAACTAATGATGAGGCCTCATCCTCCTCGGGCAGCATAAAACTGGAGTCCAGCGTTGGAGTTACGCCCAATGGGACTTGCATTTTCCAAAACAACAATAACAATGATCCCAATGAGATACTAAGCGTCCTTAGTGATATTTACGACAAGGAACTGGTCAGCGTTATTGGCTGGGCCAAGCAGATACCTGGCTTTATAGATCTGCCACTTAACGACCAGATGAAGCTGCTCCAGGTGTCTTGGGCAGAGATCCTAACGCTCCAGCTGACCTTCCGCTCACTTCCGTTCAATGGCAAGCTCTGCTTCGCCACGGATGTCTGGATGGATGAGCATTTGGCCAAGGAGTGCGGTTACACGGAGTTCTACTACCACTGCGTCCAGATTGCACAGCGCATGGAAAGAATATCGCCCCGGAGGGAGGAGTACTACTTGCTAAAGGCGCTCCTGCTGGCCAACTGCGACATTCTGCTGGATGATCAGAGTTCCCTGCGCGCATTTCGTGATACGATTCTCAATTCTCTAAACGATGTGGTCTACTTGCTCCGTCATTCGTCGGCCGTGTCGCATCAGCAACAATTGCTGCTCCTGCTGCCTTCGCTGCGGCAGGCGGATGATATCCTGCGAAGATTTTGGCGTGGAATCGCACGCGATGAAGTCATTACCATGAAGAAACTGTTCCTCGAGATGCTCGAGCCGCTGGCCAGGTGAAAACGATTATTCGGGCGCCCAATCTAGTTGATCTAACTGATAAGCAAAGGTGCAAATATAGTCTTAGGTATATATGGATGTATACTAGAGTAGATTAAGCGTAGGATAAGCCATGTATATAAATAGTAAAATAATTGTCGGGTAAGATTAGTTCGCAGAAAAAAATCTCTTTTTTAATGGTCTACCAACTACAGCAACTGGAAAATCCTACTTATCTTCTAGAATCGGGGTGTGCTTACACTGGCGCAGATAGGTGTTATGTGTCTAAATTTGTGAGTCACAGATCTTTATTAATTTGTTCAATTCTCACTAGTTCTGATGTATGTATGTATATGCCGCAACCTTCTGATGAAATTTGGGTTGGGAATTTGTGGGCTCTTTTGAAATACGATTGAAGTTATAATACAATGGATTATACTGTTTCTAAATGTCATGTAACCCAGTGATTCTGTGTATATGTGGTACACATGCGGTCAAAAGAATAGCACTGTGCGTCCGTAAATAATAAACATTTTGTATCCGATGTTTCCATACTCCTTAACTTCTGTATTCTTTCAAATTCAAATTAGTTTTCGAGAATTCAGTGCATTTGATCGCAGTTATACATCACTATTCCCTAATCCGTACATAGGCTGATATATCGCAAAACTTCAAAAAATGAACCATGACAAAGGTATTCTGCGGTCCTAAGGGCTTACAATTAGTGCTAACGATGGTCATATTTACATTTGCAGACTAGAGACGTTCCATCATCACCAATTAGAGCTAGACCCAATTAATGCTACGGTGTATGTGTATCAAAGTACTTGTTGGAGCTTTCCTGAAAGCGGTCGCTACGCGCCAATTCGTTGCGGAAGTAGGAGATGGTCCGCTGGAGTCCAGTCTCTAGGGGAACCTTTGGCTCCCAGTGGAGCAACTTGCGGGCTCGAGTTATGTCCGGTTTTCTGCGCTGCGGATCATCTTCCATCGCCTTCGATTGCTTTATCACACTGGGTCCGCCGACCAGTTGCTTGATGATCTCCGCAAATTCGCCGATTGTCTGCTCCACGGGATTGCCTAAATTCACCGGTTGTGTGTAGTTTGATGCCATTAGGGCTATCATTCCGTCCACCAGATCCGAAACATACTGAAAGGAGCGAGTTTGTTTGCCATTTCCATACACCGTAATGGTTTCATTCCTCAGCGCCTGAAGTATAAAGTTCGACACTACTCGTCCATCGTTCATATGCATCCTGGGTCCATAAGTGTTAAAGATGCGCGCCACTCGCACTTGCACCTTCTCCTGTTGATATAGATACATTTAGAGAGCAATTAATTTGACTGCCTGATAGCTGGCCAAGATCAAAAAATATGGTGGTCAGAGCTCGTGCTTGGAAATCTTATCTCGCGTCAGCCAACCGAGCGGAACATCAATTAATGGCATTCCAATTGAGATCATTTAATGCTCATTTAGCTATCGAAACAGGAAAAATCATTTCTGGATCTCAGCTAGTTTAATGTTTTTTTTTCGATCTGGCTTAGGAATGTGGCTCTCCAAAAATGTTTATATATTGTTAACGGTATTACCTGCTTGGCATACGCATAGCTCAGCGTCTCGGAGACACGCTTTCCCTCGTCATAACAGGCCCTCGGTCCAATAGGGTTTACATGGCCCCAGTAGGTTTCCGGCTGAGGATGCACCGTGGGATCGCCGTACACTTCGGAAGTGCTGGCTATTAAAACCTTGGCCATCACGCGCTTGGCCAGACCTTTCAAAAAAGATATATTCGTTATTCGTTCCTTATATTCTTTGATTGAGATTATAAATACTTACCCAGTACATTGATGGTGCCCATGGTGTTGGTCTTGATGGTCTTCACCGGATTGTACATGTAGTGCGGTGGCGAGGCTGGCGATGCCAAGTGGTAGATCTCATCGATCTCGATGAAAAGCGGATTCACTATGTCGTGGTGGATGAGCTCGAAGTTCTCGTGCCCCAGCCAGTGCTCGACATTTCGCTTGCGTCCCGTAAAGAAATTGTCCACCACTATGACCTCGTGCCCCTGGACCATCAGATCGTCGACCAAGTGGGAGCCCACGAAGCCAGCTCCTCCGGTAATTAGTATGCGTTTGCGATTCTTATAGTTCAGGTATTTAACCTTCGGATACTTGCGCGGTGTGCTGGTCTGGAGGCTACGAACTTGTTCCTCCAATCTGGCCAAATGCTCCCTTGTGCGCTGGAGTTCGGCCTTTTGTTCTCGAATAAGAGAGCTCTGCTCCTCGTACGCCATCTGTAGGCTCCTTTGCAGCGGACTCTCCGTGGGCGGCCATTTGGCCTGAACCTCCTCGCCGCCGGTAACGGAAAGGGCGGCCTTTCCGCTTATGCAGACGCTGGCCATTCGGTAAAGGTAGACCAGGAGCAGGAGGAGCAGCGAGATGGCTGCTACGATCTTCAGGCGCTTCTTGGTGGCAGTCATCGTCGTTTGTGGGTTGTGTGCTGCGGGGTTCCAGTGCTTATCAGCAACTGATATCGCCACATTGCATTCTCGTTCGGCTTTGGAAACTATATAAACAATACAATTGCGTTATCAGGAGGTGTCAGAGTGGCCAGGTGGCTCAAACGGAATCTCTAAATGGAATAATAGTCTAACGCAAGGGAAAAGCTGCCGCCTAATTTTAAAATCTACACCAATGGCATCAACAGGCGAACATTTTGAATTTGGATTACAAAATAATTGAATTTCTTTCTATCCGAATATAATAATGCATTAAACATTTTTGTTGGTGATTTTCCCCGGAGACGAATATTCTTTCGTCTTTCTTTTTAACGATAAAAAGTCGGTAATTGCCAAAAAATTAGTTTCAAAACTAAATGTGTTTGAGGGCTTTTTTAGGCTGGTCATCAGGGACTAATTTCCTTAGAAAGTGTTTGCCAACCGGCTATTTAAGGCTCTTTAAACTGCCAATGGTGAGCATCGATCGCCAGTCGAGCAAAGTTCTTAGTGCCAAGAGTTGTAGTGCTCAGCATGAAGCTTCCTTCGGAGATTTTCTGTACAATTCTGCTTTTAATTTTTGCGGACAATTCAAAGGCAGATATTCCCGGCTGCAACTACTTCAACACGGTCGATATCTCAAACATTGAAAGACAAAACGATTCGTATTTATATGATGATATCCTAATTCCTGCCAGCTTAACTGGATACTACGAATTCAGGGAGTTTGGGGACGGATCGATTAGGCCGATTAAAAGGCATTTATTCGTATTCGAATCCCAGCCAAGAACTTTTTGCCCAACGGAAAATGCGAGGATGGTCTTAAAGAGGAGCTCGCTCGGTTCGAACCCTATATATACCTCACATCCATGGACGGAGAGGAACGAGTACCACTCACCGATATGGCTATTATCAGAGTTCTGGGATTGTGATGAAATGATTTTCATCAGCGACTTCAACTATTTCTTAGAACAGGTTAGCATTCAAAACTTCAATAAATTTGGACTTATAGTTTGGTTTCAGGATGGAAAATTTTGGGTTACCGTTGACCGTTTCATGGAAAAACAGGACTACTGTTTGTACCGGCACAACTTTAATTCGGATTTTCCAAAGTCCATGTGGATAATACGAAATTCGATTCTCGGTCAAAGGTAAACTTTCAAAGCGACAGCTTTCAAATCCTTACCAAGGTAAAGTACTGCTCTTCCATATCAGATTGGCACCCACCCATCCATCTGGATCTATATAAGTGGACCGTCGCTGGTCCTTAGTACTTTCAATGTCACCATGTTCACCCTGACAGCCATTTACATTTGGAAAGTGAAGGGGAAAAAAAGAAGTTCACAAATGAGGAGGAGGGAAGGATTGGTTGCATCAACTTCGACAGCCAGACGTGAGTCATGTCCTTGCCACCTTATCCACACAGTTACCTACAGTTCCTGCGCCTCTCCATCGTGATGGGCCTTACTTGGATATTTAATGTCATTCCGTTTTCTGCACGATTCTACATCTTCTGGAAATGGGTCCGGGATAATATCCGAGTATTTTCACAGCGCGTTTGGAATTGTCATTTTCGTTCTGCTCGTCCTGAAGCGCAGCACATGGACTCTACTGATGGATTCTTAGGCTTGTTTCTACTGGACCGAATATATATAATTCTAATAATTGATTTCCTTTTTTCGTAGGAACTTCTTCATAGAACTTCTTACAGAACAAGTAAAAGTTGTCCCAATAAAATGGAATGCTTCTCATTAGCAGAATATATACAAGTTCTTTTGGACTAAAAAGTTTTAAACAATAAAAGACCCTCATAATAATTAAATATAGTTTAGAAAACAACGTACTTTAAACTGCCAAGCGGTCCCCGCCGCAAGCTTTTCAACTCGCCAGCCTCTGGTAACACAAGTTATCCAGCCACTTTCGATTTGTTGAAAAACATCGATAGGTATCGCGAAAAAAAAATCAGCTGCTCTGCTTGTAGTTTTGCGATTTCATTGCAATTTTAATTTGCTTTACTGTTCAAAAAGAAATAAAGTGCAAAACATGCCAAACGAGAACGCAGAGGACCTTTCGGGTCAAGAGCTAAAGCAGAAGGCCAAGGAGGTGGCCGACGCATCGGAGGCAATGCTCGAGAAGGTTGTTGCCGGCTTAAATATCCAGGACACGGCATTGACGAATTCAGCAGGAAACGAGGATGCGGAGCAGCCTGATGGTGCCAAGAATGAGGCTTCAGTGTCTGCGAATGCAAGTAAGTTTTCGATACGCCAGTGAAAAGTCATTTAGAGGCTCCTCCTTCGGCTGAAAAAATGAGGTTAGGTTTTGTCGGGAACTACAGTCCAACCTCTCTAACTTAAACTTGCTGTGATATTGTACTAATGTACCTAAATGGCCTTCTTTCAATTTTCATTTTCTGTGCAATGACTCCAAGGATTAGTCCTAACGGAAAAATAAAGAACTCATGAATCATAAATACATATTTGATTTTGATAAAATACATAGATAATAGTAGTTTTTTTATTATGAATAAACTATATGTAACGTAAGATTTCAACCTTGTTGATTCCATTGATCGATGCTTGATTGAAATCCCAAAATTGAGAAAATTTGCTGTCATGGGAAACTAGCCCACTGTCGTGTTACCTTAAGCCTTTTTTGGGGCAGATTAGTCATTCCAGTTTAAACTAATCGAAAAATATTATACTACTATCCAATGCATCGTCGTTTCTTTCAGGCAAACAAGCCTTGCTACAAGCCGTTTCCGATGCTATGGCCAGCACCCGTCAGATGGCCAAGAAGTTTGCATTTTGGTCCACACAACCAGTCACCAAGCTGGACGAGCAGGTGACCACCAACGAATGCATTGAACCAAACAAGGAAATTAGTGAGATTAGAGCATTGCCATACACTCTGCCAGGCGGCTTCAAATGGGTAACACTAGACCTGAACGACGCCAATGATCTCAAGGAGCTGTACACGCTGCTCAACGAGAACTATGTGGAGGACGATGATGCCATGTTCCGTTTCGATTACCAGCCCGAGTTTCTCAAGTGGTCGCTGCAGCCACCTGGCTGGAAACGCGATTGGCATGTTGGCGTTCGTGTGGAGAAGTCCGGCAAACTGGTTGGCTTCATCTCAGCCATTCCCAGCAAGCTGAAGTCGTACGACAAGGTGCTAAAGGTTGTGGACATCAACTTCCTATGCGTCCACAAGAAGTTGCGCAGCAAACGAGTAGCTCCAGTCCTGATTCGGGAGATAACGCGTCGCGTCAATCTGACAGGGATATTCCAGGCGGCCTATACAGCTGGAGTTGTGTTGCCCACGCCGGTGGCCACCTGTCGCTATTGGCATCGATCGCTCAATCCCAAGAAGCTGGTAGACGTGCGTTTCTCGCATCTCGCACGCAACATGACCATGCAGCGGACAATGAAGCTGTACAAGCTGCCCGATCAGCCAAAGACAAAGGGCTACCGCCGGATCACGGCGAAGGACATGGACAAGGCCCACAAGCTTTTGGAGGACTACCTAAAGCGCTTTCAGCTGAGCCCGGTGTTCAGCAAGGAAGAGTTTCGTCATTGGTTTACGCCCAAAGAAGGTATTATCGATTGCTTCGTGGTTGCCGACGAAAAGGGCAACATCACTGATCTGACTAGCTACTACTGCCTGCCATCGTCCGTGATGCATCATCCGGTGCATAAGACCGTTCGTGCCGCATATTCGTTCTATAATGTGTCTACAAAGACCCCTTGGCTGGACCTTATGAACGATGCACTGATCTCGGCCCGGAATGTCCAGATGGACGTGTACAATGCCCTCGACCTCATGGAGAACAAGAAGTACTTTGCGCCGCTAAAGTTCGGCGCCGGGGATGGAAACCTGCAGTACTACCTCTACAATTGGCGCTGTCCATCGATGCAGCCGGAGGATATTGCCCTGATACTCATGTAGTCACCTCGTCACCTAAGCTCACATTCTCGCCCTGCCTTTCACAGCTCCCCTTCTCCGCTTTCTTCACCCTGCTGGAAGTGCCGTGCGGCTGCTTTGCTTGGCTCCTATTTACGTAGCAATTACCTGTAATCTTCAGTTATTCCAGCGAGGAAAGCCCTTTGCGAGCATACACCTAAATAGCATCATTGTGAAAATTGCATTTTGCAACGGCCAAGCTTCGATATTTTTTACTACAAGAACGAACACAAATTGTATAAAATGCGCAGCAATATCAATAAAAATGTAACGTTTACTTGGACCTTTATTGCCTATACTTGACATTAATTATTTTGTTGCTCCTAAGATGATGGAAAGATTTTATTATTTTCCAATATTCTTAATTTTTTTAAAGAAGATTACTGTATTTTTGCCCACTGTCCCAGCGTGTGATAGTCTGGCCACTCTGCCACATGGCCATTGGTCTGGCAAGGTCGGTGAAAAAGCGCGCGCTAAGCGAAAACAGCTGCACTTGTGTTGGTTTATTGGTTGGCGAAATCTGGTTCCAATGTTTGTTTCCTCATAATATTAACAATTAAAGACAGCCGCCGACATGGACGATTCTGTGTTCAAGCTGAAATACCAAAAGTACAAGTTGCGCGTCAAGGTGTGGGAGAGGGACTTCAAGAAGAAGAATGGCCGTGTTCCATCGAAGGTGAGATTGGGATGCGGATATGACAAGTATGCTAACTGGTTGACCTGTTGCAGTATGATATAAGGGACGCCAGTCAGGAGATTCGCGACTCATACAGAATGTACTACAAGCTGAAGACATCCTTTCTGGAAGAGACGCTGAACGATGTTCTCAGCGAAGATGGATACGATATTCTGGAGATGTCGCAGGCCAGTGATTTGGGTGTCAGCATGCTGGACCAGGACGTCAGCCCTTATGAAGGTCCCCAGCTACCGCTGGATATATCTGCGCTGGTGGGGCCACAGAGCTCTGGTAATCTGGAGGAAATTCCACAATCGGCGGAGGGCTCGTTCTCAAATCTCAACGACCTGCCCAATCGTCAAGTACTCACCAATCTGGTCAATCGCGATGAAAACCATGTCATTCGCAAGTTCGAGGCGGTGGAGGAGCTCCCAATCAACCAAAATGCCTGGGGCATGAATGTGAGTAAGAAGCCACCAGCTCCACCACAGCCAGTAGAGGCCTCCAAATCCACTCCGGTACTCGGAAAGCAACCTAAAGCGGGCGCTAGTCTTAAGCCCAGCTTGAGTGCCAAGTTATTCCAATCTTCGCGCGGATTTGCTAAACGGAACCCCCGAAAGCCGCTTTCACGTTCTGTCAGTACCTGTACTTCCACCACATCACTTAGCTCAGTTCCTACTGATCATCACGTGGAACTGGTTGACTTTGAGACCATACTCATACGCAAAGCGCAGGAGTACAAGGAGCAGCAGCAAGCCATAGCTAACAATCCAATGCTGGCCAATGAGCACAGCAAGGAAAGTATCAAAACAGTGGTGGATGACGGCTGGCTCCAACGGAATACAAAGGAAAACACTCTTGAGGAAGAATTGCCCTTTGCGGAAGCAAATAATAACAGTGGTCCGTCCAAGAAAACAAACTTTGGCCTGGCCAATCTTGATTTAAGTAAACTAAAACCCACTGTTAAGGAGGAACAAGTGTTGCAGGCCAAGCCCGAACAAATGGCAATCACACAGGAGCTGCAAACAGATATGAATTCTAACATGAACCAAAAACCATCTCATCTTAATCACACACCTTCTGCAACCAGCAAAGAATCAGCCGTTCCTAAAAATAAACCTCGACCTTTCGAGCAGGAAACCGATTCGGATTCCGACTCTGTTGTGGCTGAGAGTGAAGAAGAGCAGGAACCACAGGAGTATCGCCAACTATCAAAACGTCGTAAAATTGTTTCAACAGCATCAGGAGCAGTGGAAGTAGCCGCCCCAGTTGAAATTCCCAACATAGTCGAACCAGAAACAGAAACATTTGAGCGAGAGAACCCAGATTTCTCTGCCGATGAAGACCAGGACGCTACATATGTACCAGAAATTAAAAAGAATAATAAGGCAAAGCGTAAGCAAGCCGCCGGAAAACAAAAGACCGCTAGGCCTAAAGCGGAACCAAAACCGAAAGCTGAAAAGAAAGTCAGAGTCAAGGCCGAAAAGAAACCCAAGGCGGAGAAAAAGACCAGGAACTCTAAAAAAGCCATTGCTGTCGATCCGGCTCCTGATCCAGAAGAGGATGAGCACCAGCCTTTGAATCCAGAAGATCTGAAATACGTGTTGGCCTTGGAGGCGGGAGATATTACCTCTGTTCCCCGCATTAATGTCCAGGATCTAGAAGAAGCTGATGCTACCGCCCAGCGCTATATTAGAACCTTCTCCACTGGACCTAACCCAGGATCGTCGGAAGGATCCAACATTCGAGTGGATGAAAAGAGAGCCGCAGCACGAAAGAAGCTGGAGGAACGCATAGCAGCTGGTAAATTAAACGAGAACTTTGTGACCATAAACATTCAAAAGAAAAAATTCGTGCGGGGCAAAAAGTCCGTGAACTTCAGCAAGTACAAGAAGCAACAGTGGCGGCATAAGAAACGAGTGGCAGCCTTGAGTGGGCCGGACATGGATATGGGTGGCTGTGATGGCGGAGTGCTCACGTGCTTCCAGTGCGGCGGAGTCGGACATTTCGCTCAGCAGTGCAAGGTGAAGGGAGACAACTTGTTGCCACTTTCGGCACAGCTGGAAGAGGATCCCTCGCCGTTTCCCACGCTTGCCGAGGCTCAGGAAATGGCCAGTCAAGGAGCTGTGGTGGCACACAGTCGCAACATCTCACGGCTGCCCCAGGCGGCCAATGCAGCCATCCTGCAAGGCGATGAGTTGAATGAGTCAGAGGAAGATGACCAAGAAAGCAGCGGACATGAGGAGGGACAGCAGCATCCAGACCCGAATTGGTCTAGCGATGAAATGGACGTCGATTTCGAGGCCCTGGATGCGGCCGTCGCAGCTTCTCTAAGCCAGCCGGTCTCGCAAGAGAAAGCAGCTTCACCTATTAAGACATACGTCGGACACAAGATTCCGGAGGAGTTCCTCAAGCAGGCTGGACTGGACACCACCGCCTCTAGTTCGAATCGCAGCCAGCACGGTGGTGTGAAGCCCCTATACGATCTCCTTCCGGATGGCAGTGTCCAAGACACGACACCAGAGGTCCTGGAGGCACTCCATATGTTCGGACACACCAACTTCAGGAAAGGTCAGGATCGCGCCATCATGCGCACTCTCTCCGGACTATCATCGCTAGTTACACTTAGCACGGGCAGCGGCAAGTCTTTATGCTACCAATTGCCCGCCTATTTGTATAGCCGTAAAGTGGGAGCTATTACGTTAGTCATCTCGCCATTGGTGTCGCTTATGGAGGATCAGGTGACCGGCGTGCCGCACTTTCTGCGAGCTCATTGCCTGCACACCAATCAGACCGCGCCGCAGCGTATGAAAATTCAGCAGATGATTGCCAATGGGGAGATTGACATTCTTCTTGTCTCTCCGGAGGCGGTTGTCGCCGGGGAACGAGCCACAGGATTTGGTGCTATTCTTCGCCAGCTGCCGCCCATTGCATTCGCTTGTATTGATGAGGCGCATTGCGTGTCTCAGTGGAGTCACAACTTTCGACCCAGCTACCTAATGATTTGTAAGGTGCTCAGAAAGAATCTCGGTGT
The DNA here is from genome assembly GCF_004382195.2 of Drosophila sechellia. Taxonomy (NCBI): domain Eukaryota; kingdom Metazoa; phylum Arthropoda; class Insecta; order Diptera; family Drosophilidae; genus Drosophila; species Drosophila sechellia. The sequence goes on along the minus strand of NC_045951.1, from coordinate 8,003,925 downwards.
GCGCACAGTGCTCGGGCTAACAGCCACGGCAACTTTGCCAACACGAGTTAGCATCATAAATCACCTTGGCATACCGGATGGAGAACGTGGTGTTATTAGTGACATCCCACTGCCTGACAATCTAGTGCTGTCCGTCTCCAAGGATCAGAACCGAGATGCTGCGCTGCTCCAACTGCTCAATAGCGAACGGTAAGACTTGAACCACCAACTTTGAAACTTGAAGAAGACTTAAATATATTTTGATCATTCTAGCTTCGAGCCCTGCCAGTCCATCATTATCTATTGTACGCGTCGTGATGAGTGTGAACGAATCGCTGGGTTTATTAGAACGTGCGTGCAGGACCGCAGGGAGCCAACTCAGGATCAGACAAAGAAACGCAAACGTGTGAATTGGCAGGCGGAGCCCTATCACGCTGGAATGCCCGCTTCCAGGCGACGAACCGTTCAGAAGGCCTTCATGAGCAATGAGCTGCGCATTGTGGTGGCCACCATCGCCTTTGGTATGGGCATCAATAAGCCGGACATACGCGCGGTAATCCATTATAATATGCCAAGAAACTTTGAGAGCTATGTGCAGGAAATTGGTCGAGCAGGACGCGACGGGCTGCCTTCCCACTGTCACCTCTTCTTGGATGCAAAGGGTGGCGACCAGAGTGAACTGCGTCGGCATGTGTATTCTAACTCAATTGATCGGCATGTCATCCGTAAGCTGCTGCAAAAGATCTTCGTGCCATGTAGCTGTGACAAGGAGGCTTCCAAGAGGACAGCCCTCCCGGTTCCCCTTGAAGGTGATGGTCCCAGAGTGCATATGTGTCCGGGTCACGAGATTGGCTTCTCCGTGGAGAAAACCGTTGAGATGCTGGACATCCCGGCGGAGAACATATCCACGTTGCTCTGCTACATGGAGCTTGATCCCCGGTGGTGCATCAGTGTGCTCAGCTCAGCATATGTGATGGCTAAGGTAATCTCGTATGGTGGGCCCAAGTACTTGAAGTAAGTCCTGTAGACATGTGTATCGTGTATGTGTTCAATGCTATTGGTTTTCCCTTACACAGGCATGCTGCAAAGGAATGTCCACCATTGGCCATGGCTATTGCTTTGCAGATTAGGGATAAGACTTTCAAGGAGGACTCTAACATCATAGAATTTTCGGTCACAGATATTGCGGCAGGAATTGGCTGGAACAGTGGTGTGGTCAAGTACCAACTGAAGGATCTGGAGTGGGTAAAAGGTGAGATGGTAATCCGTTCAAAAAAGGATCCGTTTAATTATAAATTAATCTTTCGATAGTAAATGGGTATCCCAAGCGATCGCCCATCACGGTGAGCTTCTATGATTTGGGATTCCGCATCAAGGTGCCGGGCGACTTTACCGAACCAGAGATCGACAACGCTCTGGACACTCTCTATACCCGATCCGTGAAACAGGAGCGTACGCAGCTCATCCAGCTGCAATATGTGGCCCATGGATTGGCTGCTGTGGCCTACAGCTCTTGCGGCCAGTGCTGCAATGCGGATTTTCCGCAGGATCGGGGCGAGCAGCTAAAGGCTATCGTGCGCAACTACTTTGCCAATGACTACCCACAGGATCTGGAGCTGGAAATAGAGGTAATTGCTTGGCAACACACTTCAAATTCTTACTTTCATTGCTTTCCCCTCTGTCCATTAGCCAAGTAACGTGCCGGATGAGAACATCATAGACGACGTTCATGCCCTAATAAACATGTACCCGGACAATACATTTAGCGGACGAAATATTGCGCGCATCTTTCACGGCATCATGAGCCCGAATTATCCAGCTGTCATCTGGGGACGCTGCAAGTTCTGGCGCGCCCACGTCAAAGTGGATTTCAATCGCATCCTGCAACTGGCCAACATGGCTATTATCAAGAGGCGTACGTGACCGTGATATTCGAGTGAACCGCCACCAGGATTCTTTATTTATACGATGCCAGGGTTAACTGATTAATAGCTCCATGAATTTAAAAATATGTGATGCCATTCAATAATTCGTATAAGTCTGATAATACAAACATAAATTACAATATCTATATAAACAGTTTTTGTACTTAAGAGTGGAGAGAGGAATTTGTACGGGCAATTTAAATTTTTTAGTTTGGTTTTTAAACTCTCCAAATCTATGTGTGTCACTGGCTAATATATTTGCACCATACAATCCCACGCCAATGGAACAATAACAATTTATGATCATTTCATTGCCGAAAACAACAGAGCACTAAAATAAAGTAAACAAATGCCAAGCTCGTTTAGAGGCAAATTGAAGCTACGGCTTCAAATGAAACAGCTGAAATCAATTCGATCGGGCCCGTAAAGAAACAAACATCCGGCTGAGTCATTCCCAATAACATCACGAAATGGATAACTCCGGTCGAAGGTGTCATCTTCAAATCGGAGTCTAGCCAAAGGTCGTCCTTCCTCAGTTCACACGAACGCGAAGCGAACAACCCAACAAATGGGGGATCCAACAACAACCCAGGGCACAGACAACTGGAAACAGAGAAACATCATTGAAGTTGTCGGATCAGCGAAGCGTTTGATAAAGGTTTTTTATGACTTGGCCATTTTGTAAGGCCTTTGGCTTCTCGTGCCGATGTTGTTTATAATCATAAACGAGACTCGAGTACACAAAAGTCGACCCAATTACAACTGGTTTGTTCTGAGAGTGAGACCTCAACGTCATCATCCTCGCTCCATGATCATCCATATTGTGCAGATGGCCAGCGATGCCATCGAGCAGCTAGCTGACCTTGCCTCCAATTTTACTCCAATTTCGAGGCATAAAAGCGAAAATCAATTGAAATGGTAGCAGGCAAATACCACAAAGCAACCAACGAGATAGGAAATAATACAAAATAAAGGAAAAACTAAAAGCGTCGAGCAACTTGACTGGCCAGCTGATGCAACGGACAACATGACGTATGCTGAATATTAAGCAATTGCTGGCATTCCAAAGAAAATAACTTGAGGTGGGCTAGCTTTATGCACTTTGTATAATGATTATAAAATGTTGAAAACGACAAGAGTTTATGTTGAAGCATAGAAGATCTTTACATTGCTATCATATATCGAAACACTATTTCCCCTCGCTCACTAGCGAACTTTTTAGCACTTTGCTGACAATTTACGTACCTGCTTTAGGCCACATTCTGTTGGCCAAACGGCCAACCGTTCGATTGAGTTCAGCTACGGCTATGGCTAAAGGCTACCAGAGCTGACCCTGTTCGCACCTCGTTATGCATCCACTGGCATTTGGCCGTGCTCCTTCATAAGTACTCTAGTATCTGGGCAATGTGATCTCCTCTCGTTTTACTCATGCCATTTTCTGCATGAAATTTCCCCCAAAACGCTGTCTATCGGCATCATCATCATCATCCACTGTGAACTTTGCAATCCGATCAGGCTGGGTTCAGATGCTTTTGGCCTTCTAGACAGTTTCTTTTACGTTTTTGAATGGATCTTCCATTGGTTTCAATCATCTCCAACAGCATTTGCCAACGTTGTGGTAATTGGTTTTCCTATTTCAGCTTCTTTTCGCTTCGTTGCGAGCTGAATTTTGAGTATTTCTTGTCACTTTGCTGGTGAATAATTTTGATCAACATCAAATGGCAATTCAATCACTATTTCTTGGCATTCTCCTAGCTAATTTTTTTTTTTTTTTTTGATTGACTAATGGTAGTTGTAAATTATAATAGAACTGAAAAGCGCTGAAACTGATGGGCCAACTGGAGGAACCGACAGAAATGTCTGGGATTCCTAAAAATCATAAAGTGCAAATGGTTTTTTTTTTTAATTTATGACTGCAGTCACTCATCAAACGTTTATTCAACTTAATTTTCTTGTCCCTTTTTTTGTAATTCTCGACGATGACTAAGTTATGCTATATCTCATTTTCGAAATCTCATTTTTGGGACAAGAGCTACTAAGTGATTAATAAACGAATTACTAACTAATTTTTCATTAGTTTTTATTGGAACCTCTTTGTGACCTGGTTTCAATTTACCTATTTACCTATATCGCAATTTGCGAATTTGTCACTTGGGCAAACATCTGCAAATAAAGAGAAGCAAATTTATTAAAATCAAGTCACTTGATCGAATGACTGGCAAATAACTGGGAAAAATATCAATCAACATTGGGTAACTTAACTGCGGCCAAATGCACCCAACTCAATCGCAAAGTGACAAAACAATTTCGCAAAACAAAGTCAAATTCGCTTTTGACCCATATGCGGCAGATTCTGCACTCTGTTAAGCAAAACAATTCAATGGTTTGATTACAAAACCCATCGACAATTTGCCACAATTTGTGGTGGAGTGAAACCTTTTAGCTTTTAGCTTTTAGCTTTCGGCTTAGATGATGTATGGTATTTGGGTGTTTGGAGAGTGCCGCCTAGGAAGGAAGGGGTGGAGTTGCGCAAATCCGAGACAAAGACTGGCCTGGTGATGATGATAGATCATGGCGGAGCTCTTCTTTTAATTTTTTCTCTTTTTTTTTTGTAATTTTTCTGTGTATTTCGGCTTCTGGCGGATGTGGCATGTGCCATGTGGGATGTGGAATGGCTCCATAGGATGTTCTCCTCCGTTCGACTTGAAACTTGGACTGTTTAGCATATTCATTGTTGATTGCAGCGCCGCGATAATTATCATTCCTCCGACTTCTGCCGCTTCGGCGGCTGTTCTGCCTTTAATTACCTTCCTCTTCTGGCTCTGCATAATTGCATTGTTGTTGCCGAAATCGTCATTAGAATTTTTATTTGCACAATAATCAAGTCGGTCCAAAGTCATAAAAAAGGAGAACAACCCGAAACCGAACTGTATTGTTTTTGTGCAATGGCAGAGAATTCAGTTATTCTTTATTTTGTTTTTTTGGCGGGGAGCAGCGAACTCCAAACCAGAACAATGAGAACTTAATGCGTTTATCCAAATGTTTGCGGTCTGTTTGCCAGTATTTTTACATTGGTTGTTGGAAGGTGGGGGATGTTTCGTTACCGGCAGAGAATTGCAATTGACAAATGATGCTGGGGAGGAACGAGGTGATGAATGAACTGGCCGGGAGGATGCAGTCTTGCACAGCCTTGAACTAGTTGGCTAACTCGGATGAAGTTGGTTGATAGATGTGCCCCCTTTAAATGGGAATTATTTCCTAATAGCTGTGTATACCCTTTTTGGGCCTTTAGAATGTAATCCCATAAGTCAAAACCCTTGAATGACTTTAAAACTGCACAGAACTAAGCAGTAAATGGTTAATTTTCAATCACTGTTCACTAGGCATTAATGATTGCCCCCCAAAATTCAAAAATTGAGAGTACAGGTTTAATGTTCCATTGATTTAAGCCACAAGCAATAAACCACTTGTGGTTAAAACCCGATCAGTTAGAGGTCAGCCCCCGCTGACCCTGATGTAATGCCATCAAAAAGGTAATCCAATTCTCCGCACAAAAGATGACTCTTCGCAGGCGCATTAAAAAACATTTCTAAACTAATTTAATAAATTACCGCATTAGGCCCATTAAGGCTGACAAAAGAATGGAAACTGAAAAGCTACGAGAAAAATGCGTTTACTGTCATATCACAACATTCACGGAGACGGGAAGCCGACATTTATAAGGCACATAATTACTCGATCATTGTTTTCGTCATGTATTAAACAATTTTCAGATGAAGAAGCGTTACAGCCGCCGCTGATGATGATGACTACAATAGACCTTCGAATGGGTAAAAGTCAAGGTCGCCAGCTCGGCGTGTGAAATCATTGGAAATTAATTGTGGGTGCTAGGAAAACACTTCTGCTACGATCGATCTACTCACCCCCATCACCCGAAATTCAATTGGGAAACGAAACCTGCTTTTCAGCACGAGATGGAGAGATACGACTACCAACGCCTAATGATAATAAGATATTTTCAAGAAATCCATTGGACAACTCTTGCCCATTTTTAGTGGTCTGGTGCAGTGCAACTGGCGCTGATTAAGGGAATTTCTCACACAATCCAAGCGCCGAAACTCGCTCACAAAACCAAAAACTAAGCCACGAAAGACGTTTGGCAATGCCTGACGACTGCAAATGCCTTGCTTTTCTCGAAGGTGAACCAGAATGCAGCAGCCACCTCTCGGGGTCCCAGGTCTTGAGACTCCGTCGATGTCTCAGCAATTGAAGCGCACTGAATGAACCGGATTGCCACCGTGCACATCTTTTGAAAGTGAGCGGCTCGGCTCAGCGGCTGGGACGGCATCAATTCTAGAGCAAATGAATGTGTCTTGCTAACGGCAGCGATGGAAATTTATTGCAGCATTTTATTTTAATTAGTCTAATTTATGATAATTTTTCGCAAATCGAAATTGAATGCTGTGAGTTGACTGCAAAATAGGCCTGAATCTCTTGGGCAACATCCGCGTAAGATTAAAAGTTCTAGACAATGTTTAATTTATAAATGGTCAATTAACAAAAAGCGAGAGGTTTCTTGTCCTTTGATTTAAAGAATTTATCTTTCAATTATCTTTCTGTCAAAATTAAGCATGTTATTAATTTATCCCATCAATGCCAATCGAGTTCGTTGCCTAAGTCTTTCGTTTATCGGACGCTAATGAACGAACATTTCGCACTAAGCGCGACAATTAAATGGAGTCGCTGTGGAGTTGGCCAAGTGGCATCACAAATAAGCCGAAATTTGCACTAATTTTTCGCAGCTTTGCGACAGAGCCAAGCAAACATCAACAAACCGCGAAAGCAAAACAAAAGCCGACCGCGCTTTTTTGTGTATGGTGTCCAATAAAAAAATCCCCCGCACTCATGAATGAGAGAATAACTGCGATTTGAAGAGCCGACCAGCCGAGCGAGGCATCAATAGACACGATGATTTAGTTTTTCCAGCCTCGTCTCTATGGCGATGATGTTGCTCTTTGGTAACTCCACCGATGACGAGGTGGATTTAGCCGCTGGCTGCCTCGCTCATCTGCAGAGAGCCCAACGAGCCAGCGCTCTGCTCTTGAGTATAAAACTAAAATTGATGCGAATTTTTTTACAACTTTTGCATCAACTTCAAACGCGGCAACACGTGCAGAGCCCCAGCGCTTGCTCCTCCGTTCGAAACGAAGTGAGTCTCCGATTCTATAAGATACGATCCGATACGATACGGCTCCATCGGATCTGTAATAAATTGCGGCGTGTGTTTTATTAGCGTGGCAAAGTGCGTGGCATTCAAATGGTGCTGAGAGTTGAGCAATCAATTAAGCAAATTAGTTCCCAACGGCGCAGTGAACATTAAGCAAACGAGAATACATCCTTAAGAACGGATAAACATTATAGCTATTGTAGTTGAAAGGATAAGGAACTTTAATTGAAAAGGAAGTGCTACTACATACTTAATCATAAAAAAAAACTATTTAGGAAATGGCATTCAAATAAAGTGTTCATAGATCTAGAAACCTTCATAGGAAGTTTATATAACGATTGCACTTTGAATATCACATCTAGTGGATTACGGACTTAGTACTCTTTTAACGAAAGATCTATGTTGAAGACTAAAATGTTCCGTAAATGTTAGATACTTGTTAATTATAATTTAACATAAAAAAAAATACAAAACCTTAAGTTTTACTACATTTTTAACAATGCCAAAAGGTGAAGAGATTGAAAAGACAGCCACTCTGTGTTAATCTATATAAAAGGTGTACTGAAATAACCAAATTACGACGAACAATATGTTAAACAAGAATCTAACGCAATATCGTTAGCCCCGACTTAAATGACTCGAGTTATTATCAATTAAGATCCATTAGAAGCACACAATCCGCGGGCACAAAAAGTGAATGCAACCGGCAGCAGCTGCAACATCGCCGTCAGCAATACTCGATTGTCCATTAGCCATTGCGGTTGCCTCCTCTCGGCTGACTATAGTAAACATTTGGATATAAAATCTAATTATATGCCGCATAAACCAAGAAGGAGAAGATGTTTCCTTTCTAAAATTCCGTTAAAAATTATGCTGCGCGCAGAAAATTAATATCAACAACCCACTCGACTCGTTTTCTTTCGATTTTCGTTTTGTATCTTTTAGATAGGAAAAAAATCACATTTAAATTACGGATTACGGATAACCAAAAATAAACATTAAAACAACACACAGAAAGCAACAGACATCATGGCAGCCACAACAACAGCAGCGAACAAATCACCGCAGCAGCATCTTCAGTGGAGCGCCTGCATTATGATAGTCGTGTTCGGACTGTTTTCTATGTTGGCCGGGAACTGTGTCAATGGGGTAAGTGGAGTCGTCTTCATCCCGATCCCAAAATCTGAAATCCGAAAGAGCGAAACGCCACTAAGCCCCTTTTGCCTTTTGAATCGTTTTTATGGTCCGCAATCATGGAAAATAGCAATTTTTCCATGGGCCTTTTATGAGCTTCGGAAATGGCTTATTGAATAATTTGGCCAACATTGAATTGACAACTTCATTGGCCGCGTCTGTTCCCATTTGTCCGCATCGTTGCTGTATCAACATGAGCAACTGCAGCACACAAAAAAGTGTCATCTGAGATAATTTCCTACATTCATTCCGAGTAAAAAGATTGCGCACACCATTTGTCTCTTGTTTGATAGGGATCTTAACCAGCAACAACAACGGCACGCCAGCAACAACAAACTCCCACGCAAAGTTGCAGCCACGGCAACAGCAGCAACAACGACAACAACAGCAACACTAGCAACGCCAGCAACAATTACAATTGTTGCCTCTTAAAAAAAACAGTCCAAACAAGCGCTTGCGGTCCCCTTTCACCCTTCTGGCCATCTTCTTTTCATGCAGCATGCCATTTTGCAAGAAGAGGCCAAAAAGAGCCAGAAGAAGCTGCAGAAGATTCGGGGCGGCCAAGGGGGGAAGGAGGGCTAACACACGATGCAGACAACCTGTCTGCCAAAGTGTTAGACAACTTCTCACGTCTTAGCCAGAAACACACAGAGAAAAGTGAACCCAAAGCTGCCTGAAAACAGGGGACGCCTCTTTCTAAAAAGGTGTCGTCATGAGTTTTTGCTTCCCTAATTTAAATACACTCACTAAGAGACTAAGAAGAGAAGCTTAAGTAATTAATATTATCTTCTGTTAGATCTACTATTAAGCAATTAAAAAGTTTTTAGCACTAATATTTATTTATTCCTTTAAATAGTTGAAATAGCAAATGCATTATAGTTAGTTAGCTATACGAGTAAAAAGGGGAAACAACATTCGCTTTCCACCATTTGAGGCATTCTCCGCTGTGTTACATTATCAATTAGCCTTGGTGGCCCCTCAGCCGCGCGCTCGTCAAGCAGAAATAAAAGGAAAATGCAGGGAAAATTAACCATTTTCCGGCTGTAACTGCCGTGGCCCATCTCGGCTGGCTTAGCGGGTTGGTATTTAAAGGAAAATGGTCTGGTCTCTGGCCAAAGGTTGAGAGTGGAGGGAAATAATTGATGGTGTGCGGGGCTCTGGTCGAGAGTGGCATCTTGTCCGCTTTTTGGGTTAGTAAGGCAATGGGCGGTCCATATAGTTTGTTGTTTAAGTCTTTTGTTGCCGCTGGAAATGCTAAAAGCCCCTGGAAAGTTATTAGCGTGAAAATTGCAAGTGATTGAGAAAAGTTAAGAGGAAAAACGAGGCTGCTCGAATTTGCAATGCAATCGAAATGGAAGGTGCATCCTGGTTGCAATTGCACTCTGGAAAATAAGTGTTTGCTTGTTCAATAATGTTTGTGTTGATGTAAACATTTCTAAAGAAGATAGCAAAAATGGTAAAGACTTCATTTGGTATTTTGTAACCAGCTGACTGCAAATATAAAATCAATTACTTTTAAGTTGAAAACTATGCACATAAAGCAATAACTTTTTCGCCTTTAAACTCCATAAGATCCTTGATTAAGATGTTTGCGAATTGGCCCTAAAGTCCCAATCTTTTCCCATGAAGAAACCCCCTGCTGCTCGGGCATTTTCCCACCCCATCAATGTGCTGCACATTGCCAATCACTTTGCCCTGTCCCAACGTATTCAATTAGCATAAACTCAGCATTAACCCAAATAGACGCCAACGGCGGCAACTTTAACCCCCTGAAAAGGGAGAGAGATTTATTCGAGCGTAACAGCGGCAACAATGGGATAAGAAATCGAGGCAAGATCAAGATAGACAGCCAGCGAAGATGCAACACACTGGCGCTCAAATGAGGCTGGAACCAATGGATGTTTGGCCCAGATGGATGGTTCCCCAGTGAGCTCGACACAAAAGAATCACATCCACATCTCTTCCAGCTTCTATACGCGGTGTGTGTTGTGATCCGTGTTGGAGCCGCCGGGGTTTTATTGTTTTATTTTGCTCTTTTCGGCATTTCATGGTTTCGTACGCATGAGATTGACAGTCGGTTGTCACATGGCGGCCCCCCTCTGTTTGCGCCCCCAATTACTTGCAACTGTTGCAAGTGCACAATTTTCAACACTCGCTGGTTCTTTTGTTGGTTTTTTCGACAGCCTTTTTTTCGGCTATTGCATTTGCATTTTAAATTTCTGTTTGTGTGGCAATTGTTTCAAATTGTAATTTGTTATTGTTTAGAGTTCATTTTGTTGCTGCGCTTGGGCAATGTTCGCCAGCCACATGTGCCACCACCACCCACCCATGCTGCCACCCACAATTGAAGGTCGCTGCGCTGCCTGCGCTGAGATAATTCACACGGGCGATCTACAAAGTCATAATTAAATACGATATCTGGTGTGCGAGGGAATTACTTTTAACAGCATTATTATTTAATTCAATTTACTGCATTTTAAGTGTTTCGAAATGCGGCTAAAGGTGGGAAGAGTCCCACTCGTAACCTAATTACAATGTTAATATTTATTTATGAAAAATGCCTTAATAATTCATCTCATTTTCACCTTTGTTAGCAAATCGATGGCTACACAGCTGGTGAGGATTACCCCGCCTATGACGCCGTGCCAAAGGGTCTGGCCTTCAATTGCCAGGGTCGCCAGCCGGGCTACTATGCGGACACAGAGACGCGTTGTCAGGTGAGTTCGAATAAGACTCAGAAAATTGGTGAAATGATATATAAACCATATGGAATTCATCATAGGTCTGGCACTGGTGCCTCCACTCCGGCCATCAGTACTCCTTCCTCTGCCCAAATGGAACCGTATTCAACCAGGCCGTCAGGGTCTGCGACTGGTGGTCGAATGTGAACTGCGAGGGATCGGAGCAACTCTACCAGAACAACGACGAACTGTATCGCATCCCAGAGCGCCAGCAGCAGCTGAATGATGTATGATATGAGGCCGATGATGAGTATAAGATTGGGACAGCAAACGGAACCAGACAGCGCGGCGGAAGACAGCGGCAATTTCAAAAGCAACAGCAACAGCAGCAGCAGAAACAGCAGCAACATCAAGCACTCAACAGCAACACGGCAATCGGCGGGATAAACAGCAGCAATAGAATCGTAGATAGCAGCAACTACAGTAAAATGACCAAAAATAGCTTTAGAGGTAGCATGAGATTTACCACACCAAGTACCAATCCCCAATCGTCATACTCATCATCACAGCAGCAGCAGCAACAACAGCAACAACAACAACAGAAGCAACATCAGAAGCAACATAATTCTAGTAGAAATAGCGAAAGAAAATCAAAGCCTAGTAGCGTTAACCATAGAGATAGGGATAGCAACCAAACTAGATCTAGGAACCGCACTCATAATACCCCTCAATCCGGCAAGAAGAACAACAGCAACAGCAACAGCTCGCGAGGCAAACAGAGATATAATACGAATAAGTTCGAAAACGATGCGGAGCTCAAGGATTACAAGAGCAAGATCAAGAACAAATACAATATCGATTATGATCATTCTTTGGATGAAGAATATGAAATAATCGAGGCCATCGAATGAGTGAAAATAGCTTTATACTCGTTGTTCTTGATGTTGTTGTCACAAAAATGCGACCCCAAATTGGCGCCCTACCACGCCAATGTTTTGAATGTTACCCAAAATGTACCCGTTGTAAATATGTTAAAGTATGAACACATTCCCTTCATTGTTAAATATACGCATACCCCCTTCCATTTAAATTTGTAAAGAAAAGTATTGCTTGTGATGTGCACAAAGGCAAAAATAAATCTTAAAAAGTAACGGATTTTTTGTTCACTGGGTCTGTATCAAGTTTGAAGACTTTATGTAAAGCAGTTCAGAAGAAGTAAAAAGCGGTTAGCTTTTGAAAGCGAGCGTTCAAGATTTTGAATTTGAAAAAAATCGTTGAAAACAAATACATTTATTACTTCAATAAAACCAACCATAAAACAGTACAAAGGTATTGTAAAAAATTATTTTCACTGTCTTCCGAGAATAAGCTGTTCTCTTAAAAACTAAAACATTTTAAATCCGCTTCTGGATGCAGTTCGGTTAAGAAGTGAAATCCATTAAAATTTAAAAAATTATTTACATAGAAATAAATGAATTATACGATTTAAATTTATTTTGTTACAACATTGTAAGGTATATTTAAATATTTTCGAATTTAATTCCAACGCGTATCTTCATCTTCATGCTTCATTCATAGGCTGATCTGCATAACAACTTTTTCGGACACTTGCACTAAGCTTTTGGTCATCTGGGTTCAGATTTTAAAGCTTTCGATCCCGATTACAAAGGCAATTTTCAGAGTAACCTCATCGTTCTGATCGGCATCGGTTGTTTGTTTACTTTCTGCGGTATGTATATATTTTAAACACACACAGGGCTATATTTAATTTAAAATTTATGTTTCCTTATTTTCAGAGGACTACATAGTATAGGACATATCAACATGATATCTTATATGCTGGCTATAGATATGATTCTATATTTTACGCTCTTGTCCGATTTTCCTCTATGGGCTTTCTTGCTTTTTAAGTTGGTGTTTATCAATCGACCGCTGGAGAGGATTGCGGTTGTTTTGTTGAATGCCGCAGCCAAGTGGTATATATATCCGTACTTGAAGGAATGGATTGACCAAGAGGAAGCGAAATTGAACTCGGAATAACGCTAATGTTATTTATGAACTAAATTTAAAATAAAACTGATATGCTACTTAATAAAGAAGATATTAGAGATAATTGTTCCACAACAAGTTTATCATTGGGAAAATTTGTTCAGAGTAAAAAACGTAAAACACAAATAAACAGCATTAAAAACTGCTGACTAAGATCAAGAGGAAATGCTATGAGAAGCAAAAAATACTGCATTAAAGAGCTTTAAGACACAAATGTTGTTCGCTACAACATTTGTTCCATGGAGCTTTTAACTGCTTTAATTTAGTTCGTTAAAGTAAAAAAAACTAGCGGTCAATCAAGAAACATAAAAATATTTTACAAATGGCAACTTGTACATGTTATGTTTAAATTTATTTATTCAAATGAAGCATTCAAGCTTCAAATGAAAGCTTTCTGCGATCTCGCTTGTGAATGCATAGTTGTCTCACTCGCACACGAAATCTTGACAGCAATCAGCTGGCGAACATATGGTATATAGCTTTCGATCCGACTAAAAAGAAGCTTGAAAATTGTAAAAATATATTTCTATGTGCTACGTCCGTTTGTGTTTTATATTGTTTACTGACCTGATAAGACGATAATACGCCGCAATGGATGAATAATGTGGTGAGTTTGGAGTCGCCACAAATGATCTTTTGATAAAGGCCTTGTCTGGCATCCAACCACAATGGGAGTACAAACAGCAGCAAATTGGGGAAATGTACACAAACGCGGCCTAAACGACTGGTGAATGTTCACTTTTTTTCGTTCAAATGGGAAAAGGAAGCAGACAATAGTTAGTCGACATAACTAGTTAGCTAATCGCCCTTCACCGGATTAGCATTCCCATCAAGGGTTTTATAGGAAATGTGGGTGTTGGGATCATTATAGATCATCTAAGATTAGTGAGTAGGCTTTATAGGGTAAGAAGTTAAATATAACAGTTAACATTTCATATTCGAAATGGTTTTTTGAGTGTTTGTATATCCATAAATGGTAATAATAATTATTAATTCCATTTATATGATTTTTTTCTGATAAGCACTAATACTATGCTTACTAAGATAATTTTTTTCGTTCGAATAATGCAACAATTTTTTAAAAACCAAAGGTGTTGAAGACTTTATTAATGGATAGCGTTTTGCAACACCCCCTGCCGAATTTAAATAAGTGTAAAAAGCGAGTTTGTGTGCCACAACGGGGTATTGAGACTTCATTTCCGCGTACAGAGAGGCGAAATAATATCGCGGTAATTATATATGGTCTATATATGTATTTATGTACACATAGTACACCTACGCAATGCCAGTTGTTCGTGCATAAGAAATAGGCCGCTTCCAACTGATGCGGAAATAACGCGTCTGCAGGCAAATGAAACGCAATTTAAAAAGCCCAAATCCAAATCAAAACCCAATCCAAGACGAAACGAAACTGAAAAGCCAAATTAAAAGTCTATTTCAATTTCAGTCATTAACCGAAAGAGGGACAAAGTGTGACACCAATTTTCGTGCGCGCCTCGCTTTGCTGGGAATTATAAATCACAAAATGTTACTTTTCTTGACCATTCACCCACATTTGTTTTTCCCAACATTTCGGTTCACGTTTTTTAATGGGCTAGCCACAAAAAAAAAAAAAAAAAACTAAAAAAAAGAAGGCAACGATGAACTGGTAACTGGAGTCAAGTTAACACCATTTTCATTATGCAAGTGGCTTAAACAATATTTGACTTTTCATGTTTTTTCTTTGTTACGGTTTGCTGGAAGTGTCCACTAATTAATATGCAACTAAATAATTTACAATGTGACGCGAATTTTATGCAAAACATACGAAGGCGGAGCAAAACAAGAAATTATTTAATTAACTCGACTTCACGGTGTTGAAATTGTCTTCAATAAATTGCGCAAATTAAATTCATTTACCAGAGGGGATGCTGTATTTAAGTAAGTAAAGTTTAATGCTCTTTAAAAAATTCGATTGTATTAAAACACGGAAAATCATTAAAATGGCATATACAAAAAATGTTTTTTTTAATTAGATTGCAGCTGTAAAGATTTTAAAAACGTACATTATTCATAGATAGTACCACACTTTATTGGTAAATGAAATGAGGCACTTTTAAAAATTAAAAAAATTAACGATGCACTGATTTATGTATGTTACTTTTAAAGGGCATTCTCGAGTGACCAGTGTCCGAAAAAAGGCAGCGTACACAATTCGCAAATGTCAGAAGGTCTTTCAAGGTGTCTGGGTCTGATCTTGAAAAACCGGTAGATCCACCGCCTCAGATCCAACTCATCGTCTGCGTCGGATGTGAAGATGTTTGAGGCTTCTGCGAAATCTTCTTGCCCATTTTGGAGACGAATCTTCTCGAGACTCCGCTTATGCTGATGCGGCAGTTCAACTTGGGCATGTGCCAATCTGCTGGACAGATCGAAATCCTTCCCAGAAACGAAGGCTATCCACTCTGTATGCCATATTTGCAACTGGTTTTCATTTTTTGCCCAATGCAGTATGCGTTTTTTTCCTGTCTTATAAATATGTTGCGTCTTTTTCGCATGCGTTTTGAAATTAATGCAAAACATTTCGTGGCGGCTCGTTTTCCCAGTGCTCCAGCTGCGAGACATCTTTGGAACGGGTCTCCAAGTTGAAGTTGATTTGTGTGCTTAGTATAATTGCTGCGATTATCGAGTTGCCGAAGAGGAGACTTCGACTGCTCCTCCGGCTCCGCCGCCTCCGCCGATTCCCTCGCCCCCACTGCGTTTTTGAACATCTCGTCTTGGCTAAGGTTAAGTCGGTTTGCGTTAAGCGATTGTCAAGTGTATTCAAATCCAAAAGATGCAATCTCCGGCCAGTTTTGACTTGGCTCTGTCTCGAAATTGTCGATCTGCCCGCTGACGAATGGCAGCTGGCAGGGGCGTAGTTCCCCCAAAAAAGGGGTCACTTTACTATACTAATGATCATTTGATTGCCAATTGACAGATGAAGTGGTGGCCATTTATAGCATTTAGGTTTATAAGTTTCAAAACATGGTCAATTAGGGTTTAAGTGGCTGCCATTTTTGAGCGATCTTTGAACTGTCTAAAATTAATCTCTCAGTCATATAAGGTACGATAATTCGTTCATTACCAGGGCCAAAAAGCAGGTGAAGTGAATTGAACTTGATTATTTCAAAATTTTGATTGATTTCTTTTTATGAGGCCAACGATATACCAAACATTTTTAATATGCTTATTTTAGGACGGGCACATCGAATTGATTTTTTAATGATAAAATTGGTAATAGTTTTTTCTCAGAAAAATAAACATTTTTATTTACTATAATAATTTTCATACCTTGATGTAATAGTTTTTTTTATGAACTCGACTACCTGTTCTTTTATTCTGTCTCTCCATTATAATTTATAGTTTATTACAACATCTCTGCACCAAAAGCCCAAGGTTTAGCCTGACAAATTCGATCTGGTTTCCCAGCCAACACATTTACCTACCGCCATCTAAATATTCAATCTAGCCAAAAAATCATTTTCCATGCTAATTAAGTAATCCGACCTGCCCCAAGCATGAAATCTCCATAAGATCCCATGCCGATCACACCTAGTGCTCCCATTTTCGGACCACTTTTTCGCAATCCAATTTGTTTACCTTTCGTTCGGCTTTGTGTGTGTATCAAATTAATTTCCAATTAAATTAAAACGAAATTTGTATTTACAGAAAGCGATTTTAGAGGGTCCGAGACAACGGCGAAGAAAGGAGAAAGAAAGGCCGACAGCTGCGATAATACCCGATGCCCCAAAACAAATTAGCATAATCAAGGCGCCTGCCCAATGGCTGACCACTGAGAGATACATTGGGAGATCTATCGAGAAAAACACGCACTTTTGTGCCGCGATCATTAACGCGATCAAATGCAAATGAGGCGACATCAGTCAAACGGCCGAAAGCGAAATGTGCATCAGCATCATCAGCTCGATAAGTTTGGACTAGCGATTGCATAATAGAGCCAACATCAAACCACAAACGACCTCATTTCGGAAATCGCAAAACCCCGAAACACGCCGAAGATAGACGCAAAGTTTTGCATGACGTATACGCAACGTGGGCCGCAATCATGGATCTAATGGAGCTTCTGCATCAGCTGTTCCTCCACATACTCCACATTTTTAAGATCTACGTCAAGTTTGCACTGATCACGCTGGTCATCTACTTCCTGGCCGAGTGGTACATACTGCGATATGGAGCAGAATTGGAGGCCGAACTGGACGCCCATCTGGTTGAAGGTGCCGAACTGAGGGAGGAATCCCCCGAGCGACCCGAATCGAATAGCACGCTGAGCAAGGTGTTTCGCTTCGTGGTGAACTTTTTCATCCTGTAAGCGACTGGATTGAAGCCACTTGTCAAGGTCAATCGCGGAGCTGACTGAGCAGCGGAATCGGTTGCTTTTTCGCGGAATTGCAATTCAATTCAGGCAGCCACAACTCAAGGCTCCCGTCAAGAGAATGTAAAATCGAACCAGTTGCATTTAACAAAAGAAAATACAAAACTAAAATAAAAACAAAAAAACAGCTGCAGAGTAAACACAATCTTTATATGTAATAAACAATAACAGTAAGGAGCTGTAAAAAAACAAGTTGAACTGCTTTTTTTTAACCAAGTCATGCACAATAAGGTATCAAATTCGTTCATTACATTCGATTCTGTTGGGCAAGCAAATAAGAATGACTCAAACTGGCTTTTGGGGTTGGGTTTTCATGAATTGGGGCTAATTACAAACAGAACCGCCGCAAGAAATTGCCACAATACATTGCCATTGCAGAAGTGGCACTTAAGGAAGTGCCATAAAAACTGAAATTTTAATGGCCCTTTTAAAGAATTCTTCAGAGTGCTTATATATGTGAAAGATTCATAATTGAGGAGTTGCTCCTTGAAACTAAAAAACAAAGCAGGAGCGTTGAAGTTAACGTCTTAATGTAAGACTTTTTCCTTAATGTCTGTTTATTTATTTTAATTGCCTGTTTATATTCACTGCTGGATTTTTATTGCTCTCTGAATTATCATTGCAAATTTCCAGACATGTTAAGCACCATTTCTGGAAATGGATTATAATGCAGAACTAACAAGCAACAAAGTTAACCAAAGTTCAATAATATATTGTCATGTTTTAATCGTAAAAAAGCTTCTGGAATTTCAATAATATTTAAAACTTAGTAAAATAAAGGAAGCGTTTTCGATCTACGAATTTGTTAGTTAATAGTTTATAGTTATCGCGGACCACCCCTTCCGAACAAGTGTAATTTTCACGAAATGGAAATGTTATCAGATACATCTAAGATACCTGGCAATTGTGGGCTATGGATCTATTGATCGATGGCCTGTTGTTGGTGGCTTGCCGACCAGTTAAGTAGTAGTTACAACACGCTAGTGAGTGCTACCTGCAACAAATGTGGAATACCGGTTCAACAAACCGTTCGACCCACACAACTCAACACATATAAACTGCCGGGCGACACGGTGCTCCCATTCTCACACAGATATAGGGACACGCACACAGATACAGATACTTTGAACTAGCTGTAACTAGCTGTGAGATGTGAGCCACAAGGCACACGCCGCTGGCGATAAAGCACTCGACAATTCCGCGTGCTACAGATACACTTACCGATACAGATACATTTTGAGATACAGATACTTACTTAGCCTGGCTGTATTCCAATTTGAATAGCCAGGCGGGCCAAGTGGAGTTCAGTTCGCTTGAGCCGGGCTCAGTGCTCGAATTCAACTTTCACATGCGGAACGGGCGCAGATGCAGTGCAGCATTATTGCTATTAATGCTGCTGCTACTGCCGCTGCACTGAGAACAATTATCTTCTTGTTCATTTTAATAAATATTTTAACCCTATGCAGCAACAACTTATATGTACGATATGTAAGATATATGCACCAAGCAAATGTGTGCCCTTTAACTTGCTATGAACATTTGAAATACACCCACTACTCCCAATTTTTCCCAGTGTAATCTAAGCCAAAGCTGCAGTACTTAGTGACGTAACAGAACGGGATAGAGATACACATACCATACTCCGCGGTGAACGGAGCTTGATTGATTCCATTATGAGGAGAGCCGCGAAGTGTTTTGCATTATTTTGCATTCGCAGCGAATAATGAATTTCGATCTGTGTTTTTCGGTCAATGAAAATCCAAATCCCGCTCGAAGTGCAGTCTTGACCAACTACCGCGGCCAGCATTTAATTCCCAAACGAAGCGCCGCACTCGAACGAGCGGACCACGCGTCGTATGCGCAATAATTCATGAGGCGCTTAAACAATTTCTGTTTATTTACTATGGCGAGTCTGAGCCGAGTCTGAGGGCCTGTATTTGTGACTAATGCGTTGGCAGATGGTTTTCAGCTCGTTTGGGCCAACGCGGTTCATTAATTGAACCGTAACCGTCACTTGGCCGTGTTATTGTTACCATTATGTCATTGCGGTCACCACGGTAGTTGAGGAAATGAAAGAAGGAAAAGCATTTAGGGCACTAAAAATAAACAATGCACACTGGCATATTAGTTGGCAAATCGATAATGGATTACGATCAATTTATTAAGTAATCTCAAGCGGTGTAAAAGTAAATCAAAAATAACTGCTTGCATTCGGAAGTGCGGCTTAAATAATGAAAGTGTAATTTTGTTTTGGCATATATCCCATAAAAAAGTCATTTTTTTAAGCATTGAACTATTTTTGTAATATATTGTATGTATTTTTTATTAATAAACTTTAAATTTTTCATTTCAATTATTATGCAAATCCAATATCATTACTATGTATAGTATAGTATACTATATAAATTACTTTTCTAAGACCACATAGAATGTATACATGTCATTCCTGTTGGTCTTATAACTTTTGAATTAAATTCTCCACCCATAAACCCATTTTAATTTCTGTTACATTTGTTCAATATTTTGCAAGAAATCACATCGAGAAAAAGGTCTGACAAATCTTAATCAATAAACCTGTTGAGCCCGATTATCGGGCAGCCGCCAAGTGAGCACGCTCCAAAAGCAGAGCAAAGTCAGCAAAGACAGCAAAGCCAAAAGCAAAGACACAGGCAAAAGCAAAGTGTTAAGGGTAAACACAAATGCAAAAACAATCCGATTGCAGAATGTTGGCAGAGGAAAATGAACAAAGTCAGAGACGGCGGCGATCAAAGCTCGGCTTAGAGAGCCAGCTGTACGGCTCTCCAACTAGCTCCAATCCGCTCCGGATTTCTTGTGGTGCCTTTGGGCTCTTGGCTCTTGAATCTCGGCTCTCGACTCTCCAACATTCGGTGACAACGTGCTGCGCATGCGCAAAGTCGGCATCGAAGCGGCAATAAACCCGTTTTCAGCGGCGCAGACGGACCAAAATTAGCGAGCGATGAGCTTTCGACGGAAAAGCAAAGGCAAACGCAGAGCCAGCCGAATTCCCATTTTTATGCCAACTCCGAGTTGGCCAATACGATCTGCAATTTCAGTCTGCAAGCGGTCAGCCAGGTGAACGGCAGCCAGCACAGCCTGGTCTCTAAGTAAGTGGGCGTGACCAATCGTATATCCATATAAACACACTATATACACACGGGTGTCGTTGTGCGTGAGAGAGTTGGGAAAATTATATAAAATCAAGTGAACGAATCCTATGCAATATGCCCAAATAAAATGTTACAAATCACCTATAGTGTTTCAAATAAAATATAGTGCATAAAATCGCTGAAACTTAATCGCTTATGGTTCGATTCGAACAGAGATAACCGCAAAGGCACTTACAAAATCAGTCAAAAAATTCCACAAGTGCACTAACACAAGCCCAGGCTCAATCACACACACAAGGAAAACTGCAACACTAATACAAGTGCAGCATAGAAAAAAAAACATAAATGCATTTTGCCTTTGTGTGATTTTGCGTGCGTTTGCGTCTGTGTGAGTGCCAACTTTTATGGGGCTACAATTTTTATTGTTCATTTAAGAAACGCGTTAAACTGAAACAAATCAGCTGGAAACATTTGGAAAACAGCCAGCACGAGCATTGAAAACCAATGCAATAACATTACACCCTTTTTGTGGATTACACTCAACAAATTTTGGATCGACTGAAAAGAGGTGAGTTTGAAAATTTGCATTCGCTTGTTAGAGGGCTCTGCAGAGCTTATTGTTTGTCAAACACCTCGAGGGCCTCCAAAACACCCATTTGAACACCCTTCCTGCTGCACTGAAAGAAAAATTCCGATATTTCCTGAATTTTTTTAATAGGTATTCAACAAATTAGATGTTTTACGCGAACAAGTGGCTTCAATTGTTAAGATTTCGCTTGCTGCAGATTAGGATAATTGAGTTTGTAGAATCAGATAAGCTTATAGAACAAATACTTCTTTATATATTCGAGAAATATAAACTTATTTTGCTTAAAACAATCTTATTTCTTTCTGTGCTGCAAAATGTACCAACTCTCATGGCCAAAAAGGCGTTTTGCCAACACAAAAGTACAAAAATGATCTCAGGCGTTGCTAATTATTTCTCTGCGCCTTGTACATTGTTAGATGCTCCCCCCTCTTTCAGACGCACCCCCCACCCCCACCAAACTCTTTTGGCCACAAAAGATACACGTATATAAGCCGCCTGAAATTTGCAGTTACCATTTTTATTGGTGTTTGTGTGAGGAGGTGCTCGAATGGTTTGCGCATCTTCGCCGAGCAACAACAACCACAACAATCACATCGAACATGGCCAACATAACTGAGCCAAGATTTTACTTTCATCATCAGCAGCAGCAACAACAACTACAAATAACACACAGCAGCCACAAGCAGCGAATGAAGTTTTGAAATTTTACTTTCATCCAGTTATTTGGCGCTTTTCACTCTCCATTTCTTCGCCTTTGCAGTCTTCTACCGCTCACAGTTTTCCACAATTAAGAAACTCGGCAATTAGCATTGCCTAATTGTCTCAGAGTAGAAGTTAAATAATACTTGGCTGTGTGCGTCTGGGAATTGAACTCTTGGCCATGTTCGGGTCAGAGTGAAAAGTTGGCCAACCGGAATGGGCTATTAAACCTATTTGACGCAGAGCTTTAGTAAATGCATAAAAAGCCAAACGCAACTAAAAATAAAAACAAACACAAATTGATTTTGATTTGTGTGGGGCAGAGAAAAAAAATGGAAAATCTGTTTTCACTTGCTGCATGAAGATGCTGTGCAAAAAGGCGAGGAAAAGCCGAGAAAAGCTCCTAATGGGGCCCATACACATCACAGATTTGGGTTATAGATAAAAGTAATAATAATACCAAGTAATTAGCTGCAGCAGGAAATTTACTCAAAAAGGTTACTAACAAATTGTCAAAGCAGCAAGAAAAAAACAAACAAATGCATTTAATGAGCGCAAGTCCACAAATGATCAAGAAATACAAATAAAATCAAGACTCTCTTAGATTTTTTAGGAACTGCTTAAACTTTAAGCAATTCACATCTTTTTCAAGAAAACACAACGCTTCTTAGAATTGTTTTTATGCCATTCATATTGTTTCAATCAATTTTAGTTATTTGAATATCATGAATATAAAGTATTTCAAAAACCTTCTCAGGAATACAATAAAAATATTGAATGCTTTCGTTAGTCATAGTCGAAACAAATTATAATTAACACAATTTATGCTCCGCTGCTTCTAATTAACTCTTTAAGAATGAGCTTCCCCTTCCTGTGAACTAGTAACCCAGACCAAAGCATTAATAATTCATAAAACTAAACGGCAATTAAAGACATTGCAATCGTAAAAACCAAGTGAGCCGTAAAACGATTCACACATATTCGAAATTTTTCAAAAACCTTTCGGTGCCATTCAGTGCCATTTAAAAAAAAAAAAACCTATCAATTTTTGAAGTCTGCACTGCACCGAAAAGCCATCGAAAAAAGGCGACCTTGAAAGTGCCCAAGAGCCGAGCTCTCATAACATCCTATAAAGATGCTAATTTCTTATGACAACCCGCAACTTGTATTGGCCAGCTGGCAACTGGCTAAGAGATGGCAGACTGAGGCTAAGAAAAAAAAGGAAAAAACTTGTCGCCGACTTCTGTTTCTATCGTGCAACCGGATTGCGATCATTCGATCGGTTATAAATTTCGATCCACAAAACTCGTTGTTGACGTCGAAGAAATTTATTAGCAAAATATGCACGCATTAAGTTGTAAACGAAAACGAGAGTTTGCCTCCAGACGCTTTTGCTTACGGCCATGATGCATCTAACAACAAGGCAATCAAATTAAATACTAAAACTTAAATTTAATTGCTCATTGTGTCTGCGTGGAGGGAAACCTTCGAGGCTTTTGGTTCTAGGCGCCTTTTATTGTTTTCGAACACGAAAAAAAAACCAAAAAAACCATTCAAAGTCGGAGAATCTCCGAACAGATGGAAAAATTTGCAAAGTTTCAAGGAAAATGTCGACGTCGGTTTTTGCCATTATGATGGGCATTTCATGCAAATGTTCTATTAAATCGAATACATTTTTTGAAAAAAGCCCAACACAGGCAAATTAAATACAAATTTCCTAAACCAGATCTTAATTTTTTTATTGTTTTCGTTTAAGCTTGTTATTTCTCTGCAGTCAAAAGATTCATCAATTAGTTCCGAAACAAAGGCAGCTACAAAAATAATAACAACTCGCCGGTATTTGTCATCGTGCTTAGCCTTGAATTTGAACTTGGCCAAGACAATCAGACCAGCTGCTAGGCATCGATTCTTCGCGACATCATTTATTGTCTCGCCCCTCCGATTTCACCGTGGGCTGTAAAAGATTAGACGACTGAAATTAATAAGTTAATATTTCATCAACGAACAATGTGCTGCACTAAATGCGAAATTATGTGTCTACAAAGAAACAGAGCCATAAATTCATTTAGTTTATCACAGGGCAATTTATCACCGATGCCCAAAGACACCTGTTCACTGATATTTTGGTCAATAAATGAAAACAAAATGGGAAAAGGTGAACAGAAGTTGATGGATGTGTAGGCCTGATGGTGAACCTGGTACTATGTTTCCCTACTTTGGTCAGATTAAATAAAAAGCAGAGATTTTAAACAGGCAAAGATTCTATGCCAAAAAAAGCAGATTGTTTACCATTTAATATTTAAGCTATTACTAAAACCACAAGGCCAGATTAAACAATTAAACAAAGCACATAACGCCCACAGAAAAATCTGAAAGTACAATCCACATCATTTGTGCACTGTTCAAGAACCCTTTGACATTTCGATTGGGGCATTTATTGACTCATTCGTTTCCATCCATGTTGTTATCTCTGTCAAAAGCAAAACCATTATCATATTTAGTCAGATATTTATCTCCGCACTCGGCCCACACAGTCGGGCAAAATGTCAAAAAGTGCAAACCAGCTGAGAGACACAAACAGACTGGCAAACAGTCAATAAGCCGAAAGCCAGGCCGAAAGACATCAAATCCAATCAAATTTCCACTTAAAATGCACGACACACTTTTTGGTTAAACAACGGCACCCAAACAGGGTGTGATCGGCAAAATCTTTTAGCTTATGGCCACTAAAATTTAGTAGAAAAATTGTGCCATGCAGAAGGGTGGAGAAGGAGGAGAAGGAGCCTCATAATGCCCATCAAGTATACGCCCCGTGTGCGAGTCCAAGGAGACTTCGCTCGAACAATGCACAATAAAAACGCTTTTTTGGAAGATACAAATTGCATTCAACTGCCAAATTACAATGCTCCAATGATCTTTTCAACAAGCCTACGTTTTGCATTTAGTTACTCGGAGAAAAAACGCATTGGAAATGAAAGTATGAATTCCCCTCGCTCGCTTTTCAATTTGTTATAGTTATGCATTGTTTATTATGTGGTCGGGGTATTTATTTATTTACTTGCCATTGCGCTGACCACCACCCTTTCAATTTCGCCCAGCCAGCCAATCGCTCTCCTTACGTAAGCCAAAACCCACCGAAGTGACATTGAAGGCGACCAAACCTAATTATGCAATTATTCGACACCCGAGTCGGAAATCGGAAAGTGAAGCTGATCAAAGTGCGCACAATAAGTGTGTGCGCAAAATTTGCAGTTGGGGCATTATTTAATTGGTCGTTTTGTTGAGAAAAGGAGCCGCATTTAGACGGTGAATCATGAGTTTTTGCAATGAAATACCAATAAATAAATATAGATAAAACAAGGAGATATTTGGCATAAATTAGATTCCATTCATTGCTTAACTAGCATCAAATAATATTAGTATAAACATTAGTTACCTCAAAGGCACATATGCCAAGGCTAAAACTTATATTTTCAATTGTATCTAGATTTTTCTTCAAAAGATTTAGAAATTCTTACCACTCTCTCGTGAAATTTCACTACTTTTCTCGAACCAAAACTGTTGGAAAACAAAATCGAAAAGCTAACCAAATACAAAAGTTTGGTCAAGAACACTTTCTACAACCAATTCGGGATGGAATGCATTTCTGCATGAGGTGGTTCCCTTCTCTATATAGAACCGACTCTTCCCGACTTGAATGACAAAGTTTTGAAAGTAGCGTTAATCATGGGACGTGATTTGAATGGCAAGATTTTATTCAATCCAGAACTCTCGAGCTTACAACTCAATTTGAAACCATACAAGTAGAAGAATTTCGTGATTTCTTTTATTTTCTGTTAGCTTTAGAAGCGTTCAACGACTTCGAGAGAACATAAATCTTACGCCGAGTTGTGTGGGTGTGTCCGAAACTCAGAAATATACATAATATTATGTACATTTTTCATTTCAGTTACCAAAACAAGCAGAGAACTGAAGTCTTCAAGATGGAAAAAGCCAAAGGCTGGCTGTTAATGACAGCAACAGGTGAGTTAAATCGATTTCGATCGGATCGGATCGAAGGACACTTGATTCAACGCAAAAAACCACTTAATCTTGTGTTTCGAACCGGACCATGACATAATACCAATCCTTGATGTGTTATGCAATTTGGGGCAACTGTGAAGTATTAATTAATTTCAATTTCGTTTCCCTTTCGATGCAGTGCTGCTGCTGCTGAGCCTGTTGGCCTCCACAGATGCCGCCCTGCCCTTCAAGAAGGTGTCCATTGCCAAGACACCCGCCTCCACGAGCAGCACCACCAGCACCACGACGGAAGTGCCGGCCGTCGAGGAGGAGGAAGTGGAGGAGGAGCAGCCAGTGCCCACCGCAGATGGTGGTGATGGTAGCAAGGTGACAAGCTTGGATTCTGGAAAGGAATTGCCTCAGCCACTGACTTTTAACCTGCTATTTTTTTAGTCGGACAATGGCACTCTGTCGAAGAACTCCAAGCTGACTGGCATCCCGCAGATCGACTACATCTGGGATCCCAATTTGCCCAGGGAACTGAGAGGGTAAGATGTGTTTCCAAATCCTCAAGGTATATTTGAGCAAGGGAAAGGAAATTATATGTTCATTGGAAAATCTGCTGCTTTTTAGCCTTTTATTACTGTGAGATTGTCTTAGCTTAGCTTAGGTATTTTGTAGGTACAACCCAACCATAATCAACGTACTTAAAGTATCCTTTCTATCTTCCTGCACAGCTACAACCTGTCGACCTATCCCTTTCTATCCACTGTGCCGCCCATGGACGAGATCCACTTCAAGTGCGAGGGGCTGCACGACGGCTTCTATGCCTCCATCGAGTACAAGTGTCAGGTGAGCTAGCCGGCGTGACCTTGTCTCGGCAACAACGACGTAACATAATTGGTCATCATGCCTAGACAAACCGAGCACAAACCAAGCGCAACCCAGCCCAAACCAATCCCTCTGTGCCTGGCCAGCAATTTCTCTTTTTCAACTGGCGACGTGACGCCAAAAACTAAAACTTGTTTGCGCCTCGATCTTGACCTCAAAAGCGGGCAAGAAGAAGCGCTAAACGATGGCTAACAGAGCGGATTAGTTATGGCCAAATGTGATTAACCAGAGTTGGACTCGTTGCAGATCTATCACCACTGCGTCTATGGCATAAGGCACGACTTTCTGTGCGCCAACTTCACGGCCTTCGACCAGCGCACCTTCATCTGCCACTTTGCATCCGATGTGGACTGCGAGGGATCCCAGAAATACTGGAACAGGTGAGACCTCCGCAGGGGAACACCCCTTAACCAGTCAAAACTATAAACACTTTTGCTGCTTTGAACATCTAAATATGATAATGTCTTAATTATCCCAATTTGGAGTGAAGACATATTGTTCATAATTAAAATAAATGAATATAAACAAATATAGTGTTAGATTATTGTAAATAATGACTAAATTAATTTCAAGTAATCTGAAATGGGAATCTCTTTCAATCTTATATGAATAATTTGAATAGTAATAGTAATAGTCAATGCTAACCATTTCCATCTTTCTGCAGAAACGATGAACTCTATATGGCCACCACTACCACGTCGACGAGTACCACAACTACGCCAGCGCCACCCACTCAGCCACCTGCACCTCGTCGTCGCCCTCAGAGACCACAGCGTCCGCTGAGACGACCCTATAATCGCAGACCCATCGATGACTACTACTACGAGGATCAGGATCAGTACGAGGATGATTACTACGAGGAGCGTCCCGTCCGACGGCCCAAGCCAAGACCACGTCAAAGGAAACCCCAAGTGGAGCCGGAGTACGATGATGAGTACGATGACAAGCGGGCGGAGGCCAAGAAACCCATCAGGCGCAACAGGAATCGTTACCGCGATGAGGAGGAAGCACTGGATGAGGACTATGACGAGCGGCCAAGTAAAAGACCAAGAGGAAAACCCACTGCAGGAACGGCGGGTCGAAAGATATCTCCCAGGAAACCAGGTCGAGTGGAGGAACGGCGCAGCTTCAACGAAGATCGTCCGTTGGGAAGGAGACGTAGTGAAAAGGATAGGACAACTCCATCATCCGCGCTGGACGACCTGGATGAATATGAAAAACCCTATAACGGTGCAGATCAGGTGGAGGCCGCTGAGGAGCAAACGCCCCAAAAGGTGAAGACTACTCCAAAGCCATTGAAAGAATTTATCACTCCGAAGGCGGCAGCCGCTTCCGTTTATGCACGTCCACGAGCTCCACCAAGGATTGCGCGACCTGTTCCCATAAATGAGAAGAAGAAGTTCTCCTATCCAGTGCAAAAGATCACGGCCACCACACAGGCACCATCCAACAGTGCCCAAGAGGAGGAGGACTATCCTGAAGAGCAGGTAGAGGATGACTACGAACAGCCTCCAGCTAGAAACACTCCTCGCAGACGTACGCCAGCATCTCGAGCTGAGCAGAAGCCCACCAGAACCACTTTGCGAAAGCCAGTGACAGACAAAAAGCCCGTCGATGAGGAGTATGATGAGCCGGCGGAGCCGGAACCTCTGAGGAAGCGCAAGCGTCCCTTGGCTCCCAGGTCCCGTGTCCCAGCAGCAGATGTGGACTTCGAGGATGAGGAGTACGAGGAGAGTATGGCGCCCGTTTCCACAGCAGCTCCCTTGAGAAACCAGAGACTGAGAGCCAAGACAACTACCCGGAAGCCCACAGCGCCACCACGTCCACGCAAGCCAATCGTAGAGGAGGAAGAGGAGCTGGAGCATCCAGTGGAAGCCGTCGAGGAGGAAGCACCTGCACCCAGATCGCGAGCAAATTCATTGAGCGGGCGAAACGCTGGCGCTGGTTTTTCGCAGCGCCCTTCATCGGTACGTGTGGTCAAGAGACCTTTCCTACCCTCCAGGGGCGGTAGTCCATACCTGCCCCGTGGCCTTCAGCCGGTGGGTGTGGCCTTAAAACCATTACCAACCACCGACAGCACGCCCATCGACATGGGTTCCACCATTTCGGGAGTGCGTCTGCTCGAGCATGGGGCTCCTCTGTTGAGGGGTAATCCTGATAGCGGTGAAGATGACGAGGAGGACGCTCCTCCATCGCCCAGTCCACCTAGAACGACTCTCCCGCCTCGCAGTGCCCTGCCCGCCACGCCTAAGCGTGTGGAACCGCAGCGACCAAAACTGAATCTCGACGAGCTCTACGAGAACGACTACGATGTGACATTGAACGATGCGCTCGATCCCACGCTGAAACCGCTCTCGCCCCAGCATCCGCATCCTCATTCGCATCAGCTTCCATACCAGCAGCAGCATCAATCGCAGCGGCAATATGCTACCGCCTATAATCCATTTGCCTATCAGCCAGCGTATCAATCACCAACACCCGCTTCAGCATCCGCACCTGCATCCGCATCGCAAGCAGCGAGCTATCATAGTGATTCCTATTTCTCGTCGACAGATATACGCAGGCGGGCTATTGTCCCGGCGCAAACCGCGCGTCCACATCGACTCGAATACGCTGCTGCCGGAGGAGCAGCCGGCGGACCTTCCAGCGGAGGAGCCGTCTCCGGGTCGGGAGTGAGCCGGAGCCACCAGCCGCTGGGCGGACGGATTGCCCAGCATTTCTACGACGACTTTGCCTACTGAAAAGTTCGCTTGTAATAAGGTGCGTTTTTAGTTTGATGACATAGCTAGCATATGTAGTAAGATTGTGTCATATCTTTCGATTTCAGTTTCTTCAGCTGTAAATAAGTTTCCGCAACACAAGGAGAGTTCCCATTTGGTGCACGGCTCCAACTTCTTAAACAAATCTGTCTCTACCTTAGTCGTTTAGCCGCACAAAACGTACTCGTAATTCGAAATGGTTCGGGACATATGAAGCAATAGCCGCCGAAAAACAACATAACCGATGACAACCTACAGCAATCATTTATCAGAGAATTTTTTGGGTACATTCTGCAGAAAGCTTTTTCCAAATTCACCTTCGATCGATTATGCTATTTTTGCTGTATGAGCTATATATGTCCAGAACCCCCCTACTTATATATACGTTGTATAATACTCAAATGTCGTGATAGTAGCAGCTTGCGAATTTGTCTGCTAGCTCGTATCTAGTAGTTTATAAAAATAACTCCCTCCTACCTGATAAAATATCCAGCAGAACAGAACAATAAGGAAAATATGCATTGATGTCCTTTATTTACATATAGAATGAAAAATACCTAATGTTTTAATTTAAAACTGCAATTTGCATACAAATTGTGTATAATATTTAAGCTTCGTCGGAGATCGTGTTCGTTGTAGAGAACCCAGATGCAAGACTTAAGTCGGAGTGCATAACAATCAAAACAAAAACTGAAATAAATTAAAACCCACTTAAGCTGCTGTTTTTACTTGTTTTGTCCTGCTAATTTTTATCAGACGATTTTAAACAGTCCTTCAGGTTCTCGGTTTCCTCTTCCAGATGGTCGAGCTTTTTCATTAAAATGATCTAGAAAGAATTCGGTATTAGCTTATCAAATGGGTCACAGAATCAAAAAAAAAAAAAAAAACGTATACCTTTGCTGCCGAGACGATTTCCGTGGCCACTCTAAGAGGCATGTGCTCTAATGATTGGACTAACTGCGACGGCCGCACTCTGGCTATATCCCCAATAGTTTGAAAACCCGCAGCATACAGCTGTCTGGCACGATTCTAGAAGAGTAAAGCAATTTGGAATAGTCATATCTACTTTTTTGTTAGGGACCAGATTGTTTTGGCACTCACAATCTTAACCGCTGGCAGTTCCATTAGCGGCTCCAGCTCGAATGTGCCGCATCGATCCATTTTGTGCAGGATCCGCTCAAACAATGGTTTATAGCACCAGAACTCTTCCAGCTCCTCGCACAGGCGCACAATGGCACTCGCGGCTGCTGTGGATTGGCTGATCAGATGCTGCAGAGTTCCCCGCTCCACGTTGTACTTGCTGGCCACAGAGGGAATCGGCAAGAGATTCAGTATATCCGCCAGAATAAGCACCTTGTACATTCGATTCAGCTGCAGGGACAATGGACCCTGTACCGACTGCGTCTTAAAAAGCCTAGCTGCATGGGCCTCTGTAAATCCAAGTTGTTTGAACATTGCCTGCGAGTCCAGTGGCAGCGAGGTGTAAACTCCAAACAAAATGCTGGCATCTGCCGGAAACAACTCGTCTCCTCTTTCGTTCGAGTTAAAGCACACGACAAGGTACAGTAGGTGCAAGTAGTTGGTCAGAATGAGCTGCTGCTGGGCCTGCTTTAGCTCCTTGTGAATGGCATTTGCACGCTTGTAGTCAATGCCTGCCTTGAAGGCCGCTCTTCCAATATTGGTCAGCTTAAATGTCGTCGACTGTCCAATGAGCAAACGTCGATCTCCAGCGGGCCTATTGGCCTGACTAGCATCCTGCGATGTTATAATATCCGAAGAATTGATCTTAGATTTGGCTTGCGGTTCGGCAAGCTGCAGCACTTTATTTTTGAACATCTCTCGGAGAATACGGAGCACGATCTCGTCCACGGCCACCTCCAGGGATTTGGCCTGCACAGACAACAGCGTGCTGTTAACCAGCCGATTCAAGTCTCGACGACATTCTGCTAAATTCAAGCCAACCACGCTTAGAATTAGCGACTAGGAAAAACAATTTAAATTGCTTTTAAGCATATCGTAATTATGATTATTCAAATAAAAGCATATTTAAATAGAATAGAAAATTAAACTTAAAAGATAGAACTGCCGTTTGTCCCATTAGTGCCAACTTGAAGAAAAATTTCAAATCTACTTATATAAAAGGGATCAGTAAAATTAAAAGCACATTTTGCAATGATGTAGGATGTGGCATAATTTGGTAATTAGAACGCGGTCACTTTGGTCGGAAAAATGTAAAGGTAACACTTTTCATTTCCCTTCTTCAGTCGTCAAACAGATTTCGCCTAGAAAGCAAGTGACAGCAAGGAAACTAAATAAAAATCTGCGATTTTCAAAAAATAATTGCAATTTAAGGAAAGATCCATCGGTATAAGTAAGTAAAAAAGAATAGTAAATAAAATAAGAGAAAATCGCGAAATTTATACGTTTAAACGGACGATAAAATGAAAAAACAGTGTTTTAACAAAATTAATATTTTCTTTTTCATCAAGGTCGCGTCAAAAAATGCCTAATCATGCTTTTCACCTTAATTTCGCTTGTTAAAAACTTACTTGCAGTCCAACTGCCTCATTTTGATCCAAGGAACTTAAAGCCTTATCCATGGGCGAAAAAAGCATTTGTCCGACCAGCAGATTGTCTTTGCTCTGCGCTATCAGGATACTCTCGCCAGCTTCACCCAATCCGGCGCGACCTGCTCGTCCCACCATTTGCTTATACTTGCATAAAGTCAGAAATTCCTGGCCCACATAAGGAGCACGTATGATTACCCGCTTGGCTGGTAGGTTGACCCCTGCAGCCAAAGTGGAGGTGCAGCAAATAACTGTGACGACTCCAAATCTATAGGCAGTCTCAATGTACTTCCTCTCATCGGTTGTCAAGCCCGAATGATGATAGGCAATCCCGTAGGGTAGGGTTTTCGCCAACACCGGGCTGAGAATGCCGCACATCTTGTCAAGAGCATCCATTAGATCCAGCTTCTCGCTACGGCGATGCTCGAAAAATTTATGCTTTGGCACAATGCGACTGAGAAGTAGCGCCACGTTCTCACAGTTCTTGCGACTAGGACAGAAAACCAGGCAGCAGTGTTCCGGAGCACATTCGCTTATCAAACCAGCCAAATGGTCGGGATCGGCGCGTTTGACGGCTTCACTGTACTGCAAATAGAAATTAGATCAAAATCGAATACTTTTGGTAACATTTTCCATTCGAGTATTCCTTACATTGTACTCAACACTGCGACTGGGAACGAATATCTCCTCCAGCGTTTGACCAGCCGAATTAATTTCCAACAAATCGGGGCCACATTTAATGTACTCCTTTAGCTCAACAGGGCGAAAGCCCCTTGTGTATACATCAGCATTCAAAAAAGAGGATATTTCGCTGAGGTTTCCTATTGTGGCACTCATGCCAACAATTTGAATATTGGCTAGAAAACAAAAATTCCATTAATCTGTACAAAAAGTACCATAAAATATGCACTTACCATTTAGAAACATCACTTTGGTAAGGAAAGCTTCCAAGGTGGCCCCTCTCCCCTTTTCGCCTATTAAATGCAGTTCATCCACCACCACCAGACCTATCTCATGAGGACGTTGTACGTCTATCAGGCTGTCCATTAGAACAGCTCCCTTTTCGATGGAGGCAATGAAGAGACTACGTCTTTTGCGACGCGGTTGAGGCGGACACTTGCCCTTGCCGGCCGTGTACTCCTCCACAATGAAGTCCAGGTCGATTGCAAATGGAGACATGGCGCTAACCTTCTCCTGGACAATCGACACATATGGCAGGATGAACAGCACATTGCGTTCGCGGCAAAGTAATTCACGCAGCATAAGGATTTCGGCCACTAGGGTTTTTCCACCACTTGTGGGCAGAGCGTAGATCAGATTTTTGCGCTGCCTGATTGCAGGTAGATTCAGGCACTCGTTCTGCCATTCTGTGGAATTAATGGGATCGTAAAGTAACCTTATATTGGTTTTCAATTAGCAGACATACCATAAAGACTTTTGATGCCTTTGTGTTCCAGAATCATCTTTTTGACCTTATCCGGCAGGCCATAGAATTCGCCCTTGCTGGGAAACTTGTCTATAACTTGGTTATTCTTCTCGAAGTCCGCAAAAGCCTGCGTCTCCCAATTGACTGGATCTAGGAGGGATTGGTTCTTCAGCTCCTCGCAGGTTACATACTGCGTGCCCTGCAGGCCCTCTTTCACAGACTTTGAAATGAAAGACATGGAGTCGTCCTTAGGGGCGGCCAGTAGCTTCTCTGGTGTCTTGGGCTTCTTAAAGGTCATTGCGTCCAAGAAGAGTTGTGTGTTTTGAACCATGGGCTCACTGAAATCATCGGCGCCATGGAATATATCCTCCATTTCGGCAATACTCAGATCGTACAGGTTGATTTTCTTAAACAGCTCGTCGGCGTTTTCCCCGTCCACTAGGTCGATTTGATGGTTATCAGTTGGTGCACTGGTTTCATCCGGTTTAGAGGCACTGTTGGGTGGAACAGTCTGTGCACTTTGAAAGGATGTGTCCGCAAAGAGTCCCAGTTCATCATCCGACCCACTTTGCGTCATCTTTTTGGTACTTGTGTTTGCTTGCGTTCCAAAGAGCTCGTCCTTTCCTCCGCCCAGCAAATCCTCCAGATGCGCATTGGAAAAGAAGCTGTCGTCGTCTTCGCCCTCCGGCCAAAAGAGGTTTTCGGTGCACTGACGCTTCGCATGGCTTCCGCTTGTTGATTCCTCGCTTAAATCCAAATTTCTTTTTTTGCACAAATTATACTTATTTGCCATTTGGCGCGAAATAGTGTGAACGTCGCGTGAAAATGAAATAAAACTCAAGACAGGGCTAAGCCAAGTCTACAACCGGGGTCGTGTCTCAACTTAAGTTTTGTTATAGTCGTATCCCCTAACGATCGTTCGTTTTATTTATAAATATAACATTCTCGGTATACAAATTTCTTGTTTTCGTGTTCCCAATTATATATGCAAGCCTAACAAAATTTTAAGAGCTACGCTAACAAAATAATTACAACCGGCTTAGATATACTTTACCGTTGCACTTCCTTAATTCGCTTTACAGCACTGCCATTTCTTGTTTACCGCTGACCAAAGAAGTACGTCTTGTTGCGAGTAATTAATACGTTTTTTGAATACCAAAACACCTTTGCTTTGTAAAAACTAAAATGAAATACTTACGTTTTTAAAGTGTTAATGTCTTATTACGGAAATTTCGCATTTGCATAGAGAACTCTGTGGGAAATGCAACAACCAATGCAGTATTTCACAACCACTTCCTAGATTATTGTTGTTATTGTAAGTGTATAAGCGTTCGCGCACATTCAATGTTCTTTTTTCACTCAAAGTCAGCAGTTTTCAGAATTTCCTTTAGTTGAGTACGAAGTGTAACGGAACGGTTGTTCAGGATGAGCGGCGTGTGGTATTTAGAACATGTGACCACTGGCGCACGCCTCATCCTGCACAACGGCACTAATTCAGTGGGTCGCCACTCGCGTTGCAGGATAATCTTGGGTGGACAGTACCAATTTGTGTCCCGGGAGCACGCCAATATCATCGTAAGCGAAAAGGGCGTGGAGATCCAGTCTCTGGTAGGTTATCACAGCTCACCTAATAAGTAGATGCCTGTAATCCTTTATGCTTTTACGACAGAACCCCCTGAATGGGCTCTTCATCAATGGAGGCAAGTTGGGCGACAAGATCAACCGTCTGGCAGTAGCTGAGGGCTCCACAATCAGCCTAGGAGTCACGGGAGTCAACCTAAATGAAATTACTGGCATACATGCTGTATTCATCCTAAAGAAGAAGGAGCCGGCAGTCGAGGAAATCGTTCTCTCGTCCGACGAAGACGATACAACGCCACTGCCCGCCGTGCGATCCCCCACTGTCAATCAGCCCACCGAGTTCAACCTTAAGCAGCAAATACCAAACTTTGGCGGCAAACAGGAGCCCGGCCAGGAGAAGGAGGTACTACCTTCGAGTTCCAATTTGCATCTACCAAAACTAACTGAAGTTAAGCAGGAGATTGTAAAGCATACCTCAGAAGAGATACAAAACATATTTGGTGAACCAAGTGACGCTATTCTGAATTCTGTATTGGAACTAAATCCATATCTGTACAACAAGCTAACCAACAAGACCGCGAGCAATGAAATAGCCCGCAAAAAAATACACGACGGCGACTGTATAGAACTAGACACGGATCCGGATAAGAGGAGCATTTCGGAGGCGCAGGAAAACGAAGAGCCTTCGGCAGAGCAGGAAATAGACGACGAGGAAGAATACGACGAGAGTTTCGCCATGTCTCAGGCAGTGATCAGGGAAATGAAGGCCGAAATGCACGTAAGTGATGGCGAAGAAGACTTCTTGCTGACCAATGGCATGGGGAACTTGGCTGAAGGTTCTCCATCGAACCAAGCTTACGACGACATTGTCTACATAAGCGATTCCGATGACGAGGAGCTGTACGATAAGGTGGCGGATTGGTCAAAGCTGCTGAGCCAAAAGGTGGTACCAGACGTCATGGAAATGTCGCAGACCTATCCGGTAGAGAATGAACAGGAAGATTCAGACTCAGACCTAGACAATAGAGCGAAAAAAACAAAAAGGACGCTGCGCATCTTATCCTCCAGTGACGACGACTCTGCAGACGAAGATCAAACAAAACAAAAGGGATGCCGTTCCAAATCGAAATCTCTACACGACCATGTTGTGCGGCAGGGTAAGTATACAAATACATTAGCCATTATTAATATGACTAGTAACAATATTTGCATTGTTTTATCTTTGAAAAAGCCGACAGCACGACTCCGGATCCTCCAGCTGTTCGTAAATTATCTGTCCCATCCAAAAAAGAGAATGTTGCAGGCAAAGTCAGTTCCACCGCTGATGTCGAAAAGAGAGAAAGAGCTAAGCTTAAGTCCTGCTTAAAGAGCTCAGTCCGTCAGTGCCAGCAAACTGTTGCAATCCGAAATGAAATAACTAATGTCTGCCCGCAAAAAATTGAGACTGAATCCCGCAAGCGAATCGTCCACTCGGCCACTTCTCGGGATGAGTTAGCTACCACTTCAAAAGAAATCAAAGATGCTCCTAAAACTAATATGGAACCTCTTAAAAAAAAGCTGCGAAACCGTTCAAAATCCTGTTATGTGGATAGGCCTGTGGAATTGGATGAACCCAAAACCAAAAATAAAGTGCCTCTTAAGGAGAAATATGAAAGCGTTGATAATAGTCTCGAAGAACTGATAGTAACCCTGGAGGCTCCGGCAATGTTAAAGACACCTACTACATCTAAAACCAAAGGTGCTGGAAAAAAAGCAACGCAGACTCGCGGCAGACGAAAGACAATACACAGCCGGGATGAAATAAGATCCTTAACAGCTGAGGCTGAAGAAAATAAAAAGATTTCACCAGCAGGACAGACCAACGAAGAAATCAATATTCCAACTAAAAGTCCTCTTAAAAGGAGTGCGCGACTGCTCAACCGATCCAAATCGTGTTATATGGATCGACCGGTGATCTCGGAAACCGCAGATCCTGCCAAGAAGGTGATCAAGGGCGACACTACTGACAACGTTCTAAACTTTGTTGATGTGAGACAGACACGCGGCCCCGTTGTGATTGAGGCTCCATCCCTGCCAAAAAATCGCGGTAAGCTACGAGGGGTCTCGGCGGAGGTGAAAGTCAAAGATGATCTCCAGCGTTTCATTGACTATCAAGCCGAAATGAACGCTAAATGGAAGCAGAAACCCAAAGATAAGAAAAAAGAAGACGAAAAGCTAAAAGAGTGCCGCCGCGAAGCCCTCAAGAAGCTGTCTGAAAAACCAAAGGAAAATACTCATAGCTCAACAACCATTAAGAGAAAGAAACCTACAAATGTTCCCACCGTTCAAAACTCCAACCGTGGCGCATTTTTAACGAAAGGAGTGGATGGTCCAGCCCCAAAACTGGCAAAGACGGATAACGCTAAGCCACCGGCAAAGAAACCAGTTCCCAAACAACCACCCACTATCGAAACATTCTCACAGCAGCTCCAAGCAGCTGATGAAGCTATTCTTCATCCGCAGCCACAGTGCTCTCGTCCAGTGGAGCGGAAAGAAGCAGAGCTGGCGAGGAATCAGCGCACTTGCAACAAAGTTACCTTTGCCGAAATGGAGCTTTACCATCAAAAAGCCGAAGAATCAAAGAAGCTACAAAAGAAACTCCGTAAGGTGCATTTCAAAGATGATGTGAAGGTACACTACATCGAAAGGGTCAAGGGAGCTAGTTCTAAGGTTCAGGGACGCAAGGAGTGCATAAAGCTCCGTCTCAGCTCCTACCGCGAACGCCGCGAATGGATTCGAAGGGAAAATAAACCAGTGAACGACATACGCCAGCACTCTCGGAGTATCCTAAAGTGGGCTAACCAATGGCTAAAGCATGGCAGCGTAGATGCGGTTGCTGAACAAGATGTCCTAATGCCCATTCCACAAGAATTCGATAGCTTTAAAAACTATAGAGAGTGAGTTTTTGTTGTTGATAGTCTTCTAGTTTCTACACTATTTAACCCTAAATACATTTGCGCAGGATATTTGTGCCCTTAATGAAGCTGGAGCTGCTTTCCACCATCGAAAGAGACTATAAAATTAACAAAAAGAACACTTTTTCGGTCGGCTTAATAAACGTTGATATGCAGGATGGTTGCTACCGTTTGGTTACCAGAGGTAAGCATATTCAATACTTTTTACTACACTTACTAATTTTCGGACTTTTTTTCAGTCAATAGCAAACCATTCGGAAAATTCGTCCTTTATACCCTTTACTGTTGTGGCATGCTAAACGAGACCTTTGCCAATCTGGTGGAGTTTAAGTGTGTCTCAGGTAAGTCATCCGCATATGTTTAGATAATTGTAGACATCCATCAAATTAAATGCTTTGCTGACCTTTCCTTTAGGCAACGTATTCGACTTAAAATTTGAGATCCTGAAACAAGATATATCCGAGGAGAAGCTCAAAAACATTAACCAGTTGACTGTACGGCCAGTAGTGGACAGCTTAAGGGTTGAGCTTGGGGCTTTGAGTGCCGTCCACCAGCTCCGTAGCTCACCGCTCTGCCGCCGCATCTTGAAGCCTACACAAGCAGTCAATGAGGTTTCACTGCCTAAGCAGCCGTTTACGTTCAAGGGCTGCCACAAGTTAAACGAACACCAGGAGAGCATTGTGCTGCAGATATATCAACGTATAATTGACGACATACAGCCGAGTCTCACTCTGATCCAGGGTCCCCCCGGGACCGGAAAGTCGAAGGTTATTTCGGAACTATGTCTGCAGACTATGTACGGCAATGCTGCCAAAACACTGGACCGCAAAATCTTGATTTGCGCACACTCGAATACAGCCGTAGATCATATTGTTGGGCTGCTAGGTTCAGTTTTGCGTGTGATGAACCACGACCAATTCCACCTACTGCGTTTTGGAATGCACGAGAAGATGAGTTCATACTCTCGTCCTTTTTCGTTGGAGGCGCATTTCATCAAGGCCAAAGAGCAGAAGTTGAAGCGCGTCAGCAAAGAGAATGCGGAAATCTTAAAAAAGCAGCATATTGATCTTAAGGGTGAGATTCAGCAACTGAAGGAGAAAACGAATCTCACGTCCACGTATCTCTTGCAAAAGTTGCACCAAAAAGAAAAAAAACTGCAGCTGATAAGTAACCAACTGAGTCCGCCGCTGACGCAGCGCGAGGAGTTTGAAATCTCGCAGATGTGTGTGACCAGGGCGAACATCATCTGCACAACGCTTTCCTCCTGTGTGAAACTGGCAAACTATATAGATTTCTTTGACATATGCATCGTCGACGAGGCCACACAGTGCACAGAGCCCTGGACTCTACTGCCAATGCGATTTGGATTGACGCATATGGTCTTGGTTGGCGACATGCAGCAACTTCCAGCTGTGGTGCTGTCGAAGAAGGCCATAGACTTTGGCCTTTCTAATTCGTTGTTTGATCGGATTCAGCGAAGCCTGCAGACACAGCTTGATAAGCCGGGAAGTTATCAGTTAACGCATACGAAACTATTTAAGCTGAGCATGCAGTATCGCATGCATCCAGAGATCTGTCAATGGCCCAACAAGTATTTCTACGAGGATCAGTTGATAAACGCCGAGTGTACTGCTCGTTTCGCCTCACCGTTCATTCCATACTGCGTTATTAATTTAAAGTACACTCGAGACAGCAATGGCGCCCAAAACAAGAGTATCAGCAATAACGAGGAGGCTGGTTTTGTGGCCAAACTTCTGACAGAAATGGACAAACATATGCCCAGCAAGCGATTTAGCTATGGAATAATTTCGCCATACCAAAACCAGTGTTACGCGCTAAGCCAGGTGATTCCCAGTCACATGAATATCACTCCTCAGACTGTGGACTCGTATCAAGGATTGGAAAAGGATGTAATCATAATTTCAAATGCCAGGACACGCGGCTGTGGCTTTCTAACGAACTATCAGAGACTTAATGTGGCGCTGACCAGACCGCGTCGTTGTCTAGTCATATGTGGCAATTTTGAAGATCTAAAAGTCAGTATTGAGATTTAATTGAATTCAAACATGTTTTTAATGAACTCTTCTTAATTTTGTAGTCTGTGGAAATGTGGCGTAACCTTCTCGATGATGCTCGCAAGAGGAAAGTTTACTTTAATTTGGACCGCGATGATGTGAACGACCTAGAGCGTTCCTTAATCAAAAAGATGATGGTGAATTCTATCAACTTGATTTAGGGGACACCACGCTCCCCAATCAGTTAATGAGATTAAAACTGCTTTTTAGATGCTAAGATATCCCAAGTGCCATGGAAGGGAAGAGCTTCCCATATTGTTTAACAAATGACTTTGTTATTTATATATATATATTTAACATAGAGACTGTAAGATTTAATATTGAAATCTTTGTACATTTAGTTCTTTAAAACGCCGACGAATTGCATTTTCGTTCTTAAATGCCGTACAGTATAACAGGATTTATAAGTAACCGATTATATATCATCTATGTACTTTTTGAGAAAGATTCAGGGGTTGAGGATGATGCACTATGCATGACGTAGTGTATGACCGAATAAATGTAAAGAAATAAATATTGAAATGGTTAAAATCAATAGTTTAACGTCTGCATATTGCACTATAATATATAGAATTACAGCATTACAGGAGTTTTCCTGGTATCTTGATCTCATTATTTCGTCCCTCAGGTATTTAACTAAAATGCGCTTTAATTATGCTAATCTCCAGATTCTGGCGTTGCCTGCCTGTTCATCTCTAAGCTATAGTTATCGTAATTAAATTCACTAACACGCACACACACATAGTCGATATTAAATTCATAGTTATTCTGTTTGCCTTGCCTTGACGCCACGAGGACATTAAAATTAATGGAATCGCTTAACAATACGATTGCACGGTGTAGAGTTCTGCCAAATAAAACAATCGCAATAACTTAATGCAAGAAAATGAAAACTAACTTAGGAATTTAACTAAAATGTAGCAACAAAATCTAACTAAGGACTAAAAACAACAAAAATTATGCCCGTAATTAACTTAATTTATGTGGCTGCTCAAAGTGCAGGTCCGTTTGCTTACATATATATATCAATGTATATATATAGAAATTTCTGCATTACATATAGAACGTATGACTCAGCAATCGTCTTGTCCGAATCTTACTGGTAACCGATTAAGTTTAGGTTAACATGTCGCCCAAGTTGTCCTTGAGCGACTGATAAATTTGGTATTGTTGATCTGGCTTAAGGTTGTAAATCTGTGTCAGCAGCTTAGCCGGCGACGGAGTTCTGATGAAGCTGGATATATAAACGTTAACGAAGGTCGCCATAAGAAACTGACAATCGAAACGATCCATAATGCCGCCATGTCCGGGTATCATGTCGCCAAAGTCCTGCAAACGAGATGGCGTGTTGCGTTAAATTGAAAAGACCTGTGTTCCAAAAAGATTACTTACCTTAATTTTGAAAGCTCTCTTAAATCCAGAGGCAAAGAAGCCACCAAAGGGTCCAATAATAGAACTAAACAGGCTCAGGGAGATCGAGTGCCAGATAAAGGGGTAAAGATTTAGAGTCTTGCCAATGCCAAACTGGAAATGAATAAAATTATCACTGTAGCTTAAAACACAACAAATCGGCAACCGATAACATTTTCCCAGGATAGAAATGAATCATCACTTACCAATTTAAGACTGTATTCCTGGGGCGTGAACAAATAGCTTGGCACACAGGACATTGTCATGCGTCCCAGTTCCTCCGAGTACTGGATGGGACAGATAAAGTACTGGTAGTTGCACAGCACATAGGAGAACAGAATGCCAAAGAGGACGGTGGCGAAGCCACCCCCGATGAAGCCCTCCCAGGTCTTCTTGGGGCTGAGCTTGATGAGGGGAGTGCGCCCAAAGAAGAAACCGAACACGTACGCCATGACATCATTGCACACAATCATCGAAACAGGTACGATGAACCAAATGAGCCCCTCAAATATATTCTGTATGATGAGGTAACTCTGGGTGACGACAATCAGCAGGGATACATGGGTCCAGGCAAACAGACTAAATTGTTTGATGTAATACTTCTTCACCAGTGAGAGCACGAACCAAACGAAGCCGATGATGTACAGGGCGAAGGAAAGGAACCGGTGATAGGTCACCAGGAACTTCAGATATTCCTGTAAATGAAATTGCATGTTTAATAGAAGATATATTCAGCTTATTGTATTATTTACTGACCACCCGATTAATTACGACGCCAAAGTAGTCTACCAGATTCTCTCCGTAAAAGAAGTAATTGGAGGTGAGCAGGAAATACCAGGAAAGGCTTCGGAACCAGGGCAAGCCATGAATTCGGTAAACCTGGTAGCCGATCGAGATGATCTCCTGGAAGCACTTCACCTGCACCAACAACGTCTGCAAAGAGAAAGTAGGACAATGATTATTTGAAGACTCGTTTAAACGAATTCCATGAAACCTACCGTGATCATCAAGGCCAGCGGTCCACCATAGATGATCAATGCGAAGCCGCAGATCATAATCCATGTGAAGATTCCGCGAATCACCCAATTCTTCCATCTGTGGAATGCGCAAAAAATAATTGTTTGTAATTGTACATATTTACTTTGAATATTTGCTCGCCAACTGTAGACAGCTGTGGATATGGATTATTTTTGGAACGCACTCATACTCATACTGTCGGATTTATAAAATTCGCACTTTAATAAATTATTTTTGAATCGTCACTTCCATATCGAGCTTTAGCTATTCATCATGATCTTTAAAGTTCCCAACTACGCATATGGATTCGGTTCACATACCTATCCGGCAGATCCTTGAGGGCCGAGTCCAAAATCTCGGGCGTTTTGTCGGTTCCCTGCGGCAGATTCTTGGCCAGTTCGTCGACGAACTTCTCCTCGGGAATCTTCTCTTCCTCTGAGTCCACCTGGCAGGAGAAGGAGCAAGGGAAAGGGGAAATTCAATAATTGATTGCATTGGCTGGGACTGCAAAATAGGTTTCCTATCAGATTCGATACGACCGGAGTGCAGGGTTTAAACACTTTCTATTGGACGACGCCGAGCAAAGTCCATGATACGTGTATGTATGTGCCTATATACCCATAATCAGAATCACTCGTTTATCCAATACACAGGCACATACAATAGAGAGGGGGACCAAGTGGGGTGACATATTGCGCGCTTTTTTGGTGGCGTGTTTTGTTTGTTGCCAAATCGATCGGTTGATAAGGAGGCATTATCACCCAGCAAAAACAAAAAAAAAAGCCCACGCCAGAAAGGGAGGAGGAAGTCTGGTCATGGTAATGGTTCCGGCTCTGGGTTCTTGGCCCAGCGCTTCCCTAATTGGCGTCGTCCATCTAATTGGATTTGCTGGTCTTAATGGCGCTATATTGCAACACAGCAGGTGGGTGGTTGGGTGGCAGGCATGCTGGCTGGCTGGTGGTGTGTTTTGTGTTTGTTATTGGATTTTCTCCAGGAGAGAGCTCTCTCTTCTTTCTCCCACCTGCTTGTGCGTCAGAGAATAACAAAAACACATAGCCACACACATTTGTTGGTATACACACATTGGCTTTTCTATGCTCCAAGAATTATGCAAATTGGTATACGGAACCGCTGCCGCTCGGCTGCTCCACATACAAGTCATTGCTACTTACATGGTCCGAGGAGTCGGCGGCGGAGTTGCGCTTATTGGCTGCGTCGGATCCGGAGATGGCCGTGTCCTCCAGTGGCTCATCCTCGCCCTTCCTGCGGCGCACTTCGGCCATTATTCGATGTTCTCCAAATCTGTTCACAATGTATTGATTCCTATTGATTCCGCTTGAGCAGTTCTCGTCCGTGTTCCGCTCTCCGCGTTTGCCGTTTGCCGTGATCCGTGCTCCGTGATC
This sequence comes from Drosophila sechellia, assembly GCF_004382195.2. Taxonomy (NCBI): domain Eukaryota; kingdom Metazoa; phylum Arthropoda; class Insecta; order Diptera; family Drosophilidae; genus Drosophila; species Drosophila sechellia. Next base: position 7,959,955 of record NC_045951.1, on the reverse strand, counting down.
CGTATGTCCACTTCGTCCGAATTAAAATGCTTTTCTCTATTTCTGATTAGCCCAGCATGTAGTGTGCCCAGCTTGCGCTAAGTGGGCTGGTGGAGGATAAGTGTTGGCAAGTATGCTCACTTGCTGTGAGTTGAGTTTTACAAGTTGACTTTTCGGACAGAAAAGATTTGATGTCTTTTAAAAAAACTTTTCTTTTTTCTGCGCAGTTCGTGGCGATTTTAATATGTAAAATAAAATATATTAATAATACTAGAAATTATTAGAAATATATAAATACCAGAAAAGTTCATTTAAGTGATAAGTAACAGTCACCCATATTCGCCATCCCTGGTAGAGATTGTCCGTACCTTTATAAGTTTTCCAACACCTGCACCGGCGGCGTCACTTTTTTCGGCTTTTCCGTATCGCAATTTTGCAATTTTGCAATTTTTTTTGCCAAAAATAAGAAAAAGGAAAACGTACATTCAGAAAATGGCAGCAGCTATCAATGGTGTTTTCCCAGCCACATTGCAGGAGCTGGTAAAGAAGTCCAAGGTGCTGGTCGTGGGCGCCGGCGGAATCGGCTGCGAGGTGCTCAAAAACCTTGTGCTTAGCGGCTTTACAGACATCGAAATTGTAAGTTATTTCGAAAAAAGTATTCCATATTATTAATATATAAACATTACCCAGATCGATCTGGACACAATTGATCTGAGCAACTTGAACCGACAGTTCCTATTCCATCGCGAGCACGTTGGAAAATCTAAGGCACGGGTGGCCAAGGAAAGCGCACTGAGCTTCAATCCGGACGCTAAGATAACCGCTTACCACGACAGTGTAACATCGTAAGTTTTGCTAGCTTTGCCTTTACATTTTGCTAACGACACATACCTTTTAGTACTGATTATGGTGTCAACTTCTTTAAGAAGTTTGACTTGGTGCTCAGCGCCTTGGACAACAGGGCCGCCAGAAATCATGTAAATCGCATGTGTCTCAATGCGGATGTCCCGCTGATCGAAAGCGGCACCGCCGGCTACAATGGCCAGGTGGAACTGATCAAGCGTGGACTCACCCAGTGCTACGAGTGCACTCCAAAAGACAAACAGCGAAGCTTCCCGGGCTGCACCATACGCAATACGCCCTCCGAACCGATTCACTGCATTGTCTGGGCCAAGCATCTCTTTAAGTGAGTATATCTAGTATTTACTCTAAATTGCAGCTTATCTATTGATTTATTGGCAGTCAACTGTTTGGTGAGTCCTTGGAAGATGAGGATATTTCTCCTGATGCTGCTGATCCCGATGCAAAAGAAAAGGACGGCGCCGATGGAAATGGCGAGCCCAAAGACGATGGGAAGGAAAAAGGCGAAGAGTCAAAAGAGGAAAAGGAGGCCAAGGAGGATACTGCCAACGGGAACATACTGCGCATCAATACTCGCCAATGGGCTAAGGACTGCAACTACGATGCAGGCAAGCTGTTCAACAAGTTCTTTAACGAGGACATTACCTATTTGTTGCGCATGTCAAATTTGTGGAAGACCCGCAAGGCTCCCGTGCCCGTGCAATGGGATACTCTGCTGCCCGAAGGATCATCTGGCGATCAGAAGGATGTGGCCAAGCAGCACCACAAGGTGTGGTCCATCGAGGAGTGCGCTCAGGTCTTTGCCAATTCATTGAAAGAGTTGAGCGCTTCCTTCCTGAAACTCGAAGGCGACGATACTCTGGCTTGGGACAAGGACGACCAGCCAGCCATGGATTTCGTGGCGGCTTGCGCCAACGTACGATCCCACATATTCGATATTGAGCGGAAGTCAAGGTTTGAGATTAAGTCGATGGCGGGAAACATTATTCCTGCTATTGCCACCACAAATGCGATTACGGCGGGCATTTCCGTGATGCGGGCTTTCAAAGTCCTGGAGGCCAAGTGGGAGCAGTGCAAGGCCGTCTATGCCCGACTTAGACCAAATGCACGAAATTACTTCCTTGTGCCGGACGCTTCTCTTCCAGGCCCCAATCCCAATTGCCATGTATGCGCCAGCGATCCGGCCATTACTCTCAAGATCGATACGAAGCGCATGCGTATAAAGGAGCTGCGTGACGAGGTCCTGGTTAAGACGCTCAACATGTTGAATCCGGATGTGACTGTGCAGAGCAATGGCTCCATTCTAATCTCCTCAGAGGAGGGCGAGACCGAATCCAACGAGGGCAAGCTCCTGAGCGAATTAAACATTGTGGATGGTGTGATTCTCAAGTGCGACGACTTCTTCCAGAACTACGAGTTGAGTATTATTATTTCCCACTTCGATGCGGAGCGCGATGAAAACTTGTTCGAAGTCGTAGCAGATGCCTCGCAGCTGAAGCCAAAGGATGAGCAGCCGGAGGTCGTGAAAGACAAGGAGGATGAACCGAAATCGGCTAAGAAGCGTTCTGCCAACGGGGAAGGAGACTCAAAGGACGATGGACCTTCCACTTCGAAGCGCAGCCGGCCCACCGAAGTGGTTGAGGAAGATGACGATGACTGTCTGGTAATCGAGGAAGACGAAGACCAAGCAGACGTTGTTGTCGTGGCCACAGACAAGCTCTCTGTGCAGAGTCCGCCAAAATCGGGATCCAAGCGCAAGCCAAGTGAAGTAATCGAGGATGAGGATATCACCGAGATTTTGGAGTCGTCTGACGACGAACCCGCGGGACCAACCAAGTGCAAACGTTCCCGCCTGGACGACCCATCGTCCAACCCCGTGGCAGTCATCAGTATCGATTAATAAAAAAAAAAAAAGTTTTTATTCGAATAAGTTCTCAACTGCGCACTAAAATATGCTCTTGATTCCTCTAATTGCATTCTGATTAAAAATAAAAACACATTTTTGTGGATCATAAAATTTTCAAATTTTGTTTTGTTTTACTCGTTAAAATATAAATATTTTTTACGTCTTTAAGAAATCAAGTGCGAAAAATGTAATTTAATTAAGTAAAAGAAATAAAAAATAATCATTTAAATTAGTCAAATTTTTAAATCGATACATTTTTAGCGCAAACCAGTGCTGCGAAGCACTGGAAGTCATTGTGCCTGTAATCGGCTTCTGACCAGTTCAATCCAAAACAGAAAGAGGTGAGCTGTTCTACAAGTTTTCATTGTAAATCTCAATGAAAACGCCAATTTCAGATGTCCCTGGCTAGTAGAATACTGCAACAAGGCTCCCGCTTGTGGAATGGTCTCAGTGCCGCGCGTGGCTTCCACCTTCTTACCCGGCCGACTGCTCCTGCAAGTGTATCAATGCAAAGCTCGCAACTTGTGGCCGCCACAACTGGAATCTGTCCGACGTCGGGTCTGCTGACACCTGGCTCCACTTTGGTCCAGCAGGTGGCGGGATTCAAGGTCAAGGGCCGCCTGAAGCGACGCTGCAAGGACTGTTACATCGTGGTGCGCCAGGAGCGCGGTTATGTCATCTGCCCCACGCATCCACGCCACAAGCAGATGTCGATGAAAAAGCGCGACTACAAGTCGTGGATTCTGACGCACGCCACCCAGTCCAAGGAGCGCGGCTACTAGACCTAATTAGGCATTAATAAAAGCATTTCTTTAAATATGTTCATAAATAAATAAAAGAAAAAAATCCAAGTAGTCCGTGATACGTTTCCTAACACTGGATCAGCTGATTGTTTGTTTATCTCGCAGTCGTTTCTTGCCTGTTTCGTTTCTTACTGTATTAGACCGGATTCAGTACACCTGGCCGAAAAAGATGACGACGCACTTCAGCAATGTACTGCGACAGGCATTCAAAACGTTCGACCGGGCAAATCACGCCAGCTTCAATGCGAATTTGCAGCACTTGCGTCAATTGACGGACGAGCTGACCTACCGGGATCTGCACCTCCGCGAGGAGCTCTTTCGCAACGGGGGAAGCCATCGGGCACCGTGCAGCTACATGCATATCTTCGAGGATGATCGCTTCTCCATGAGCCTGTTTATAGTGCGCGGTGCGAGCACTATTCCCTTGCACGATCACCCCATGATGTTCGGTCTACTACGCTGCATCTGGGGTCAGCTAATGGTGGACAGCTTTTCGCACCAGTTGGGCCCGGATGAGCCGCTCACCTATGACCTTCATCAAACAGTGGTGAAGGTGCATGTCGAGGAACCCATATTGGTCACGCCGGCTAGTCCATGTGCCACATTGACTCCTAGAAAGAGAAATTACCATCAGATTGCCCAAATTGGTAGCGGCGTAGCCGCTTTCTTCGACATTCTTAGTCCGCCATACGATGCGGATATGCCAACATATGGACCGCGACAGTGCCGCTTCTATCGCGCCAAGGCAGATGGCAGCCAGGTGCAGCTGCACTGCATCCCATCACCGGATACATACTATTGCGATGTTGTGGACACGCCCGAATCGGTAATGCAGGCCGCTTTTCAGTGCGCCGATGAGGTATATGCCGATAATGCCAGCGGGACACAGTGAGTCGTTATCTCGCTTCCCAACAGCTAACACCCTCCTATTTATTTGCCCATCATTACCCGCTGGCTGCTCGTATCAGCCAAGTATCTTCTGTGTTATTTAAATAAAATTGCCTCCTTTTTTTTGTATAAATCGCTCCGCTTTCACGGAATTTGTTAGGGTTTAATCTTCTTGCGCTTGGTAAATGTTCTGATTGCGTCGCTTCAGTTTTTTCACATTGGGACTCGCGGGCACTGATGCGGGTTCCTCTACATGAGGGTCTTCCGTCGCTTTTATTGGTTCTTCAGGTTCCTCCTCGGGCAGGTCTATCACGTTTTTATCGGTGGTATCAGCTGCTGCAGTTGTAGGTGCTGGCAGGGATAAGTTAAGCTTCCTTTTAGTTGGTGTAACCAATGGTTCAGCAACGTCTTCTTCCACCGCCTGCAGCTTAGAATTTTCTGTTTCCCTATCCTTGCATTCGGTAGCTCCCACCGAAGGCAGATCTTGGCCATTCGCCAACAAAACTAAGCATAGCGGATCGTCTATACCCAGAGTGGCACAGAACGTATTGCTCTGGGGGTTTAGTTGAACCTTGGGTTGATCCACAAACATGTGCTTATAATCAGACTGTTCGGCGGGATCGAAAGCTGGTACTGTGCGCTCAAAGTTCTTGGGGACTTGAAGTTTCTGAAACTTTGCGGTCACTGCTTCTAGTTCTTCTTCAGTGGGCGTAAAGTTTGATCGCTCTGTAATCTCTCCCGCCTTTTTGCCGGGCAGGTAATAATAATTCTCCTTCACAGAAATCAAGTGATTTGTACTGTGCAAGATGGCCAGCCACTCTGCGTCGTATTCCAGGCGGGGAGTGCCTTCGATAGGGTCACTGGGTATCTCTACCACTTGCAGGAATGCACGACGCGGCAGGCATTTGTCGAGAGCCAGGAACTTGGTCACGGGAACAGATTTGGATGGTGGAGGTACAGAAGCAGCTTTCTTTTCCTGCTCCTCGTCTTCATCTTCACTGCTGCTGGAAGAGGAAGATTCAGCATCTCCTAGCTTCTGGCTGTGATTGTGCGGCACCAAAGCGGCAAACTTGCAATGCAAATGGGCAGCAAACCAGTAGGCCGGTTGGACCGCTTTCAGTAACTCCTCCAGTGGCTGGCTACCCAGCTTCCCGCTCTCCATGTCTGCTGCAAAAAAGGGTTTCTTGCGGAGCAGTTGCGCCTTGTTTCCATATTCATAGATGCCGGTGGGCCAGTCGTGGGACAGGAAAATATCAACTCGACCGGAAATTTGTTTCAGCCTGAAGACTTCTAGCTGCCGCACATGGTAGACACTGCGACACGTGGACTCGGTATATGGAGGAAATTCATGATGGCCGCGCAAAAAGTCGTGACCCTTAAAGATTCCGCTTATTCCAGCTATCCGAACTCCGTTTACATTGACGACGCCGGCATAACCAAGGTAGTAGATATTTGGAGCCACCCATCCGCCGTATGGGAGCTCCTGCAGGTAATTGGAGGCCTCGTGGTTGCCGCCAATAAATATGGTCAGCACTGGTGCTACCAGCTCGCCACTGTAGTATCTTTAAAGAGAAATAGATTACCTCCTGATCTACAAGCTGCCGACACTCTACTCACTTGTAAAAGGAGCACATATCCAGGTACTTCTTTGGTACTGCCATCGTCTGCAAATCCTCCAGATTCCGGGTGGACTGAAAATCACCACAGCACAATAACAAGTCGATCTTGGTGCCGCCATCCTTTTCGATGCCCTGTATGGTGTCGTATATTCGTTCCAGTTCGCCATGTGCGCATCCTTCTACAGCTACTTTCATGGTAAGGCTACTTTATAAATAAAATTCGGTTGTAAACAAATGCGGCCTGTTGTCCAAACAAAAAATGCGTTCTGATATCGCTAATCGATCGGCAATTAAGTGTGAGAAAACGTCTTCGGGAAACGAAAGGATGGACGCTCTTATCGATAACTCTACTTCATGACCGCCAACATTTAAATTGCTCAAATCTTCCGGAAACTAAATCTTTCAGCTTTATTAAATATATATATGTATATTAAATACTCTTAACAAATTCGTTCTTTGAACGCTTTAAATACCTTACCAAAAGGTACCCAAATAAGAAAAAGATTTCTCCAGTTCAAACGTTAAAAATGTTTTTTTTTTATTTTTCAAAAATATCGCTTCATTTAGTACAGAATATACGTGTATGTGTGTATAAAGAAAATGTATGTGAAATGCTCTGCGTTGAATTCTCATTCTCTGACCTAGATGCCAACTTTTTTTTGGAGTTCTACGGGGGCGTGCTGGTGGGCACAATCTCATTTAATGAGACCTTCTCGTCCTGACGTGTTTGTTTTTCGTTTCGTTTCGTTTACATACATAGATTTACAATGGACTTAAGTTATCATAATTTAGTTGGCCGCGCTGGCCACAAAATAGGAAATAAAATATAAATCTACAATAAATATAGTGCGGTCTCGTCGCCGCTCGACCGATCGATTTTTTAATATTATTAATCGATCGATTGTCGCAGCATACATGGGTACACGGAGTGTACGAAAACCAAGAGAATGCCTTTAAAGCCATCATCAGCATGCCAGATGTATTTTGTTTGATGTTTTTGTTATTTTTGGAAAGAATATGAGAAACAATCAAGTCAGAAATCGAACCAAGAGTCTGGTGATCTGGTCAATTCAGTTTCTTAGGAGCCGAACTTAAACGACGTGGGCACGGCAGTCTGCGGAAAGGCGAAGCCACCTTGCTTCTCGATCAGCTTCGATTCCTTGGCGGCTTTGCGTTGGTCGGCCGTCACCACCACCTCTTGCAGCGCCTTGGCTTGCTCAGGTGTGAGGTTAGAGGTCAACAGCGCATACCAGGCTTGGTCTTGTGCAGAAAGTGCTGATGGCGAAGATAGGTTATTAATTAGTTTATCAATGGTGTACACAATTCAGCACATCTTACCAGTAATAACTTCCTTAAACGTCCAGTACTCATCGATGGCGCTTTCGTTCTCCTCATCGTCGATGGGCGTTGTAAACGACTCCAGTCCAGTCTCGTTTAGATCACCCACAGACTCTTCGGCATCACCGTCCGAGTCAGCATCGTCGTCCTTGATTTCGGCTTTCACTTCGAAGCCCGACTCATTGCCCTTGGTTTTGGCAAATTCGGCCAATTTATCCAGATAGTCCGGTGCCATTTCGTCCATGTCATCCTCGTCACTGGACAGAGCCTCCTCACAGTCGTCACCGTCCTCCTCCTCCTCTTCTTCCTCTTCCTCCTGAGCACGAGACTCGTAGGCGCGTTTTAGTCCATCGAAAAGCAAAATAAGTGCGGGCACAATCTTTCCAGCCACTTCGCTCAGAACTTGGGGCTTGGCTTCGCCCAACGAGATGAGGGTGCACAGACCCAGGACGCAAAGTTTGCGATCGTGGATGCTGGAAAACGTTACAATAAACTATCTAGCTCATCAACAAGCATGTGCATTCTTACCCTAGGAAACAGTCCGTGTCGTGAAGCCACTGCTTGATAAAGTGCGCGCTGATAGAGTCGTTGTTTTGCTGGGACATTTTGTCCAGAATGGACAGCAACAACTGGGGATTATAGTAGAGTGCCGCGATTACCACTTGCAGGCACATAGTGCGCAGCTCTGAGGATTGAACCTCACGAGTTAACCGGGACAGAGCCAGCTCCACGAACATGTGTATCACTGAGTCGATTTGACCCTTGCACTGCAAGATAATCACTTCCATCAGTTTGGCGGCATGGCACTCGGGATCCTCGCCAGGACTGCCAGTAAGCATCTAAATGAAATAGGTTTATTTTGTTATTCGAGATTCATACATATTTAATAATTAAAAATAGAAGCTTACCGTTTTGCACATGTCGAGAATGGCCAATAGCCTGTTGGGATTGGAGAGGAAAGCGGGTGTGTCGACCGTCACATAGTTATGCAGAGCAGGCATAATGTCGATGAAGTAGTCAATACCGTCCTTCTTGAACACCTGGTAGATGAGCTCCAGCATCTGCCACATTTCGGGGGAAATGGCCTTGGCTGTCAGGTCGTAGACCAGCGAGAAGGTTTCCTCATAGAAGTCTGAAGAGATGACCAGATATTTTTAAAACGATATCAACGATTGAGGGCACACCCAACTCACCAGTGATGTTGTGCTGGAAAATGTGTCCGACAACATTAATAACGATCGGGTGCAAGTTGAGCAGGACATCGGGATGCTCTTCCATCACACTGAGCAGAGTTTCGATGGTGTTAAGCAGGCTCATGGCCGTGATGGCCTTCTCGTCGGATCCCTCCTCAGATTCTAGGACCTTGCTGAAAGTGGTGGCCAGGTGCTGGCAGATCTCGGTGGCCACGGGCAGCAATTGCTCGGTAAAGGTGCACACGATCTTTTGCATAACGTTTGTTAGATCTTCGTTCTCCGTCTCCCGAATGATGGTAAGTAGCTCCTTCGTGATCTCCTTGATCTGTGCCTCCACGTATTGCGGCGCCTCGTCCTGGGACGATAAGAACATCTGCAGACCGATAGCTGCCTCCACTTTGACGGGCAGCTCCTTGTCGGTAAGCAAGGCGTTTGTGGTCAGACGCATTATCTCGGCTAGCACTTGGGGATTCTTGATTTGGACGTCACAGAAATAGTGCAGCACCCAGCACGCGCGCGCCCTCATGTGGCCCGCGGGATTTTGGAATTCTGGGAAGACGTAGGTGGTCAGCATGGACTCCACTTGGTCGCGGTACGAAGCCTTCTTCAGCAGCACGTCCGCCAGCGTTCCAATCATGTGCAATGCACCATCTTTCTGTTTGTTGTCCGCATTCGGCGATGTAATTATCTGCATAATTGTAGCCATGGCCTTGGGCAAAATGCCCTTGCGCTTTTTGCACATAGAATGCAGCAGAGATTGGGCTGCCGGTACAGGTGTGGCATAATCCTCGAAGATATCTATTTGGAAACGGTTAGTAATGAAGTTCAAGTCATTTAAAAAGTTCTCTTACCGAACTTAAGGCGAATGTACTCGTAGGGATCGCTTTCCCATAGCTCCTGATCGGAGTCAGTAAACGACATGATGGGAAAGATCACGTCCTGGATGACAGCCACCATGTGAGGCTTAATCAGCTTCCAGGTGTAGGCGTGGCTTACCCTGCAAACAGTATAAATTACATTTAAAAAAACGAGTCATAACTGATTGAAATCGACTTTCTTAACTGCATTCTATAAAAACTACACCTTATCAGCTATAAAACTTTTCAGACTTTCTATCAAAGATTAGGTATCAACTATATGGCCAGGAGGACTTTTGGAAAGTGATTTTTATGCCAACTATATATTGAATGTCACAGGAGAATTTATTTAATACTAAATTACTTACGCATTCTTCAGATAGTTGAGCACATCCGTGAGGACGCGTGGTGAGACGTAGACTCTGTTTCGGTACTGGTCGAGGATCTTGAGGAGCACCTCCAGCACGCCCTGGCTAAACGTGGGCAGATACCACTCTGCGAATTTTTGGTATTTTTCACTAACCACATTGCTGGGACTGCCATAACTAAATTTATATTTTTTTTATAGTTATCTAGACTATGAATATAGAAAATGCCGTCAACGTACCGCTCAAACATGCGAACCATAATGTGCAGGGCCCACTTCTTCGTCTTCCAGTAGGGGAACTCCGTTCGCTCGTCATCGTCCAGGTGCGAGCTATCGGGCACTGCGCGATCAGCCACCTGACGACAGATCTCCATCCACTGCGAGAAGATCTCCTTGGTAATGAGGTCCAGTGGAAGGGTGTATTGCGTGAGAGCATAGTAGATCTTGAGAACTTGCTTTTGTAGCAGCACAGATTGCTCGGACTGCTCTGCCAGCAGTCGAACCATCAGCTGGTAGATCATGGGCAGCAGTAGGTTCATTGCCTCGTTTAGCGGCGTCCTCTCCTCATGCCGCTTGTACTCGTAGGTCTTGACCAGTTGGTACATGGTCACCAAAGCTCCGTTCCAGCCGTTGACATCCTGGTTTTGCAGATAGATGCTGATACTGTCCACCACCTGTGGCCAGCGTCCGGGGAAATCACTTTTAATGATGTGATTGACGCAGACGGACAACTGTACCCTGTGTACAAAACGAAATTAGCTTATCCCTGGATAGGATTTTCCATGAATGTACCCACCTAATCAGCTCGGGGGCGTGCACAATAGCATCTACAATAGCGCTACGGATCATAGCCCGATCCTGTTCGTGTATAGAGAAGGGTATTGGCTCTCCAGGCTTGGCCTCGTGGTCCGACCAGCTGCTGTTGATCAGATTCTTGAGGTAGACAGCACCGGCCTGTCGCACCGGCTGTTCCACCGTCGTTTGCATAACGATCTGCAGTATGGTGGGCACAAATCCGATGATTTTGTGTATCTGTGGGGGTTTTAATGTATAGAAATAAATAGAATGGATATGTTTACACAGCTGTTTGGGGTGGGGTTAAATTTGAATTGGTCAAAGAATAAATGGCAGAAGCACTTTAAATTCCGTTCACAGAGCTCAATTAATATGGAGGAGGGAGCCAAGAACAACTGCTGGCCATAAGCGCTGATAAAGTTAATTGACAACAGGGGGGTTGGTGGGTGGCGATTGGGAGGGGCATGCAAATCGTTAGATGCTGACTCAGTCGTAATGAGCATGCCTCTACAGTGGGGCCAAAGCAATTGGTTAGTGGGGTGGGGTCTAATTAGACTGGCCGCTCTGATTGCCCACATTTAATTCCAAGGGAATTGCGTAAGCTTCAATCAAAGGGCATTCCGACAATATTTCGAAAGTCTCAATTAAATATTTATTAACAATTCAGTGGATTTCCGGAGAATCAAGCGAAACCCGCAATAAATATGTACATATATACAAATATATATAGCATACACATGTAGGTGCCCCAAAGATATCGACTTGTTGCCTCTGGGGCAACAACATAGAAGTCGGGATAATGGTAAACACATAGAGGGCAAACTTTTTGACCGATATCGGCTTACACTATCCACACCCACACACTTGTACAACGACAAGAGTGATGGAGTGTGGGAACGAGGGAGGTTAAAAGCGAACAATTAAAAAAGCACATGGTTTATAGGCGATGGCGCCACCTCCAAGACCTTTCGAATTCAAGTGCAGGCGTTTATTTTTGGGGACAAACTCACCTGGGCCAGTTGATCCTCGGCCGCCTTGCGCTGCTCCGGATTCGGATCAATAGTTGCGCGCAACAGTTCCGTGAGTTTTTGTGCCTCCATTTTTGCTACTTTTGCCTGATTCCACGTTTCGCCGGTCTTTCTGCTGCACCTCGTCGTTTGGCGGTCACCTTGTGCCCACTGTGCACCCGCTGTTCTTGCCTTTATAAAGTCCTTGGTTTATGCTAGCCGCACGAGTGGCTCCAATGTGGGGGCCAAATTGCAAATCTCTTTTCCGGAGGAAAAAACGTGGAAAAGGCTCCACACACGCACACACACACCGCCGAAATTCGCGAGACGAACGAAGCGTAGAAGAAGAAGAAACCGCGCCTGCATGTGTTGACTAACGCCGCAGTATATGGGGCCCTACAGGGCTACGTATTTTCGCCGGTAACAATTTAGCGAAAAATTCGAGCAAAGATTTTGTCTCGGAAAATCTAGGCGATATTTCTAGATAGACCACTTGCTTTATAAGGTAAACGTGCAACTATATTTAAAGGCTTAAAAAACACTGACTTCTCACAATTCCCGATAAATTGCCATTCAAGTTGCATGGCCAATCGATTGTTGCAGCCCTGGCAGCTGCTAGTACGTGAACACGCGAATGTGTGTGTGACGAAGAGCAAAGTGACACATAGTTGGAGGTGTGGTTGAAAATATATAGAAATCTGGGCTTATCTGCAACTGAAAGGAACTGAAATTTGTGTCAAAGGCGAGCGAGGATCGCAACTGAAGAGCTTTAACTAGCAGCAAGGCAAAAGGACGAGCAGCGACCATGGCAGGCAGGCTACCGGCATGCGTAATCGATGTGGGCACCGGGTGAGTTTTTGGTTTCGATTGCCCGTGGGGGTCTCCAATTGGACGTAAAGGAGGTCGACTGACTAACACTCTACTTGCCTGCACATCCATCAGCTACTCCAAACTGGGCTTTGCCGGGAATAAGGAGCCGCAGTTCATTATTCCCTCGGCGATTGCCATCAAGGAGTCGGCGCGAGTGGGAGATACCAACACACGTCGCATCACAAAGGGCATCGAGGACCTGGACTTCTTCATCGGCGATGAGGCCTTCGATGCCACCGGCTACTCCATTAAGGTATGCTCTTGTATCTATGGCCATTAAGCAACCGACATATTTATCATGGCATTCCAATAGTATCCGGTGCGTCATGGTCTGGTGGAGGACTGGGACTTGATGGAGCGCTTTCTAGAGCAGTGCGTCTTCAAGTATCTGCGAGCCGAGCCTGAGGATCACTACTTCCTGCTGACTGAGCCGCCGCTAAATACGCCCGAAAATCGGGAGTACACCGCGGAGATAATGTTTGAGACGTTCAACGTTCCTGGTCTGTACATCGCCGTCCAGGCGGTGCTTGCCCTAGCCGCCAGTTGGGCCTCCCGGTCGGCTGAGGAGCGTACCCTCACAGGCATCGTGGTGGACAGCGGCGATGGAGTGACGCACGTCATACCCGTGGTAAGTAGCACAGATCTTATCTTATCAGCAGAGTTGGGTTTGCACTGGATTCGGTAAAAACTGTTTGGAAAGAGAACACAAAACCGAAACAGTAGTCGAATTTATTAAATTAATCAATTCCACATTCTGAGGCTAAGATAAAATAGCGTATTAGTTATAACCATATTAATATATTAAGATGTTTTTAATTTCTAGGCCGAGGGCTACGTAATCGGCTCCTGCATCAAGCACATTCCCATCGCGGGCCGCAACATCACCTCGTTCATCCAGAGCCTGCTGCGCGAACGGGAGGTGGGCATTCCGCCGGAACAGAGCCTCGAGACTGCCAAAGCGATCAAGGAGAAGCACTGCTACATCTGTCCCGATATCGCCAAAGAATTTGCCAAGTATGACACGGAGCCGGGCAAGTGGATACGCAACTTTAGCGGCGTGAACACGGTAACCAAGGCGCCGTTCAATGTGGACGTGGGCTACGAGCGATTCCTGGGACCCGAGATCTTCTTCCATCCCGAGTTCTCAAACCCCGACTTTACCATTCCACTGTCGGAAATAGTGGATAATGTCATCCAAAACTGCCCAATCGATGTGCGGCGTCCTCTATACAATAACATTGTTCTGAGCGGTGGATCCACGATGTTCAAGGACTTCGGCAGGAGGTTGCAACGAGATATCAAGCGATCGGTGGACACACGTCTCCGGATCAGCGAGAATTTGTCCGAGGGACGCATTAAGGTGGGTTATATCGCAGCTGCTAATGAGTCATATTTCTAACTTTGATTATTTTTGATACAGCCAAAACCCATTGATGTTCAGGTGATTACGCACCACATGCAGAGGTACGCCGTGTGGTTTGGAGGCAGCATGTTGGCTTCAACGGTGAGTTATAGTGGCTTAGGATCTGTAAAATCCTTATCTTTATCTCTATCTTAATATTCTTTCCATTTCTAGCCCGAGTTCTATCAGGTGTGTCACACGAAGGCTGCCTACGAGGAGTATGGCCCCAGCATTTGCCGTCACAATCCCGTCTTTGGCACCATGACATAATTGATCCGATCCAATCGGCTTGCAGCAGTTATTTTTGATTTATTTTTCCATTTAAAATTTGATTTATTCTCCAACTATATATATATATATACATTGCGATTCGGTATTCCACGCTAAAGTATTAGTAATTATTCTTTTCTATATGTGTTTAGCTATTAACTTTGTGTAAATCAGTTTCGTTCTGTTTAATTTCGTGTGATTTTGTTAGGCTAACTATAAAGCAACAACTCCGATGTCTGCCAGTTCAACCCCTATCTAAGGTGCATTATTTCTAGAAGTCGACTTTTATACCATACTCAAACACGATCACACACAGTCACACCGATCTAAGCTCTTGGAGAAATCCCGGCTCCTACACACATTTAAATACGAAAACGCTCTACTTGTCATAGAAATATTTATAATTGCAATAACTGCAACCAATTCAAACACTGAATGAACAAAAAAGGAAAAACGAAAAGAAATATTGATGAGAAATCTGTTTGTTATATTGATAAGCGTAATTAAAAAGGCATTAAATAAATCAATAAAACATTCTTTAAGCTCAAACACTTTCGTCGCTTTTGATCTAAAGCTTTTACTGGAAAATTTTATTCAATGCATAAGTTACATATACATTTATTTTTTTTATGTGTTCAAATTGCTCTATGTATTGTATATTTTAATTTTGTGACGGTGTCGCTTAGCTGAGGAAATAGCAAAAGGTGGTTTCCAAAAAACATGTTCCGAGCTACAAGTCCGAAAAAACTTCGTTATGCGTCACGTAATTGACAAACTGACTAGTCAATGTAGTCACTGGAGCCCTCCTCCTCGTCGTTGCTGCTCGTGGATTGTGCCGCCGCCGTTTCCGGCGAACGCAAGTGCTCTGCAATCCGGAAGTTTTGCAGGAAGTCTCGCATCGCGTCCATCATTAGCGTTAATGACTGCTGCAAACCAGCTTCTGCAATATTGTTGGAGGAGAAGTGTAACTACGATATTCCATAGCGATTCTTTTGGAATTTCGGCAAAATTTTAGTTTAGATTTTTGACGATTTTAAGAATGGGAAACAAAATATCACTTTTAGCCAAGTTATTAAACGAAAGCTACAGCTTTAATACAATTTCGGGATATAAACGTAATTAAGCAAAGCCCAAATACAACCAGCGAAAAATATTCTATGATTCATGCTCTGTTACGAAACGGGGCGACAAAATTATATTAGGTATTATCCCTTGATATTTTTAATGATTAAATGCTCATACGAACCTTCTCCTTCGCCAGCTACGCCGGCAGCTCCTTGTTCAATGCCCGCTTCTATGTTAGCATCGCCTGCAGCTGCTCCCACACCTGCTGCTGGTGCTGCTCCTCCTTCTTGGAGCTGAGCATTTGCTGCCAGGTTGTTGATGTTAAATGAAGGCAAGAGCGATTGAAAGAACATAGACACAGAATTGTTCGTGTTCGTTGTGGGGCTGCTGCTTGACGAGGATTTTCTGCAAGTACTGGGTTTTGGAATTTACTAACTTCGGGATTCGAACGACCTACCGCTGATAGCAGTTGACGCTGTTCGGTGGTGGCAGTGGATCATAGGTCATAATGGCTTGCTTCTCCTTGGACACGAAGACCGCCAGTGGAACTTTCTCCTTGTAATCGGAGAGTATGACATGTCGAAGAATGGGCCTTGGTGGTGTTCCACTATATCGCAGTGATCGCTTCTCCTTGTACTCATTGACCAGGGGATCCTTACTATCAATGCGATCTAACACTATGTTCACGTTGGATTCCAACCAGGGTAGCACCTCGTTCTGACGCCAAACGACTCTTGCACGGCACACATACAGGCACACCAGCTGGTGCAGGGCTGGCGATTGACTGGTGAACAAGATAAGGCATTAAATTCCATTCCACTAATCATTCAAGGAGATAAGACTCCACTTACTTGCCCGACACATCCGCAAAGAAGTACGATGAGGCCAGCACCCTCTTGTCCGTTTGCACCGACATCTCGTCCAAAAGAGGACGCAGAACACCCGGGAACATTAGCAGGGCGTATTGCAGTGCCTGGTTAGAGCGTTCACAAGCGCCATAGAGCGTGTGTAGAGCCAAAGCATATGAGTAGGCCATATTGGGCAGCTGATTGAGGTTCCTCGCGGCGTTATACTTTTCATAGAACTCTACCAGCCATTCAAACTGCTTGCTGCGCAAGGCATAGTAGTCAATGACTAGAATCATGGCAAGGGGATCAGTGTCTGGCTGAAGACTCAGCAGCAGTTTGGAAATCTCGAAGGCGGTGCGGCTGCAAGCTCGTTCCTCCAGATACTGCGCGTGCTTAAACAGCACGATGTAGAAGGATCGATTCTCCTGTCTCCGGTAGTCCAGTCGGCAGTTGCCCGACGTCAAACTGAAGTTGATGTGCAGCGACGATTCCAGAAGGAGAAGGGCGCGCTCAAGGAGTTCGGAGGCCAAGGAAAAGTCTTCGGTCATCTTGCATACTTCGCTAAGTTGAACCAAGGAATCGACATGATAGGGGCAGCGTTTGATAAGTGTGATCAGAAATTCGGAGTCAATGCGCTCAAGTGCAGAAAGGAACATTTGCTGCACTCCCTGGTAGTATTGGCTATGCTCGAAGGCAAACCATTGAACGTCCGCTCCATTATCTGTGATAGACTTGGAGGACACCGATGGTGAGTCTGGGGCGGGCAGCAGCTTCATCGTGATGGTGTTTTTGGTCAGTGGCGGCCACGAATCCTTGGCGGTCACCATATAGGTGGACTTCAGAGTGGGCTTCTGCCTACCACGCTTGGTTCTAAAAGAAAGTTTGCTTCAATGGAAGTTCTTAGCCCAGGGACTCCAAACTTACTCCACTTTTACCACCCGCTTGCCAAAAGTGCGACGCATCTCGTTCTGTGGATTTAGGTGGCGCAGCTCTACGGCCAGCAGTTTCTTGGTGGCAGTAGTCCCGGTGGCAGCCGATACCAACTGTTTCGCTGACTGTCTGGGCACCGCATCGTAGACCTTGCCAAGGAGGGGATCCACCTTCTCAAAGTACTTGTCCTGACGCTCGTTATCCTCGCTGCTGATGTGATTCCCACTAGACTTGGTCTTCTTCTTGCGCTTCTTTTTCTTCTTTTTAGCCGCACTGGCAGTTGCATTGGGCAGTGCAGCAGACGGATGCTCCGTTTCATTGTCATCTTCTTTGAACTCACTCTCCGAGAGACTCAAGTCGGCTTGATTGAGCTGGAAAATTTGTGGGAACGGAGGATTACGTAGTTCATTCGGTGATGAGCTGGCTATTTTTTTAAAAGCGGCCTACCAAATCGAATGGATTAAGGTGCGATTTTCGGTCGCGTTGCATATCGCTGTCCTCCAGTTCATCATTGTCGCTCAGCTCCTCGCAGTCCTCGTCATCAGGCGGTGGCGCCAGCTTGTCAGCTTCGCCCTGCAGCTTCTTCAGCATACGCGCAGACATCCTTCAAGTGTCCTTATACCCCTTAGCCGGAATTCTATTTAATTTCGTCGCAAAATACGTGTGTATTTCGCTGTTTTTTTTTCTTCACCACATTCGCTTTCGCACGGCTGCAGGGTTGCCGAGCTCTGTGGCCACGCGCGCTTCACAGCACTGGCCTGGACAGGTGGTCCCAACTTGGCGGGAATTGAAAAAGCAATTCTAAATTTTAGCAAGTGCTTTACACGATTTTCAACTTACACTAGCTTAAACGCCTTGACAGTAGAAGTTGGATCAAACTTGACGTGTTATTCACAGAAATTCAAAAAGGTACAGTTTTTTGTCTCTTAATGAAACAAAATTGGAAATATTTCCGGTTGCATTTCAAAATGTCTTGAAATAATTAATTTTTATTGGACTTTTTCTATATTAAACATTTACTTCTAGAATACGTATATATTACATGATTTATTCGTATCCGAGCATAAACAAATTTTCGAGGAGTATAGAATTGACAACCAAAAAGTCCTTTATTGACAAAAAATTTTCGTACAATTTCGGTGCAATTTACTGCCTTCTGTTCTTAAAGCTGCCATGATAAGGAATTTACAAATGAGTCTTGCCATAATAGGCGCCTGCGACAGCGGCCAGTATAATGACTATTATGGTGGCCATGTAAAAGAAAGTGCGTCCAATCGCCTGGTCACGCAAGCTTTCGATCTGGTCTGTGAGGACCACATGCTCGTCCTCCAGCATGCTGACTTGCTTGAGCAACTTGGCCATTGGCTCACTGACTTCCTGGGCATCAAAATGGACCTCCCCGTCCTTGTTGTCCGTGGACAATGCAGCTGAACCTCCCGCTTGACGGAAATCGTCCTGCTTCGAAGGGACCAGCTCACATTTGATCTTCGTGTCCCAAGTTTCATTCGGGTTCTGCATCTTCCAGAACTCCTGCATATCGGTTATGTCACCAGTCACCTCGGCGGCCATGAGAAGGAACTTATGACGCTTCTGTATCTGCTCCTGCAGAATTGGCTGCATATAGATGTCCACGCTGACCTTCTGCTCGGGCGCCAGGACTCCGATGTTGGGGCGCACGTAAAAAAGTTTCGGAGTGGTGGTCTTCATCTTGAAGGCCATTCGCTGGGTCTGACTGGTGTTCCTGATGACCAGCTTCCTGCTCACCGAGCGGTTGAATGGTCCCTCAAAGACGAGCACTTCGCTCGGGTCTAGCGCAAGTTTGCTCTCGGTATTGTCGGACATATTGGAATATGTTTATTTATTTATTTTTTTTTTTATTCTTTTATTTCTCGAAAAATCGGAAGCGATACGAACTGGAACCGACTATGACCAATATATGAAAAATATGGTACCAAATGAACACGTTCCTTGACAATGCCGTAATGAAAATGAAAATGACAGAAAAAGAAATACGAACCTTACTTGACTTTCCATTTCATGGCTGAATTTAGTTCACATATTTCTTGATTTCTTATAAATTTAACTTTTTTGGTGTGGACACACTGGTCGGTTTTGAAAGTCATATGGGCAGACCACTATTGTAGATTGCACCTTTTAGCTTATATTGCTTAAATGAATGTCTTAAAAGCTATATTTTTGGCTAATTCAATAAATTATATACAAACCTGTCTTTAAATATTGTTCAAAAACTTTTTAGAACTTTTTGCAAATTGTACTTCTGTGTATTTGTAAGTTCAAGATGTTTAGATAACAACATGATTTTGAGTTTCAGTTCGATCGTTTTATTTGTTTTTTTATTAAATATTTACAAAAATTCGATACGTGTTTTGTGGCTGAGTGTGTGTCAGGTGGGGGGTGGTCCATCATTTACCAAAATATCATGCGCCCGGCATTGGGGGAGGTGGCCTTGGACAGAATGATGCCCGAAAGTTCCTCGTCCTCCATTTCGTTGCTGTTTTGAGTGGGAGGAGGTATGGGTAAGATACAAATTAAAAAATGTTTGACAGGACTCTTTCGATTTATGCAATTATATATACACGTTTATTGGTATCGCTATTTGCTTTGATTGCTTTCTTTTTTTTTAGTTGCTTGCTTGGTAATAAATAACAATGAATGTTGGTTGTCGAGACGGCGGATGTTGAGTGTGGGCATCTATATTGATCTCACGGGTGCGATGATGGGTTTTTCGAAATCGAAATCGATTCGATTTGGTGGGTGGGTGCTTTTGTGGGCGGGTGCAGTACAACAGGCACAACGATAACAACAGTTACAACGGATTGCGGTAGCCAATTTCGCTTTTATGGTCTACAAAAAAGTCCGGATATAGAGAAAGAAAGAGGGAAGAAATAAAAGTGATAAGATATATACAAATAAAACATTTCGAATTCCATTAGAGGTACAAACACAAAATCCAAATGCAGAACGCAATACAAACATTGAACAAAACGTATAATATCGGTACATGCGATTGATGATATAGTATGGACTGATTAAGCAGGGGAACAGGGCTAAATAGGGCCAATAATACACATTTCGTTTGAATTAAGTCACATTTTATTTCCGTTTTTTATGTATGTATTTCGATTTTTTCGGCTTTCGTATTTAACTTTAGGCACTATTTAAATATTAAATATATATTGCAAAAATCAATAAAAATATGCCTTAAAAACTCCTGCGCTAAAAATTAGGTTTGTACAGCATGTTTTGTTGTAAAAATTTTGCATTAAGTAAATTTCGATTATACGTAGTTTAAATATCACTTATGTAAATATTTTCGTTTTAAGCCACACGGGTTAATTTCAAATTTTGCAGTTTTTAGTTTACGTTTTGCGGACGGTTACAAGAACATGTTGCATTCGCGAGAAATGTACAAAGTTTTAAACATATTATTTATAAATAGCATTTTAAATATAGAGTGTTTTCGTTTTCCAATGTATTTTTGTTTCTTGTAGTGTTTAGAATTAGTTGGTTTCTGTTTTGTGTTCTATAAATTAGGTTTCGTATTTATGCAGTCGTTAATTGTATTTTTCTTTTTATAAATTAGTTTTCGCAATTTAAATTCGCTTACTTATTTTTCAATAAAAAAATAATTATCAAAATCAACAACTAATCACAAGGCAAATAGAGTTTGAAGATATAGAAATTGGCGGGGGATGGCGTTCGTATATATTGTTTTTTGGGCAACGCAGGCGAGTTTTAGTGGATGCTTAGCGAAACGAGTCAACGAGTGGCGAGTAAAAATAGCGAACGAGTACCAACACCAGAGAAAGAGAAGTAGAGTCAACGAGTGGAGGTAGAAAGGTTGTAAGGGCCCCAGGGGGTGGATAAATGCGTGATTGGATGAGATGAGATTCTTTTTAGATGGCACAAATGCAGCGAGTGGCGAGAAACGGGTTAACAGGCACTTAGTGGGCGAGTGGCGAGTAACTAGAAGCACCTTTTCACAATCTGATTTCTTTCGAAGTAAACAACTGAATACTTTTATCCAAAGCGAAACCAGTTAAATTTAAATGAAGCAACTTATTGGTGAAATCAGATCGTGAAATGATGTATAATAGTAATATGGAGCAGATAGCGAGTGACGAGCGACGAGTGTGGACATTGAGTCCCGGTCCATCTCGTTTCTCCGCCTCCTCGTTATGGCTTACTTTTTTATCAGCGAGCGGACCTTCTTCATCGTTCGATTAAATATCGTTTTGTTGTTTCCTCCGGCACTAAAGTTGGAGCCCAGTGAGGAGTTGGAGGTCTTGTTGCTGGTCAAACTGGCTCCCCGATGAACCGAGGCAGATGCCCTCTGTTGGTTGCCATGTCGCAGACATTCTTCTGGCTGATCCTCCCGCTCGCTTTCCGTCGCACTCACACCCTCGGGACTCTGGCGTTCCCTTACCCTTTCCATCGCTGGTTGTGGAGGTCTTTCGGGTGTGGGGGATTTCGAGGAGGAGCTGGTGTCCCTTCGTTGGGGCTGCGGGGTCATTGGAATGGCCAGGTTTTGCATACTCTGCGTTCCATCTGCGAGATCGCTACTCGGTGGAAGCAGCTCTGCTAAAGTCTGTTTGCTGAGAATATGGTCTAGACTTCGGGACTTTCTGTGCTGCTGTACATTTCCCGGTGGAGATAAAGTATGCTTATCACGCCGGGTCACCGAGTCATTGAGGGCGGCATCCGTCACCTCTTCTTCGGGCTGCAGAGTGCTTGTGGAACTGGCGTTCGTTAGAGCTGTACTTCCTGCTGTCACCTTGGCCGCAGCTGCTGCTATTCTTTGCTCTGGAGTTGAGCCCGCCTGATCTAGAAGCCCATCCACACTGTGCGATCGATAGCCACTGCCCATGCCGGAACCAGATCCATGACCTAATCCCGCGGCGGAACTTCTCCGCGGAGGCAGATACGCCAACGGCATCATATTCTGCATGGACGCGGAACCCGCTCCAGTTTTGTGGAGCAGGGCTGCTTGTTGGGTGCGATACGGGGTGAGGATCTGGGAGCGTTTCGTGGGCGCCCGAGAATAACCACTCAACTGCGAGGTGCTGCCCCTTTGGCGGGCCGGTGAGGGAGATTGGCGGTACCTATTTGCCTGGTGATTAGCTGCGCATGAGACGGCGTTTCAAGCGATTTCGAGTGTGTGGCAATCAGAATTAAATCAATTATTAATTGGTAAGAGTAAAGAGTAATGGGTAGTGTAGTTGTAATGGGTTGCTTGAGTTGAGTGAGAAAGTAGTGGGTGTATGGGTGGGGGTAGAAAGTGAGAGAGAGTTGTACTAGAGAGTGTGACTTGAGGTTCTCTGCTTAAGCCTAGAACATATTCGAGTTGGCTAGCTCTGTAAATCGTTAGCATAACTTGGCTCACTCTACGCTGGAGCCGCTGGGGGACTCTGGTTAGAGCTTGAGCTTGAATTTGAGTTGGGAGTAGAAGAAGTAGTAGATGTAGTACTCGTTGGCCCACCTTGTCCGCTGCCATTGGCCGCCACCATCAGGCCATCCACCACACTGCCCGTAACGCCGCCACCACCTCCTCCTCCAGTTCCTGCTCCTGATCCGGCGCCTGCTCCTCCGCTCTGGTAGTCGGAGTCGTTGCTGTGCATTCTTTGGTATGAGACCGAACCGGGGGTGCCGGGCACCATCGCCGCAATGCGATCGATATTCTTTTCGCCGCGCAAAAATCTGCCGCATCAGAAGAATGGGAATCGTTTAAGTGTTTAGTTGTGAAGTATTCTGGGTTATTCAGGCTTAAGGTAATCGGTAATGGAGTTATCCATCGTCCTAGTCCCAGGCTAATCCAGATCTAAATGCGTCGCTTAATATACCTTTCGAGCTTATCGATGCATGCGTCCTGGTAGTCGTGGATCCAATTAACACCGTTAAAATGGGCCACACTGCGCATGTCCTCGGGAAGTCGCTCCACTTCGGGCCAATCGAATTGCTGGTCTATGATGGGTATAATGTTGCAGTTCGAGTTCAGGGCAGCCACGATTTCCTGCGAAACGATTATTCCCTTATGAGTACCTATTGGTTAAAGGTCGATCCGCAAATGCGGTACTCACGCGATGCACCCAGTCCTTGCAGTCCTCGTCGTTAATGCAGCGGTGCAGGGCATCGGGCGTTAATACTAAGACAAAGTTCTTTGCCTGTCGAATACTGTTCAATAGGCCGTTGTCAAATTTGCCCGCCTCCAGGCGCTCCACGTCGATGAAAACGGAGAAACCACGCAGCTGCAGGTGCACCTGTAACGAATGGGATCTTGTAAGTGGTAATTCCCTTTTCAAGCACATTAAGTATACGCACCTTGAGAAGACTGGCTAGTTGGGAGCCGTTTGATCGCCTATAACTAACGAAAACATCTAACGTCTTGGCCATGTTCTCCTCCGACGAGCTGGGCAGCGAATTCTCCAAGTTTTTGACCGCATTGAGAATTCTCAGACGATGGATCGAGTTGTGGATACCACACTCCGTCATCAGCATATCCTCATTGACATGCGGCAGTGCACACTTGTCGATTCCAGCATTCAGCATGGCATACGTGTAGGTGCAGTAATCAGTACCGATCTCCGAGAGAAATTGGTGCATCTTGGCCGTGTCCTTGGACGAGTAGTCAGCCATCCGCTTGAGATTTTGCAGCTCGCGTTCAAAACGCTTTAGCAGTATTCCATTACCGATTCCAATATCAGCGCGGAGGTTATCCTGATTGAGCTTCAATAAAAGATCCCCGTCCACCTGGGACTCGTTGAACTTGTCGATGTAGTCATTGAAGCCGATTTGCTTCACCCACTCCTGCACATCCTCCACGGACCACAAGGGAACCTGTTGGGACAGCTTGTGAGGCACTGTCTCTCCAATCAATCTCAGAGCCTGAGCGGCGAACTTGGATGCAATGGCGTTTGGACAGCTGGCCACATTTTTCAAAGCTTCAATAGCGTTGATCTCCCGGAAGATGTCTGTGTTACCCTGCTCCCTCTTGATGCCCGCCTCCATGCAAAAATGGAAGGCAGCCAGATTGCGGGCCTCTTCGCGATTGGAACTCAAAACCGGAACCAATCTCTTAAGCCAATGTTTGCTTTGCCCGTGGGCATGTGCCAGATTGGATCTCGCAAAGGCCGAGGGGTCGTGGGAGGTGACAAAGGGTTCCACCAAATCCAAGCATCCAGACTTCAGCACCTCGGCTTCAATCTCCTTGTTGGCTACCAGCACTGCAATGGCCAGGCAGGCATAGTACTTGATGTTATCGTCGTTGTGGAAGGCCAATGGGAACAACCACATGGGCACCTTGCGCAGGATCATCTCCTCCTGGTTCTCGGCTCCACCATACAGAGATAAATTCGCCAGTGCACTAGCGCAGTGTCGCAGAGTTTCCAAATCACTGGTGCGGCACTCGAAGAGCACGGCATCCAGACCTCCCAGCCGTATCACATCCGAACAGGTGCCCTCGGAGTGTTTGAACAGATGCTCCAGGATGCCAGTGCCCACGCGGGAGTGCTCCATATTGGAATTCTTTGTGCAGACACAGGCCACATTGACCACCTTATCGAGGCCATTATCCACCACATGTTTGCGGTTCTCGGTGGTTAGGCACTGCTCAAGAAGCTGTGCGGAGGAAAACTGGAGATCGGGCTTAACGCAGTTCTTCATGAGAAGATCGAGGCCGCCACTTTGGCGCAGGGAATTGCACAATGAGTAGCCCAGCTCGTGGCCATGTGTGGGCACTGCCCAAGCTCGACGAATGACTTCGTTGATCTTCTCCAGGTACTGGGACTTCTTGCCACCAACATCGTGGACGGTTATGGCACTACCACCTCGCTCATCTTCTTGCAGGGAGCTCACTATTGAGGTCAGCATGTTGGAATACTTGTTGATGGTCTGCTCGATCTCCTGCTGACCACTGCCTGCTGTCAGCGACTTGAGGTCATCCAACTTGAGATCGGCGAGCTTCAGCATCTGGCCATTCATCGCGGACATTTGCGAGGAGCTGGTGATCATGCTACTGCCGGTGCTGGAAACGCCCTTGTGCGACATCGAGTAGTTTGCCTGCGAGGCGGAGGATACATGTTTCTCCTGACTGATGATCCCGTTGGAGGTCATCGTCTGCGATTGCTGCGACTGGGATATCGCCTTCTTGTCCGCGGAGAAATTCTCACTTTGCACCGTAATACTGGAGGCCGCCACATTGTTGCTCGCCTGCTGTGTGATGTCGCCGGTGCGGAGTGAGAGGGCTTCCTGGATATTATGGTGAGGCGTTGAGTGGGAAAAGGATGAAGCAATTAGTAAGGATGCATAAAATATAAATCTTTCGATTTTATAATGCCATAACAACAGGTATGTACACTCATCAGGGGTCTTGGGGAAACAATCAATTGAATTGGGACATTAAAAACTGCCGGTATAACAGCTTTGAAACTGTTATACACAAGTTATACCTCGCTAGAAAGTATTAGACTGACGTATAGCCTCAATATATCCCTAAATCTAAACTAAAGCTTAACAAACGCGCCCCCATCTCTGTTATACCTTGCTCTGCTCCACCTCAATGGGAATTTCGCGTACATTTCTCATTTGATTGCAGTTGTGGTTATTGTTGTGATTGGGTGTTGTAATTGCTGAGTGGTTGGTGTTGTTGATGGGCGTTGGAGGTGGCAGTTGTGGTGGTAGTTGTTGTTGTTGCTGTGGTGGTGGTGGTGGCGACAGTGGGCAACTGGTAATTGGCTGTGGGGGCGGGTTAGAACTTTTACGTACTCTGGTGTGCGAACTAGAACTCGACGAGGATTGCGACGAGCACTGCGACGACGAAGAAGAGGAGGACGAGGATGAAGTGGAGGCAGCTGCACCAGACATTCTGGCAGCGGACGCAGTGGCCATGGTAGTGGCTGTCGTTGAACCCGCCACCACTTGAATGGGCTGCGGCGGTGGGGAGAGCGGTGCATTGATTCCAAATCTATTCGAGGGCGTGGCAACCGGCGGCGGGGATAATGGCATCTCCACAATGGGACTGGGCGATCGGGTGGGCGTGAAATCCGACTGACCGCTCGAACGGAAGATGCCCTTGCGAACGGGCCAGGGTGCCTGATTGGACATTGTTTCTCTCGCAAAGAGGTGGCAGGTATTTCAATGCCAAAGTCGGCTCGGTAGTTGCTGATTATTTCGTTCCGTATATAACTTGTGTATGTGTACTTTTATATGTGAATGCTGCTGTTTCGTCCGCGTATTTTTTGCCTGCTATATACTTGGTATTTTATTTATTTTCATTCACATAAAAATAGCGCACAAATTGGCTACGTCGACGTCGCCGTCACTTTCTCTGTGTGTGGTGTTGTTTCTCTATTTGTTTCAGTGTATTCGGGTGTTGTTGTGTTTTTTTTTGTATCTGTGTGTGACACTGACCGACAAATGGAACTTGTAATAATTCTACAGCTTGATGGTAATTAACAAGGCACTTGACACAGCTTCACTGTACAAAACGATGATTCTATTCACATTGCAGGGCATGAAATGACCGAATCGAACACTTGTTGAGCCAATTTTGCATATGGAATTGGGGAAACTTAACGAAGGCATTGGTAAAAGCTCACATAGCGTCGAAAGCGGTAGGCCATCTGTCTCTAGGTTTTCGACTATCCGTTTTTGATAGATACTTCTTTCCCTTTTCAAACTGATTTCATTAAGTTTTCATTCGTTCGGTTTTAACACATCCTTTGTGACCTTTAAGTGCGGTTTTCCTAAGATGAGTTTATTTCAATACACTTTTCTGTATAACCACTTGTTTTTTTTTAAATTGAATTTCACCACTGAGTCTATTCAGTTTGTAACAATTTCTATATTCGAAGGTCGGTTTCTATATCTTTCGTAGAGCGTTCCACCTGCGACAATATTGCCATTGGTAAACAAAATCGCTGTATGCTTATTTTGTGCTTTAATTAGGAAGTCTTTGTCACTTGCGCTCTATTTGTATTTAGTACGATCTAGCCACAGTCACACATCAGTTTCTTATATATGCAAATGATTATACGGTTCCGTTTTATTGTATAATTCAACTACATATATTTCGATTTGCCGAAACGCTCACGACGCTCGTCTGTCTGCTACTGAGGTCCGCCTATAGCTCTGAGGCGTTTTATTCAAAATAATTTCGAAAATAAAATAAAGAGAGCACATCGGTGTTGTTTTTGCCATAGAACATACGAAAATTCGGAGCGTTAACTCGTGGGAAATAAATCAAAAATAAGGGAGAAGATTGAGGATGAGGGTGTATGTAGTACGACTTCTATACGATTCTTCTCCCATTCTCCATTCCACTTCTCGAAAATAATTTTGTGCGTGCCGTTCCATGCGATTCTTGCAATTGACGCAAATGTCCAAAGACTATTTGGATTATTCGCCAATCCATATCAAAGTATTTTTATTGGATTTTTTATGAATGTTTGAACCCAGGCACTTGTTGGTGGAACATGGAGCGTGACCGTCTGTCTGTTTGCCTTATATTTTGGCGGAGGGCCAAGCAAAAGCAGCCCATCTAATTGATGCCCTCGTGTGAGATTTTATATATCTTTCTATGGATTGAGATGGTATATATCCAGTAAGGGGGATCTGACTTCAATGGACGACGTGTTGATGGAGAGTTTTGTGATGAATATCATAAGTGGATTTTTTCAATGGCTCAAAATGAGATGCAAATGCAAATAATTCATATCTATAACACTGGAGAAGCTCCTTAAACCACATAAAACCTAAAACACCAATACTAATTATAGATATGAATTATTTGAGCCTATAAGTATACAAGTGCGCAATTTTCCCCCAATGATTGTACTTTTTCCCTGATCCACAAAAACAATCGACTATCCTTGACATTTACAATAGAAATTTCATTATCCAATCATAAAATAATTAAGTCTCAT
Source organism: Drosophila sechellia (assembly GCF_004382195.2). Taxonomy (NCBI): domain Eukaryota; kingdom Metazoa; phylum Arthropoda; class Insecta; order Diptera; family Drosophilidae; genus Drosophila; species Drosophila sechellia. The sequence goes on along the minus strand of NC_045951.1, from coordinate 7,932,017 downwards.
ATACATATGCAAATCCACAATGATGTAATGCAGCCGCTCCAAGTACTGATTAGATAAAATCTACTGTTGGAACTGTGTTTTTCCCCAAACTCTGACGATTTCAGGTAACCCTGGGTAACAGGTGTAATGGCGAAAAACTACAAACACAATTATATCATTCTGGGTCCTATTGTACCTGAACTCTTCGGAACATTCCGGTGGGCTTGTCCTGTTTGGATTTGCAATAGTTCCGGATGAATTTGGGGCTCCCGAGGAGCAGACACTTGTTAAGGAGCATTTCACATTACTTTCGCGTCGAATGTTGCCCGCTTTTCGGCGCCAGACAATCGATTTTCTTTGCTATGCGAGTAGAGTAAGCGGCAGTGGTTTTCGACTTGACGACTTTCACTTTGAGACAGTTTTCACCCAGAACTGGGATATTAACGCCTGGGCGCTGGTGTCCCTTATGCGACCTTAACATGCACGCGATGAACTCCCAACTGAAAGGAGTGTCACGGTCTAACAGTTAGCGAAAGCTTTTTAAAGGGGCTGACCACCCTTCGGTGGGAATAACTCCCCCGTTTTAGTGTGCCAAAAAGCTCCTAAAGAAAGCTTTTGTTTTTGGGTACCATTTTAGGCGGCGAGTTCATTGCCTGGTAATGCTAAAGGTTATTAGCTCTGATTTCCCCAGTGTCTAGAACATATTTTATAAAATCTCACCTTAATGACGGCTGCATTCTCCTCCGTTTTGACACCATCCATCTCCAATCGATTTCTCATCGCCGACGCACCCTTGCTTTCTTGATAGTCTATATCTCCGGCCTGCAAACGTTTCATCTCCGCCGAATTGCTGGTGGCCTGCTCGGAACTGAAGCCATCGGTGACCACCTTGGTCTTGGACTCGGTCTTCATGCTCTTCTCCTGAAACTTGATCGTGTCGATTGTCTTACTCGACCCGCTCAGCCCACTGGCACTCAGCTGGGCGGCGGTGGGATGGGTGAGATTGAGGCCGCTGCCAAAGTGGTTATGCGGGCAGTCGTCGTCATCCGGCAGGGTCACGATCACATTGCTGTCATCGTCGTCCACCAGGTTCTCGAACGAGGCGCGAAGTCTGTCGAGAGAAAATATTTGAGAAATGGGTTAACAAGCTGAAGCTCAAATACACAGACGCTTCTGAGGTCAGGGAATGTCCAATTAACGTCTTAATGTCATATGATATTAGAATATCTAAGGTATTACAAAGAATACTATGCGGCGATCGAGTAAATTCATAACTATTAATTTTCGGTGTAATTCTAAAGTTCAGAACCAGTTTTTAATTTATAAGATACACTTGGTTAGCATATGAAATAAGTTCCAGTTACCAACGACAACATCATAAGAATTTCCACAGCATGTGTCACTATCACTAATGATTGACTATCTAAATAGATAGGCAGAACTGAAGTTTGCGACTAGTCACTATTTAATTGTGGAAAATTCCGACTCCCCCCGAGGGCCACATAATGATCACTTACTTTTTTTGCAGCTGGGTGATTTTGTCCTGGCTACTGAGACCCCTGAGATCGTCGATTGACGGATGGGCGGATGTGAGTTTGGGTGCCAGCCGGCTCGTCGTCGTCGTCTGGGACATCGTGCTGGGGGCTGTGATCGCCGAGGCTGAGGTGGTGCTAATGGATCCAGGTCCGCCGGTGATCCGCTCCTTGGCCAGATCGTTGATTTCCGACATGGACTTCTGGATGTTTGTGAGATCGCGCTTGATTTCCGCCGCCTTCATCTCTGATGAGGTGGACAGAGCCTGGGTGGTTGAAGAGCTGGAGGATGAGGAGGTTATGTGGTGGTGCAGGCGCTGAGACTTCTTCTCCACCCGCGTCGTTGTGCTGCTGCTGCTGTTGACAACCTGCAGTGCAAACAACAGACGAATACAATTATAGAAAGTTGAGTTATTTTCTGCCTGAGACTCATAGGCGGAAAAATGCGAGGAATTTGTGGCGTACAGAGACATATTTTCCCCTCAGCTCTGTGCAAATATTATATAGATATTCGTATATGTATGTATTTTTGTGAATATGCTCTAACGTCTGGCGCTATCTGCACTCGCATTTTATGGGCCCGGGTGCTTAACTTGGTCTTTATAAATCAAATGAGCCATTTGTTTTGGGATCGACGTACAATATGTGCATGGAGCTTACCTATAAAAAAATATATGGATGGGCCTCACTATCTAAATTCCTCAATTGTGATAACTAACCAAATGCTTTATGGCACATGAAAAGAAATCTATTTGAATAGGGATTTGCCTTGAAAAAGGTTCGGCAAGCGTTACTTCATTGATCAGTTCTTAGATTGGTTATTAAAAGCCATTGACCCTAGGTCAGTAAACTTGGCGATGCTCTCATCAAGACTTAATTAGTTAGACATCACTTCCTAATAGTGTTGTGTCGTTCGTGAACGAACGAACTAAATTGAACTATTCACCAAACTGAACGAACGAACTAGGTCTGCCTTTATAGTTCAATATAGTTCGATAGTTCAATTTAGTTCACTTAGTTCAATATAGTTCACTTAGTTCACGTCGTTCATTTTGATCTCTTACCCTGATCGTTCGTTCGTTGTTCACTTAGTTCGATAGGTCGGTCTGAGTTCACTTAGTTCGATAGGTCGGTCTGAGTTCACTTAGTTCGATAGGTCGGTCTGAGTTCACTTAGTTCGATAGGTTGGTCTTAGTTCATTTAGTTCGAAAGTTCGCTTATCGAATAAGCTGATTAATTTTCGAATACATTTAAAACTACGGCTTACAAGTTTGTGCGTATCTATGGCTTCAAAACGAAAGCATAGCAAAGTTTGGAATTTCTTTGATTCAGTGGATGAGAAGAGTGCTAAATGCAAATACTGCAAAACTGTGCTTAGTGTGGCTGGTGGATCGCAAGGAAACTTATCGCGTCACCTTAAAAATAACCACCCAGCAGCTTTGGAGGAAACAAAGCGCCAAACCAATGAAAGCCGACAGGAAGCAAATGTAAACATAATATTTTGATTTATTCATTTAAGTAGGCTTACTAAATTCTTGATTTCTTTTAACATAGACTCCTCAGATAATTGGACCCCAACAGCAAGTAATAACTTCGTTCATTCAACGACCACCGGCTGCCGGGAAAGCTGAGAAAATTGATAGGCAACTAGTTCGTATGATTGCAAAAGGTCATCATGCATTGCGAATTGTAGAAGAGCCTGATTTCAAGCAGCTCATAGATGATGTGTCTAATTGCCCCGGATACAAGATGCCCACTCGAAAAACGCTGTCCAACGTGCTTCTTCCAAAGCTTCGGGACGAAATTGTTGGTAGCGTCAAAGAAAAAATGGAGCTGGCATCTGCAGTTTGTTTGACAACGGATTGTTGGACCTCTCTTGCAAATGAAAGTTATATTGCTGTTACAGCTCATTTTATTGAGAGTGAGGCAACTGTTATGAGCTCACATATGATTGCTCGCATGCAATTGAATAAATAATATTAATTTTCAATGACAGCATTGTATGAAATAAATTCATAACATTTTTTTTTTTTGAAGCACCTTTAAGCAAGTTTAAAAAATGAACGATTGAACTAAATGAACGACCTAGTTCATTGATTTTAAACGAACGAACGAACTTATTCCTCAAATTGAACTAGGATTACCCAACACTACTTCCTAATAGTATGTATTAATACTTATAATATATATTGATTTTATTCTCAGCTTTGACATTCATAACTTTCTAGGAAAAACCCAAGGAAGGCGATTTTCTATTTATGGTTTTGTTTGCTGAAAAGCCGCAGCTCGAAACGTTTTGACAAATGTTCGCGTATTATGAATCAAATCTAATTTTGGCCAGGTTTCTGGCGTCTGCCATCAAGAATTGAGCGAAGAAGAAGCCCCAAGAGTCAAACAAGTTGAACATTTGAACGTTGATATATACAAGTGTGTGGGCTGCGATCGGTTTTATAAGGCGTTCTTCTGGTTGGGCAATAAAACATGTGCACACACATAAATCGAGAGCGATTTGAATTGGCGTTACGCATACGACATGTTGGCCAAAGCGAACAGCAAACATTTCGCACCCCAGTCGGCTGACATAAACTTATCGGTAAGGTAACACATTCAAGTACCCCTGATCAATAAATATTTTTCCCTTACAAGTGCGCAGGGTGATGGAGTTTTGCTTGGACACGAAATCAAAAGATTAGATATCACTTGTGTTTCTTTTTTCCGCCGATTTCTGCGTCATTTACTAAATTATCACAATGATGTTTTGTTCGAGAATCGGTCGGACTAACCTTCGTAGATCGCTGGTTTTAGATCAGAGTTGGCAACTTCTTTGAAAACTCCGTCGACTTCAATTGAATTTCATATTACGTATACGCCTCCGTTTTGATAAAGCACTTAACTCGGACATATACATATAAACGTATGCGAGCGTTTATATGTCTGAATAATCAGGTTGGGATGAGGGGCTTATCAGACACAGACACACACGGCTGTAGAAAATATGTAAAAGTATATTTTCATATAGACTTTACTTTCTGCGCTACACAATTTTCAACTTGCAGGACTTTTACTTTTTTCACTCACTGACTTTTTCACTTTTCGTTGGTATTCTCTTTACTACTTTCGTTGTTCGTGGTGTGATTGGGTTTTATTTATTTGTGCAATACTGATAACAAAGAGAGTTCGTTTAATTGTTCGTTAATGGACAAAAAACCGACGATTCTTTGCTCATTGATTTCGTTTCGGTACTCGCATAGGAGAAAATTATTATAAAGTTAATTTGTATTATTTCTTCTTTTTTTTCGACGGCACACACGCTAGCAAAAAAGAACTACAGCAAAATTATTTCCGCCTCGGCTGAGTGTTTTTGCAATAGTATTTCTTGGATTTCTTAGCGCGGTGCTGGTTCGTTCGTTTCGTTAACTAAAATAAAAATGAGCGCCGAGCACGAAATTTCTAGCTCCACAGGCACGGGCAGCGTGGGAGCTTGGCAGCTCGAGAGCTTTTTCAGCGCGGTTGCGTCGCTGCCGGCGTCGTTATAAAGTGCGATCGACGAAATGCACTGAGCGAAAAAGTTAAGTTTGTATTCGGAAATACATAGATATAAAATAAAGGTGCTTTTTACATTTGCAATTAGGGAGCATAAGGCCATAAAATGCTAAGATAACGATGATTCAGTGACTATTTACTATACAATTCTCATGCTATGCAAATTTGAAAACAAATTTTGCAAATACTACAAACAAAGTTGCTCAAATTTGCGTTCCGTGTAAGAAGAGAGACAGTGAGTGAGGAACAGAGACAACTAAGCAGCTAAATGGCAACACATGGTTTAGCTTTTTAGCGTATGAGTTTTTGCGACAGAGGAATTCTAGGAAATCAAATTGTAAATACAAGTCTGTGCGGCTCTCCCCCAGCTTTTTTGTTGTTGGGTTCGTGTGTGTTTATGTTCGCCGTGTTTCCCTTCGCTTAATCTTTAATTTATGCCGTGAATAATTTGCATTTCCATAATTCAGGCTGCCAAGTCGGGTTCGATCCGCGTTTGTGTACGGATGTCTAAGCTTTTCAAGCTTGAGCTTCTCTAATTAACGAGTTCTCGGCTTGCGGTCGATTTGTAGTTCGTTCCTTCGGATTTTCTGACTCGAGATACTTTGTGATTGTATCTCTTTCTGCTCATTTCAATTTGCGATGTTTACTTTTCTGATTAGCACGCGACGTTTTATTGGGAGAGCGAGCTAAAGAGCTTTGTTTTGCTTTTATTTAGTATCTGAATAATTGAGTGCTAATATATGCATAATTATTCAGCAAATTTGCTTAGCCTTTATAATATTCTAATTATTATTGAGACCGTTGGGCTTGTCTAATAGAAATAAATGGGCTTTAAATGTATTTAAACAATATTATGGCACTGGTTTTATTGTTTGTTTGCTATTTTTATTTATTTATTTTGGCTTTAAGAAGATTCGATCCCACATTTCAGGTATTTGTTTTTCGCAACCTAAAGTTTGGGTAAAGATCTTAGACAAAGTAATTTCAAATCATATCCCGCGTCATGGCAGTTTATTCATTTGGTTTACCTCAACCATTTCTACGAAAGTCAAATCATATCGCAAAATTGGCTTGCTAACCATCTAAAATAAAGCTTATTTCCTGGGAAAACTTAAATTGGCATGCTACTCAAAGAGAACCAATTCGCCGAAGCAGTGTGAATTTGTGTTTTTTCTATTGAATGAATGAATTTGGCGCTTATATTATTATTATTATATGATCACAGCAAACTAACAGTAATCACATCGCAATGAAGATGCTTGTTGAACTTGGACCAGAAACACACCATCTCAGTCACAACCAGGATGTGCACAGATAAGCAAGTGAGCCGGCGAATTCAGCACGATTCACGAATAACAAATAGAGATCCGGGGAACGGGTGACCAATGGAACCAGCCGGAATTGGAAGCACTCTGCTCTGCTGACGTAGAATTCGATGGCGACGAAGTGTGCCGGCTGCCGGCAAGTGACTCAGCCTCCATTTAAAGCGAGTCAATAAGAGACCCCAAGAAGAAGACTGCGGAGAATTTGTTTTTGTTTGGATACCCTAGACTGTGTGGGGTACGTTCATTTTGGTGGTTCGTTTTAATTGCAAAAATAATAATTGCAAGAATTTAATAGAAATAGTATATTTGCAGCTCATTAAAGACAGGCTAGCCTTATGTGGATAATTAATTTAAAAGGAAATATAGTATGCAAGATGCATTTCATATTCTTCTTTCTGTTACAAGTTATATCCATTTTAAATATTTATTACTAATAATTTCAAACAACAAAAGATACATTAAGAGTATGTCGAATTCCATAACCCCGACAGTAGCAATCTATCTCATTTGCTTGTGTAAGGGACAAAACATTTGCGACAGTCATTGCAGCGCTTAACTAGCGCGCAAAATGTGTCATAAAATTATTACAAAAGCGAATTATTTCTCTGTCTAACTCATTATAAACTGTCAAGTTCTAATTTAGTAAATTAAATAAAGCGGGAATAAAGCTCGACCAGGTCAGGGGCTATTTTTAGGGGTATGAATGGTCAGGAGCATAGGAACTTTTCTATCAAAATCGATTTCCATCAGGTCAAAACTATTTCTATGTCTACAGATCAGATAGTGCGTGATATCAAAAATGTAAAATGTTGATGGACAATCCAAATAACAAATTGCAAATGGCTCAGTATCTATTTTTAGCGGATAAAAACTGTCGACTATTAGATTGCCAGCATTCTTATCGAAATGAAAGCGGGGAAAAAAAAAAAATGCAAAGATTAAAACGTGTGCTGGCTATGCAAATTCTAGTGAAAACCCAATTCTCGTATCTAATCTATTCGAATCGTAAAACCGAAGCATAAACAACTTGTTAACAGGTCATTAAAACGTTTAAAAAATATTTGCGGCACGTTTTGTACTGCCTTTTGCCGCAACTCTCCCCTCAACTAAATTGTTCAATAATTGTTTGAATGCTTATTTATGTAGCTACAACTCAATCAAGCCGGGCAAATAATAAATACGTGATTAATAAAACCGATTTTGTTTGCCCAGCAGCCAGAACGTCGCCAGCGGGGCTATGAAATACGAAAGGGTAATCTTATCATGACGAATGGTTTCCAATGCAAGGGCGTTGAGTTCATCATAGAACTGAGGATCGGTTATCAAGTGTTAACCTGTAGACTTATCGATGGAGCCGCACCACCGAAAGGTACTGGAGATTAGGGGGGTTCCTTAAGTAATGCGTTAAAAATAGCGGCATTATGCGAGCTCTACTAGATTCCAAACGGTTCACTTCAGATATCTGAGCTGATGACCACGGCTGCGTCAGATTCTATTTTGTCTAACCGGTGTTCCTGGTAAAGGTATGCCTAAATAATACTATCAGTAGGTAAAAACTAGGAAATAAGTGGCTTATCTCTTAAATATATTACTGCAAAAGTGATCCTCGCATTATTTATATATTATCGAAACCTACCTGTTGTGATGTGGATGTGGACTGGTGTGAGGTTTCCTTAAGACTACTGCATGAACTAGAGCTGGTGTTGATTTGCCTGCCATTCGCGATGCTGTGGTGTCCAGCACCACCCACTCCACCGCCCACCACGGATCCATTCAAGGTCGTTGGAGTTAGGGTGCTTATGGCGCTGCTACTGCCAAGTGGCTGCGGTGAGCTGTTCTTCTTGTGGAAATTCTCGATCAGCGAGGTGGGTGGACTCAGCACCCCACTTGGCGAGCTATCCGAGAAGTCTGTCATCTGTGGAGTTAACAAAAATAATTAAATTAAATTAAATAGTGGCAAAACATGTTTCTTGTATGTTAAAAGGTATAATACAACTGCATTGCCGACAAATCGCACATCTTCAATTCAAACGTCTTGCTGATAAGCAGCCAGCATACAGAAATTTTGGATTCCCCATGAAGTAATAAAATATTCATACAATTTATGTGCCATTAAAACACTTTATATGGTTAACACGTTCCATTCAATGAGATTTATGTGTTGTATTTATTGATTGGCTGTTTAAATGGGAATTCTTCAAATTGCATGCATCCATGACTTTTAATTAAGTATTTACTTGGAAGAATTTCTTTTTTCAGTTAAGTAGATTACCATAAATACACTTAGAATTACAAATTCACGGATCTTCACAACCAGGTGTGCCTACAATCAATATTTTTTGGTTACTTAATGCTGCAGCTTTAGATAAAACTAGGGCTGACCATGAAAAAACTGAACAAGGCCGTGAGTTTTAGCGGTTAGATAAATGGACTTTAAATGGATTTAAAACCGACAAGGCGCAGCATAAGTTCTGGTTGATTCGGTGGATTCAGGTTGATTTATATTCCCTGGTTTGCATTTGCGTGTTTTGCAATTACAAATTTGCATAAATACAATACGGTGATTTATCTGCGTTTGCTTGAAACGAAATTAATTTTTCTGCAATGCGATTTGTGAAATTCGATTGGCGCGTGGGTTGTGTTTATTACCATTTAAATCATACGACGGGTGTGTTTTGTAGTGTATTTTGCGTGTGGGAAGCACGAGACCATTTTTAGTAAATACAGCAGCGGTTATAATAATATCATCCGAAAGCAATAATGGGCATATTGGATGATTCATATCGCATTATTTGACATGCTTTATGAAATTTATTATAAATTAAAGAGCTACTATATTTGCATAAATTATAATTTCAATCAATAATTGCGCAATTCTTTCAAACGCGTAAACCGTTACCAAGCAAACCAGAGAGAAAGCTTAGCTCCAAGCTTTTTCGTTGTTTGCTGCTCAGCGGTAACTTGCGTATCTAACGCTCTATTCCGCTAGAAACCTCCCAACACTCATTCCACTCTCTTTGGAACTCGATATGCCGTGCCACTTACAACACTGCTTACTGCGCAGGGCTGGCATAATAAATCAGCTATCAGCTGGAGTAATTGGTTATTTTTTTGTTGTGCGCTGGCTGAAAGAAAAAATCGCAGAGCCAGTGTTTTGCTGCCGATTTAAACTCCGAAACACCAGCAAATAGTCGGCTACTTGCGGTGGAACCCACGGTAACGATGGTTCAAGTGGGCAAACGGATTTGCAACCTGCTTTTGCTGGCCACTGCGATGGCGTCAGCATATGCCGACGTCACAACGCAAAACGCTCTGTTGGGTGGAAGTAAGAAACACAAGGAGACCAGCCCCGATAATTCAGTTGGCGCTGCTATATCGCCCAATTTGGTGTGCCACAAGATGCTGAGGCACGTGTTCGAAAACGCCACGCCGCGGGATGAGCAGCAAGCGGGTGTGTTCGAGGAGTACAAGCCACCGCCGGATGCGGTGGAGCCCCTGGAGGAGGAGGCCTATCTTTGGAACTGCCTACAGGCTTGCTGCGAAAAGCCCCGGAATGGCAGCAGTGCCTGCAATGTGGTCCTCGTCTTTAAGGCCAAATGCTACCATATCCGATGCCAGAGCAACGAGGCCTGCTTGCCCAAGCTCAGGGTTCGGATGCCCAACGAAAAGGTTCAGATGGTACTGGTCAATCCACTGGGCGACGCCACCTGGCCACAGCTCCTCAAGGCGGAGGCAGCCAAACAGAATGCTGAGATTCTGCCATACGATGAAGCGGCTCTTAATTTCTGGAAGCAGCCCAGAAAGTTGAGCTACCTGGCTCGCAATCAGGTAATTGGATATTGGTTTCTCTCTATATTCCAGATTTTTATTAATCTTATAACATTTCCGTATAGGAAACCCCCGTTTATGAGGACGAAGATTTCCCATTGGCCGACAAGCGAATGAATCAAATGATCTTCCAACCCGACGAAAACGATGTTCTGGCCAACGAAGAGCTCGGTTACTACGATTCGAATGCCAAGTTTACCACCTGCGACATGGAGACACCTTGTCCACCACCGCAACAATGTGTACCACTACAGCCAAATGCCGTGCGAGGAGTGTGCACTTGTCCAGAAGGCTTTGTGTGGAATAAACAGAGGAAGTGCGTAATGGCAGCGGTTCCATATAGCTCATATCTCACCAGCAAGGAGGCAGGACAGCAAGAAGCGGCTGCTAGTGAGAACTCACCGGAGGTATCAGCGCCGCCTTTGAAGGCTGAGCAGAACAAGGATATCGTAGTCTCTGTAATGTCTAAGGAAGTTCGTTTGCCGGAGCAGGAGGTGACCCTAGCGGCGTTTACAGTTCCCGATGAGCAAACCAGCGATACCAAGTACAAATATCTTTGGACACTTATTTCACAACCCAAGGGTCCTATGAATGGCACTATTTCGGATCAGAGCAAATCGAAGGTTAAGCTATCGAATCTCTCGGAGGGACTGTATACTTTTAAAGTCACTGTAACTGGAGACAATGGAACCTTTGGTGAGGCAACTGCCAATGTTACAGTGCTTCCCGAGAATCGAATCAATCAGCCACCACAAGTCATCATTTCGCCGAGGGAGCAGATCATCCGTCAGCCCACCACCAATGCCATACTCGATGGCAGCACCAGCACGGATGATGATAAGATCACCAATTGGCACTGGGAGGTGATCTCGGGACCGATTGGTTACCAACCAGTTTTGCCAGAGGTTAACACACTCCAGTTGGATCTGACTTCGCCGGGAAACTATACCTTCAAGCTAACCGTAACCGATTCAAATAACGTGACCAATTCAACCACTGCCACGATAGCAGTTCTTAAGGAGACGGATTATGCTCCGGTGGCAAATGCCGGCGATGCCGTCATTTTGTATTTGCCCAACAATAATGTCACTCTGAATGGCACAGCCAGTTCGGATGATCACGAGATCGTTGCTTGGGAGTGGACCAAGGATGCTAGCGACGAGGCCAAGGCTGTGGATATGCAGAGAACAAGAACACCATATGTCCAGCTGTCAAATTTGGAGGAGGGCATGTACACTTTTGTTCTAAAAGTAACCGATGGCAGTGGGCAATCGAGTACAGCTAAGGTCCATGTGTTTGTGAAGCCTCCCACGAATTCTCCACCAGTTGCTGAGGCAGGAACCAATACGGTAGGTTTTATTTTAAAGATTATATTTCATTCGTTTTAATATCATCGATTTTACAGACTACTAGCTTGCCCATTAATTGGGTGCTTTTGAATGGCTCCGAATCCAAAGACGATATTGGCATCAAAAGTTATTTATGGAAGCAGCTGAGCGGACCCAATAATGCAGTCATTTTGAAGTCCAACTCATCAGTAAGTACATATATATATCGTTATGTTGGACCTCATGCAATCCCATTTAACCCTACAGATTGCCAATGCCACTTCCCTGACTCTGGGGCTCTATGAGTTCGAGTTAACCGTATCTGATGAAAATAATAACACCGCTACGGACACCACGTGGGTGAAGATTGTTCAAGGTAATCATATCCATAATCTTCAGTAGTTCATAGCTCCTAATTACATTACATACCGTCACCAGAACGCAACGCAGCTCCAATAGCCAACGCCGGTGGAGATCACACCGTCACCCTGCCGGCCACCGCCATCTATTTCAATGGTTCTAAATCCTGGGATGATCTGGCTGTGGTCAAGTATCTTTGGACACGCGACGAGCACAGTCTGGCAGCGGGCGTTATTGTGGCGGATACCGACAAGGAGCCCGTAATGATTGTGAGTAAAGATTTAACTCTAATCCCACTGCGACTTATATTATTAATACAATTTTCCAGTTGACCAATTTAGTACAAGGCCGCTATGTATTCACACTGACTGTGAGCGACGATCAGGGTTTGACCAGTTCAGATACTGTCAGCGTGAATGTCCGTAGCGATCCCAAGCTGTTGAACTTGGTTCAAATGACCCTGCCTATGGGCATCTCTGTGCTCGTACAATCCGAACTGGATTCGGTGGTGCAAAAACTGCAGTTGTTGCTGGGAGATGAGAATAAGATCCAGGTCAGGGAGCTAAAATATGACTTGCATACGGACGCTACTGTCCTGGTCTTCTATGTGAACGATGGAGAGGGTAAGGTATTGGATGGTTTGCAAGTGGAGCGGCAGTTGAGAGCCCAACTGCAGAAGGATGCATCTATACTGGGCGCATTTGCCGTGGATATTCGCACCTCCGTTTGCCAGAATGATTGCTCCGGTCATGGCTCGTGTAATCCCATTACAAGAGCTTGCATATGCGAGGCGTTCTGGATGCCGTCGGCTGGCTTCTTCTTTAATAGCCAGGAGGCGAACTGCGGTAAGTTTAATAATGTTATTTACAGCATTAGGTCGCTAATTTCGTTGTACATTTTTCAGACTGGTCCATATTATATGTGTTTGTTGGTGTGATTGTGGGCTGCCTCTTGCTATCTGGAGTATTTTGGGGCATAGCCTGTGCCTGCAGACAGTCGAAAAAGCCCCGTCTTCGCCAGAAAGTGCAAAAATATTCATTGATTGGTAATAAGGATGAAGAAGCAGCCAATTGTAAGTACCAATTTCATCTTCTCGTAGCGAAGGAGTTATTTATCTATATTTTCAACTGCAGATTCTCGAAACACATCGCTGACGGAATCGGAGACGGATTCCGATGTCCTCTTTGAGACCCGCACCAAGTCCAATGGTCTGGGCAAGCACAAGTCGCACAATTCTCACAGTCATGGACATGGAAGTAGTGGAGGCAGCGGATTTTCCGGCCGGGATGGTCATAAATACGGAACACAAAAGCTGGGCCGCAAGATCAAGGCATAAAAGTATATGCATCAGGATAAGGAGATCAAATATGTGTGTGTTAGTCGATCTACTATACCGTGTGTGTGATATCTATTTGTATTTCTATAATGTACTCGGATCTTTTGTACTTTCCGCAAAACTCGTCTGAAGTCAAGTTGTCTATAAGTTCCTTTACGTGCAATTATTTTAAGTTAAGAGCCATTGTTTATATTATTTTAAGCTGCTGCTGTGCAACAAATATTATTTACAATGTTTATTTCTACTGCGATACTTTTTATGTGTGTATATAGACATAGCTGTTCACAATCAATGAATCAATGTAACAAACGACATGTAACTGCTTAAAAGTGCATTATTACCCACATTAAACGAAACTAATAGATGAAATATGCATTTCTTTGTGGCTGACGGGGAAATCCAATGTCGTTGGTTTAATTTACGAGCGCTTAATCAAGGCAAATGTCATTCAATTCATTTGATCAATCATTAATCACATTTGGCACAGCGTTTGGATAATTTGTATGCAGAGGACATATCAGCAAATCGAATGCTGTATGCATTCAAAAACATTTCTCTTTGGCGGGTACAGCTGGGCATGCCTCTGATGATATTTACACGACTTGTTGACTTATCACTGCTGTTTTTCTGGCAGCTTCTTTACTTTGATCAGATTTTAATTCAAACATTGACGCATTTCCAGCCCACACACAAAAAGACAACACCAAACTAGGCTCCAATGCGGATTTCTTGCCAATTTTTACACAGCAAATAATTCGTTACCCAAAAATTGGTTGATATATATTTTAAGTTTAATTTTCTATCTTATCGGTTTTAATGGGTTCAAATGGTATTTAAAGATTGATATGATAGATATGTTTTAAATATTTTGTTGATGAGTTTAAAAAATCATTTTGACTTGTTAACTGCGAGACAAAAACTGTCACGGCTATCATTTTTTAATACTTTGTGCACACTGGTAATTCTTTTAAGTGTGGCTGTCTGTTACGATTTTTGGCGAAATAACTTAAAGATTCGCTGATTCAGTCCGAGCAGGAGCTTAAGTATTTGCGTGTTTATTATTGATTTTAGCCGGATTTGGCCGGCTCCGCGTGGACCGTCTCCACCGTGCGACACCCACACTTAGCTGCCTGTCACTCGCGACCCATTTTTCACAGCTGGGAGCGGCCAAAAACACGCGATTCACCCATATCCATGTGGCGCCCGTCGCCTGTCGACTGCCACATGTCATGACCATTGTGCCACGTCCTTTGACTCTAATTAGCTCAGGGCTCAGTCGAAGCCAAATCGACCTTCGCCTCTTTTTGCATGTCCTGACTGAAGGTAAGGTTTTTGAACTCTTCACCACCAACCCCACCCACCCACTGCGATTTTCTCGGTATTTAAAGCTCGCTTATATGTTTGTTTTCCCCTCATAAGTCTCAATTAAACGCCACTCGTCTTCGAAGAATGCCTCTGAATTCTTTTCCACGAACTTCTCCGAAATTATGAATTCTTAATTTCTTAATTTGTGATGGCAAACTAATTTGCATGATCTGCGATCTCAGATAGCGCTGATGCCGTCGACAGCTTACAGCTGTCGCAGTTGCTCACATTGTGGGACTGGGCAATAATAATAACGTCTATAGTATTATTCACCGAATCCCTGCAGCAGGTGGCTACTGGTATTATCATTATTATTGTCATTTGTCAAATCAGCCAAAGCAAAAGAGAAAGAAAAAAACCAAGTTTTTTTTAGCTGTTTGTTTTGTTTTAAAGGTGAATTCCTCTGTCGCTTTGAGTTATGATCATTTTGCATAAATTAAGCGAGGGCTTTATTTTGTTTTAAAAATTATAAAACGAAGAACAAATGTTCACACTCAAATCAGACAGTATTTCATAATGGATTTTTGACAGTGGATGATTTATGTGAAACAAAGGGAGATAAATAACGATTTAGACTTGAGATGAATCGCAATTAAATAATTAAGTTGCTATCTAAATTATTCAACAACGGTCCAGGCACTGCTAAACTCCAAATTTTTTTAAATGGTTTAAAATGTTAATTTAAAGATGTCCTCGAGCACTAAGTAAGTTTTTAGAATTCTGGTATTCGATTAACAAAATTCAATTAATAACAATTGAACAAAAATGATTAGTTTTTATATTTAATTCAGTTGTATTGCTTATGAAAAAAATATCAATTCTTGCTGAAGGGTATTCGTTAGTCACTTTAATGCCCCAAGACACAAAACAAACTTGATGATTAGCAAAGTTTTATTGATTTATCAAAGTATTAGTTTTGAAGACTTGTCACAAATTCCGAATCTAAAACCGTTTCAAGGTAGGGATTTTTTCATCACTGTGGATTTGCATATAATTTGCGGTTCACTTTGGTTCAGTTTCGTTTGGCTGTTTCATTAAAAAGTTATAAAACTTCAACAATTAACATAAATAAAAAAAGGGGGGAGACAAAAAACAGAACCCGTAATAGAACATGGAATAATAAAACTGGCTTTTATGTGGGTTTTTTGTTTGATTTTTATGTGATTTAAATTTAAATTGGGCAATGGGATGGGGGTCGGAATTTTAGCAAATATATATATACAAAAAAAAAAAAAAAAAATTGGCACACGAGACAACGCTTGAGTGATTTTTAATGTATTCGTGACAATAATTTTTGGGCGCTGCTGATATGGGGAATACTTTTGGTGGTTTGTGGAAGGGGTTAGGGGTCTTTTTTTGGCTGAATGAGTTGGTGGGTGGGTGGCTGGTAAAGGGGTGCCAGAAGCACCATAAAACGTATTATACTGTCGTTTTATTTGCGTTTTATTATTGTTTAATTAGTCCCTGGCATTCAACTATGAATGCCAAACTTTGTTTGTTTGCTTTGAACAGTAGCATCCTCCAGCCCCCAACCCATTTTGTAGCAACCCCCTTCCCGCTTTTTTTCAACCCAATCCCCCCCACAAACAGAGAGAATTTCTGTCATAAAGCCAGTTTATTGTTCTAGGGCGGCGAATTTCAAATGCAAACGTAGGGGGAAATTGCGAAAAGAAGAAAATGCGAAGAGAGCTCCACAATGTGGGCAGAGTGACATTTCAGGGGAAAAAATAAGAAAACAAAAACTGAGACTGTTTCCAATGGGTCGTAGGTTGAGGTTGTCGTGTGGGCGAGGGCGATAAACAAACTGGAAGTGCAAACACTGACTGCGAAAAGTTGATGAATAGTCTAACCCAAGTGTGAGCTAAGGAAAAAACAAATACAGAAATATTTAAAGGGGTTTGTTAAAAATCCACCATTTTAACTTCAAGAGATAATAGGGTTGTAAAATGTGATTCTTATTGATCGCTTTAACAAACACTCGCTCACAACACTATTGGTTGTCCTTTCAAATATATTAGTAGTATTCATTTTAATTTATGTTTTTCCTGCCTATTAGATAACCCTTAAAAATAGCTTTGAACGTCTTGAGCTCTTTAGCTTTTGACATACAAATGCGACCTTATTATAATTGATAACTTTAATAAGTCAGCTTCAAAAAGGCCTACAAAAATATGGCTATTTCCACTCACTGTCTTCTTGGCAACTGGCACCTTCAAGTGCACTTATTTAAGCCAACTTTCAATGATTCAATTTTAGCACTTTCGTCTCCGACTCGGCTTTTAGTTGCCCACTTCTCGAGCTCTCTGCCCCCGGAGACATATATTTTGTACCTGATGCACCTGCCATTCCACCTGCCAAGCGAATGACGCGCTTTGCAATTTGAGCACTCAAAGGTAGCAAATTGAATGAAAAATAAAGCGGGAAAATATTTACGATGACATGGCAGGCAGAGGTATTTCCGCTCAGCTCCACCTGCACCTCCAAACTCAATTTTCTATTCAAATTGCCCCGCTGCGATAGATAATGCAAGCCGCTGAGCAAAGGAAAATCGGCAAAAGGCAAAAAAAGGCAAGGCAAACGGGAAAAATCGCACAAGTTCAAGGTCTATGTCAGTGGCATTGTTGTGCTCTGTGATTATATTTGTATCTGCATCTACGTTTTGTATCTGCATGTTTTGTATGGCAACGACTGCAGCTGAAACAGCTGCGATTGCGACTGCCATTGCCAATTAGATCTGTCTGAAATTTGTCTCATTAGCCAGAGATTAATCTAATGCATTCGAA
Source organism: Drosophila sechellia (assembly GCF_004382195.2). NCBI lineage: Eukaryota > Metazoa > Arthropoda > Insecta > Diptera > Drosophilidae > Drosophila > Drosophila sechellia. The sequence continues at coordinate 7,914,638 of NC_045951.1, read as the reverse complement.
TTTGACGTTACATTTAGCACACTGCGTAGGCGGTTGGCTCACCTGAGAATCTTGCCAAAAGTTAACCATAGGAACGATGAAAAGCAAAGGGGTAAGGGGGTTTTAAAAACCAAAGATTCTGCGAATCAATTGTTTCAGAATTATCGCGAAGAAATGCCTTAGAATGCGAAGTGATCCAAATTATTATCTTGAATTTTGTATTCCTAATAAATTGTGGTTCTACGGATACGTTTTATTATATATATTAGGCTGTGGCTTTTCTTATTGTTTTTAAATGTGAAATTACATTTGCATGATGTTTAGGAAATCGCAGTCCGTTTTAAAGCGCCCTCAAAATAAGTCAAGATAAGCTCTTAATCATACGACTTAAACTATAATTTCATCAGGAAATGAAAAGAATTTATTTAGAAATTCCATTTGTATAAGCGTAAATGTTAAACAATTTTTGTATTTTTGTAAATTTGTATATGCGTAAATGTTAAACAATTTAATACAAAATTTTTATAAAGAATTTAAGATAGTAAAACCTTAAGCTTACTATAAAATCAAAAATTTTACAAACTTTGCTTTTGTTTTCACTTTTTTTCAGACAATATGTCGCATTAAGGAAACGATTTCCACGTTATCCCTTATGGGGATTGGACACCCATATTTTCAGAGGCCGGGTCAGATTGCAATCCCTGCAATTTGAACAAGGGTGTGTTTACTTTCGGCTACCCCTTTGATTGCCCGATTGCGTGGGCCGGACTAATGTCTTTTGTACATGTTTGTCGCGACCGCGATTCGATATCAGTTGTACTGGCTGAGATAAGCCATAAATAAACGGAGGGAAAGAAAACATTTCACAGAAACAAAAAAAAAACAAAAATGGTATTCATATCTATGTGGTTTACCTGTACATCGAAAAACCGGTTCGCAGATTCTTTTCACCTGGGCGAACTGCCAATCTGGGAGACGAGGTAAAAGTGCCAAAATGTATATCGTTTTAATGGGTTCTCTATGTGCGGCCGACACTGTGTGTAGTGCAATCAGAAAGCATAATCGAGGCAATCGACCATGAAACTGAGCAACAACTACGCAAACTATCTATAAGATACATTACCCATCGCACAGCCAATTGTGGCCAGGAAGGGGTGAGGTGCCTTATTATACCCCTACTATAAACAATAACAAGATTTTTATGTCTTTTCAGGGGAAAAGTTTATACAGAACTTCCTGTTGCTAAAATTTACAACGAAACGTTTTCAACATTGAATTCGAAATATTGGCAAATATTGTTTGGATTTCAAAGGTAGATATATATTAAAAATTTTAATATCACACAATTTTTTAAAACATTTTCCATAATTATTACCTTATGGTTAAAGTTGTATTTTAAGCAAAGAAAGGTTAGGAAAGATGCACTCAATATATTTACTGCATTTTTTAATCACTATAAACAATTGTAAATCTTTTAATATTCAATGCTTCTTCGATCTTAAAATATAGAATATTATTTTGTTTCCGTTTTATTTGTTAACACATAACCTGAACATACATTTTATATCATTATTTATGATAGTATTAACGGGGTAATAATCACGTTATTTTTGTAATTTGCGCTTTGATTTTATATATTTCAGCACTGGTATTTTTATTTCAGCTTTTGAACGCGCGACGGCGACGAACACAACTGAGTTATGAAAACTGAATGAAAAGCACAAAAGCAGAGCAAAGTAAACTTGTTTGACGCCTGCCCACCCCCAAACAAAAGGGAGGGAAAGAGCGAGCAATATGAAGAGAGAGAGAAACATCAATATTGGCGCTTTTTAGCATTTTGACTTAACAACACTGGCAGTGAGAACGAGGCATTACCATCTGGTAAAAAAGCTTTCAAAACTTGTTGCTCTTGTCTCTTTCGTTTTTCTCTTTTTGGATTGGAGTCTTAAATTGCTAATATTCGTATATTTTATAGAGATCAGAGTAAATCTCTTACAGTTTTCGATTTACCCCTCTCTTTCTCTTCTAAATTCCCCTCTCTTTCTCGCACACAAAAACCTCTGCAAATTTGAATTAATGGTTCACCCTGTTGCTTTTTATCTTTTAATTGAGCTGAGCTGCAATTCAAGTGGACCGTGTAAGATCTACGAGCTCTGGGGTTTTCCCCGCTTCGGGAAAGAAAATCATCTTAATTGAATTCATTCATAAATTGCAGCTTTGAACTGGACCAACAAGTCTCTATCTGGTAAACATCTACGAGAGCGGTCCATAATTCAGCAAATTAAATGAAAGGCTGTTTGGAAAATGGTTTTTATTGATGTCATTTCAGTTGTGATAAAAGTGTAATCACTGAGGAAATAATTTTAAATGGATTAATATAAGATTTATTTATTGTAGAGAGTTATTGAAATGAAATCCATAAAATGTATTATAAACTTTGTTTACTCCTTTTCCCTTCTAATATCTTTTCTAATTGAAAAGCCATATTTCCCATATTTTTCCAACTGTAATAACAAATTTCTCAATAATGGAAATCTTAAATCAAGTGAAAGAACTAAAATTTAGTAACTGCAATCCCACCACAGCACTGATCCTATAAACAGACCGAAGGGGCGCCGAAAGATATCTTAACATCTTAATATCTGCCCCAAGATGAGGAATAGTCGGCGCAAGAGTAAATCCCCCAAACCACGGCATGATCGCCTGCCACACCGCAGTCCGCCCGTTTGTCCGCTCATCTGTCCGTTCGTCGTAAAGTCCGTTCCCCCAATTGACGTCAACGGCGCCGACTAAAGTCAGTGAGGCAGGCCGTAAGAAGCACGTACTGGAAATCAAATGATGTAGTTTCTACATTATATAGACAAAGGCGACGTCGGCAATGGAAAGCAGGGTACAGAAATAAAACATTCGGTTCCACTTTAGAACGAGACGAAGAGCAACGCACAAAATCCAACAAAGATCCAGATCTTGGCTATATAAGCGAATACAATTATATTTTTAGAGGAGATACAAGAAATCTTTAATCAATTTAAGAGAATTTTACCCAGATACTTTCTTGGCCCAGGTCGAGAGTGCAAATTGGCAGATGTTTCGTTGCGTCTGGAATCGTTCAATATAAATAGATATATCTGGGCTAACCACTTTAAATGGGCAACTGGAAATCCCCGGGCCAACTGCAGTTGACGCATTTCCAGTCGACGCATTTGTGTCTTAATAAACAAAAGCCGCATGAAATTAATTATAAACAAATAGCTTGCTATCGTTCTATCTATGTGCCGGCAATTTTAATGGTTTGTGTTGTTTTGTTCTCTGAATTTGCCAAAGGAAAACGTGTTTGAAAAGTGGAAAATTAATGTTTATTTTTAATAGATTGGAGCTATTCAAAGTGCGTTTTAATTTTTCAGTTTGAGTTTTTTTATGACCGCATATTTAAAGTTTTAAATGACATTTACAACCTGCGCTGGCCTTTAAAAATGGTTATAAATGCATTTTGATTTTGTGAAAGCTGAGAACATATCTTTTTTAACCAAAGCCAATTTTATAATATACTGTAAAAATCCAGTAATGACAAATATGAAACAAATAATCACTTCCTGTTTTTACTTTCCATTTTTTATCAGGGCGACGTGATTTTTTAGAAATAATACTTCCAGATTTCGCATCCGGATGTTTCGTTATAACTTTGTACATTTTTAGACACATAATATACCACTGCAGTTTCCAGGAATCCTACACATAGTGCATTCGAAGTCATTAACAAATTTAGACGTCTTGTTTGCGTTCTTTTTCTTTCAAACGAAAGAAGAAACCCAGGTCCCAATGCCATTGCGTCAGAGAAGCAATCATAAAATCATGTTTTTATATAGGTACTAAAGGTGTCCATGGAAATGAGCATTCTTGGTCTTTCGGGCCGCCTTTCACTGACCCATTAGGAGGAGATCGCTCGCCGTCGTCTGGTTGCTCATTTGCTACCGGCGACGGCGCCTCGGGGTTAATGTACCCTGTGACCCAAACACTTAACACAAAACCCTTGACTCTGCGGCACAATTGACCCTTCATTGAGGCAGTTTTTGGGCGGAATTGATTGACAATTACCTGATAATGCTGCCGGGGAAATATGAGACGCGATCGCAGGGCGGCCGAGGTGTGAGTGCCACTGGTTGAGGCATTTGCCGGTTGGGTTTGCGCCAGCAGCGGACTTCTTGTCGATGTGACAACCATTGTTTATGATTAATCGTTCACTGGGATTCGCCGCACTTTGATTCTCAATTTTATTCAAATTCAATCTGTTTAATTTTTGGGGTTTTCCCTCGTGCACTCGCTGTTTGTTTAGCCTTTATTTATGGTGGGTTCGTTGGCATTTTTCCTAGGAATTCTTTGCAACAGACACAAAAGAACCAAAACAAAAACATTTTTCATTTATATAATTATTAACAAGCCAGACGATTAGCATTCCGTGGGGTTAACAGCAGAAGAAGACCGACCGAGTAATTTATCCGCATAATCGCATTCAGAAAGTGTTCTTGGCTAAAAGTATTTTACCGTTTCAGTATTGTTGCGCATAAACAATTATCAAGCATCTGGTTTTTGTGCTCGTGCTTTATTGTGATTATCTGTGTATTTATTTTTGTTTTTATTTCGAATTTTGTGTTTTGTCTGCTTTTGGCAACCGTTAACCGAAAGATACGCGAAAGAGCCACAAAAAATCGCGCTCAGAAAGGCTTACACAAGAAATGCCACAGAACTGGTTTTCGTGCCTGGCCGTGCCTGTGACAAATGTATCTGCAAGATACACAATAAGCGTAACTGATTATGGATTCCTTCTATGGATAGTTTTCTGCGTATTCTCCAGATAAATGCCCAATGGTAGAGTTGCACTCAGTAAGTTTTTCTGTGCTTCCCCCAACTGATTTGTATCTTATTTGGAAATAGGCAAACGATCGTTTGAAGCTGCTAATTGAGAAGTAAGAAAACATGTGAAAAGCAAATAGGCTTAAAAAATACTCTCAAAATAAAACAAAAATAAAAGTATCTTTCCAAGCTGAAGAATGCGCATCAATTTCGAGCATTATATTACAGAGAACTTAACCCTTTGCTTTACGATCTTTTTAATGCTCCATAAAAGTAAATCTTTTCTGGAAAATCCCTAACCCATAAATTCCAAATCTTTCCATTGGCTTGAGCATTATATGCAAGAGATGCAAATAAGATACGTTTGACATTTACAGCTTCTTTCGGATCAGACCTTGACTCGATTCGACTTTGGTCTGGTTTTTCACACCTTTGGGCACGGAACAAGTTCAAAGCCCACCTAGAAACTCGAGTGAACCATTTGAAAAGCCCACGTGCTTGGGTTTTCCCCACTTCCGTTTGCCAGTGTTTTTTTTTTTCGCTGTGTCTTCATGTAACTGACTAATGAGTTTCCGCTTGGATAATGCAGCTAATGCCAACAGGCGACATAAGGCGTTAACCGCTTTTTTCTGTTGCACTTTTGGCTTGTTGAGTTTTTTTTTTCTTATTTATTTACTGTGGGCGTTTGTCTGATTGATTTTAAGTCTGCCAAAGCGACGAAAAGCCTACGCAACAATTTGAGTTTTTTGCTTTTTGAGTTTTTCCAAGCACATTTGCTTTGGGACCGGTTTTCTGCTGTTAACTCGTTTTAAAAGCCCACTTAATTTTTGTTTCAACAATTTATGTAAATGTATTCTTGAATTTTCTATGAGCTGTGCACTCATTTACAAATGTAGATTATATTTAATATATATTGCAGTTTTATGTATATTATATCGTGTTTCATTTATTTTTGTTTGAAATTTAATTTTCGTCATTGCTATTCCACGAACTTGTATTTTGTGTATATTTTTCTCGGATTTCTTGAAATGTGTCACAAATGAACAATATTTTTCCGCAGTAAGTGCAGTTTCAAGTATATACGATATATATATATATTATCCAGACTTTTTGCACATGTTTTTCTGTGCGTTGAACGTCACATGTGTGATTGTTTTATTTTTAATCACATTTGTGATTTTTATTTTTAGCTTTCATTTTAATTTATGGTCACAGATCGATGAAAATTTTTTTCTTTCACGCCTTACGCACTTTTCACTACGATTTATAGCGATCTTTAGGCATTTTCGATATTTCACAACAATACGTTTGAACAATAAATCGTTTGTATTATTTTTAAGTTTATTATTGTATCTCTTCTGTATTTGTCGTTGTCTTCGATTCCGCTCTACGAACTCGACGTTCGAGTGTTCGACACAAGACTGAGGCCTGAAATTTTATTTTGTGACTGGCTGCCTCGAAAAGAGAAAAATTCAGACGAAAGAGACAGAGTGGTTCGGTCAGAAAGAATAAGAGCTAAGAGTGGGTGATCGTACAACAAGTTGCTTTTACTCGGCTTCTGGATGCGAATTATAGTTTGATTTGATTTCATGTTATTTACACTACCTTTACATCTTTTTCTTTTCGCATTTTGGCAAATGATTTGCGATGAATTTTTCTAGGAAATCTCAGTTAGATTTTCCCCTCCTTATTGTTTATATTTACCAGCTATTTATTTGTGCGTTGATTTTGTTTTATTTACTCGATATCTGAGCAAACAGAAATCATCTCAAATCGATTCAAAATCGACACGTGCGTTTAAATGGGAAAAATCTTTTAACATGTTTTTGCCGCGTTGTTTTTTTTTATATTTTTTTCTTTCTTTCAATCTAATTGATTTGCGTATTTGTTTATCAGATGGTTTTTGGTACGCTTTCGCATTTGCAGGAAATGCCAAAGTGGAGCGAAAATAAGCAAAAATCTTCAGTACATTTTGGTATGAATATGCCTTGAACTGATGTAAAATGTTCGCCGCACCTACATAGTGTACTTGTATCTGTATTTACCAGATACCCTGAGCAAGTTGGCCAGAAGAAGGTCGTTTATTATTTAACTGCTTATGCAATTTGTCTCAGCTAATTCATCATCTTTCCATTCACATTAATCTGTCGCATCCTTCGGCTACTTTCGCTATTCAGGTCACAAAATTACTCACTAAAGTGTGCCAGTTTCTTTTGATCGTATTGAAAGAAATGTTTAAGTTAATCACAACTTTGTCAGGTGTCAAGTCCTTCAAGTGATTCATGTCCATTCAGCAAAACCAAAACATGAGCATGTGAGCTTTTCATTCTTTCACAACTACAGTGAGCGCTCGAGGTAATGGACACTGTATAGTGTAAACACGTTGATATGAACAGAAGGACAAAAATATTTTTGTTGATTCCGCTGCTATAGAATAATATTTGTTGAAAAATAAATAAATTGAAAAGCGAAAAGCGATGGAAATGAATGCTAATAACGTTGAAGGAACATCAATATAGCAGTTAACATTAACACGGTTTTTTTTGGGTAAACAAATAATTCTTTAAATTAATCAAAATAAAACTATATGACATAGAAATAATGTTTCAAATTTCATTCCTCAATTTCAGATTTTACTTTAAGGTACCTCTACTGTACTCTTATTTTCTTCGCCACGTACTTGTTTGTATCTACTCGTGTATCTACGTATGTATGAATTGGCTTTCGCCTAAAACATCTCTGAGTCATCCGAAAGCCGTGATTGAGTCTCCAATAGCAACTTGTGCCGATCGAGTTGCGATGAAGAAGTTTTTTAGCTGTGAGTCATCACCGTGGGAGCTTAGTATCTTTTGCTGCATCCGCACCGAAGACGTAACTTTTAAGCCTAGGGTTATAACTTTTACCAAGACACAGACCACGCCCAATTTTTTCGGACTTCACCTTCAGGCCACGCATGCGCCATGGCTTATCGTTATTTTATTTTTCTCAATTGGAATTTTCATGCGTAATTGATTTTTATGCATTTCCCTTTCGGCATCCGAGAGATTGTTTATTTATTTATATGCAAAGCGTGCTTAACACGTTTTTCACCTTACCCTTGGCTGCACTCGACTTTTGTGATTTATTTGAGATTGGAAATTGGGTCACTTGGAAGTCGGAAGGGGGCAATAATTCCCTGGAATAACACACTGAATCGAACGTCAGCAATAATGGGTTTTTGCTTTTGGACAGAGGTAATTTATGCGTCAGACTGGGTTTTTCACTGATTAAAAGGATGCCTTTGCAACAGATTAAATTTATGTTAAGTACTTTACTTTAATGCGTTCTTAATAGTTGCCCAAAAAATCTTGAAAATGTTGATTGAAGATTGTAATAAAATCACTTAGTATGTAACATTTAATCCACATATTTGGAAATATTGTGCGACTTTTCAAACATTTGATATAATAAGCTATTTAGGGGTATTATTAAACATTATTTGCTTGAATACTGACAAGAGTCAATAAACAGTATCTATTTCCGATGGGCTTGCGACATTTACATTATCCACTTGTTATCAAACAAGCTCTAAAGACCCTTGCCCAGTTGCCTTCCCTAATGCCCTCATCAGACCCACAGATAGACTGCCATTATTGTTTACAATTTCAATTAGATGTTGGTCATAAATTATGGCAGCTAATCCCGATCGCGACACCTTACAAGCATCCGCATTTTCACACACCTGAAATGCTAATGACACACCATCTGAAGCCAAAGCCGAAACCAAAACCCAAACCAACAACGACAATTTGTTTTGATTTTGGCCGTGAACTGAGTAGCATATCGGAATAATTCAAGTTTGTCTTTTGTTTTTACTCTGGCATCCATATCTATTTCCATTGCTATTCAAATCCGAGAGATACAAACAAAAACACATGACATAATTGAGGTATTTGAGTATGCGAACTAACCTTGACAGTGGGCATTAGTTGTGCATTAACTTTCATGCTGGAATCGAGATCAGCTCGCTTGGTTAGCTCCCGAAAGGTTTGCTCTACGGTTGCAATGCTGGGGTTATCCAAAGGGGTTTTAATCGCCTTCTTGGGGTTGTCTCTCAGTGATGAACGGCGTACGCTGGCAAGACGAAAAGTGCCTCTACCATCACCGGAACCACTCGACTTGGTTCGAATGCGATTTGATTTATGACCACTACGCGGAGGGCTCTTATCGTTCCGAGTTTCCCGGCTATACTGCTGCTCTTCTTGATGGGTTATACTCAATGTTGTTTTCTTGCACCACAAGCCGCTCAAACGATTGCCCATGCTATACGGTTTTCACATCAACTTTCCGCGGGTGTTCAGCACGATCTAACGTTCGAGCAATTAATCTCGCGTATTTACAAAAAGATTCTCGGGAAGAAGTCGGATACTTGGATACGAACGGAATAGGAATCGGAGACGAACCGGTGCGCATCTCAATTCGACAAATACTGAAAATGGAATTCTTGACGAAAACCACAAAATGCCAGACCCAAAACACAGTTGTCCGTCCGTTTATAAGTAGCTTTTGTGCCCCTCTCTTTGCCTTTTTTTTTCCCGCCAGTGTTTGCCGCTTTTTGGGGAGCTTTATAATGCGAACAGAACGCGAGTTGACTTTGACTTTTTTGTATTTCGACTGGCACTATATGTGCCCCTCCTCGGTCCCCAAAAACATCGGGCCTCCTGGTACTAATCGATTTTTTCTCTCGACAACACCACAGAACACAACACTCACTGGGGCTCTCTCCTCGGGAAGAAGATTCCCCGACAAACCCCAACTTGCCAACTAATTAATATGCTCGGGCGCTGTCATACACCCAACATCATATAATATTAACAACAATCTTCTGCGACTCACGTTCCCAGTGTGTTTGCGCTGAAGAGCTTGTCAAATAGTTAAGAACGGTGGGGAGAACGAAATTAATTGATCTGCAGTTGGGAAATGGCGATGGGAATACCCTAACAGTTTGTCGAAGGTATCTAATCAATAGAAAGTATGTATGATATAGAAATTATGAAAATACATGTGGTGTCAACATACCTTTTTATTAATAATATACCTTCGATTTAAGTTAAGACCACATGTGAGTTACTATCAAAACATTAAGGCCAGCTGGTCATCTTATCAGCTAAGGTGTAATGAACTCCACTAAATGGGTCATCTGATCTTTTCTTAATTAAAAGGTTGTCGGCCCATCTAATCGCACTGGAGCTAATCAGTTGCTCACCTTAAAGGGTGATAGCACCATAAAGTTATCAAGCAACCAAACGATCAAGTAAATCAATATACCTTTGGAAGGGCATTCGCAAACGAGAAATTTGCTTAACGACGCACGAGCCATGCTAAAAATCAACGCCAAATGCCGATTATTCATACCCGGTATAGCCATCCAATATTGTGGTTATAGCCGCTATATACTATATGTATAGTGGGCTCGTTTGCCACGATTCTTTCCCCTTTGCCTTCCAGCTCTCTTTCCAGTTCTGTTTGGAAAACGTGCTAAATGTTATTTATTAATTAAGTTGACGCTATTTTCTACCCATTTACGTAAAGCAACGCTGAGCGGGAGAGAGTTATTTCTGCTCAAAGCCGGTTTTAGGAAAGTCGCCAACTCAGGGAGTGGTTCAGACCCCAATCCCCAAGAGTTCCCCAATCCAGACGGAGTCGCGTGTGAGGTGTAAGTTATGTATTTGCTTAAATATGGCACTGTAAAGCTCATCGTGGTTTACTTTTAGTTCGAAGAGTGCACTCAGAAAATTAATTTAATTAAATTATGAATCGATAGGGAAAAAATAATAATATTCTCGATTTATATCTAAAAGCGAGAAATTCTTGAAAGAGTGCCAATAATTCCCAACTAGTTCTATTTACGTCGAAATACGTACTAATCATTTCTAATTACTTTTCAGTACTATATATCCCAAGTGCAGAACACCATTTTTTTTCTAAGTGTATGCAAAACTATAATCAAAATGAGCCTAAAAAGTGGCTCAGGGGTTGTTAAAGATAACGAATGAGGGATAACAAAAGCTTGAGTGAGAGTTTATTGTCCATAAAACCAGAGAACAGCTCCAAGTGAGTCATGACCTTTGCTCCCTGAGAATGTTTATAAATAGCCATCGGCAATTATTACGAGTGGGAATTTGTAAAGTCAAAGGGCCGACACAAGTCTCGGCAGTCCGGAACTTTTGTTACCCTATAATATACTATAATATACATCTAGATAACTTAAAATCCACTTACATTTCCGTAACTTCTGATGCTCGACGGACTGAGGCTAAATAGCCTGCCCAGCTGCTGGTGATGTGTTGGTGAACCATTGCTGTTAGCTGATGATATGTCGGTGAACATAGGCGAGTGGCAGTGTTCTATTGGAAAAATAAGTATATTCAAACTAAATTCGAAAATATCTTAGAAATACCCATCACTTACCACTCATGACAGGCGACATATCCTTGGGGAAGGCGAACAGATCGTTGTTGTTCCGGATATCCGATGAGTTCAAGATCAGGCTGGGCTTGCGCACGCCCAGAAAATTGGATGCTGATGAGGCACTGGAACAGCCACTGCCTCCGCCCGCGCCCTGCATGCCATAGCCCAAACGGGTGTGGGCCGTGGTGGGCGTGACATTGGGCAGGTGGTGCGACTCCAGTGGCGAGGCTGACTTCGGTATTCCACTGCAGCCACCGCTGACCGCTGGAACGCGCTTCAAAATCGGTGCCGGTGGCAGTTGCGAGGGGGAGGGACGGAACAGGCCACCCACACTCGTTGGGTGGTTCAGTGGGTCACCGGGTTGCGCCTTCGGTATCGCCAATCGAAGAGTTTGCCGCGCAGCTAGCCTTCTTCCAGGCGCATATTTATTTCCAGGCGGCGTTGTTTGGTCAGCGCTCTCAGCGTGGTGAGATTGCGCAGTGGTGGGCGCCAGCTGTGGTGAGTTCATTATTTGATTTTCGGTTTGTTTTTGTCGCTGCTTTTCTTTCTATATATACTTTTTGAGGCACTTGTTATTGTTTATAGCTCTTAAATATTTCGCTGTAAAATGTTTTCTTTATTTTGTGGTTTAAATTATTGCTGAGATTTAGATTTCATAAAATTAAATTGTATGAATATAAATGATACAAAGTAGTGTTTTTTGTTTTGTTTATAATTTGTACGCGTTTGTTTCTACAGTTTGTTACGACATCCGTAACAATTTATTATAGTTTATTTGTTGTTACACTTCGGTCTGTTTAAACGTTTTTTCATTGTTACTCCTCTTTAGGCACTTGTTAATTTATAGCCCTTGCTGTCAACGTTTTTTATCAATGAATTGTCCGCTGATATTGCCTGGTCGCGTTCACGGGAACTACAGTGATTGCATAATTATATATGCACAAGCCTAATCAAATAAAGTAAAAAGGCTAAGCAGCACTATAAATAAGTTACAATGGTCGTAGTTGTTGAAATTGCAGTTTCTTGGAACGTGCCAATTTAATTTATACTCATTTTCATTTGACCCACTTGCATTCAATACCGTAGAATTATTTCTTCGAAATGATAAAAGTCCGCAGGATTGTTTTACGCGGAAATTGTTATCTGCCAAGTTTTCAGTTGTGTCACACACTTTTTCACTGCGCTTTAACAAAGCATTTTAATTTTCTACAGCTGAACTTGAGAATTGCTACGTGGTGGTCGGGCAAATGTGAAATCTCCGACAATGAGAAATCTACGTCCAATTTTCGTGACTTTGCGTGGGACCGGCGACCATAAAAGCCACACGCCATTTAATTCTCGGGTTAATCTGTAATAAATATATACACACATATGGTCATCAGTATATAGACATAGCGAAATTCGTTTTAGTTAAATTACTTGGAAACGTGAATGAATTCTAGACTTTATTTGTCTAGAAGATTGTGGGTTGAAAGATCGTCTGAATTAAGAGTGCCCTTGAACTCGCTAAAGAGAACATGAAAACATAGTCGACTATGATGTTGATGATTAGGTAATAGTTACAGTGCTATTATAACCACATAACAGATTTTGAAGTCATTAAAAGTATTTTAAACCAAGAAATGGAAGGTATACGTTAATTAGAATACTACTCCATTCCAACTTATAACATAATACTTACATAATAAGAGCTAGCAATAGTTTATCAATTACTGAATCGTTAACCAACCATATGTACAATTGCAGTGCTAAGCCCATTTGACAACTAATTAGCAACAATGTCCGATGGAGTGCACACACTGATTGATTGGCAAACGACTATCACGAAATAATACAGAGTTTCGTTGGGTTATCGGTCCCAGGGGTTGCCAACAATTAGTGGGATTTAAAATCCAAAGTCAGAGTCGCAGAGCGATTTGCATATGACTGAAAAACCAACAGGCAGTCGGATTGAACAAATCCAAAATTCAAATTGTGAAAAGCCGTTGGCCTCTGGTTTGCCATAAAGAGCTGCTGCAAATTTCTTGCATATTTGCACACGGATTTACAATAAATTGCAATTATGCAAATTGAGCGAGTCGAATGTTTTCGGAGCCGAAGCTCTTCAAACGAACTCCAAAAGATGCCAGACATTAATCATGGCTAGCAATTAGCAATTATTTATATTGACGGGGCGTGTCAATATCTGGGCAATGATAAATGGTTTTCACATTTTTGTAACTACATCACCCTGGAAAAAGTTATCGTACTTGCTTTCGATTAAATTCTTTTCCATTAATCGTGCGGTCAAGTTCAGTACTAAGTAGGCCTTGCATATAAATTGACAAAAGAAAAGGAAAATTTTACCTAATAATAACTGCAAACATGGACATCCAGCAGAAAACTACGAAGTCACCTTCGAAGGATTCATCTGATTCCCCTGATAAAAAGCGCAAGTCCTTAGAAATCGCGCCCTTATTAAAACCAGTTGCCCTCAGTATTTCAAACAGTTATGGATTGGATTGGTATTTGATCAACGTGGAAAACAACATCCCCCGAAAAAAGAGGAGGTACTTCATCAACCTATCGTTCTTCTCCGATCAACTGCATAAGTTCATCCCGCACTCCCTGCACCTTCTAAAGTACCCAAACTGGACCGCCATCTTCCTGGCCACAACGCCTCGTAGCTTCATGTACTATCAAGCCCACTTCACGATGAAACCCATCCTGACATTCACACCCATGATCAAGACGGCTTCGAAACTGGAATCTTGGAAGATGAAGCTAACAGCCGGACATCTGCCCGTGATAAACAATTCTAGGCCATCAGTAATACGTCGGCGTCGCAAATAAATTGAAAAAAGGAAAGGAAATTTTTACTTAAAGCTAAAATGAAAAGATTTAATTAAAATATCTCAAAAATTAAATATAAAGGAAATTTTTCTTTCTAATTTAAAAATAAATAAAGTTGGCTTTGTCTTTTCATTAAATACCAAATACCGAGTGTTAAAATTACTATTATAATGAAAGATAAGCTATTCATTAATACCCTAAAATCCTTCAACGAGTTGACAAAAGATGATCAGAAAAAGTGCAAGGATCTGTTTGAAAGACCTCTCCACCACAAAATAAAAAAATATAAATACATGAAGTTTACACAGGAAATTCTCCAGAAGTTTCCAGATGAAAGTCAGAAGAAGCCGTATTTCTTGACATTTCAGACAATATCTTTGCACGACAAGTACAGTGCCCTAATATTTAGTCTTTGTGGCATTTTCGAAAGCTTCCATTTAATCATTTACTTCGGAGTCTTTGAGGACGAAAAAGTTCCAAAAAAGGAGGTATTTATCTGTGATATTTTGATCAACTTAATAAAAAAGGATTTGCCCAATTTGAAAAATTTCACCATGAAATTTGTTCTACTGCACAATAACTTGATTAATAAAAATGTGGTCAAGATTCTTTCAGAAATGGAGTCCAGCATCTGCAGTAAGTTTTTATTCATAGCTGATCCGGGATATTGGAGATATTCAAATATGGATAACCCCTATGCTCAAAATACTTCTTTTGAAATATTAAACACTTCCATTACCGCAGAAAATATAGAAGAAATATTCGGCAAATATAGGAAGATAACTGGCACACAGAACCTTCAATACCTGGAACAATTTCTGAGGGACTTCTATAAGCTTTCCCGAGTACTATTGACTGACAATATGTCCATAACATTGCACCTTTGCACCTTGGAAAGTGTGGATAATTTTGAAATTATAATTCGCAGTCACTTGGAGGCCTTAAAGGAGCACATAACTCGAAAGCTGATATTTGAACTTTTGAGGGCATTGATCATTATCTATGGCCGCTGATGCAGGCAGGGCATTGAACTAAAAATTAAATTTATTTGAGAGCCATGGCAATACAAATTGCGTTTATTTTTTATTTATTTATTTGTGGTAAAAGATTTTCTTTTCGGCGAAAGATATTTTGACACCCGATTCTCGCAGGTCAGGATGGCCGAGTGGTCTAAGGCGCTGCGTTCAGGTCGCAGTCTACTCTGTAGGCGTGGGTTCGAATCCCACTTCTGACAATCCTTTTTGGAACCTAAAAAAAACTTAGTTAATTAAGAAATCATTTCTTCGTTAGATAAAGCATGTCCAAACCACATATTTTAAATCGTTATTGTAAAGCTGGCTTGGGTAAATCCCCCTTAATCCCACACAAGTAATTTCTCTCGCCCTGCTGACAATTGGTCCACTATCTTGTTGTTGTATGATGCTGCTCCATTCAGATGATATTGGGTAATCAATGGGGGCATTAAAGTGCATTAGGCGTGGCGCAAACCAGCTTATCACGGCCTGAACATGACTGCGATGCAAAGTCATTCATCAAACGTTTGACCGTGAGCAAATGGTTTGTGTGCTATTATTGAAAGAGAGCCAAATTCAGGTTTATGACCACACGAATCCCCTCCCAGTTCAGATAACCAGTCAAAACTGCGATGAAAGGCAACCCGTCCAGACCTTGTACGACAAATGCTGCTGATTCCCGTTCCGAATTTGTCGACGCAGTGGATTTGACGATATTCTCTTGCATATAGTAACCGCAGAACTGACCCAGCCAAATGGCATTGAGCTCCTGCCCTGCAAATCAGAATTGGAATCGAAATCAGAATCCAATCCAACTGTGTCAGCTGCGACTTGCTTTGTTTACAAACAAATAAGGCAAAGAAGAGAAATGCAAACATAACCAACACTTTGCTGACTAAATTGTGTCAGTCTTATATTGCCCTCAGCCAATTCGCATGCCCCCACCTTACTAAAATGCTGTCATGTCTGTGGGTATATTTTTCCGCAGTTTAATGGTTTTTTGATGCATTCTAAATTAATAAAAATTGCGTGCGCAATTGTTGCTCGACTTGAGCAGTGCTGCTGACCCATTTCGATGATTATAAATGAGTATAACTTATCAAGCCAGACTTGCCTTGGAACTAAACTGAGTTTTAGCTGTCTGTCGTCTGTTTGCTTCTTTTTTCCGCACTAGCACTTCAAGTGCACTGTAATTTGTTTATTTTAACTATATCAGCAAGGGAAAGGCAACAAGTTCAATGGCAGAAATCATTTCTCGACGCTTGTCAAAACATTTTTCGATTTGATTTTACATTTTTCGTTTCGATTTGCGATAAACAAATAATTAGCGGAAAAATGCGCAAATGCAAATTACGTCCATTCGCAAACTCACAGACATCTGTCTATGGCCATATCTATCTGTACTATATGCGTATGAAGATGTCGGCATCGAGTCAAAGGAAAGCCATAAACAATGCCCGTCTATTCTTCGCCAGCGAATATGTATCTTTTCGAGGCAGTGTCAAAATCTAATTGGAATTATTCCCACTATGAGCAGTGAGCGGCGCAAAAACTGTCGTCGAGTGCTGGCCAAACTCATTAAAATATCCATTTCCCCAACGAAAAAGCGAACTACGCGGCGCGCAGCTTTGAGCAGTAGTAATAAATAATACAAAATATTAAAAGACAGCAAAAGACGAACGCCGCTTAATGAGAAGGGTTCGGTTTTTTGTACCCCAGTTCCGTTCCCAAGATGCGCCACGCCCCCTTGAACCGGATTATTATTAGCCAGTTCGCTTTTGGCTCGAATCGAGGAATGCTACGGGTCTTGACCTCTTTTCCAGTTATGCTTTTTGGGAAATCCGCGAGATATAGGTATTCTGAAAGGCCTCGTTGTCTTTTGTTCGTTGGCGGCGATTGTCTGCGATTTGTACGCCAGCCCCACCCCGAAACCCAGAGATAAGATATATCTGTACGCAAGCGACTTTGTAAACAGTTGTCGGCGTTTGTACAAAGTGCAACCGCAAAGCAGCTGATCGAATCGATTTAATTCGCAATTACTCCGTCACAAAATTGCACAGTTCTTGTTATTTAACTCTCGATTGGTTGTGTAATGCCAGCAAATTAACGTCCACAATTATAAGCGGCGAATACAAGCATATTCCTCGGTTTTATTTCTCGTGAGAAAGTTGGTTAATTTGCATAAAAACTCGCACAGTTAAATCAGCCCGAGAGTTATGGCAGTTTTTTGTAAACCACTTTTTATAGCAGAACCATATGAAGGGCGAACGAATTAGCGAGCGCAATGGAAAACGCGTATTTTGTATACTCATCCCATGTGTCAGGATGGCCGAGTGGTCTAAGGCGCTGCGTTCAGGTCGCAGTCTACTCTGTAGGCGTGGGTTCGAATCCCACTTCTGACAAAGATTTTTTGTTGTTCAAAAATTAATTACATTTAATTAGCGATTAATTAATTAACATTTCCTATAATCTATTGATTTCAATTTCTATCTAAAATTGTTCTTTTTATTCTTTCTTAAATATATTTACACATAAAAATAAATGCTCTTAATTTATATAATTAAAAGAATATGCTGGAAATAGTTATAATTTTAACACGGCGTTTTCGGGTTCTCGTTACTTTCATAGTCAGGATGGCCGAGTGGTCTAAGGCGCTGCGTTCAGGTCGCAGTCTACTCTGTAGGCGTGGGTTCGAATCCCACTTCTGACAAGACATTTTTTTATCCTTTTTATATTTATCTATCTAATCAAATAGCTTATTTATTCAAGTTATTTTGGTCAGTTTTTAGTTGCCCCAGCCAAGAATAACAATTCGATTGCTTGAATCTAAATAATTGTGCACGTGTGTTGGTGTACTGGCTAAGGCGTAAACAAAAACATGTGCAAAAGGCCAAAACTTCAATCAAGTGAAATGGAAATTGAAAATGTATAACGGAAAAACATGTGGGAATACGCAAATCAATTTGTTTGGCCAAGAGAGAAAGATCGCAGGCGGCGGATCAGGCAGATAAACCATATGTATGCTTCCCGGAATTGCCAAAATTCCGCACTTGCGGCTCCATTGGGGCTCGTTGTTTTCAGACTATGTGGGTGTCATCTGTTTAGTTTTGGTGGAAAACTAATTCGATTTTAATAAACTTTTTGCTTGAATTAATTGCAGACTTTTCTCCAAAATGGAGGGTGATAATTCATGGCGCCTTCGCTGTCTGTGTTTAACGCTTAAATTACTTGTTGTTTTACTCTTTTGTGGGTAATTTATTTGGCTGCCCTTTCATTGATTGACTTGACTTTTATGTGAGTTTTTAAAGGCGTTGCACTGACGTGTGTATGAGCAGAAAAGCCAAAAAATCCCCAAAATGTATACAATTTCGGAGTTTATGACTCTGCAGAAAAACGCCTTTATGTTCACTCAGTTACACACAAACACAGAATCTTAAGTGCACAGAAACAATTTTGTTTTGTTGGAAATCGTCTCATTAGTTTATATTGAAAAAAATTAAGATCCCTTAAGTTGTGTGTTTAAGGGTAAAAGTATTATTTGTGACATTAAATAAAATTGAGCCTTGAATTCAACTTTTAAAAATAAAAAAATTTATTTGGTGACCTGTAAAGTTTTAGTTTTACAATCAGTAAATGACTAACTTCTTTGTTCTTTTGTTTGCGGTCATAGAAAATTCCATTTTAGGAAAAATTGGACGGCCTACGGATATGTATATAAAATCGCGAGGGCGTACTATGAAATTATCAATCGAAAATAAACTAAAAGTAAGAAAAACTTCGATTTATGGAAAGAATCTACAAATATATAGCTTTGAATTACTTTTAAATTCGGATGTTCAACTTACAGAGAGTGCAACTTTGGGGCGATTCGAGTGCGTTTCTACGGCGATTCGCTGGCGTTTTTTGATAAACAACGGAAGCTGTAGCTTCTGGATGTGCGATAATCGCAGGCTGAGAACTGCGTTTACCCGAAAGTGTGGGATTTTCGTGTTTTTTTTTTTTTTTTTGTTTTCAAAATTCCTGCAAGTCAATCAACCCGTCATTTTATGCTGTTGATATTTCATTTTTAGCTTTTTCGCTTCTTTGGTTTTTTGCCTTTTGTTGCCGCTGCTGTTGTTGCTGTTATTTTTGTTATTTCTGTTATTTATAGACGCACACATGGAAGCGCAGCCAAAATAAAAGCGCACGCACCAAACACACACACACAAACACACATGTCACAGACAGAATTTCGTAATTGCACGTTGCCGGTTGCTTGGATGTTTCCTTCGGAATTAAAAATCTTTCTACATAACTAAACACATTTTATAGCCCGCATTTCGGTTTATTATTATAATCCGCAGTGGAAATTATGGAAAACACAGACACACACCGCGACCTCCGCTTTTGCCGCTCTTCTACACGCGCGATGTTTACTGCGACGCTGCCGCCAGCCGAATGCAGGCGGAATGAAGCAGAAATGAGCTTAAAGCGGCGAGCGAAGACGAAGATCGTGAACGTGGGCAGTGCTGCCCACTTGGCTTTTTTCCCGTCACAAATGCCTTTGTTCGCAGATCGATTAGATCTCATGAAACAAGGGCCATGTTTTGGAATAAAGTTTTTCAGCACAAGGACAATGGTGACACCCGAAGATCAATAAGCTAAATGCAGGCTCATAAACAAAACATAAAGTAAAAATAAATAATAAACCACAAAATTAGGTTAACATAAAGACAGATAATATTACCACAAAATTGGCAGCACTGATCGCAGAAACGCTCTCAGAGAAACGAAGAGAGAGAAATAATTTGTTCGTGTTTGTTGTTTGCTTGAATTTCTTAATTTTTTATGCGTGGGAGAATTTTATCTGTTCTCCGTCTCTTTTTCTCTAATTTCAAACCGCTGCACGTGCAATGCAAAACGACCAAAACTAATAAGAAAACTAAAAATGATAAGGATAAGGGCATTAATATTTAAACATTTTTTGGAAAGACTAAATGAAAAAAAATTCTTAATTTTCTTGATTTTGTAATGCGTTCATTAATGAGAACTTTAATACGTTCTTAAGAAATTAAGTAATAAATAAATAATAATAGTGCCCTTAAGTGAATTCCCATTTAATGAGTACCGCCATGGCTGCGTGGGTTATTGTTGGAACTTAAATGTTTAAGAACCACAAGTTGCATCTTTAATTAAGTGTGTTTAAGACAAGCAGTTGGAACCGGCTTTTTTCTGCAACTTGTTTGCAGGTGCTTTCTTTGGACTTCACCCCCTGCAACTCCCCACCCCATTCTACATACATATATGCAAATTTGTATTTTTTTCCCCTCCCACAAACAAACACGCCCCCACAATAATTTGTTTTATTGCGATCGTAAAAAAACTGAGCAACAGAATGGGAAAAATACAAAAATATGGTATTCGCCTGAGCCGCCAAAGTCGAGACAATGAAACCTGTTAATTAACTTTGCTCAAATTTGGCAGAAAAGTATCGCGACAAAATAGCCAGGGCAAAAAGAAGAGTGAGCCACAATTGATTAATGCTCCACAGAGTCTTCAGTTTGTTTAGACCCCTCCTTCAATTTATATACGTATTTATTTATTTTTTGGTGTTTTTGACTTTGAACTTGAAAAGGAGCATTGACTTTGTCTCGACGGAGTTGTATCAATGGAACTCTAATTGAAATATTATGGCGAGATTTTCATATGGCTTCGGATATTAATTGAAACATACTGTACAGAGATTAGTCGATAAAAAGTGGGATGGGCAAATTCTATAATTTATACATCATTTTAGGTTTCTTCTTTATAATAATTGATTTATAAATCATTTAGTATTTGAAAGCGACAACCTTAACGATTTCTTTCCATAAAACTGAACTGTTCAGCTCAAAGCCCCATTTAAATATGAATGCAATTATATTAAAGAACCCAATAAATCAAAGCGGCCATAAACGCGTGTCGTTTGGCTGTCCAGTGTTGTGGAATAGCCATTTGTCACTTGGTATCAGCGTGAATTAAACACTTTTCCCCGCCCACAGACGCCTGGTGCTAAAGCAGATTAAATCTTCGGAAACTAGACAATATCTTCATTAAATGATTTGCTCTAAAGAACTTATGAAAAGACGGCCCAAGGTAATCGGGTGTTAACTTAATCCAAACTCCGTTTGCATCAGCTCGAAGCTGGAAAACCATTCAATGCCTCAGTTTAACCTTTGTGCGGCTGTGCTAACAACTCTGCTGACATATCATGGGGTTTTGGCCGGGAGGGGATTTTCCACTGTTGACCCACATACATCGCTCCCCAGAATACCGAATTCAGAATTGTTATGGTAATTTACAACCTCCAGTTAAATATTTCAGCTGCACCCAACTGTTGCAGCCCGCTGGGCTGCGCTTATTTATATTTGTATTGTGATCGAGTTGACAGTAGCACAAATTTTGATTGATGACGCTTGATTGACATTCGGGCAATTTGCTAATTCTATTTCTAGTTGGCCACAGGAAAATGTGTCGCCTTTTGTGGGTCACCGCGGTCCTCAAACAATTCTTGTACGCGCCGATCATTAATCATAATGAATCGAGTGCAATTGAGGTGGTCTTTGCAGTGGCTGCGTTGCTAACTAGCAAATTAATGGGAATTATGTACGCTGGGTGGCTGTTGGGAGCGAAAACTTTAATTAACTTGGGCTGTCAGGTCGAGTTGGCCGATTAACATACGCTCAGGCCTATCAAGTGTCTGCCATCAGTCTGTAAAAATGGAAAATATCCAGTCCATTACGGCCACTCAAAGTCAAAGTGGAGCGGCTGTGCTGCGGCTCCAACTAATTGAAATGCATTGAAAGTGCGTGCGACCAGTAAATGCAACAAACAAATACCAACAACAAAAACAGTGGCAGCAACTGCAGCTGCGTGTGAAATGTCAAGCGGTCCGCACTTTGGGCTAGTTGACATTTTGCCAGTTTGGCTAACCGAAAAACTACAACTTAATTACTCCCGTTTCGATCGTCAGCTCCCCCTCAGCAACCTTTGCGATGAATATCGCCATTTTGTTGCCTGTCATTTGTTGGGCAACAAATCGAAATATATAAAAAAAGTGACACTTGCCAATCTGCACAGTGTGATGTATGACGTTGACCCGATTTCGCCTGCTTTTTATTATCATTTCCATCGCCTGCATGTTGATTTCGTGTCTTGTCTGTCCGTACACACCTTTCCATGCCGCGACGAGCGGCAATTTGTCTTTGCCTCAGGGGTGCCGATTATAATAATTCATCGGGAGTGCATTTGAGTGTGGGCAGCAAGTTCAAAGTGTTAAGTGTGATTTTCAAACATTTGTAATACACGGCGTATACTTAATGTTGCAACAGTACAATGCCAGCGAATCGGATTGGCCTTCTGGCATCCGAACAACAACTGTCAGGATGGCCGAGTGGTCTAAGGCGCTGCGTTCAGGTCGCAGTCTACTCTGTAGGCGTGGGTTCGAATCCCACTTCTGACAAGAACTTTTTGCCATCTATTCATTTTATTTTTTGGACTACAAAAATAAAAATTTCTAAATTCTAAATTATTTTACAGTTATTTAATTAAAAACACACTCTCCCTTGATCAAACTGGAAATTGGCACTCGTTAGTTTAACAGTCAGGATGGCCGAGTGGTCTAAGGCGCTGCGTTCAGGTCGCAGTCTACTCTGTAGGCGTGGGTTCGAATCCCACTTCTGACAATACTTTTTTATTCAATTTTAAACAAAATCAAAGATACATATTTTTATTTTTAATACCAATTACACTATTTTTACTTGCGCTAAACATACTTTTTTTCAGTTTCGAGAATGAACCGTTTCAGTATGTGGTCCCCAACCAAAACAAAATTTGGCCTTGAAATTCTTAAAAGTCAGGATGGCCGAGTGGTCTAAGGCGCTGCGTTCAGGTCGCAGTCTACTCTGTAGGCGTGGGTTCGAATCCCACTTCTGACAAAGATTTTTTTTTTCAATTTCATACAGCAAAACGATTAATTTTTTCCAACATAAACTTTTTCAGCCCCTCACAATGATCACCATTTGTTTGGAGCATTCATTAGATTGCTTTAACGAGCCAGCTTCCCTCCCAGGGGCGTCAGAAAAATTACAAGTAAATCAATTTGTAACCGTCTAATTGTCCATATTCCAATCACATAATCGGCTGCCAGTTAACGATTGCCCCCGGGTGTCGGGCAGACCGACAGATACAGCGAGACCACACACAAGCGATGATGAAGCCTGGCCCCTTGGGAATTATCGCCGTCTGGCATCGCCGGCAAACACTTCTACTTCTACATTCATCGCCAGCTCGAGTCATTCGGCTCAATCAGACAGAAATTAAAATGCTGACTGAGCGCGTTTTCGAATGCGGCCCACTCAGTAGTTTGTGTTTTCACAATTGTTCTTGGGAAAAACAGTGCAGGTCCATCCGTAATTATGCTGCTGTTTGTCGGTCGTAAAACGCAATCAACTGGCCACGACAATTGACAATTTAATTAGCCATTAAAGTTTTATTTGCTTTAGCACTTGAGAAATTGAGGCTGGCCTGGCCATAACAGGCGAATGGGTCAATTGGCATGTGACAGCAAGAAGCTGCAAGCTGCAGGCTGCAATTTCCACAGACAATGCAAATTGACGTCTTGGAAATATGAGTGATGTGACAAGTGGATGCTTATCTGCGGCTCGACGCCCCTGTTTTTTTCGAGGGGCTTGCCTCCTTCGACTGATGAGCGCCCATTGAAATTTATGACTTCGTCGAACCGCCAATTGATTGGCTCTTAAATATCCAAATGAAGGCTGCCAATCGCGAATGTGCGGCCGTAATTAATGTACAAAAATCGTTTGAACGCACGCCCCAAAGCAACACCTGCAGCTGTTGGTATCTTTATTTATGGAAAGCTTTTAACACTTTTAATTAATTATGGGATGGAAAAGTTGGCGGCTTAGCTATGTCGCAAATTTATGGCACTACAAATTGATAAGCGCAAATGCTATCTAAATGCTAATTTCTAGAAAAACATATCAAGCTAGAGTTAATTGGCATTTATGTATTGCATTATAAATAAATACATTATATATAATCAATTACAAGCTGCGTAATTAAAATTGATATTATTATTTTTTCGATATAATACAGATTCATTGCTTAGTACTTTCTTCTTAAAATACTATAATATCTTAAATATGATTCATTAAAATAAATTGTAAAAGAGATACCTATTTTTTAATGTCCCTGAATGGTAGTTTTTACTGTGCGCGATTGAAATCTCAGCCTGATTTCGAATTGGTCAGAGCTTTCCGGCGAAGATCTCGCACGCATGGGCACAAAGCTCGACAAAGCTGGAGCGACGCTCTCCAAACCGAGCTTCGCGCGGTGCCTTCGGGTGACGCAGGCGGAGCTTTCGACAGTCTGCGCCCACGAGTGACGTAGCGCAGTATAGAATGCAGAACGTAACAGAATCGTAATCGGAGCCGCATAGCATACCGCTAATTAGAAGATAGAAGCCCTTTTCATTTAATCGTATCTAGCTGCGATCGCTTAAACTGGCTCCAATTTTATTCAAAGTTCCGTAACCGAAAGCTTTCACCTAGTGTTCTTATAGTGGGGTTATTAAACTCAGAACTGCCGGTCAGAGAAAAGGAGACTTTGTGTGACAGGTAAGTTTATTATGTACATAAGTATCTGTTTACCTAAGGTAAGCATACGTAAATAAAGGCTATGTGGGGTACATATGTTTATATTTAATTTCACAGTATTTTGTAAAAGACCACGCGGCTTTGAAAAGCAAGCACCAGTTATCCAAAAAAGCTCTTCCGTGGATGTGCATCTTATTGGTGCTTTTCAACGTGCAGCAAGGCAAGCTTTTATTCGCAAGAGCGAAAGTTCTTGGGGTCATTCTAGGTTTTCTTTTATTCTTAAGTATGGCGTGTATGAAAATAAATAAGACATACATATGTACATACATACTTATTTTCATTGTTTCTTAAACTAAATATAAAATGTAACGATACAAGTTCTTGGTATAAAGTAGCTTAAATCAAATGAGCTTAAATTGAAATGAGTGATTTTATCAACTTTTAAAAAAATCTTTAATAGATGACCAATATGATAACAACTCTTCGGATTTGCCAGGCTGTGTCGCTAAATCCTAGCGCTAATGGGCCGGAACCAGTATTGCCATCTACCTCCAGGATTTGCCTGATGGGTTGCCAGGATGTGAAGCCCAATGAGCTGCGTCGTTTTCCAGTCCACGATACCGATCGGTGAGTATTATATATGTACATACATACATACATATGTAGGTTCCTGCCAAGAACCACTAAACCTGTTTTTAGAGCCTACGGAGAGCTTTCCGATCGATTCGATCACTGAAGTTTGTTTTTGTTGCGAATCACAAGTGCTCATTCTTTATTTTTACATCACCACACCACCACATACCATTAAAGCCATAACAATCCAAAGCTTTGGTCCCCGCTCGGTGCTCCTCTTCTTCGTCTGATACCGATACTACCGATACTCGCAGTCAAAGGTCATTGAACTCTCGCCCTCCCTCTCTTCCTCTGTCTCTCTCTCTGTTTTTTCTCGATTCGCATAGAAGTGCATCATTTTCATAGGAATATCTCAATGCCATGGCGGCTAAGAACTTGTGCAGTGCAGCAATCAGAAATGCAATAATGGCCATGTGGGCGGGGCAGTGGGTGGGCGGGGGATAGGTCCCAGATTCCGACTCCCATTTATTTATAGCTCTCACGCTCTCCTGTAAATGCAACAAATGCGCGTGGGGCTCTGCTCTGCTGGCCGTGAAGTGAAGTTATTTTGTGTTTTTCTTTGCCGCTTCTTCATCTCCAGTTTCTGCAGTTGGTGCGCAAAAAAAAATTGTGTTCCGTCTGCCAAAGTTACTTGGCATTGGCCATGGAGTTTAGAGTGAACCACTGTTATATTCTCTATTCTTTCATCTTTCTTAGGAAACCCCAGATTGTTACGCTTTATTTATTATCAAAGAAAGCTAATCTTTTACCTTTTGGCGGTATTATCTCCAAATGTACTTTGAGACCAAAAAGTCAAAGTCACTTTCATAAGCAATATCAAAATAAAGCTTTGTTTTTTTTATAAGAATGACAATTTAAAGAATGTACTGGACGTTCGCTAAGTTTAATTATAATAGTTGGTTATCTAACTGTAGGCATTGAGTTCCGTTTAAAAAGTTGCAAGATTACGATATGAATATTTATAGTGAATTATGACAATAATGTTAGTTTTACACAGCTGTACGTATGTTTTGTAAATTAAGAATAAACCATTTTAATGAAACGTTTTTTTTTTTTTAAATGTATGCGCTCAAATGGGCAAGCGATTAAAATTTATTCAAAACTTGGCTAACAAGTCTGATTAAATAAGGTATGGCTAGGCAAATGATTTTGCTGTCCCTGACCTGCACAATAATTTCGCATTCGGTCCACCCTAAAGGCCTTAATTGTTGTTGTTGTTTCGCCTAGCCATAAGCATAAGGCAAAAAGAAAATAAGCTGCATTCCCCCATCTTCCACACATCGGCAGCAACGACAAAAATAGGGGGAAGTTGAGCAGAAGCTGCAGCAAAAGCAACAGCAACAACAAACAATAACAATTCCCCGCGAAACTTCCGCTGAGCGAGAAGGAGCGTACGAAAGCGCTGCTTCTCGTTCGCACTCGCAAAAGAAGCATAAAAAGAGCTTAATTGCAGCGAAAACTTTTTCAAGAACTTTTCCAAGAGAGAGCGATAAAGAGAGCGGAGAGCGAAAGTCGGATCTAATTT
Source organism: Drosophila sechellia (assembly GCF_004382195.2). Lineage (NCBI taxonomy): Eukaryota > Metazoa > Arthropoda > Insecta > Diptera > Drosophilidae > Drosophila > Drosophila sechellia. The sequence continues at coordinate 7,887,720 of NC_045951.1, read as the reverse complement.
GAAAGCGTCGCAAGAACCAGAACGAAACTCCAATGCAGTTTCATTTTGTCAGTTTAATCATTAAACAAAGAACCGCACAACCGATCGCAACTAGCTCGTGGACTCTTTTTCTCCCAATAATTGGTATGTTTTCCATTTTGCGATAACTGGGAAAATGTGTGAAAAGCTTTTTCTCCCTCCAAAAGAAGCGTACTCAACTAAGCTTTCGGTGGTTAGTAATAGTAGTCGTTATATCTTATTTTTCTTATTTACGTGCAGCTGCAAACATTGGCTGCGTCACTTTGGAGTCAGCGCTAAACTGGTGGATCAACTCGGCGGCCTCCAAAAGCTGCGCATCTGCTCCAGACACTTTAGCCAACGCCAGGAGATGGCCAAAACCCGCATCAAGATGACGCCGCTGCGCAAGTCCTCGTCCTCCAAGGGCATTGTGCTACCCATTAATGGCGCTGGAGGGTCGGTCATTGCAGGAGCCGGAGCAGGAGGAGGAGGTGCAGGAACTGGGAGCGGTGCTGTCAAGTCGGCGGTGGCCAGCAGCACCACCATTGAACTTGTTGAGGTGAGTGGCAGCACAAAAGAAAACAAAAGTTCAGCTTTCATAGGGGTTGGTAATTGACCCAAGCTAAACTTCAGTTCTGACAAAAATTATGTTTTAGACTTCATAACGAAATTTTCGTATTTATTAACCAATTGAAATAAATCATTTGCGCATTAAATGGTACTCTAAATAACATTAAATACAAGCATGGCTTAAAAAATACTTACAAAGCTATTTTTCGGTAAAAATTTAATTTTTTATAACGGATAGCGACAGATCCAAAACTTTTAAAAGTTCAGAGTACCATTCGACATTCTTTAAATGTAATATTCTAAAGATATGGTCTGTACATATATAAATGTATTTTAATGAACCGCCTCTTCTTTCAGAGCCCCAATAGACATCAGGCCAAGAAGACCAGCACCGGCATTATGCCCATGCCACAGCGTTCCCACTCCATTAGCTCCTCGGCCTCTAGCGATGTGCTGTCCATAAACTCCGACTACGAAGCCTCGTTACCACTGTCAGCCTTAGAGGATTCCCAGAATGGACTGAACCGCTTGGAGAACGGCCAAGCCAAGAAGAGGAAACTTTACGTGATCACCGAAAAATCGGATGAGACGAAGGGTCAGAGTCTGGAGACAAATGGACAGCCCAAGAAGCGTAAGATGTTCGTGGTTGTGGAGCAGGATAAAGATGTGGCGGGCAAGAAACTAATGATTATGGCCGACAAGCCGCAGGCCAATCTTACCCAGCATTTGGAGAAACTACTGCCCGAGCTATTGAATCGCATACAGGACAAAGAACAGAAGCAGATCAAACCAGCTCCAGTGGTGGCTAAAGCCAAGACAGTGGTTAACAATCCCAGACCACATATAACATTGCCGCCCAAAAAGAATCCAACTAACTTTGCAAAGATCACGTCCACACCAAGCTCAGTGCCTTCATCCATCCAGATGCCACTGCCAATTCAGAATACCAAGATCCTAAAGTCCGAGAATTCGGAGCTGACAATGAATTCGGAGGAGATCGAGACGAACATAAATCTATCGCCCGACTTCCGCTTCCTAATGAAAATCCTACCCAAGTTGGAACAGCTGCCCGAGCCGCACAAGCAGAACGTGAAGCGTTCCATCCAGATCTTCGTGGAGAAGAGCTACAGTATTTACGGCAACAAGGATTAGTTATCAGTATTTGGGCACACCGTTTATTTTCCATTTCGCGTGAAGCAGTTCCCTTTATTTTCGTACATACATTTACATCAAAGGCATTTCATAACTTTGTCTAAGACTGAAGCAGAACCAATTTAATTTCTAAGCCAATTGTAAGAGCTGAAGCAGCTCCCCATTTAGACATGTAAGCTTATCTGAAATTTGATATTACCCACCTGGAGATGGGTAGATTTTGTAAAAGTTGAGCCATAAAAACGAATTAAGATTAAATTTCTTTCTATATTGAATATATGAAAGCTTGATTTAAGCCAGATACAAAAACCGTCCAAGTCTTATTTTTGGGATAAGAATCTATGTATATAACTAGGGAATATTACCACCACCCACAATAAATAACACTTGGGTTTTTTTTTCTTATCTTTTTGGTTTTTTTTTTGCATTGTAATTCCAAAGAACTTTATTTAGTTTGAAAGCATTTGTTTACGGTTTTTCTTCTTCCATATTTCTTTCTTTTTTTTAGTTACGTTATAATAATGTTTAGTAAGTCTAATGTGGTTTTATTTAGTGTGGTTTAGTTTAGTTAATACAATGGTTAGTGTGTCTTTACGATTTCCATGTAAATTATGCAGCTTCACTTCGTCCTGGAGAAAGGATTGCATTTGGTAATTTACAATTCTCACCGACCCGTTTACCACTACACAGGTATGTTTTGGGTCTTAGTTTCTTTTTATGTTAGTAAGTATATCCGGTTAATGTGGTTAATACATTACATATATACAGTTAAACACTTCATGTTTAATTTAGCTTGCGGGTCAAGGAAACCAAATTATGTGTAAAGTATTAGGGAACTTTGTTGCGTGCTTTTACTGGATGAGGATTTCTACATGATTGGAGAGACTCCGTTTCGAGTGCTACATTATAATCGAGTAATATACTTTTTACAACATTTAGCAAATTTTCCGTACACATACAATAACTCGTATATCATATTTTTGGTTAAGCATTTGCCATCGATTTTTAGAGGTTATAGGATGTGTTTATATGGTTTTAAATCGGGTTTGTTAACTACGTTTTGGAGTGTCCTACATTATAGCGTTTGCCTTTTTGTCGGTTAGCGTATCGACTGTTTTTACATGCTGCTTATAAGAAAAAATATTTGCCTTAAGGTTGTCCTACGAAACAGTTATGTCATCATCATCAATGAGAAGCAATCACAAAGTTTTCTCTAAATTTATGTACGACGATTACTATATTTATCATTTTCTTTAGTATTTACATAATATCTCGAAGTGCACAAAGCAGCCAGCTTCTGTCTGGTTAGTGTAAGCAACTAGAACTACATTCACTGTGGAGTCGAAGATGCTCAATTATCCTTTTTGCATTTACACATCGAGTTGGTTAATCGTCGGTTAGATGTGGGTTAGTGGGTTCGGGTTAAAAAAACTGTGTCACAATTTCTACAAACAGCCTTTTGTTAAACATGTTAAACGTACATATATGTGGTTATTTATATGCTATGCGAATTTGGTATTATTTCATATATGTATATAGGAGTATTTTGTAATTTTTACATTTAATAACCTGAGCGCAATCATTTTTATGTTTTATTCTACCAATCTTGACCAAATCTGGTTTCAAAAGACTTTTCTCCTCCGAGAGTCTCATCATCATATATTTGGTTCATATTCAAAGTTTATAATGTACGTGGCATCCTTAGGTATCCGCTTTCAATGGAATGCTGTCTTTGTACCTGTATTCTAATACAAACTTGAAGAATTGTTGGTGTGGTGTGTGTTTTAATCTCAAATATTGTCCATAAATATACATACACATATCGTATATAGTGGGTGCTAGTTGTCTGGCTTGCAGTGTTACATGGCTATAAATTCTAATTAGCAAATGCATTGGGTTGGGTTGGATCCACTTTAGGTAATGCGAAAAATAAAACAAAATGGATTCGTTTTCTTCTTTTTTTGTTTTGTTCTTATTTTTTATACAAACCGTTTACACAATTTTTCGTATTATCCTCATTTAACGTAAATTAATGCGTAATTCGTATCTAGTATATATAATTAAGAATGATCCTTAAAATCGGTTTACAAGTCAAATACTAATGCAGTTTACAATTACAGTTGATCTTAACTTATGAACTCATTTTAAACAGGCGCTACAGTCGCCCCTCAAATCATACAGCCCATATGGGCCGATATCTTGTGTGAATTACATTATGTTTTAGTTCAGACCTGCTCCAATCGGGGGTTGTGCTATTCGTGTAGTATAATGTACATGTCCATTACTTATCGTACTCGTATTACCTCATAATAGCTAACCGTCTTACTGAGCTAAGGAGAGAGATGTGGGCTAATTATTGGTGGGGTGTGGAGATAATGCTATGTACACGGTGTCTAAACCGAACGAAAACTAACTATCCGTATGCGTAGTCGTATTGTATATGTACCACTACGGGGAGTATGTGCTTAGAGATGTAAATGATTTTGATGTCGATGCTGATGTCAATTTAATTCGAGCGTTTGTCTCTGGTCAAATGAGGGGAAAACAATCTGTACTCTATATGTTTACGGTTAAGAAAAACTTTAGTTATTAACAAAAGTTGAAAAGAAACTCTATTCTGCTGCACAATGCCTTGGCATTTCGGTGCCTTAATGCTTTTCTTTTCTTTCATTTCGTTTTGTTTTTGCTATGAGATCTCCGTGAAAGTTTTGAATTCATATTGGTTTTTGTTTTGTTTTTGTTTGTTTGTTTTTACGCTAATCCATCCATCTATATATATTGGACAATATATATAATGCTATAATTAATAACTACATACATAAGAAAGCAGCACAGTTAAGAGAATCGAAGAAGAGAAAAGTTTAAGTTTAGCTTCAGTTTAAATTTCTTCAAGAGTTTCTTCCACTCCATCATCGTTTTTCGATAAATATTCATGCATTTGTTTTGCTCTAAACATTGAAGACAAAAAACATTCAAATACACATACACGGTATACGTTTTTTTTTTAATTTCGTTTAAGTGCTTAATCTACATCAAAATTTTGTCGTTTCAAATAAATGAAGTGCGAATTATATATTGCATATACTCAATCAATCAATCGTCATCGTCAAATGAGAAAACTCAGTCTTAAATATATTTAATGTTCTGGGCAGCCGAGGCCTTAGCAATTGATCCTCTATAACCGATCCTGTCCTGCACCTTAGCTATAGTCTATAGCGATGAGCATTGAGAGAGACAGAGGTGTAGTTAGTCGAAAATTAAACTATATAACTATATTACAAGGTAATCAACTAAGAGCAAATTAAACATAACTAAAATCGAATTGTTTCGGGCGGCGCCTTGAGACTCCAAGGAGAAATGGGATCACTCCCTCCTTTCCATCCAGTTCGGATCGATCCGCTCGAATCATTCACTGGGGGCAGTGCGTCGTCCACTTGTTGGTTTTTCATTTGTTGGTTTGTTTATTGTACAGTTTACATTTATGAAACTAATGATTAAAAAGCCTAACAAACTATTATCAAAGCGAAAATTGTCGTAACTAAATTATGTTGAAATTGTTTAATTTATATTTATATATTAATTTATATTGTATTTTTGTTCAGTCGACAGTTGAAACTTTGAACTTATTTCATCGAATATTTTTCCTTTTTCCTAATGAGTTAGGGCTGACCATTTTTTTGTGGCCAGCTACATTTAGAGTATATTTCTAGAAACCAGTTTCAAAATTGAAGCTTCAAACGTTTGTGTAAATAAAAATAGTTGCATAATTTCAAAAGAATTTGTTTTTCTTTTAGCGCTTAGTACACATTTAACTGTAGCTACACATTGCATTATTAAATGTTTTTGTCGTAAGCTAACAGAAAGTGAATCGATCCTTTTTGCGGACGAAAAGGACTAACGCTTGAGGTAAATTTTGGCAAACAAATTTTGGATTTGTGTGCATTTTGTTACTATTTTACTTTAAATATATATATCGATATATTTAAGATTTAAGCATACTAGTATATAATGAATACGATGTCAGTGTGTGTTGCTAATTAATTTACATATACATAGTTTTTATAGGAGCTTAACATAAAACGATTTTCGATTGTTGTTTATTTTAATTGAATTTTCGTTTCCAATTCATGTCAAGCACAACAAAATGTCTGCTTTGTTGCCAAAAAATTGTAGTTATTTGTTAAATACGCTTTGTGTTTAGTGCGTAGGTTTTTCTGCTGCTGCTCCCCCTCTCTCTCGTTAATTTCTTTTTTTTTTTAATATTTTCGTTTTCTTTAAACTTGCTGGTTTGCGTCGATACCGTTGCTGCTTTAACTACAGTTTTTTTGTTTAGACTAGTTTCCGTTGAGTTACGTTACATATTTGTTTGTCTATAGTATTATTAAATATTTGTTTGTTTTGTTTTAGTTAATTTCGGTGGTGGAATGCTTTGACTTTCAAACAGACAAACGCCCACTTAAAAGCCGTTTGGCGCTTAAAAATTATTCAATAGTTGTTCCTGGCTGAGTTATCATCTCTGGGTTTGGTTGGATGGGGATGGTTTTCTAGGGCTTTTTGGACTGCGATTCGACTCCTCTCCTCCTTGTTCTCGGCGGCAAGTGTCTATCGTTTGGCTGTGTTGCTTTTGTTTCGATTTTAGGCAGCAATCGCCTCATTTTGCCGTCATTCCCATTGGTGAGGCGAGGGCGGCAGCTCCGAAGGATGTGCCACAGTCGAACTAAATTGCAGGTGGGGAAAAATGATAAAATAAAGGAATATTAATTAATATTGCATTTAATGGGTGGTTTTTAGTTAAACATCTAGATTAGTTTGCTCATGCCATTTACAACGAAAAGTTTACAGAAAACATTTAAAGCTTTAATTTAAGACAAAATACTAACTAAATACAGAAATAGCTCCCATTGAAAACGAACTTAAAACTTAAAACGTGAAATGAAAATGTACAAAGTAGAACTACAAAAAGAGTTTCGGGTTGGAGGGGGATTTAAAGTACAAAGTTAAAGTTTCCGTTTGGTTTCGTTTGTTAATCATAATAATTTCAAGTCATTGAATGGTAGTTGTTCAAGCGTTCAAATCTACTTCAGTTCTTTCTTTGTCACTGCTGCTCAGCTGCACTGCAAATTGTACAAATATATTGTTTGCATGATTTCCTGTGCAGTTTTCGAATTTATGTTAACTTATCCAAGCATATGGATGGTATTTTTTCAGGCTTATATTCTAAACCTTCATGGATAACGAGATGCTTAAGGATCAGGCAGGACAATGACTGAGCTAAATGATGGGCTGACTGGTGCGTGAGCTATTTAAAAGTTGAAAATAAATTTTGCTTAATTTTATTACACTTGAATTTCATATAAAATAGATAAATAGCGTTTCTCAAAAGATAATATCTTTGGCACGGGATATATTCAAAGCATTTTCAATAGGTCCTTTGTAACGTTTAATGATAGGTGTGCATAACATTTGATATGGGAATGATTGCTTAGTTGAAACATGGAGGGAATTATGGTCTGTGGGTGCGTATGGGCTTTTGTTTACTGGATGAAATCTGCTGTACACGATTACGGATATATATATAGTATATAGATATATGAGTTGAATGCGAACACAAAACATAAACACAAAATTGATTATGGAGCTGGTTATATTGCATTATGTTCATATTTATGCGATTTAAATCGATTTAATAGCTTTATAAAATAGTTGAAAATGTCTCTGCATATTTTTTAGTTTCTATTCTTAACAGATATGTTGTAATTGCCTTGCCAATTTTGTACTCAATTTTCTTTGCGACATTTGTAAACAATTTTATAATGTTCTTGGTTATACTGCCGTATTTTTGTTGGATTTTTAAAACATGTATGTACACAAAAATGTTACGCAAGAATACCCATTTAAAAGAAATGAACGTAATATTATAACTAAAAATTAAAAGTTAATTATAAGGAAATGGTTAAAACTAAATGAGTTGTTCTTTTTTGGTTTCCTTTTTTTTCATTTCAGTTCTATACACATTTGCAAAAGGTAGGAAAATAGATAAAAAGAAGTATGAACAAAAAAGGTGATAAACTAAATAAATAAATATTTAGTAAGTTTTTCGCTTTATCAACAGACCTAAGAAGGAGTAGAGAGACAGTTGCCGCCCCGAGGCCTCATTTTCTGTATCTGTATTATTGTATCTTTATCTTGGCTGTGCTTTCGTTTTCGCTTTCGTTTTCATTATCATTTTCATTCGTCAATCAATCGGCAGATTGCGTTTAGTATCTGGCGACTTCTGCGTGTCTATATCGAGTCGTTCTAGTGAGAGGAGATCGCGCGCCTAGTATCTCGATCTGGACCTGGATCGGTTCTCGAGGACAGCGCAGCAGTAGGCGGCGGCGGATTGGAGCAGCGGCAGGAGCAGCAGTGCAAGTTGTAGTGGTAGTAGTGGTAGTGGTAGTAGTAGTAGATTTTCTCATTCTCATTGGCTTAACAACGCAAATATAACGATTCGATTTAATAGAAATTTCAAGATTAATATCCATGTTGAACAACAAAAATAAAAGAACAAACGAAAAAGATCATTTAAAAATAAGGTTACAAATAATAATCGTAGTTCGGTAGTTGGTTGGTAGAGAGTTAGATAGAGATAGTTTCGTGTTGGATGGGACAGGTACGACAATTAGCGGAATAGGTTCAGAGATAGAGAGCATTACACGGAAGCCATGGTCAAGTAAAACAATAAATAAAGTTCAAAATCATAAGTAAACAAAAGAGTGTATCAATTAAAAAGGTTTACAATTTTGACTAAAGGTGTTAAATTTGTAAAATGTTTTTTTTTTTTTGGGAGGGTAAAGACAGGACTGCGTGCAGAGGTGGGAAAAGTTTAAAGGTTTTTTTTCGGTGGTGGAAGGGAAACTCATTTGGTGACATTGGCTGGGCACTCCTCACTCACCTGGCGAAACTCTTGAAGGCTGCACTCTGTGGATTGATGCACAGCGGCACACGACCCGTTTGCAGCTGCTCGGCAATGAACTTGTGCATCTCCTCTGCAAGTTGCAATACAGATTATTTATGTCTCTGCGATATAAATATGATTTGCACTCACCTTTGACCTGCTGCACGGATGTCAGCTTGCGTTCCCACAGATCATCGAAGGGCTGGCCGGCGGAGGGCTCAAAGTCAGCCGTATACTGACGCATTCCGGCTGAGGTAGTGAAGCAGCATTTGCACATGCACGAGTGGTAACGCAGACGCCCCTCATCCAGATACGGATGCGCCAGGGCATCTGTCACGGAGATACGCTTGTCCTGCAAGGGAGTGAGGGAATTAGCCAAAGTGTTCCACTATGGATAATATATATGGTACCGGATCGAAGACGAGCATCTGGCAGAGCAGGTGCACCGCCTCGTGCGTGGCATGCGAACTGAGTGTGTAGAGCACCGAGAAGGATGGCGGCTTGGGCGCCCGGCGCAACATGTGGGTGCGGGCGCCTTCGCAGGCGTGACGCATATCCTCCATGGTGGGCGTGCCCAGCAGCTCGGTAATCAGCTCCAGCTGCTGCACAGGATTCTGTGCCTGGAAGAGGATGCGACGGCCCAGCAGCTCGCCAAAAATGCAGCCCACCGACCATACATCCACCGCCGACGAGTAGTGGCGAGCGCCCATCAGAATCTCCGGTGCGCGATAGTACTGGGTGACCACCTCCTGGGTCATGTGCTTGGCCTGATCGGGCTCCTCGACGCGGGCCAATCCAAAGTCACAGATCTTGAGCACGCAATTCGAGTTGACCAGCAGATTGCCCGGCTTGATGTCGCGATGCAGGATGCGGGCCGAGTGCAGATACTTGAGGCCGCGCAGGATCTGGTACAGGAACACCTTGATGTGGTCGGCGGACAGGTGCTGCGGCGACACGATTATCTTGTGCAGATCCGATTGCAGCAGCTCCGTTATCACATAGCTATTGATCGATTCGAAGAGAGGAGTTAAAGTGGAAACCAATTTTATAGCGACACGAGCGAAAGGAGCAAACAAAAGTTTGAAACTCCCTTTCAACACATCTTTTTTCGCCTTGTTTGTTTGTGCTTAAAACTTTTTCAATTAGTTACATTTGCTTTTAGCCCAAAAGTTTCGGCAGCGACGCCCGAAAAGCAGCCACTCACTTTACAAAATCGAATTTTTATAGTTTCTATGGGTGAAAGATTAATAAAATATTTGCTATTGTTTTTATGGTTTGAATATTTTCGAAAGTTCATTCATTGTCCAAAAGTTCCGAGTTCTTCAAAGGGTAGAAAACTTATTGGTGAAAATTACAAGGCGTCGGTTACTTTAAACATCAAAATTAAAAATAAAAGCTTTTGTTTGCCTAATGAAAAGTATTACCGTTAAGTTATTAATTGACGCATTATATTATTAAAAAAGTGCTAAGCTGGGGAAGACGTAAAACCACAAATATTAAATAAAGAAATTATGGTTTCTTGAAAACCACATCACATTAGCCCAATTTTCATTCTTCAGGGCTGAAAAGTTCAACTTTTCTTTGAGTTTTTCTTGTTTTCATATTGTAAAAAGGATACATTTCTTGAAAGAAATCCAAATGCGGTGGCTGTAGAATGTCCAGAGCTGAAAGAACCTGCAAAATAATAAAACAAAAAACCGCATTAAGTAAACACATTCAATAAATAAATACATCTGAAAATATTACAAAGTCATTGAACTGGCGGGCAAAATTAAAATCCCTAGACAATCGAGTTAACAATTTACACCTCATTTCAGGGGGATTACGTGGGGTTGGTCATAAATTATGGGGATGCAATAAAAATCAAGTTGCATGTTAAGTGTCCCGGCTGCCGGGGCATTAAATGCCGCAAGTAAAAAAGCCACCAAGCTAAAAAATCGCAAGGAAATTGTTGAACCCTTGATGATTTTGTACACCACTACCGCCGACGAAGGAGATACCAAAAACACGCCACAGTTTGTCTGAGGGTCTTTTTTTTAACACATGGGGGAGGAGGCCAAGTCGACGGTCGACTGATTGACAGGAGAATAAAAAATACATATATATGTATATATATCTATGTGCAAAAATCCAGGGTAAAAAAAACCACAGACAGACAAGCGCTGATTTATTTTCGCTTGCGGTGAGGAGATGATGAACTTGCAGGGCAATCACATCAAAAAATCTAACAGGAGGCGAAACTCACTGCACCCCTCCGCCGCCCATTTAAAATCAATTTACAATATTTATACATCTCCAGTTGGGCCGCAAAATGCGTATAGTGCACAAAACAACAGCAGACAAAATGCTGCCTGCCACAATGTTGCACATTTAACCCCCCTGCTTTCCACAAACATTTTTTTTGTCGGCAGTTGGCAAAGCCAAAAGCAGTTCAACAATTTCGAGCACTTTTCGCGGGGCATTGCGAACGCAACAACAAAAAGTGCCGACAACTTTGCTTACTGGTTTTTATTTTGTTGTATTTTATATATATATATGTATTTTTTTTTGTTAACCAGCTTAGCGCTGCCGTCTTGAGCTCTGAACCGCCGTCGCCGACTTAAGTGGCAAAGTTTTTTACTCCACAGGAGCAACGCGAAATTCCCCCTCGTTTCATTTCGATTCTGCTCCTTTTGGCAGCCTTTGTCTTATATTTATTTCCTTAACCACTCGGCCTGCAAATTCTGTAATATTTCTGTAAATCAGCGACTGCATTTGTTGCGTTTGCGGTTTGCAACATTAAATGCGAGCAGGTGAAGGAAACCGACTGAGGGGATACACTACCAGTTCCTAAAGGATTATTATAGATTAGATATGAAAAAATCCTAAACCTAACACTAACTATTCCACTCTATAAGATATTTTAGATACAAAGTTAGGATCATCTGGCTTTAAAGCGGTTTAAACTTATTTGAACCATTTTTGAGCATAAATCTAGTTGGAATTACATATAGTAACATATCATATATTTTAAAATGTTCTCTTTCCCAACAAGTTTCAAATGATTACCTGCTCGCTTGCAATCATTGCTTCAAAACGACTTTTAGATCATCATCGCATCATCGTGACCAAAATCTCTTCAGCATTCCATCAATATCTTGGATCTTGGTTAGGGTAAGCAATAAGTAAAAAACTTGTCGAATTTCAAGTGTTTCTGAATGGTTTTTGGTAGTGTCTTTTTCGGTCAACTTCATTTGCTGCACTTCACTGAACTTCAGAGCGCAGGCGCGTAATTTGGATTGTTATTGTTATTACTCGACTCGAGCTGCATTTTTTCCTTTTTTTTTGGGTCTCACGTGCAGCGCGCGGCTTGCAGCTAATTAACATTTTGGCTTGGGCTTGCAATCAGAAACCAAATTTATGCATTGTGCGCCGCCGAAGGCAGCTTCAAGTGTCCTTGAAGTGGTGTAGGAAAATGTGAGGGGAGGGGGGTGGTTTGGTGGAAAACCAGAAGGGGGAAATTAGCAAGCTAACCAACTTAGCAGTAAAAAACAAAAACAACAATGCTAACTGGGTTGAGTTAAACAATGTTGCACAGAGAGAAATATATGCTGTAAAAATGCAGGAATATAGCTTAAAATACTAATATAGTATTGAATATTTACAAATTTCCATTAAAATTTAGTTAAAATATTTGTTATTTGTAAAATTACAGTCTAATCTCAATATTTATTTCCGTGTATATCTAACAAAATTCTAGTTAGGTAAAGCTAGAGAGATACAAGTGAAACTTGTGTTCTACTGGCAACCAGCAGCTGTGGCAACCCACCTCAAAACCCACACAACACCACACCAACATAACACCAACGCCACCTCACCCCTTTAACCCACTGAGCGCCAGCTCTTGGAAACAACTTCCTCTTGGGCTGCACAAGTTGAAGCTTTCGGCTTCCAGCGAATTTTCCCCTTAGCCCCATGTGGCTGGGAAAACAAAAGCAAAAGTGTCACCGCTTCGACTTCACAAGTATTTTCATTCCAAGCTGAGGGACAAATTTCTAGCTAAAAGATTGTCAGGCAGCAGCTGTCAACACACATATTTGTGAGCTAATTAAATGAGAGGGGGACAAAACTCCACCGAAATTGACTATTACAACTCGAAGGGCTACAAATATATACATATGTATAAAAAAGAAGAAAAACCTTGAGAAGCAACATACAATTTCCTTGCTAGTTCAAGTTTACAAGCAACTTTTTAAGAAACTCGCTGTTTTGTTGGTTCATTTCCTGCCAGATATGTATCTTTATAATTAGGAATTAGCTGGAAATATGGTACATTTTCGTATATTCGATGCAGATTTAGCTTCTTATAATATCAACATATTTATTTGCCTCCAGCGAAAAGTCAAGCAAAAGTGGCATTTCAATTGCAAAGAGCAAAAGCAATGCGAATAATAACAAAATTTGCATGCAATTGATGCTGCCAGTGCGTCAAACTCAATCATTTTGGCCGGGAAAAGGGAGTGAGATTCCCGCATAGAGAATTGGATTTTGGGGAATGGGGAGCCAGAAGGAAGTTGACAATCAGCTTCGAGGCTGCGTAGAAATGCAAAAAAAAAAAAAAATCGAGGAAAAAAATAGGAAAAAACTCCTGCCTCACCCGAGTTGCAAGTGAGAAATGCTTTTGAAATGTGCGCCACGTACGTTGCAATAAGAAATAAAATACAACAAAATGAATTCAGCCAACAGCAAATCGTTTTATTGTATTTTTTTTTTTTTTTTTTTTGGTTTGTAATCGAAATGGGCAACCGATAATGGGGCGAAAACATTTTGCAACGATTTACAAAACTGCAATGCATAAAGCATGAGTGCAGTCATTTGTGGATGTGAAATGCAATTGAAAATCGGGATAACATTCAAGATTTTGATTGATTGAAAGGGTCAAGAAGTTGGTATCAGCTAAAGAAAATATTTTACATAATAGAAGGAGAAGCATGCAAACGATTAATGTTATTTCTTGATTGAATAAGTAATGCTTTACATTGTGTTACAATATTCTCGATTTAAATTCCCAATCAATTTTTTCATTTAAATTGTGCGTACAATTGTATCACCACCTTACAAATCATTCAATCCGAAAAATCAATTTGGAAATGAATACCTCACCATTCTCCCCTCATCGAACTCACAACATTCGAATGGAGGTCTTTCATTGATTGAGTTATAAATAGTTGAGCCGCTCAGCCCATATGAAAACTGTATGGAGCGCCCAATTTGCAATAAAATGCAAGGTAGCCACGTGCCAAGCCCAGTGTTTTCCGATCCCCTCACCCCTCGACGTTGTCAACAACTTGTCTGTGGCTCCAATCGCTGTGACTCTGTCTAGTTGCTCGATCCCTCTCTTTCTGGCCAAACGTTTGGCGTTGATTGCACTTGTTTGCCATTCCCTGAATGATGTCTGTCATGTAGGAAATGAAACAGGAAACACAGGCAGATGTAAAAACATTAAAAAAAAAAAAAAAATATATATAAAAAAATTTTTTTTCAAAGAAAATATTTCTCTTTAGAAATTCACTGGATTTATGGTGTGAATATGAGTTATGTTTGTACATTACTGTATATTTGATAACAAGATAAGATATTTATTAGAATATTATGAATAATTCTCATGACTACTACATTCTTCTCTTTTGACATTGGAGTTCTTTTTAATTATTAACCTTAAAAAAGATTATTTTTCTCAGTGCAACAGTACAATACACCTCGAGCGTTGACAACAAAGTCGCGCCTTCACTGTGCTTCTTTTATTTCCCCCAACCGCGATTCATACACCCACCTATAGCCATTTATGCATATTAATAGAAAATTTGCATATTGGGCAAGGTGTTACAGCAAATGCTGTTGTTGTTATGGTTGCCGACATATGGAATCAAGATTGGGTGGAAATCTATGTAGCTGTCTGCTCCACAACGCCCACTTTTCCTATACCTCTTCATTATTGCATTGCGAAATTCAGACGCAGCGAAGCGCGAGTAAAATAAAAAAAAGAGAAGAAAATCATGTAGACTGATGATGGAAATGATGATGAGGGATAAACAGAGACAGCAACTATATAATATATGCTGTTCATCTCTCGGCATTAGATTTTCCCAGCGCAGACAGCCCACGGCCTATTTGATGTCTAATAAAGTTGAACCAATCTGGAAATGATTTAGCAAATATAAACTATTAGAGGGGAGAGACCGTGACATTTAAGAGCGCAGCAAATCGTATGCGACAATTTATCGATATATGTAATAGCAACGTGCAAGTCGCTGACTTTTAACTTTGAATGCAAATGCCAAATATACCAAATATGGACCACAACAAAAGGTTCTTGATAAAACAAAGAAATAAAAAAACTCCGAAAATCTTTAAAAAGCCAGCGGCACGTGCAGAGCAATTGCAATGAATATGTAAATAAATTATAAGCGCTGACAATCCAGAGAGAATATATTTATAGAAAATGTCCCATAAAATCGCATAAAACATTTGACCCTCAACAGTTGTCCATATATATGTACATACAGATTTTCCCCCAATTTTTATGTATGTATGTGTATATGCAAATATATTTCAGCCCAAATTGCAACATGCATTTATGCATTTATTGCCAACGCCGCTGGCTGTTTCAAACTGCCACAAAATGTTGTACAATTCACAGATTTTTTTCGGTTTGCGAACGAATTTGTTTGCCATAAATTTGCTGCATTTATTTAATGCTGACAGAGCGTGGGCCAAAATCGATCATAAATGGAGAGTAATGCATTTTAAACCATTTTATGCAGAACAAGCTGTTTTCTTAAAACAGTTCCACTTTATTTGATCCCATATTAAGTTGCCATCGCTTTTCTGCAATATTTTCATACATAATTCCCATTTTTTTTGCAGCCCTGTGATTTATTGTAGTTGCAAAATCACTACCAATCGAAACTGAAACGCAGCTTAACCCTTTAAGAAGTGAACTGTTTGAATTCAATGCATTTACATGCCCTTATCAAACATTTAATTAATGACAATAATTTCAGCGAACAATAATTCCACTTGAGCAGAGAACAATGAAGGGCGTATAAATGGAAATGTGAAAAAGTTTCCGCAAAAGGGATATATATTTTTCACTGGCTTACAATAAAAAAAAAGAGAATTCCTCCTCTGTCTGCTGTATGTATATAAACATGAAAAAGAGCCCAGCACTAAAGTGGAAAATATAATTGTTAATAAATTTACGGCGCCAAAGAGGGCAAAACAAGCCAAAGGCAGCCGAGCTGGCACGCACAAAGATTTAAAGGATAAATATCCTGCGCAGTTAAAGAGCCACTACAATAAAATATGTAAATATTTTAATTAAATTTGTATGTCATCAGCGAAGGTATATAAGTTTTCGATAATAATAAAAGAGAGGCATTCGCATTCACTTACATTTTCATGCTTGAAGAAGCACAGCATTTTCAGCTCGCGGAAAACGCGCTTCGATGAGACCAACGATTGGAACACATTTGGCAGCTTCTTCAAGGCCACTCGTCGTCCATCGCGAGGATCTGTGACGGCCCTGGAAAATATGAAAAATATCGATTATATATTATAATATTTTATGCAATAAAATAGTATAAGAGTCTGCCTTCTTTCTCCATTACTACATTTCATTTTGCTGTTGTGAAAATACTTCTTCTTTTCATTGCAGCTTAAGTTAATCTTCAACTTCTTGTTCGCCGCTCAAGTGTCGCATTATAAACAGACCTCAATGGAGAATTCTTCAGCACCCCCAGCCCTGGCATAAATGTCATTTTATCCTGTCGGCCAGACAAAGCACAGTGAGAATCAGACAGACCCGGGGAAAAAGCAAACAAACATTCGATGGAGTTTAAAAAGGTTCGTTCAACTTTTCGCCTTGACAATGCTAGAGTTATTTTTCTTCTTTTGTTTTCCCAGTTTAGTACCACCCTTCCCCCACGGAAAATAGCTTTTCTCTATTCGAGCCTACGAAATGGCGCCTAGAAGTAGGCAAATGTGTATTGTCTCGCAATTGATAGGCGCACACACACAGTCATGGCCACAAAATTAGCAATAGGAAAATTTGCGAAAAAAGGTCAAACAACAGACATGTGGGTTGGGATTAGGGAGAATGAATTATGTTTGGGGGATGGTGTTTGCTGTGTCTTCGAACACCGACGACACAGAGGCGTCGTGTCGGCTTTTGGACAACTTTTATGATGCCATTGGCCATGGCTGTTGGGTGTTCGTCCTGTTCTGTCTGGGACCAAGTCCTTGTCCTCTGTTTGCCCGACTCCTTTTGGAGCATTATACACAGCCAGAAAACTTAGCAAAGTAAGGTTTTGTTTCATGTTTTTTTAAAGCCTTTTTACCATAATATAACTACTTCCATGTGTGTGTTCTATAGTTTGAAAATATATTTTTCCTGTGTTCTAATATTTTGCCAAGTTTTCTACTTTTTCCCCATCTGTCACGTGGTGAAAAATATTTTCGTTATGGTTTTGCCTTCAATAGCCGAAAAGGAAAACTGCGCAGCATCTTTCACTTCTCCGGTTACCGAAAGTACTTTTTTCCTCTGTTTTCGAGATTCTGGTTGTGCTGCGTGATATGTTGAGGCCGTAAATCTTTTGGCCCTGTTAGTTCGTTCGGCCGACGACATTTAAGCGTTCAAAATTATGGCAAATTGCTGCAGATTGAATTGGTTTGTGTGCCTTTCTATACGCGCCTGTGTGTGTGTGTGTTTTTGTTTCTTGCTGGATGAGTCAGCATCCAATTTTGGATGTAGCATACATTAGGGCGCTTTTCTTGCAGGCAGAAAAGCGATTTGCATGTCTGAGTTGCGAAAACGAATAAAATCGTCTAGGCACAATGTCAGAAGTGTTAATGATAATGAGAAACGAAACGATTATGCTAAAATACAAAACAACAAACGGAAAAAAGTAATGAGATTAAATTGTTTTTGCTTGTATGAATATAAATTTCAGAAATAAGTTCCTGAAAAAACACAAGAAAGCATGAACATACCCCTATTAAACTATTTTCTTGAAAATCACAAATCTTTATCTCCAATCCATAAACTATCTCTCCCCAAGAAATAGCGCATCCCACTGGGAAAGAGTCGCACCCATTAAAATTGTATGGTCATCTATCAAAGTCGCCGGCGCGAAGGAATCTCAAAATCAAGAATTCACTTTGTTTGCGATGAATTGGGTTAAAATCAAAAATTGTTTACATCCAGCACAGTGGAACCACAGAAAGCGAACCGATAAGACCACATACATTGGACAAATGAGCCGAATGATGCGGAATGATAAAAGGGGCCAGACAGAGACGGCAAGAGCTGGGCAGAAAGAGAGCGCACGATAATGATGATGATGGATGACAAAATGCAGGCACTTCTCTAGTGTGAGGAAGCGCGCTAGGTCTGTCCATCCCCCTCTGACCTTCGCATTTGATTGGCCCCTCCCACAACATTTTCCCCCCATGTTTTTCCTTTTTCATTGCTGCAATTTCTGATGTTGTTTCATTTCTTTTTCCCTTCTTTCAATGTCAGTTAATGGGAAATCATTTATCATGTGCGTGTCCCTCTAAGAAAATAAAGAAAAGAAGAGAAAAAGGGAGAACCAGTTGAAGAAAATGAGTCTTAAAGCAGGGGCAATGGCAATATACAATATATACTCGAAGCGAAACAAAAAGTGCCAGAACTAAATAATAATTACCCGAGACAACAAAGAGATCAATAATTTATCATCTCTGACCCCGTGGTCTGTCCTTCAATTTGTTCTGGTCTCCGTGTCTCCACTCAACTTGAAAATTTGTTATAGTTTCCCCCATCTCCGATCGATCGGAACCAGCGAACTAGAGAGAATAGAACCCATCCTCAATTTTCTTCTTGCTTCATTTTCAGGTGTGTGTGTGCGTTGTGTGTGTATGCGTTTCGTGTTCAAGTGCTCGGAATCGAATCAAAAAAGGGTTTATGGGATTGTGGACAATGGGGGTTAAGCACTGGGGAAAAAAGTTGGGGAGTAGTCGGTGGCCCCAAAGGGTGAAAAACTTCAAATTGCCATTTCGATGCTCCGAAAGTTGTGTCACTTTCTTATTTTATTTTTGCCATCTTTTCTTCTCTGTTTTTATTCCAGGCCGCAAACGAATTCAAATAACCTTTTTATTGACTCCGGGCCAGTTGGAAAATTCCAATTTTCTTCGGCGTATATTTTTTACAACGTTTGGAAATTATTAAGGTATTTATATTTTCTATAAATATTAGTTGCAGGATATTTTCCCGTCGATCATTCCCAACTCCAGTGCACATTCCCCTCGAATGCTTTGAGCAGCTTAAGCCGAAAACAAACTTTTCAATGACTTTTCGGGCCCGGACCTCGCCTGCGGGTCACATCTGCCTCAACTTTACATTATTATTTCATTCCTCTACCATTTTTTGCATTCCCTGTATTCCATACATACTTTTTGTATTACACAAAATGATGTTTTGGACCCTTCCTTTTTTTTTTTTGTTCGTTTGAGAGGCCAGCAGCAGCATCAGCAGCAGTCGCCCTCATCCGCTTGCATAATTTCATTTTTGATTTCTTCTGACACTTTGCACATGCTTTTTGAATAACTCATCATCTTGTGCACTCATCATCAAACATTCTTGGCTCAGCCACACCCCCTTCGAGGCCCCCTTCCTCCCCCCCCACCACCTTTTAGGAACCCAGCTCCTTAAAAGCTGATCCATCCAAGTGAGCATTTGTTGCCTTTGGGCCTTTAACTTCCTACTGCCGCAGTCGTCGTCGTCGTCATCGTCTGACTCTGCCCCTTTTCCCCATCCAGATCCACCCGTTCATTGAACCCTCAGCATTCTGGATCTCATTCCTGTCGAATATTTTTACTCGATTCAAACACTTTTAAAAGCATTTTGCCTTAAAAAGGCAGGGAAAAGTCCCACATTTCAACAAGCAATATACCACATATAGCTCTGCATTTTATGAATTTGTCACTTGGTTTTTTGGAATACTGTTAACTATTAAAATATTTAATAAAACCTAGTCATATTTAATAAAAAATCACACTGAAACCGCTTTTAAAGTGCATCAAAATGGCCCGCTTGCATATCGCTGTTCGAAGTCCTCAATTACTAATTGCAGTTTTGCTATAATTATAGGCCCATTATATATGCCACATGTGGCAGTCGACGGGGTGGCATTTCGCATTTCGGTCTGCGTGTAAATTACTAATTTGTCCTGTTGTCCTGACGTCGCTTTGATTGTCTCTGTCACTCCCCCAGCACCTCCAACTGCCCGTCCCTGTCGCCCTGCTCTTTGTTTGCCCTGTGATGTGCTGATCCATCCAATTGTTGTGCTCCTGTGCTGATGTAAGCATTTCGCAGTGTCCATTATTTTGGTCAACCACCGGCAGAGAATACGTTGGATACAGTGAGAACTCATGTGGGTGTACAGTGTGTAACCTCTTGTAAATAATATTAAGCCACATTCACATCATAAACTTTATCATTTGCCAAAATAAATACTTTAAATAATTTGGTACAATTGAATTCAGTTTTGCTTTAAGTTTTGGGGCAGGAATTGCAGAATTGTTTATCGTTACTTTGCCTGTAGCACACATGCACTGCATATGCGTCATGTTTAGACCAGGTTTTCCCCCGACGGCAACTAATTCGCATGTTTCAACCATTTCATACTGTTATAATTATAGCGATGTATGCCAATACCAGCTGGGAATTCTAACGCCCCAACCCCAACACTATTCGGCTCTCTTTCACTTCGCCCTCTATCTGTCTCTTTCCCGCTTATTTTCTCTGTGACTACGCAACATTAATTGCAACATATTCGCTTTTGTTAATTGACTAATAACTTTGGGGTTTATGCCCCCCTGGGTGTAGAAGAAAAATGGGCCACGAACAGGAAGAGAATTGGGGAAAAATGCACAGTCATGCAGGCGAATACAATTAGGCTTAATTGAATTTGATTATATAAATAAAATAACGAATAGACACAAGCTGTCAAGAATGGCTTTAAACATTCAATTTGAAACTAGCTTAGCTAGCTGTGTGCGTCTGTGTGTGAAAATATCTGTGGAAAAGCTAGTAAAACCCAATCTCCGCTCTTCCGCTCCATCATCTCCCGTCTCCCTCTCTCTCTCTCTCCCTCTCGCTCTCCACCCACTTCCTGTCTACCTTGCTCCCACACCCTTTCTCCCAATTTCCCGCCCATTTCATCGTCGTCGTCTGCTTCAATTTATGCGCGTAATCAATTTTACAAATGGCCTGCAGGCAAAGGCAGGTGGTAGGCGTGGCATTTTCCATCCGGAGAGCAAGCGAGCAAGAGAGAGGGACGGAGATAGAGAGAGAAAAATAAATTTATGCAATTTAGAATTTTCCAAGGGTTGGGCAAGTCTAGTGCTAGTATGTGCAGTCAATGACTTTCACAGCCGAACGAAGCTAAAATCAATTAAAATCCATTTTGATTGCATACTTCACTCGAAATCCTTCCTTGCAACATAATTCCCCTGCGAGTATATTCCCCCACTTAAGTATACTACGAAAAATGTGAACACATTAAAAATGTTTTCAAGGCAAAAGCAAAACAATAGAGTCATTGTCAATGTCGCTCGATTGCCGCTTTCCTTCTTTGTTGCCTTTGAGTTCTTGGCCATATTTCACTTTAATGCCCAAGAAACTGCTGCTTGGCACAGACTTTTTGCGGGGGGTGGGGGTTGGCATGAAAAACGACAACAGTCTACAACAACAGAGCGCCAAATTGCCAAAGACATTTAATGAAATATTTACGTACATATATACATATATATACGAAAGTTGGGCGCAGGCTTTTTCCACAGCCACCGTCATAATTTTATAATTTTCTGTGTAATTGTTTTGGGGCGAAGTGAAAATGTTTGGCATGACCTAATTGATGAGACATATAAAAACTCTTAGCATTTAATTATTACTTATCCCGTTTTGTGCGTTAAATTTATTTATACTTCATGTTCTTTCTAATGGCTTACCTGTAAAGAGAAGAACAAATAAAAAAAATTAGTATTGCTTTTCATTTAGATGTTCTATATTAAAGCTGGGCACACTTTATTTTGTTTAAGAGCTTTCTAAAATTTTTCTGAATTTATTCAGAGATCATTTTAGCAAAATGCCAAACAGCAAACTCAAACTTGTCGTAACCAATTATGTAAAAATCTGTTGAAAATTTAAATTCAATGTTGGCTTTTCCGCGCTGCCATCCTTCCCAGATTGATTATGACATTTTCCTCCTGCCACGTTTTCCAGCTTCTGACGCAAATGCGCCTCAACATATGCGCCAGATAGAAGAAACAAGTTTGCGGCACATGCACTTGACACATGCCAATGGATGGGGCGAGCGGAGAAGAAAAACTTTCATAGCCACCCTCGGATGGGTAGTTACAAAAATAATAATCATAATGATGATGATGATGAGAATGCTAATGATGATGTGGCCTTGAATCATCACAGCAGCCGAAATGTGTGGGCGCCCAAGCAAAATCGCTTCGTTTCATTTCATTTCATTCCATTTCATGCGGATTTGTCCGCAAACAATGGAGCAATGTGGTCCTGCTACTGAAATGCCCAAAAATAGCCAAAGGACCCCAAAGGCAAAACAGTAGCCGCCATAATGCCACGCCCACAACTTCAGCATATTTGGGTTGATTGGACTGCTAATGGGCAATAATGGGTGGATATGATTCAGCTTGGCATGATATGAAGCATCGATTTTAAATCTATATATTTTTACAGATTTATTTAGTTACTTAAGTCGCAAGCTGACTTATTGTTAGTTTATGTTTTGATTTGCCAACTGAACAGTTTACAGGGTAATTCGAATTGCGTAGAAAACATTCATTCCTAATGACATTCCCTTTTTCCTTTGTTGTCGCTTCATACTTAAGACCGTCATCAGCATTTCTCATGGATTTTCCACTCCAACCGAGCACCTCCACCCCCCTGCTACCCAGCAATTTTGCATGGCCGAGCGATTTCTTGTTGTGTTTCGCATGTTTAATTTAGCCAGGCTCCTCCTTCTCTCCAAACTCAATTCTCCATTTCTCCCATTTTGGAGCAGAAGCCACAGCTTCCTGGCTCTTTAAACACACTAGCATGTTTGTTGATCCTGCCCGTGGGGCCAAGGACGAAAAAGGTCTGTCGTCCGGACAACTGAGTTGAGGATTCTGGAGCAGAAACAGGGACTCCGAACGCCCGTGGCGCTCTTCGGGTTACTTTTAAATTAATTATGCGCTTAATTGTCTAATTATTGCACAGCAACCAACAAAAAAAGGTCAGATAGTTTGCTTCGGCAATTCGTGCTGTTCATTTTTGGGCCGACAAAAGAAGAACTTTTGGCTTTTCCGGGAAAATAACGTGTAAGCTAAATGTGATTAATCCTGCTTTTACAATTATATCAAAGTAAATAATATTCTATGAAGCTAAAATCATCCCCTCAATCTCATTAGATCGTAATAACACCTATTCCTTAAAATATATGATTTATGAAACACACCAAACTAGCACCCTTTGATTTAATTCCATTTAATTAAATAAAACAAGACTTTTTGTTTATTTTGTTATTCTGGCTATTTATACTTAACACCTGGCTAAGCTTTTAAGCCAATTCATTTGGCCTTTCCACCAGTGAAAACCTCTTTCTCCACTTCACCTTTTATTATTCTATTTGGGCTCTCTGCGGCACGCATGAAAGTTGAGGCAAAAGATTTTTCAAACAAAAGTTCAAGGCGATGCCGCTTATTCTTTTTATGCTTGGCAGGTAAATGTATATATTTCCACCGCCGCCCGCTCATTAAAAAGGGTGGAAAATGTAATAAAAGATGAAGAAGCAAACAAAAAGAGAAATTTGCAAGAATAGTAGAAAAAAATTCTTGTGGCGTCTGTGAATAATTTGTTAAAATTAAGCCCAGCCCAAGGGCGTGGCGAACACTCTCTAATGATATATACCGTTGCAACAGTGGGTGGCTTTTGTGGGGGGAGAGGAAAAGAAAGGGGGGGGGGGGGAGAGAGAGAGGGAGAGAGCCCTGCCGCGGGTGACATACAAATATTATAAATGTAAATGGCGAACGTCGTCGTCTCCGTTGTCGGGCACATTTCTCATGTGAGCGAAGGAAAACAAAGGACTCTTGGCCAGGTTGGGGGAGTTGGGAACGTGTGCGACGTAGTTACTCCAAGGCTGGCAGACAAAGCGTCGTCGCGGCAAAGGGAATTGCAAGTGCGGGAGCACTTGGATTATGCAAAACGGGTCCAAACGGATTACCTACTTGAGTGCAGCATAAATGTAAGTAATTATAGGAAGTTTAATATTTTGAAAAATCAAAAAATATATTTGATGAATTAAAATTAAGCATCCTAACATATATTTTTCAAATATATTGCACAGAACACTTTCAATTTGTATGTATAATTTACTTGCAAAGGAATCTTGACAATGATTTATGTACAAAAACACGAAGTCATATAAATTTCCATTTGTATACCTCATATACCCATTAAAACAAACATTTCATGCGCTATCAAAACAGGGCACAAATTCAATATTCCCTTAACCATTTTTCTTTCATATCATAAAAGTAAAGGAAAAATATGTAGCCGACTTTTTCGCGTCACGTTGTATACGCTTGTGTGGGTGCATGCGTGAGTGTGTGCGTTTCAGGTGGAGCGTGTGCCATAAGCATGACAAGCTGTCATTGTTTTTTGTGCCACGTCCTTGTTTTCAGAGTCCCCTTGCCTCTGCACCACCCACTTCTTCCATTTTTTTTTTATCCTTTCTCTCACGACTTTATTTCTCTCAACAAGTTGCTCATACGCCACGTTGTACTAATAAGTTAATAGCTCCCCTCGCGCGTTTCTTTCGCTCCTTCCTTCACTTTCTCCACTCTTGACAAATTGGTAGAAAGCCCCGAAATAAAATAGGATTTTGTACGTGTCGGAGAAAGTTATAACAATGGGGCAGGTTCAAGTGTGGAACAAAATATATGGCATGAAATTGCTGAAATCATGGCAAGTGATGGAAGCAGGAGGTGGTGGGCGGAAAATCGAGGCCAAGAAGGCTGGTTATAATCTAAAGATTTTCCAAAGCCAGCGCAACCGACAGCTCAAGGTCTCGAGTTCCTTTGTTTGGGCTCTCTTCTTTAGCATCCTTTGCCGTAATCCAACCCTATCATTGATGGGCGACGCTCTAATAAATTTCAATACTCGACGGACAAACAATGCCAAACGAACGATTTGAATGAAGTTGCCACTTTATCGCAAGGCACACACATAGAAGTGTGTATATATATTATATAGCCATTGCATAGGCATTATCCTAACAGCCAGACCACAAGGACCTTCGGGCTGAAAGGCCGTTCGCCGTTGATAAGCCACGTTACGATTTATCCTTTATCTTTTTCGACTTGAGGTAGGTCTTACGTAACTCGTTACAGTATGTGGCACGCTTCGCTATTCCTCTCGCTTTTGTATCTTCTATCAATAATTTATGAAACACTTTTCATATTTATGACAGACACGCGTGCAAATGTGAATATTTATAACGAAAAAGGATGTTCAACGTGCCCGACTTTAAACTACCTTCTGCTTTTTGCTTTGCTTAGAATTAATTCAGTCATTTATCAAAGTCCCGCTTTAATGCATTAGACGCAAGGACACGCTTGGATTTTATTTGTAATTTAGCACGCTATTTGCGCTGTTTTAATAGACAAATGATGGCCATTTAATGGTAATTGCCAGTTATAATAATGTTCCTCTTTAAAAAAAATGGCAGCTGTTGGTTGCTCACTTATTTACGAAAGTAAATAACTGGCTTAAGTTACCAAACTGTAGGTATTTTATTTATTTTTGGCCACCTCTTTTTCCATTTGCGGAAACGCGTTTCCTGTAAACTGACCCGCTTTGTTGACCATTTCACTCAACCTTTTATCCCCTAGCTGACCTTATTACACATATGTGTAAAGCTAAAAATATATACATAAACTCTCCCATTTCTCATTGTTACCGATGACATTAATTCGGGCACGCGATGTCAATTAGCATTCCCAGTTGAAATATGCCTGATAGTCCGAAAACAAAGTTGGAAAAATGACGGTTGATAAACCGCGGAGTCGTGTGAACTCATAGAGTAGGAATTCTGTGAAACATGTGAGAAATATTTCCCCGTTACCTTTGCATTTTTCGGTCTTGCACCACCACCTGCATGACTTGTCCGAAAAGTCGGAAAATTTACGCGCCCGGTAATTGACAAAGGCTTGTGGGTTTTGCAAATGGCGAGACTTGGTTGTTTCGGGCGCCATCTGGGACTACTGTGCGTATGTGTAATATGAGCCGCAAAGGGGACACACTGGAAAATGGGAACACAGGAGCGATAGACCACAAATCTTAAATGTCAAATGGCTTGAGTGACATTTGTATTGATTAGTAAATGCGATTAATCATGACTTTTGTGTGTATGCGGTGTGTGCTGGGTGTGTAGCATGTGGCATACGCAGCGGAGTAACAAAAATAATGTTACACAAGATAAATCTCCCCACCATTCGATCCCCTGAAATTCTTTTAATTTGGTCACATCTGGTGTTGCCTTAATCAAGCAAATGTTTTCATCAAAAACCGCATAATGCCAATTTGCCTTCGGGATATTCAACTACAGTAGACATTCTAAAGAGTGGAATTTGGTTTTAGGAACAGACTGTCAACTTCTTAGCCAATATATGAATATTTGCAATCGACCGAAAACCATGTCGAATTTATTTTAAATTTCATTAAGTTGAGAGTGCACTGTAACTAGTCGCCTCCTGTTGTTTTTCATGGTTTATTCCTCCACTACCATCTTGATTAGCCATCGATAATGACGTCAAAGTGACCCATATAGAGCGCAGAGACTAAAAAGTTTCATTCCAATATTGAAAGTAAATGTCCAACAGCTGCTGCACATAGTTAACTATAGCACACAACAGCTGACAGACAGTGGGAAAGTGGAGGGGGAGCGAGGTATGCTAAGAAAGAGATGGCAATGTAAGGAGAAAAAGAGACGGCAGCAACAAAAACACGTTCGACACGTTTAGCGAAACTGAAACTAAACAAGTTGTGACCCAAATTCGCTCCACAAATATTATAATAGGCCCTCCTCACTCATCTTCAGATCCATTTCGATATCTCTTTCCGTCTCATATTATTTTCCGGCCCATGCTGCCTTAGCTAATTAGCCTGTAATAGAGCACTTTCCAAATGACGCAATAAATTTGCTTTTCTCTTCGAGCAATTAATTAGCTAATCATAAATGTAAGGCAAGACTTGGGCCTATCCAATCAATTCATGTAAGTAGAGCGAGATTAAATAGTTATAAACCAAGGGAAACTGACGATTTACAAAAATGGTGTAATTAGGGCCCAAAATCAGTGCTAACAAGTTGGTGGAGTGAAAAAGTGCTCAAAAGTGTCAAGTTCAGAAAGCTTTTGTCCACTGCTTCATCAGCTGACTGAGCATTTTCTTGCTTATTTATAGATAAGCCCGCAAAGTAAAGCAAAACCAAACTATGTAAATGAAATCAAATTCAACTGCCCGATCGCCACAACAACGATTTCTTGTATAGCTTCTGCACACGCTATAGTTTTCATTCGCCTTTGAGTTGGCTAAGCACATGTGCCGTTATGTGGGGATGTAGCTCAGATGGTAGAGCGCTCGCTTAGCATGTGAGAGGTACGGGGATCGATGCCCCGCATCTCCAGTTGATAACTTTTTTTTCTTCTAATTTCTTTTATTTGTTTTTATTACTTTTAAAACAATTAAACAAATTAATGAACGTATAATGTGTTAGTTTTAAATTGCTTAATTAATTGCATTCAATTTGAATGAACTGTATTGCCTATTGCAATATTTTAAAGTCATTTTCATTTCAAGAAAACCGCATTTCATTGAAGAGTTCTCAGTATTCCCAGCACTTGAGTCAAGGACAAAAGGCCTTAAAATGGACGCACTGCAGCATTAAAAATAAGAAAAATAAAAAGAATAAAATAAAATTGAACGGAGAAAAAAACTGTTGAGATAAAAAGAGCAGTGGAAAAAGCAACGGAAAAAGAAAAATCACGAATGCGTCATAAAAACTTTGCACATCAATGCGCAGCGCGGAAAAGGGCGGTGGCGGCGGCGGGGGGCGTGGCAGGCGCATAGATAGCGGATGGGGGCCATCAGCAGCCACTTTTGAGCCAAGCATCTAGCCAACAAAGTCCTGGGCGAAAAAATACGCGATTACCAACAGTGATGGTAAAATAAATAGCATTCAAATAATTGATATCGAAATTCGATATAACGATTTCATCATTTAAAAAAAAAGAAAAGGCAAAGTATTTAAAATATGTATCTTTTTCAACTGATTAAGAACACTTTCTGTATATATATTTATATATTGCTTTGCAGAACAATAAAAAAACCTGACTTTAAAGCGCAATTTTGCAAACCTATAATTACGACCTCAGCTGTATAAGTGTGTTATATAAATAAAAAAGAATTCGCTCCTGCTGTTTGGACCAAGATGCGAGCGCAGGCACTTGAAAATCCAGCAAAAAGTGAGCAAATCGCGAGGGGGTGAAGTGAAGTGAAGTGGGCTCGGATCCATTCTGAAGGGTAACTGACCAAAATGGTTTGGGTCAGGCCGAGGAGAGAACGTTTTTATTGCAATTTCTGGCTGGATGGCTGGCAGGCCGGCCTGTTCAGCGGCTATATGCGTGCTGTATGGCCGGCAGCCTCATTTGTTGATGGATTAGTCAAAGAGCAGCCACAGGGGAAATGTGGGGGGTGGGGAGTGGATGGAAGGTGGTGGAGGAAGAAGGGCAGGCAGACTGCAAGGGAGGGGCAGGCAGAACAGCAGGAGCATTTCCTCATTTGCCTGTGGCAATGCAATTTTACTGCTGCAGTTTTGCGGCTCCTGCAGTGCATTTTGGCCACGGCAACGGGCAAGGAGCTCGGCCACATTTTTGATGCTCATTTTGGCATCATTAAAGCCTTCAGTTACCGCATTTTTCTCCTGCTCCTTTTTGTCTCCTTTTTCCTGGCACGCACAGGCACAAAATTTTGATTGATGATTGAATGCAACAGCAGCAGCTACAACATCTGATGAGCAACAGCTGCTTAATGATTGAGCGAACGGCAACGAGGAAGCCAACTTCAAATTGTTGTAAAACCTCTTGAAATACGCCTTAAGCTCATTACGCGCAAGTTATCAAACTTTAATCAAGGTTGAGTCATGCTTAAAAAACTTTTTTTCTTTGGACCACATGACTCACAGAACTACAACTTTTGTGAACAGAAGTGGGAAATAATTAAATTAGGTCGGCTCAATTTAGAATTAAACACAATTCATTAAAACTTTTTGGACTTTTAATGCCGATCACAATGGAAGATGTTTGTTAAGCAACAAAGAAGATGTTTAAAAAGTTTTAGCTTAAAGGTTTTTAAAGCGGTATAAAATAAGCAATATTTTTATAGTTAAATAATAGAGCAATACAATTTAAAAATTTGTTCTTTATTTAACGTTTATCAGGAAAAAATTATCATATTGCCAAAACCTTGAGGTGCAACAACCCACGCATTCATGTTTATACCCTTGCATTTTTGTAAGTTATTTTTTTTTTATTTTGGTCCATGCCGTTGGCATTGTTTTAAAGTAATTTTTTTCACAGAAATCTATTTCGATTTTTATATGCTCTGGGTGAATTTCATTGTTTTAGTCAGCATTTAACCGTGAGGCATTTTTGTATTTGCATAGGCAGTATAATGAACATGCAGTCCATAAAAAATATGGTATTTAAATGGTTTTAGTTATTTGGAATTTAAAACAAGAACTACACGCGTATTTTATTAGCTATAAAAAGTGTTTCCTTTGGCAGAATTGACGTTAACTGTTTGTTTGCCTCCTTAAATTAAACTACCTTCGGGGGGAATTAACCCTTTTGACATTCATTGCTGACGTTAATTACTTCGGATGCCTTCGCCTGGCTTAACTTGTTTTATTTATTTAATTTTCTCTTTGGCATTTCCCTTTATTTGACACACACAATCTCAATGAATTTTTAATGATAATCTATATGGTTTATTTTAAATTTATACACTTTTAAGCAAATTAATTCTGTCTTGCAGCTTAAAACTGCAGTGCTGCACTTTGCTTGGACATTTGTGTGGC
The DNA here is from genome assembly GCF_004382195.2 of Drosophila sechellia. Classification (NCBI taxonomy): domain Eukaryota; kingdom Metazoa; phylum Arthropoda; class Insecta; order Diptera; family Drosophilidae; genus Drosophila; species Drosophila sechellia. The sequence goes on along the minus strand of NC_045951.1, from coordinate 7,857,837 downwards.
AATTTTTGTGTAACTTTTCATTCGGGGTTTTCTTTTTAAGTTTTCGGCATTTAACAACCAAAATTTTGCCTTTTGTGGTTGTTGTTTGGCAACACACAACAAAATTTGGTAATCGGTTTAGGCTGAAAGCAATTTGGCAACTGCATTTCGAAGCCATTCAAATGCCACACTAAAACATCTTTAAGTTTGTGTGGGCTTTTTGGTTTAGCATATGTTTTGAACAAACATTTGTCGAACAAATGTTTCCTATCTCTATTCCGAAAAAAAAAACAAATTGTCTTGATTAATCACCCGTTTTGGTCGTGTTATGTGAGTCAGCTCAGGTAGCAGGTGACGCAATTATAGCGCATTCCTCTTGGCCTTTTGAACTTGGCACTTTCAGATCAAACTGATATTGAAACCAGATTAGGGAAACTTTGAAATACCCAGCGATTTTTTAGTTCCCCATTTTAGTTTCTCACATAAATTGCAATTAAATACGACTGTCCTATCCGAAATTCATTTCCATCCGTGAGTTCATCGATACCTCAATAATTTATCCGTAAATCCATAATGAAGAATGCAAAATAAGCTTGTTTGCTATCTCTAACCTTTTAGGTGCCATCAGTTTTGGCCAAATATTATTGTTGCTTTAACCTCAGTGTGTGTGTTTAAAAAATGACCATCGTAGGGACAGTTGACCATTTTCCCACACCAAAATAAGAAAAACTAGAAACTGAAAAAAATGTCACAACAAAATTAACTAAAAAAGAGGAAGCACCACGCGGCAGACACAAAACATGTTTAAAAATGCATAAATTAAGAAAAAAAAACAATGAAAAAGCGGCAGCAAAGCCAAATGCAAATCAGCATTGAGGCCAACGCGAAAAAAGGAGGGCAGCCATGGGAGCTGGTGGGCGTGTTAATTACACACACCGGGACACAGTGCCTGCAAGAAGTTTTCCGACAGGAAAAAGGTTCTCACTGAAAAATTAATTTTAAAAATGAAACCTATTGTTACATATGTTTTTTTACATTATTAATCAATTTAAAATGTAAACAGCATAATAAGAACACATTATTTTAAATAATAAAAAGAAAAATTTTATATTTACGCTTCTCAATCAAAACCCACTGTGCATTATCATAAAAAATAGCGCAAATTGGCAAAGCCGTAGAATCTGTATTGTATTTTCTTTTAGACACAGTTTACGGCATTTTCTGCTCTAAAGTTAAAAACCAGGTGCGTTATTACTGATGTGTGTAAGTGTGTGTGTGCGAATTTGGAAATGCATTGGCAAGCGGAAATGTAAAGCACAACACAAAATGCAAATGCAGAAAAAAGTCAGCAAAGCAACACAGAAAAAAAAAACGCAAGAGAATAAGAAACAAAACCTCAAACAGCTGATGGTGACGATTCAAAAGGCATCGCTGCATTGTGTGGTTTAATGACCTTGCCCAAGTTGCGCGCCTCTCGCTCGCACCCGTTGTAAAAAAAAAGGTGGCGGGAACGGGGGGAAGGAGGCCATTGGTATTTGCTCCCCTGCCAAGCTGACGCCATGTGGTCGCTAATGCGCAAGGGAGAGGGGTGCACGCGCGGGAATGAGACAGCGTTCGTGCCTAATTTTAATTTTATGCACACTTCGCACGCCTCACACTCCCACCATTCCCCTGCTCATTTCCCCCTTTTTATGGCCCTCTCCCTCGCTCTTTTTATTGGCCGAACGCAGCGAATTTTATTTTTAAACTATTAAAAACCGTATCGGCAAGAGAATTGTGTCAAGTGTAAATTGAATACATTGTCGGTCGCCTCTTTTATTTAAAGATATGATAAAATTAAACAAGAAACTGAGAAAAAAGAGCAAAATCGCATGTAGGCGTCACATTTTTATTTGGCTTTCGTTGATAGAAAAGCATAAAAATCGTATCAAATCGATACCTAAAAAAAAGCGAATATAAAAATCGTTAACAGGGTGACTAGACTTGCGAAATATATGTATATGTTTTCTAGACATTATTGCTAATTTATGACCCTAAGAAAACACATATACACACAATCCTAAGAAAGTCAATGACATATGAGGGGGTGGCAGGTATTATATCTTTTGGTGTGGGAAACGACTTAAATGAAAGGAAATGAAATGGCACTAGCAAAAATGAATGGAAAATTTGACGCTGAAAGTGGATTCATTATGTCGCAACCTGGCAACAGAAATTTGAAGGGGAAACTTGGCGATAGCAAGGTCTTCACTAATTATGTTGTAAGGAAAAGAGATTAAAAGCTATTTGTGTGTAGACTTAAAGCCTCAAAAATGACAAAATCCAAACAAATTACTTATGGAAAATTCAAACATATGTACATATGTAGATTGTTTCTAATAAATTTAAAATTTGGAACGCAACTGATTTTATGACATCAAATGCGGCGCTAATTGATAAGAAACCTTTCAAGTTCAATGGCTTTTAGGCTAGCGAGTTCTTATCTGTGATTCCCTCGCAAGTTTTTTATTTCATTTCTTGCCCATTTAAACGATGTTATCAAATCAAAAACCTTTTAGACTCTCAAGCAATTTCGTGAATTCGAAGCGAAGTTAATCAGTGCCAATTCCAGTGGCAATTACAGCAGCCATTCTATCTTATCATCCTTATAATCTTCCGTGATCAGCATTTAAAATATATAAACCCTCAAGCTTTTGTATCCATTTTTTATTGTTTTATTTCCTATTTAATGTTTCTATCTTATCGCCGCCATGAAGTAACGTTTACTTTATTCCCTTTCCAGTGAGAATCTAGGGCAAACAAACAATTGACTGACAGGCAGCATTACGTTTATTTGTCCAACGAATGTCGGAGTGACTAATTTCATTTTGATTATTTTGTTTCAAGTGTGGATGGAAGAACTTGCAGAGCAATGAACTTTGTTTTTATTGTCTATCATTTGGTTTTATCTCGAAAAATGGGGGAGAAAAACCAGCGTGGAAATGTTAGAAAAGTGCTGCCAATGGTTTTTCGTGGGGAGGCGCAGTGTCAATTTTTCGATCATTACGGGATTTGGATAAATACACACGATAGTTTGATTTTCAGCTTGAAGAACCCACGCAGCGTCATAAATCAGCGGAAAATCAATAGAATGAAACATGGAAGTCCATCAATGATTCCAAAAATTAGAAACGAGTCTTTCGGGCGTCGAAAAGTGGCATGTGGGATTTTTTTTCATTAAATTAATAACCATTTAATGCTACCATTGTTACCGCAGGCTTTTAACACTACTACACTAATTTAAACTAAACGTTTAAAAAGAATAAAATGGCAGTTGTAAATTGGTAAGAAAACGCAAAATGTGAGAACTAAATCGTCAAAGGAAACTGCAGAAGAATGAGAAATGAAATCTTTCTTTATTTCTCTTTTTCTTTTTTTTCCTTCTACATTTCCCAGGTGGGCTTTTGTCACTTATTTCTTTTTTCGAGGTTTTCTAGATTCTTTATACTTAACCATCGTCATCTGCACATCATAATCCCATTTCCCCAACATAACGGAAAATCTATCTTAATGCCTATATTTTTCTAGAACGTAACTCCATTTTCTTTCATCCTTGTACTTATCTAAATGTTTATATACTTTTTCGTTTTTCTTCCCTAAAACATTACGGAAAGTCCTATATATTATAAAATCTAAAACAATAATGCCCTCCGTTTCTTCTAATTATTCTTCTAATTATTGCCGTCAAATTATCAAAGCCAATTAAACAAAGGCGGCATATTTGGTTGCCTGGAAGGGCTTGAATACTTGCTACTGGTAATCAAAAGTTACGTGCAGCTGTTTCCATTCTCATACAAATTGATTTCAATGAAATCCTCCCACATGAAAACTCGTTCCAACCAAATTTTCCAATTGAAATTTTCCCGCTGAGCCCAAAAATAAACTTACCCACTTCGTTGCAGACGAAGGAGGGAAAAAAGAGCGACAGATAACACGTATTTTTGCTTACCTGCAACGAAATTGAAAGAGGGGGAGAAATTAATCAATAAATATATATCTTTCATGGACGTTTATTACTAAAAGTAGAGTTAAGTAAAGCCGACAACATTTTCAGCATTTTATTTGGCAACAAATCATTTTGCAAGTGTCATAAATAATCCACATACGAGTACTCGATTCGAACCGAGTTTTAAGACTATCTTAAAGACTGAGACAGACAAGTGCAGGTTGGTTCATAATTTATGCAACTATATTATGATTTTTTTAAGCAAGGGAAACCAGTTCTTCAAAAAGAAGTCCATTAAATGTTGCATATTATGTGAAAACTTCGTTGAGTTCAAACCTGAGTTATAGGAAGTTTAAAAAGATAATGCTTAAAGGTAAATGGTGCTCTCTTAGATTTAAATTGAAAAACAATGCCTGATTTCAATTTAAAAATCTATTATTATTTCTATATACTTCATGTGAAATCGAATGACATTATTTCCCAGCTCAGTAGAGTGTAAAATTAAGTTATCCACTCCCACGCAACATGTTACTCGTATGGCAAAACTCATCAATTAAGTCGCGAAAAGCAGTCAAGTGACAGCTAACAAATAAAATGCATTTACCAAATCAACTTTGCAGCTACAGCAGCAGCGGCGATGACAATAAAAATGGATGAAGTGAATTAAGAAATCGATAAAAAAAATATGCCTTCATTTTCGTTCCTCGTGTGATAGTAGTGCAAAGCAGATATCCCTCGGAATTACGTTGATTAATTGCAAATTAGATATTTTGAGATCAATGGACAATCATCATCAAGCTGATTGCAATTTGCATGCCGAATAGTCCAACTAATTAAGCTTCAATTTTACTCAATTTGATTGGATTTCATCGGTGGCGAAAACAACAAACCAAATCGAAAGGTGGATTGACCCCGAACAAACATCAACAGGCCGCAATCAAATTTATTGCTGTTGTTGACTGTTGATTAGTTTTGATTAGGCTGTGTGAAAATTTCACAGATCCAAGGCAATAACTCCATTCACAGATTATTTTCAACATGCACTATTTAATGCGGTTTCACTTTAACAAATCTGTTTCGCATTATAACTTCTGACTTTTTATTAATAAACTTAATTCGAATTGAGTGAAGTAAAGTAAGCTAAACAAAAAACGGAAGTATGTTATTCACATTTAAATTGGTAGAAAATGTTGCATGCCCTGGGCGGGGCATATCAAAAATAAATGTGTTAGCTGTTGAGAAGTTGGAAAAGCTGGAAAACAGGTATTCTACACAGCACACACCTGCTGCTTACCACCTCCAACTTCCCCCTGGTCCTCCTGCACTCTTGATAAAAATGTTTATTACGTTTCCTGCTCCAACTATTTCAAACGCAAATGACACAAAAAACACGCTCTTGACAAACTTCGAGTCACTTGAAAAAGGGAAATTAAAGGAAACGGATGTATGCCAAAGGGTTGGAGGATTACAAACAACAATTAGACGATAGGGAAACATAATTGTAGCCAGGGGCTTGGGAAACTTCCTCAAGATAGTTGCAAAGGCAACGCTTAGTAGATGAAAAGGAAATGAAGGATTTCATTAAAAACAATGTGCACAAGAAGTAAATAAAACGGGAAATCTCCAAAAGGCTATAAGATAGTTGCAGCAAGTAATATACTAATTGAAATGGGTTCTAATGAATGGCATAAATGAAAACAATATTTAAGGCTCTGGATTTGATGAAAATATAGATATTAAACAATATCCTGTTTGTGGCCTCAAAAAGAGACAAGTTTCCACTAGTTTTCCAATTTGGTTTTCCGAGAAAATTGTGTCCAAACGTGCTTGGAAGAACAAAAACTATGTTCTCCAACAACTTTATTCCCATCTCAAAGTTTTCGCTTTGCATTTACATAGGACAGGAAATCACCTGCTTAAGGTTTTTCTTTATTTCAACTTGTCAGTTTTTCCCATTCGTTTCTGTTTTTTTTTTACATTTTCGTGGCCAAACCGCAAACGTGTTTGGCATTTAAAATCGATGCAAGAAAATGCAGCCGCAAAAGGGCGGAGGTGCGGGAAAATGTGCAGGGAAAACTCCGGGGTAAAGAGGAGTAAATGCAGAAAAGAGTTGAGCAGTCGTCAGTCAACACAACTGACACGCAATGGTTACACTGGTGATGGATGTGAAAAGATGGTGCAGGGATGGTGGAAAGTGGCCGGAAAATAGGGAAATGCAGGGGGCACACTGAGACGAGCAGCCAACTGAGAAGTTGTGTCTGATTCCTTCGGTTGTTATTGCTAGCCATGTAATTAGGTTGTTGAACAGGCGGTTTTTCTTTTTTTGTTTTTCGGCTATTCTCACATGCTGAACAATAATTGTGTAATTTTAACTACTCCATTTTGTTGTCTACCCCAGCACATTTTCTGTTTGCAATTGAATAAATTTCCATTTCTCCACCATTCGTATCTAAACCGCCGAGTTATAAATGTGGCGAAAATTTGGAAAAATTTCAATTATTAAAAAAAACCATACAATTTAATGGTCGGCCTTAAATCAAATGAAAATTCGTCCGAATGTTAAAAAGAACCACCGAGCGAAGAGAATAAAACATAAATTGCCTCGGCCACAGCAAATAAAACACATGTGGCCCCAGATAAGAGAGAAATGAGGGGAGAATGTGTAACGCGCAGAGATATCAATAAGTTGCCTTTGGGGGCCGACGCAACAGGGCGTATGCGTAATGTAATTTAAATTTGTACAAGCATAAAAAGTGTTCGCACTCGAAAAACTGCATATAAATAAAACAAATTAAATATGAATAAAATGAAGAAATTTATGATTAAGTCCATAAAAAAAACAATCAGAAGAAAACAAACATGTGCACTAATATCGATTATCATAGAACAACTGAATCACATCGTAGAATCTGTATTTAATAATAATATAATAGTAATAAATGCTCAACGAACTTTAAGCATTTAATTTAACTAGCGGAGTGCCAAATAAATAAATACTTTATTAACCAATTTAATAAGGTGAAATAATAACCAGAAATGTCTTTAATTTTTATGGCAACTAAATAAACACCTAACAACTGACCAACCTCTGCAAATATTATCACACCCTAACCCACGACCGAGCCAAGTCTGAGCCATTAATAATACATATACCCAACAAATTAAGGAACAATAAAAACGCATGACCACATGCCCGAAAGGGGGCGTGTCCGCGGGCCAGTCAAGGCCAGGGGGCGGTGGGTAGAGGCCACAGGTGGCACAGGGGCAAAGCCACAGAATCGCGGCTCCGATGCGAGTTGAATAAACCCCGACTAAAGTCAACAGCTAACCATAGAGAACTTGTTGGAGATGTCTTTTTTTATTGTATATATTTTCTTCTCTTTTTAGTTTTTTTTTTTTTGTGTCGTAAACGGATCGGAATCGGACTGGCAACAGTTGGACTGGACAGGCCTAAAGTTGATAACCTTGAGAGCATTTTCATGCGAAAGTTCAATGAATTTTTAGTTTCTACTTCCATGCAGAGGGGGCGACAGGGAGGGGGCGAAACTCACATGTGACTCCAAGAAGTAGCCAACAAAAGCGTCTTGCCGGGGGAAAAGTGAAACAAAAACCAGACTAAACATTGTCGAATGATGCAGCACGAAACGGGGCAAGGCAGAAGCTGAGAACCAGTTCAGCAAACGGACTAAAAACAACAAAGATCGACGATCTGTGAAAAGTTGACTTAATGATACCTAGTATTTGTAAAAATGATCAGTAAATATTATTTTACTCAAGGGAAAAAGACAGCAAAAGTAATTAACAGCATGGTGAAACAATTATTAGTGTGACCGTGGCCTACTTATCCTGCAGACAGTGTGACCTTTCTGCTTTTTTTTAAGCTTTAAAACAGCTTTCTTTATAAAAAAGTGCCAGATATTCCTAAGATTTCTATGATTACAGGGTATTAAAACTGCACGCAGGATAAGGCAAGTGAGAATGTTAGAGCGGGACAGCAAAGCAGAAAACGTAGAAGCGAGATAGGGAGGTGTGTGAAATCGATGCGTCGTCGAAGTCTTCGTTTTTTCCATGGTCTGTCTTCGCTTTTAGTCGAAGCTCATGAAATGCACAGGAAATCAATGATTCGCTTCGGTTTCGATTACACACACACACACACTTGCCGGCCCGACACACTCTCGTGCATATGATAGCTATTTGCAACATGTTGCCGCAACACGCACAGCATGTTGCTGAAAGCATTTGCAATAAATTAACTAAAATTACAGACAATTATTAAGCATTGATCAAGCGTATAACTTGAGCGATGATCGCTCTCTGAGTTTGGCCTTTTTCTTTCTCCTTTTCTCCCTTTACCTTATTTCTTGTTGCATGTTTACATTTTCTTTTGCCTTACTTGCATATTTATTGGGGCGTTTGTGCATTTTAATTAAGCGATTTGTCAATTGCAGAAGACTACGTGCAGTTGAGAAATGCTTCAGGGAGTCCGCAGAGAAGGAGAATTATTGATTGCGATTGGCTGAGCAAAGAGAAAATTATATAGAAGCAGCAGGATGAAGAGAAGAAGATACATGCATGGCGAAGTTGGTAGGCGGAATGCAATTAGTCAATCATAGGGCTTATTCCGAGGCCAAGTCGACTGAAGGTAATTGAAACTGAAGCCAGATTGCGGCTTGGGGTGTTAATCAAATTAAAAAAAAATATCGTTTAAGGGCCAGCTCTACTTTCGTGGGTCTCACAAAGAGAATATATAGATAGAAAACGGTCAGTGTGACAAACCTTCATTTGATGTTGGCAGTGTGACCATACAAATGCTAGAATGTATTGCTCAAGTGGGCAATAATTAATAATATTACAAATTATTAAAAACTAGTTTATTTGATAATGTGTTCCTCTTGGTTTCCCAATACCCTTTCCAATAAATCTCTTCCTGTGTCGTCCCAGTTTTTTTACTTTGTTTTCAAGTTCTCTCCTCCCTTCTGATGTAATTTGAGAGTCGTGAAAGCCGCAGACATTATACATAATTTAATATGAATATTATGATCTAAAAAGGGAGACAGGGGATTTCCCCTTGCTCCTTGGCTCTTAATGACAACCCCGAGTGCTGCACTTCAACACTTTTAGTGGCAATTTACAGGAGCTGACCACAAAGAAGAAGAAGAAGGAGTAAGAGCTGAAAAAACAACAAAGACGGCAACAATAATTGACCACAACAAAAGTTTTTGTCTGATTATGACAACAGATGGGAAAAAATAAGCGTAAAAAATTGAAGAGCTTGCTGGTGCAGTGGAAGAAAAATGTAATTCATCTGTAAGGATATTTTGCAAAGTGCATTACTTTTACATGAAGAAAATATTTTAGAACGTAATCCCTTTTTTTTCTTGAATTAGTGCCTTCACGTTATCTTCCCTATTCGCATGCTGATGATGTGAAGTGCAAATAATTATGACAGCCAGGCAAGCGTGGAAGAGCGAGCGGGATAATGCTTTAAAAAAATGCAGAACGGAAGCAGCTCAGGTAAAAAAAATATACAAATACTCACACCGCTGAAAAAACGGAGGTGCGAAAAAAAACGCTCAACAAATCTTAGCACACCTGCAAATGACAACAACAGCAGTGTCGAGTTGGAGCCAGGGAAAAAAGTGCAACACTTGAACTTTGGAGCAGCTGCAGCAAAAAACCCGATGCAAGAGGATCTGCAAAAGGGAAGAAAGGAGGATGGGGGCGTTGAGTCAGCAAAAGCCAACAAATTCAACGGCCACACCTCCAAGTAGCAACCACACTTCCATAAAAACCAATCTTGGTTGGGAAGGCGACAACACCCTTTCACATACATACATAAAGAATATAGATAAAGTATATATTATTATCTTTAATATTTATTATGTGATTATAATATTTGTGAATTAGCTTTCATAATATAATTAAACAATTTAATTTATAATAATTTGGAAACCAGAAGAAACCAGAACCAGGAATCAGAAACCAAGAACCCTACTTCAGAATTATCTTGTGTAGCAGATCCAACCGATTTAACCACTATACCACGTTTTTACTATCCTATCAACGTGTATAACAAAGCTCTAATTATATAATCTAGTAAATTCTTATAGGCCAATCTGGCCGATTTTTGCATAATTCGGCTCGAAACAGGAGTAACAAAACTTCGCATCTCGGTCAACTGGCATTCAAGCCACCAAGCGCATAACGAAGATTATGAAAGACAATCAGCTGAGTTAGCCGAGTTGTTGCTGCTATCGTTGGAGTATTTTTTTTCTTTTTTTTTATCTGCTGCTGCTGCAGTTGCTATTGTAGTTATGGGTATTGCTGCTTGGAGGTTTGTAGGGTAATTGACAAACGGCGGGCCGACTGAGAAACTCAGAAGACTGGGCCCGAAGACCGAGAGTCGCGTCCGTTTGGCTGCACTCGTCACAAATAAAAATGTGGCCAGTGGAGCAGCCAAGCGGCGAAGCTGAATGCCTCACTTATTGCTTCTGTTGCAAAAACAATATGAGAGAAAAAAAAAAGAAAAAAATGGGAAAATATAGTTACCTTCGGGGGTTAATGCTATCTGTTTGTGGCCAAGCTTTTGCTCTGATTACTGATAAATGTGTTAAAACGAAATGAAAGGGTCTCCCTGCTCGTTAGACTGAAAATGGGTTTCTGCCATGCACTGGGGGGTTAAGTGTGCGAAATGGATTGGCCTGGGGGCAATTGTAGGGTTAACGTCATCGAAGCGCACAAAGTGTGGAAATGGAACACTACTGGAGGGTGTTCAAATCGTTGGAAAAAGTGAAAGAATACAGGTAGATGACGCACGATTTCCATTACATGTAAACTACAAAGCACCATGAGAACATGTTGAATAACCTTGTTTCTAGCCCACAATGGTGGGGGAGGTCATTCCTGTAAGCCATTTAAACACATCAACTATGTTTTTACACATGTGTTATATATCCCACTGACGCAAAACACACATATGTGTATGGGACCTCAAAGGATTTGCACTCACACAAAAAGTTTGGTGAACATTTATCCAAGTGCTGGCATCTTCAGGCTTTCTTCTGCCTTCAGTTTCTGTTGTCAGCCTGCTAAGCCGTAAGCAAATCCGCCTCTATTTATAACCCAGAAGAACGTCAAGAAAGAAACGCTTTGCCACATCTAACCAGAATGCATAACTGCGAAGCTGCGTCAAAAACTATTCCACAGTTAAGTCAGCGGCAGAGCCAATAATGTAAAATCGCATAACACTTCACAAGCAGCAGACACAGCAGCAGCAGCAGCAGCAGCAGCAGCAGCAGCAGCAGCAGGATATATGTAAATATACCCATAGGGTTGTGTGGCATACAACTTGCAACCGGGGGAAACGCACGAGATGGCGACACAGTCTGAAGTTGAGCTGATGCTAGTCGCATAAGCCACTCAAAATGTTGGCATGGCCCGCGCTTTCACACAAAAGCCAAGCTGACACATCGGGATGAAGAGGGGAATGGGAATGGGAATGGGGATGTGGAAGGGGTTGGGGTTTAGGCCATGGCTTAGCCAAGAGTCCTGTGTGATGGCGGGACTGCGACTGCAGCTGTGGAAGTTGCCAAGTGTTCGGACAATGAGGAAGTCACTTGATATAATGACACTTGTCGTTGCATCACTCCCAATTTCAGCTATGCTGGCGAAGTTGTTCGTCTTAATCTATGCGCAGTATGCAGATTATTCTTGGTGAAGATTGTAAAACTTAGAAATTGATTTTATTGCAGACTATAGTATAGGCTGCAATTGATTAGGTGTATGTAACTGCTCCTGTTGCTTTTTATCTATCGATATTGCCTTGGTGTAGTTAACTTAGTCAGGATGCATTGCGTGCAAAAGTTTCGAATGAACATGAAAATACGAGGCTGCCACGCAAATAAGTTGGAGGGAAAACCGTCTCACAGATGCTAAAAGTCTTTGAAGAATGCTTAAGTCTTCCAGTTTAATCAATCGATCTGTCGTCAATCACTTTAATGACTAAATTATAGCAAGCCAGTATTTAAATATGTTGCTTGGGGCTTAGACTTGTACCAGTTTAATTGGTTTTATACTTTTAGTTAGAAATCACTTTGATGGGCACACATGTTATGTTACTTTCCCAATCAGAATATTTGTAATATGTACTATTTATTTTATTATTTCATTTAAACCAGAATTTCCAGTCACTTTTCCATGAACACGCACATTAAAATTCACCTCAATGATTGTTCACATCTGACTGTCATTTCCTCCACATCACTTCACTTTATGTCAAATAGACGCCTCCACACACAATCGTTTATGAGCCCACATGGAAACTTCGATACTGTGGAAGATTGGTGAGAACAAAGCGTTGACAACTCGCATTTGCATTTTCCCAGGGGCAGAAAGAAGCAGCAGGAGCATCTTTTCCCCATCACCATTAACTTTAACTGCTAATTGAAAGTTTGATTGAACTTTAATACTTTGGATTTTGGTTCCTGGTGCCAACTGGAAATGTAAACATTGTAGGAATATTTATATATACATTTCAAGACGCCCGCAGTGAAATCGTGTCTTAATGACAAAGCCCGTCATAATATTATTAATAGTTAATTGATTCCCATTATAGCTTTGCGTATAATTTATCAAAAAAGGTTAGTAGCAGCCTTTGAAATGACTTTTTTGGTCTGGCGGCAAAGACCAGCGGGTAGTTGATTCTCTTCTCAGGCCCTTAAAGGTTAATTCTGCTGGTTTTTCTACAGCTCTGGCTTATTCTCGTTCTCTGAAGGGCAATCATAATTAGCGATGGAAATGCTTGAGAAGCTTGAAGAGTTCTCAAAGTTTAATTCGCGTTGACCTTTCAGTTTGCTTGGGGTTTTGCTTTTTTTTACATCCACTTTATGCTGGCTTCTAGGGGCACACATGTTATGTTACTTTCCCAATCAGAATATTTGTAATATGTACTATTTATTTTATTATTTCATTTAAACCAGAATTTCCAGTCACTTTTCCATGAACACGCACATTAAAATTCACCTCAATGATTGTTCACATCTGACTGTCATTTCCTCCACATCACTTCACTTTATGTCAAATAGACGCCTCCACACACAATCGTTTATGAGCCCACATGGAAACTTCGATACTGTGGAAGATTGGTGAGAACAAAGCGTTGACAACTCGCATTTGCATTTTCCCAGGGGCAGAAAGAAGCAGCAGGAGCATCTTTTCCCCATCACCATTAACTTTAACTGCTAATTGAAAGTTTGATTGAACTTTAATACTTTTGATTTTGGTTCCTGGTGCCAACTGGAAATGTAAACATTGTAGGAATATTTATATATACATTTCAAGACGCCCGCAGTGAAATCGTGTCTTAATGACAAAGCCCGTCATAATATTATTAATAGTTAATTGATTCCCATTATAGCTTTGCGTATAATTTATCAAAAAAGGTTAGTAGCAGCCTTTGAAATGACTTTTTTGGTCTGGCGGCAAAGACCAGCGGGTAGTTGATTCTCTTCTCAGGCCCTTAAAGGTTAATTCTGCTGGTTTTTCTACAGCTCTGGCTTATTCTCGTTCTCTGAAGGGCAATCATAATTAGCGATGGAAATGCTTGAGAAGCTTGAAGAGTTCTCAAAGTTTAATTCGCGTTGACCTTTCAGTTTGCTTGGGGTTTTGCTTTTTTTTACATCCACTTTATGCTGGCTTCTAGGGAATTGAGAACAATCCGCTGCTTTTTGGTCAGAGATTTTATCAGTAAATAATTATAAAAGATTCGTTTACCATTTGTGATTTATCTTAGAGCAAATAGAAAGATTCCTTAGATGAATTTGTTAAATTATTTCCTTTACTTTTCATTTCCATTACACTTGATTTAATTAGCTTTTCCTCCTACTTTCTTCTGGTGACTTCCTGCACGACTAATTGCAAAACTGGTATCCAATTAAAGTTGATTCCTTTTTATATATTCCTAAATTACCATAACTAGATCAAGAAGTTATTAGTTTTGCTGTAAACTGCACTTAAGTGCCTGCATTATTAGTTATCATGTTCTCGGTCTTATATTCCATTATGGCATAACTCTTTAATAAACATTAATGGCTGCTGGAATAGCAAAAAGAATTACTTGAGGAAAATCTCTAGCTTTCCCAAGTAATCCACATTTAATGCACTTTACCATATTTCCCCCTGCTTTTCCCTCTTATTCATTGGCTACCAACTTGTTTTCTTGTTCTCAGGCCCAATCACACTTCTCTACGGAGAAATAAATCTTAATATTTGTTGAAATCAATTATTTATTATCCATTTAAAAGCATAAATCAAATTTGATAACCAGGAAAGCACAAAGTGCCAAAGGTTGTCCGTAGATAAATGCAATACGAAACATTAGTGGCTACAACATTATACGACATTCAATTCCATTTTTTCCTTTTTTTTTGCAATGTATAAAAATACATTTGAACGTCACAGCTGACGCAGTTTTGTCTGTGCCCCCACCTCACAAAGTTTCTAGCTCTTTTTTTATAATATTTATGCACATGACACAAAAACGTGAGCCGCTTGTTGTTGCCATTATTTATATGCACAAATTTGCTGTATTTTATTTGGTTTCTTTTGAGCGTTGCTAGAATTTATTGAAATAAATTGTGCCCGCTTTTTAAAGCAATTCCATTCCGCTCCAATTTGAATTAAAGTTGTGTAAAGTTCTTAAAGAACGTTCTCCAGGGGCGTGGTGTACCGCGGGGTGTGCAGAGGGGTACGCAGGTGGGCGGTGGGTGGTGGGTGGTGCTCTGTGGGCTTTTTGGGGAGTTGGGGGCATTCCCGACTGTCTGGCGCATGAAGAGGAAAAAACTGGGTCAAAAGTTGGAAAAATTATAAAGTAAAGCAAAGAAAGAAAAGCGTAGCAAAAGTTCAGTTCAAAGAAATGGAAGAGGAAAAGCTGAAAGCACTGGGAAAAGGGGGAAAGTGGTGAAAGGAGTGGGGAAGGGGGGTGGGTGGTTCACTAACGCGAATGTTTATGCACACATACACATGCACTCGCTTTATCTCACAGCCTGCATTTTTGTTTATTACTGCTCCTTTGCTATTTGTTTGTTTTTCGACTTTATTGCAGCCAACAAGAAATCGAAATAAAGAAGTCTCTGGAGATATTTCAGGAAATTAAAATGGGCAAAAGATCGTAAAAAACAAAGGGGAGCAGGTAGATATGACATACTCTTCACACTTGAAGGCATTTCAAAAAGTTCTAAACCAAACATTGTATCTCTTTAGAAACACTTGAATTTGCATTAAAGTATCTTCGCCTATTTGAGATATTTTGAAAGACTGATAACTAAAATATGTTATGATTATTGCAGACAGATTTGTTAGCAATATAACATTAATAGCTATAATTAATCATTTGGAACTTCAGCAAGAATTTAGCAAAGCATACTAATATTTTATTTTCCAATTAGTGGCTAGTATTCTTCCAATTACAACCATTTATAATCAAATTAAATACAAAATTCAATTGCTTTTCGACCAACATCCGCTTGTCTAAGTGCCCACAATCTTCCAAGGCCCAATATCCACGCCCACTCCGCCCACTTAAACACACACCTCAAAAGAGGTGTTAACTGCAATTTTATGCAAATTAGCTGCAAACAAAACACAATTCGTTTGAGCTAAGTTCGTTGAGGCAGCGATGGCTATCAATCGTAGACAAAAAACTAATTGCATTGTTTGTAGTTTAATTAACCAAAATGTTCGAGCCGCACCTTCGAATCAGAGAACAGAAATCGTATATATACTATTTACAGATATATATGCGACACCTACTCTGTGAGTAAAACGGAAATCTGATTTGGCAATCTAAAAGAACCTGAGCACAAAACAAAAACAAGACAAACTTCCAGTCATAAATATTGGCTAATTATGTATAAAAAAGTAAACAGCCTTCAAGACCAACAGTAAGTAAACAAAACCAAAAAACTAAAAAAAAAAGTACTACAAAATGTCAAAGCAGATATATTTGCTGTTAAAATTGTTAAACTTTTTTGTGTGGCCGCAGTACTTTTGTCAGCTGCAAATGCAGAAAATGTTAACTGCACAAAATGTAAATAAATTTTCCTCGTCGGCAGAGGTAGCGCTGCAAAGTCACGTTGCGGCAGCAGTCAACAGACAGCGCGATTTGTGCCACTAACCTACTTCAAGACAACCGACAACTGAACCGACTCACAAGCTCAACAAGCCAGCAGCTCGCCGTCTCTTTCGCGCCATGTATGTGCCTCTCTTTCTACTGCTGTGCCTCACTTTGTCCATGCAATCTGAAGCGTTGACAAAATTGAACAAAAAAAATGAATAAAATACTTGTACTTAACATATATTTGAAACTATTATAAAATCTATGCTCAAGTGTACTTTCCTGTATACTAAGTACTTAAATCAAACAAATTACTATAACTGTAATGTGCAGTGTGACCATGCTAACGAGCGAAGGTGTAACCATACCACAAAATTGAATGTCAAAAAAGGCAATTAAATTGCCCTATAATCTAAACATTTAAATTCTTACTAAAAGGCCTATGAGATGACCCAACTTCTATCTGCAGTCATTTCACACTTTATTCCACCAACCCACATACTATTATTCAAGTTCCTTCGACCGAGTCTTGAACTTTTCCCTCCAGCTCAAACAAATTAGGCAGCTTGAAAGCCAAAAAGGCCTTGATTGATTTGAAAAAGGCTTCAGAAGGGCCCAAGAAAAGGTGCGATTGATGGAAAAGGTGAGTGCCGAAGGTTTTTAATCTCGGAACATGTGTCCACGGCTAAGTGATTTGGTCAATGGTCAGCAGCTGTCGCAACTGAAAGCCGAGAACAGCTCAATTGAAATATTTCAAAAACTTATGTGTGCATAAGGCAAAGGGATAGGCTGGAGACAGATGTAGACAGTTTTCTGGTTTTGTTCGCTGACCCATAAAAATTATCAGGCTGTCAATGCGACTCAGTGACACGAGACAGACGTGTGCGGACCTAAGCCACAAGCCCCAAAAAGAAACCACTCACGGATATCAAACCATTATGTGTCTATCCATTCGGGACATTATCAAAGCTCTCAGTGGCAATTATGTGGGCATTGTTGCCGGGGTCTCGACTCTATGATTCATCAACATCATCAGCTGCTGCTGGCTATAATAAACATAATTCTCGTTTATTATTATTTTTTACATTGCTCGCTTGCCTATTTGTCTATTGTGTTGCACAGCTGTACTGGACCGCAGTTAGGAAATTTGCTGCCTTTTGTTGCACTCCTTCAAAAGTTAATCAAGATCTTAATGGTTTTCAGCTGGCAAGTTCAGTTTGCAAAAAGGTTTCTATGGGAGTACTTTGAAGATATAGTTCTGAGCAACATAGTTGCCAAATCCCATGTGCTTATTTTAAATAAGATATATAATTTTTTTCCAACTAATTTGTATTTATCTTTTTCTGATAAGGATTCACACAACGATTTGATATGATACGACGTGATCAATATAATCAGGCATTAATTAGTCTGTTTAGTTCAACGAACCTCTGCCATTTGCCGTTTAATTCATTTCCATTTTTAGCCAATTAACTTGACCAGTTGCAAATTAAATTTACAATAGCTGAAACCAACACCCGGGGGAGAGAAAGGGGTAGAGGTTACTGCCATACGATATTGCCATAAAATATGTTTAATAAACACACACATAGGGGCAGCAGAGAGAGTCGGAGATAGCCTAGACAGAGACGGACACCTTCATCTAATTAAAAATATAATTTATGTTGACTCTCTAGTTGGCCAAAAGCGGCAGGGCGCGCGGGGTCTGTTGTCAAGGCAATTAAACTTGTGTAGCCTGCCTGTACATACATACAAACATACATAACCCCTCGATCCTAACTCTTTACAAACTGGATTGACCCCACTATAAAGAAAAAAGAAGCAACATTTTCAAATTATAAAAGCAAAGACGAACTCACGCATTTTCCTGCATTTATTTATTCAGGCAAAAACGCACCCAAGCATTAAGAAGCATTTGTGGGAGAAACATTTTTGCATTTGCCATTAAAATGTACACTTTTAAAGCAAACTTAAAAGAGAAAAGTTCACTTTTTTCCACTTTTTTTCTTTTGTAATTTCCTATTTTTGCATAGATAAAAGATACAAAAATGTAAAGCCACGTTGTTGTTTCTGCTTTGATGGTTGAGCTGCTGCTGGCTTGGGTTTGTTGGTGGCTCAACAGCGCGTAAAAGTCAACGACAGCTAAATGTGGCGCTCGAAATTAATTTCCAACTTTTATTGTGGTTATACCCCATCGCCCAGTATTCCATACCAAAGCTGTCCCCACTCTTCCCGCCTAGCTGACTATATAATTTTAATGAGACACACACGCATCTGCGGAGTATATTCAACTTTAACTTACGATCTTTTTGGTACAGCTAAATAACTGGGCACTGTTCCATGACTCAACTCGGTTTGAATTGTTTGGGGTTAAGTGCGGGCTCCACGTAATGTGAGACCCGCAATTTTGTAGTTTTGCAAAAAACTTACCGCGAATGAGAACAATAATGGGAGATTGTTAGAACAGTTGTGTTCTATCGAGATGTTGAATAATTATTAAGCTATCGTCGGGTTCTGTGTGATTTTAACTCTCCCATATTATTCATAAAATATCATATAATAAAATATATAATACCCTGCAGATCAAAATGCAATATTTTTCACAACTATATTTTATTTTAACCCTAGCTTTATTTATTCGTTGTGCACAAAACTAAATCAAAGGCTCTAAAGACTTGTTCCCCTATTTCTGCAGCACTTATCTACTCTTTGTTTAACATCTGGCTTGTATCAAACGATCTGAAAACATAAAAACTTCAAGTGACTGCGGCATACTGAATTATCAAAACCACAAAAAAATAAAAATAAAATCGAAATGCATACAAGAAATTATCAAAAGCAAATGCGGCAAACACTTAAAATGGTCTCAAGTGAGTAGACGACGACGGGCGAGAAAAACAAAAAGCCATGGTCGAAACAAAACTCAATTCAATCAAATAAATACAACAAAGAAGCGGGATTATTGCCGGGGAGGGGGGAGGGAGTAGATGGGGGAAAATGCGCGACAGAAACCAGCAAAGTTTTTCGTGGTCCCCAAAGCTGCAGAAAAGTCAGCAACAGAATTTGTCAAGCAAATAAAAGGGGTTGGGAAAATGCGCTGAAAATTTATGCAGCTCCCGCCGGAGGAAAACGACAAGAGCAAGAGCAAATCCCTGCAGGGGCAAGCCGCCCATCGTCGCCTCGGTGGGCGTGGCACTACTCGCTGCCTCAAAGCGTCGACGTATTCGTATGCTGTTTTTTTTTTCTCTATATCTATCATTTTTAGTTTTTGTAAATATGCATGGGCACGTTGGCAAGCGCTGAAGGACATTGGACCAACTGACTGAATGACTGAATGACTAACTGACTGACTGAATGACTGATGACAGTACTACTGCTGCTGTTGAAATGAATGAGCTAGTGACTGACTTGCGGCCACGCCCTATAAGCCGCCCCCCTGACGCTTTGTTGATTTTCATTTGAACTAAACTTTATGAGACTCAGTACACAGAAAGTAAAAACAGCAATATTTGCATGTTGAAACCATTCTCTTAAGCTTACCTATTTAAGTATTGCATTTTTTAAATTTAAATTTTAGTGCTATTTTTGGTTCTTTTTTTTGTTTTTACTAGTTCGTGTTTGTTTTTTGAATTGGTGAAAATTTGCGTTTTCTCTGGGGTGAAGTGGAAGTGTGGATATAGGTGAGCCTTATGTAAACAATTTTCAATAGGGCTGCCAGCAGGCTGATAAGGGGTTTAAAGAAAAGTGGGAGTTTGGGTGGGGACGACAGACCGACAGACTGACTTTTCCCCAAAGGAAAATAATTTAATTTAACTCGGTTTGCGGTTAATCAAACTAAAGTTGTTGGCAACGAGACACGAAAGGAATGTTTAATGAGAGACTGTCTAGAAGAAGTTAAATTGAGACCCAAGTAATAAATGTTTAGTAGTTTAAGCACTACTATTTTAATAATAGTATAATACAATACAATAAATTTATGGTTTAGAAATAATTTCCAAATGAAATCGTTCCGAAGGAAATGCTGCTATTTAAGATAAATAAACGAAGTGAAATAATAATTGAATAAATGTTGTAGTTCCTTTTGCCATATCTTCTGCCACATTTCGAGCAATAAAAACCGTTTTTCTTTTGCCAAGCTGAAGGCATTTAAAGCAAAAACACCATGGCGAGACACGTAACAATGGGTGGAAAAATCATGGACCATGGAACTCGAAGAAAAATGGCAAAGGAAGAAGAAAATTCGCTGCCCAGACTTTTGGCTTCTTTCTGATTCTTCTTTTTGTTTTGTTGCCCGGGAATTTTCACCGCGCGGGCAAATACAAACACACACACACACACATGCTAAAACTTTTCCACAGACATGAAAATCTACTCAGCAATGGGAGTTCTAGTGGGTGGATGTGGGTCGAAGGACGCCGTGGTGCTATAAGCGGTTAAATTTGAGCAAGCTACTCCTCCCGACCCCATTGGATGTTCCACCTTTCCACGTCCACGTACACGTGGATGCCTCTGGCTGCGTCATCCTCTTCTCGCCTTCGTCCTTCCCGTTGGCCCCACCAATTGCCATCCCTCTCCACCTCCCCCCTTTTAACCACCATTCGTTTGTCCTTTGTGCGACCCCCAGGTCCAGCCTCCGCCCACCAGCCACGCCCCCTGCCCATTTTTGGCAACTGTTTGGCAACCATTTTCGTGTGTGGATGACGCGCAGTTTTTCCAGCAGCAGAGGAAAATAGCTGGGGCACATTTTGCTAGGAAAATGGTTAAAACGGCGAGGGGGCAGGACATGGATGCCCTGCAAAATCCTGTGGCTAATTTTATGTTACGCATACGCCGCGTGTGATGTTTCTGTTTTGTGCTATTCGCTCGTTTTTTCACCCCTCGTGGAAAACTATGTTGCCTACTCTTAAGCGTTTTAGAATGGCTTTTTGGTATGGGGGATTGAGGCTCTAAATGGAAAATCAGGATGCCCAGAGGGGAGTTTGTAGAAGTGGGAAGTTGAGAATATAGTGGAATATATGGTGTAGTTTTTGTTTTTTAGCTGCAGAGCAAGAGTAGTTAGCGGGAGAGATTACCATTAAGCGTATAAATTGGTCAGATGATTAAAGTTTCGCTTCCATTTTCGGCTCTAAGCTGGAAAATTGGAAGCCAAAAAGCTAAATGGAAATTGGTTTTATGGAAAAGGAGC
Organism: Drosophila sechellia; assembly: GCF_004382195.2. NCBI lineage: Eukaryota > Metazoa > Arthropoda > Insecta > Diptera > Drosophilidae > Drosophila > Drosophila sechellia. The sequence goes on along the minus strand of NC_045951.1, from coordinate 7,836,576 downwards.
TGGAAAGTGAACGACAGCAAGTTAAACTAGTTAGTTAAACTATTTAACTATTTATTTATTCCATAATAATTAAAAGTTTCCTGAGTAGTTAAACACTCTTCCATTTTAAAGAACATCCTATATTTTCTTATAGAATGCAAACTCTTGTTGTTTAAATAAAATCGGTATCAGTGCGACAAAAATAAGACTGGAAGCTAAATCCGCTGAAATTCGGACCATGAGACATTTTCCAAGTTGGCTATGTAAAACTCCTTTGCTAACCTAAAGTTTTGGTAACTTGATTAAGATCGTAATCGTTAAAATTACTTGAGCACAACTATTTTACGAGCAAATTACAATATTTTTTTTTTGCTTGAGTATTTTTATTTTATTTTTATTACTTATGCAGGCAACAGCGACGACACAAGTTCACTGGCATGAACAAAATAATTTATGCCAAAGTCGCTACAGCACCACCCTCTACCCCATTTTGGCCAACACCACACCACACCCCTCCCCCATTTTCCCATCGATGGCTGGTCCGAGTTTTCCCTCACCATAGCAGTGATGTAACTTTTACGATGTTGCACAAGTTGCCTTCTATATGGCCATGCTCTTTTCACTACCGGCAGAAATTTCCACCGTTCGAGGAGAAGTGTAGTGTTCCAACTCTCTACGGGGGCGGTATTTCCGTCTTGACTTCCACCGAGATTGCTACGTTCTCCTTCTCGCTTCTGCTCTCACAGGATATTTTGGGCCAGGGAAAATGTCGTTCGTCTGGCATTTTTGCGTTGGAAAATTCTACCATCGAAAACTTTGTTTTGTTTAATTTTAAGCGACGCTTTTCGACTGCTCAGCAAAGGCACAACTTTCTGCCACATTCAATCTCCAGCATCCCCAGCGCTCGTGGATTATTTTTCGTATTTCGCATTTGGTGCAAAATTGTGTGGCAACCAGATAAAACGCACCTCAGCTAAATTGTGGAGTGGCATGGTGGTGCGTTGAAATTTGAGGTAGAATGAATATGCTGGTTAAAAGTGGCAAAATGTTTATTTCGGTGAAATATGTTTGCAGATTTTGCAATGGGCAGAAAGTAGAAGGTGTTATGTAAAACTTTGTGTTATTATTGTTTGCAGGACCTCATGAACTTAGGCAAAAACTTGTGGTTTCTCGTTTTTATTACAAACCACAAAAACCAAGTTTGTGGCTAGACATCAAATTATAATAAAAATAAAACCAAATGATGTTCAAACTAATAAAACATTCTTAAATATTTAATTCGGTATATTTCTTTAAATAAATTAAACGTACATGTTTCCACAACTTTACAATAACCAAAGATCAACCGAATAAGAAGAAAACAAACAAGAAAATGCTCACGGAATTTGGAAAACGTCTGTGGAAATCCGTGACACGCCCACTGCCAAAACAGCAGAAAGTTTAAATTTAAGTCGTACAAAAGACAAAGTTGAAGCAATTTGTGTTTGCTCAAAATGCTAAACAAAAAAAGTTAGAAATGGCAAAGCCCGCAGAAACGAGAAGTATAAGAAAAACAAAAATCGGCAGAGAAAATTGCAAGGAAAACTGCCAGAGGAAAATTCTAAGGATCCTCCTTTTTTTTGGCAACAAAAAAATGGCGCCGAAAAAGAAGAACTACATGGTCCAATGTTTACGACTGCGAAGCGCCTGAATTTATGTGCATAATAACGCCCAAATGGGGGCGTGGCGAAAATTTATGCAAAACAATAAAAGGAAGCAAAGCGAAGGGCAGAGCCAATCGAAAAATAAGCTAGAATGGATAAAATATTTAAACTTTTAATCTGCAACATTTCTAGGAATTCAAGGAATCTAAACTTTAATGAATTAATTTTATAAAGATATACATATTTTATTTCTTTATTGATGTTGTGTTAAATTAACTTCAAACTAAGTTAAATAGATTTAATTGATTCACAAGGAAATAGTTTCAGTAGTTTTCTTAGCGCAAGAGAAGATGTATGCTACATAAAATTGAACGTTGAACTTGTAAGCCATTAGTAAACTTAATCGGCGGCAAAAATGTGCAATTAAAAAAAGTTAGATGTATTAAAGTACTGCCAATTGGGAATAGCGGAAAAAGTACAATTATATAGTAGTAAAAAATAGTAGTAGTTACATGCAACTGCAACAGCAGCAAGATCCTCTATAAAATTGAAAGCAACCTCTAGAATCATAAAAATAGTAGCCAAACCCACGTATTAGCCACTTTTACAGCTGCTATCAATGCATTAAAAGCAATCTTCGCGGCAGCAATTTTAGGTATTGCAATTTTACAGTACGATGCAACATCAAGGAAACTTCAAGCCGACTTATGAGCGGCAATAAACGTGGCTAAGAAATTCAGAGAACAAAGAACAAGCGACATCAACGAAATTGCATGCTACTTAGCAATAACTGGCATATTAAAAGCAACTTCTTTAAAATTCTATTTAAAATATGAAAATTATATTGAGGAAACAATGTACAGCATGGTATGTTTATGCAACAAGAATATTGCAAGAATAATATTTTTCATTGGTAAAATATTTTATGCCTGGCAAAAAATGCATAAAAAACGTAATAATATTGAAGAACATTGAAGCAACGCTTGATGATCGCATTGTTCATTTTTTTGGCATTTTTTTCCACTCCATTGAAACGCTTAAAACTGTGCTATAGTTTCCCGCTCGATTTTTCACTGCTTCTTTCTCACTGGCCGCGCAATTAAAGCCAACAAAAAAGTGCACCTGTGTTTGTGTGCGGCAAACATGTTTGTGTTTGTTAAGCACTTTCACAACAGTTTGTAAAATTTCATTCTGAAATGTTTATAGCACGTAAAGCGAAAAAGGTTGAATATAAGCGAAAAACGAGGTGTGCAAACAGTAAGAGTAAAAAATATAAGTAACAAACTCTAAAGCTTCATCATTTTGCAAAAAACTGAAAAAAATTAGTGACTATACTACAAAAGCAAAAGGAGGAACTAATACGTATGAAAAGCAGCAGTAAAGGGTTAAGGAGAGAAAAGTTTAGCTCTGGAAAAGTGCGGAAAAGTGTGCAAAGCAATGGAAGTGATGGAGCGAGATGGAATAATAGTAGTAGCTGAGCTACCTGAATATTTTTGGGTCATGAGGTGTTCAAGTGTACTTTGTTTAATGAGTTTTCCCCTGATGAGAGTTCCCTCCCCCCTTTCTGCTGCCTTTCCCAGCAGTCAAAACAAAGCCAATGCCACGCCTCCAGATAAAAGGCGTTGGAGGTAAAAGCAGTTAGCAAGGCAAATATTAAATATTTATTTTAATCAACGATTTAATAAAATATTTTGCAAGAACAAATAAAGTCGCGAATTTTAATTTAAATGGACGAGAAAACCTCTCACCAACCAACTAAATGTAATGGATTTAAAACTTGGTACTAAATGTTAAAAAATATGATTTTCTTTAGTAGGTAATGCTAATACTTTTTGTTGAGTCTTGAATACAAAAGGCTGTTTTAAATCCAGTTAATATTCTTAGCCAAAAAAATGCCTGTTTTCCCATAAAATTTAGCTAGACAAAGACCAAACTAGACCATGCCGAATTGCCTTCCAGGAAAAGGAATTAAATTCAGGAAAACTGCCAAGAGGTAAAAAACATGAGCATAATTCCAGCGCCGAACTTGTGAAAATTCTTATGCTTCCAGCGGGTTGTCCTGGTGATAAGGGATTTCAATAGGATTTCTATAAAAGTGTAGGTAGCAAAAGAAGTGGAAAATCTCTATCTTCTTTTTTGTGTGAAATCGAATATGAAATTCAAGGCTTATATAGAATTTGCTTGGAAAATTCATAAGCGATATAGATATATCTCTCGCTTGGAAAATTCATAAGAGATATAGATATATCTCAAATGCGTAAACCCCGAAAAACTCAATTTGTTTACACAAATCGAAATCAAAAGCAAACAAATATACGAGGGGACAGCAAAAGAGCGCAAAGAAAATGTATAGTTTTCCACTCGTGAAGGTCATCAAACTTTGTTGAGGGGCAAATGGTACCACAAACGAGGGAAAAGGGGGCGGGGGCTTCTTAATGTCTCAGGAAAATCAGACATATGCTGGGGACCCCAACGCAGCGAAAGATATAAAAATAGTTAAGGGAAATTGTTCAACATGTTTGGCTCTTGTTGCTCAAGATCACACACAATTAACAGCTGGATAAATAGCAGACAGAACGGAAAGATCGGTGTTGAATATCGGGGGATATAGTGGATATATATATATATAGGCGTATATAGGGAGCAAAAGTTGTCTCATTCAGTTTTTCGTGACTCAAGCCGCGAGGCGCTGACAAATCAATGTGGCTGGGGTCACAATTTAAATTTAGCCAATATCAAATGGGCAAGGCAAGTGTGTAAACAAAAACTTGGTGGGGTAGAAAAACAGCGGGATTTCGTTTAATTAAAAAATTCTACAATTCCCTGCCTTTCGCTGCATTTGATGAAAGGGAAATGTGCTGCCAGGAATTGTCATTTGATATGACTGATTTTCAAAAAGGTACAAAAGTGAAAGAAACAATAGTCATTGATGATGTGAGCTATCTAATAATAATATGGGTATAAAATTAGTCTAATTAAGATGAGAGCTGGAACTATTAAGTTTTAAGTTAATTTGCAAAAAATATTACAATGTTAGCAATGCCTTTTTATTTGGAATATCTTTCATAAAACCACTTAATTAAGACAATGACACTGACCCCCAACTGGCAGGATTCATCATAAGGAGGCAAAAAGGAATTGCATTATGGCAACGAGAATTCCGCGGCTCGCCTTGAAAACGATGGCGTGGAAATAGTTGTCTGGATACTTGGCATTGTCCGGCGTTTTCCGCAGCTGACTTGCCTTTTGCCAATATTGTTTTATAGCCATACAATATTACCATTAGATAAATTGCCTTCGGTTGGCCAACGGGATGGAAATGTGTGTACTCGACTCTTCTCGCCTGTCCACGTTTCAAATTACTTTCTTTATTGATTCCTTTCGATGACTTCGGTATTGTGTCCGATAGTTTTAGTGCTCTACATGCATTCCAATGTTTTTCAACTCGTAGATGCAGCATTTATTAGACTTTTCCCCACTCGATTTTCCCATCCCCCGCTTTTGTGTGTGTGTGCGTGAAATTTGATGCCGCACTCTTTGACCCTCAAACCGTGAGATATACAGAGAATGTTAGAGGAGCAAACACTTTGTCCACACTTCCATCCACCCCATAGAATTCTCTATAAAATGATGCATCTACGCCCCCGCATGAGTATATATACATACATATCTATCTACAAACTACAAGTATTTTCCCTACACTTTGGCATCTTGATTTTCACTGCCAGCTTCAATTTTATGACGCATTTTTATGATTGGTAATTAAAAAAAATTTAATGCGTTCTGTTGTCGAGTGAGTTTTATGGAATTTTTTCCTATTTTCCCCTAACTTTTGTCCATTCGCTGGCCAGCTCATTAAGCGATTGTAAAATCAAGAATCCCACCTTTGAACTTTGAACTTCAATCCGCGGTTGACACACCCACATATCAGTTAATTATTTTTAACAATATAATAAATTGGTGTTTATGGTGAATGCAACATGATTCACTCATGTTAACTGGCTATTTATTAACTTACGTGGCTTATTATAGTTGCCATAGAGTTCTTAGAAGTTGAAATGGAACTTACCTAAAAAGAGAGAAAATAAAATATTCATTAGTTATATTTTTTATTATTTTTGCGCTCATAATGAAACTATTTTCAAGATAAGGCTTGTTTTGACTTTATGACTTTGTTTGATAAATAGAAAATGACTTTCTTCGATACTTGCACATAATAAACAATTAGACCCATAGCTCATTAAACATTTATTCAATTCATATCAATATCTAGCCGTAACATGAGCAATAACATTAATAGGAACCCCTATAATCAATAGGACACTAATAAATTTGACCCTCCACTCGGTCGCCACTTGGTGGTCTACGTAAATTATATAGCTATAACTTTTTATCATGATTGAGGCCGGCGATACCACCGCATGTTTTTTTTACATCGAACTGATCAATAACCGCAAAAAAATACCCAATTACCCCTCCTTGGTTTTCACGACTGGAGGCAAAAGTTCAATTAAAAATATTTAAACTTCTCTTCTTCTCCGCTTTTTTTTATGTAAACAAACACACACAAATGCGTGTCAAAATAAAAAATAAAATACAAGAGAAAACTTGGGATAGGTTGGAGAACAGTGCCCCAAAGGCATATTGCAACATGCTGCACATACAATAATGCAGGCAAAGGCAATGAACGCGGTCTTGGACTTTTGGCTTGCTACACAGGGCAACATTCCTATATTTCATACATTTATGTAATAATTAAGATGATATTAAATAGTATTTTTTACAAGTTATGATACTTTTTCACTTTAAAATGGCTGCATAATAAAAGATATTTCATTTTTAAATCAACTTTAGATACAAATGCTTATTGCTCCGGTATTTCTTTAGCTATTAAATTCTCCTACTAAAATGAATACCATTTAATTTCTGTGTACATTATAAGGGAGGGGTTTTCCGAGGGGCTTTTTGAAGGGGTCTTTGGGGTCTGGGTCGGTCAGCTTGGCTCGCCGTATAGACGCAGACCATCCGGTTCTGCAGAGCTCCATCTCTGTCGCACGGTCGCGCCCTCTCGCTCGCTCAGTCATCGTAAAAATCCCCAAACGAAAATTTCATTCTTCTTTACTTAACTTGCCGTTGTTGTAGCTGGTTGTTTTTTATTTTTCTTCTTTTTTTTTTAGGGTGCAATGAACGTTGCGTTGCTGCTTTTTTAAGCGCATGCGTGCCAACAGGAAAAGAAGAAGATTCGAGCAATAAGAGCCACAAAAATAACAACATTGTTGCCTTTCAGAGATGGGCAAACATTTCCAAGTGTTTTGAAATTCTGTCACAGTTGCATGAAAATTAGATGTTCAGAACGTGATGGAATACGAATGAAAGTAATTATGGAGTAAGCGTTAGAAAGCAAAGGATCGTAATACAAGAACTCTCGACTTGAAGATTGTGTATTAAATAGTGAAGAAAGAACTCCAGTGAGCATAGTAATATTATTTTTTTATTTAAAATTCGAAAAGTTCCAACCATTTCCTGGTGGCACAAATGCAATTCAATAACAACGTTCGATAGCCAGCAATTTAGCATACTTTGTAAGTAATTTTTGATACTCTATAAATATGAATGACCGTCATAAAAATCAAAGTAGCAGTATAAATCACTCTGTCACGATCACGGCCAGTAACAGTTATTTTTCCCTCACTTTCCTCGTCACCCCCACTGGAAATAAAGGCCGACAAACTTCGTTAATAAATTGGCTAACCAATGTTGCAGCTTCGTCGCGGAGACCCCAATGAAACTTCAAACTCCACCTTGCGTCAATATTAACATTCATGCTCATCCTTTTAGGTGGCTCCCCTGGCTATTTGGGAACCCCCCTCCTAACCCCCTGGCAGGGTCAACGGCCCACTCCCCTTGCTCCAATGCTATTATATGTGGCCATCTGCCGTTTTTGTTGCAGTCGCCTGCCTTGTCGTCGTAGTCGTTGTTGTTGTTTTCAATTCGTATTTTGTATGTCTCCTTTTTGTTAATGGCAGAACCGGGGATCCCAATAGTCGAGGCTCCAAGGTTTTTGACACATACGAGGGGAAATCAATATGAAATGATGGCAGACTAAGGACTGCACAACACAAAGCGAAGCCAGACAGCTGCACAGGACATAGGAGCGAACAGGGTCAGGTACTTGGCCAGACCTGCTGGTATCCTGCCATTATGCCACCGAACCTCAACGATCCTCGAAGGATCCTCAAACGAGATGCGCCCGAGGTTTGCCCGCTTTGTTATCCTTACATTCTGCTGCCGTAATTCGAGCTCATTGGTTTTATCCTCGAAAATGCTGCGATCCAAAGAAGGGAAAAAAACATGCAGGATCTCTGCTGCTTGCAAGGACCTGTGACATGAAAATATCCCAAAATAACAGGAAAATACTAAATGCGGGGTGCACCTGCCTGAAATGGAGGAGAAATCCGCTCGAAAATTTTCAAAAATTCGACAGGGTTGCCGAGTAGCAATGATGCATCATATAGGGCGTATATTGTGTAAAAATAACAATAACAGATAATCTGGTACTTTGAATGAGTGTCTTTTATTATATTGTAAATCTAGTGCAGGAAAAATGCACTTAAGATATTTGTACATATGTGTATGTACATATATGGATTTAATGAGTTCAGCTTCTTTTGCTGCTGATTTGTTCATTGCTGTTTAAAAGCATATTGAAGGAAAAATAAAGTTGAACATTAAAAATAGCAAAAAACGTGGAATTAGACGCATAAAAATAAGTTTTTATATAATTTTTTTGATTATATTATAGGAATGATATGATATTATCTTCATGATCTTTCAGTGTGACGCATCGAGTGGCGCCAAGGAAACGAACCAAAGCTTTTGTTGCATTTGTATCTGGATAAAAAAAAAAGTCGAAATGAGCAGATGGAAAAGAGTAACAACCTTTTGTTGTTGTTCATGTGTTTTGCGAGCAGATATCAAGAGCGTACATCAATGAATGACAGCTGACAACAAAGGCGTCTCGAAGAAGAAATATGCATACAAAAATAAATCGCAAATTCATTTCTTTTTAAATTCGCTGTGGGCGGTAGCAGAAGAATAAATCAAGTTACAGCCACCTTACACGGAATTACATATACTCCTATATGGGTAATTGCATGGCAACAGCTTCCAAGCCAACAACGGCGGCTTATTTGTCATTGGAGCTGCGAAAGAGACGAGTAGCAAGTGAAATGAAAGAGACGGGCAGAGCAGCCTGAATGCTGCAGCAAGTGCAATAAAGAATAGGAAAATATTTCCTTGCCACAATTAACGCATCTATCTAATTATCTAGCTGACAGTAAATGGGGAATAAAAAAGAGAGAGGGTCTCCGGCTTTTGGCGCCAGGCGGCGAACCATTTTCAAATACTCTACTCTTGCTGGTAAATATTTAACAATGACGCTGCAGTGGCGCAGCAAAGGCATCTCCAGCAATTACCGCCATAGACTTTTTCTAGAATTTTAATTGAAATGTCAAAAGCGTTTAGTGGCAAGCACACACAGCGTTTCGACCATGGCGATAATAATAATCATCGCGATGGCTGTGGAGATGATGATGATGATGGTGATGCAGCCAAAAAGCGGTGCCCCATTCAAGAGTCTAGAGTCGAGTATCCTCAGATTCGTTGGTTCGGACCGGCATTGCGGCAAAATCCCGTCCCTGATTGTGTGGCATTATTGGGGTTACGAAAATATGTATGTTAAGCTGCTAGTTAAGAGGCCGGAAAGAGGAAAATGTGTACGATTGTGCGGCTTTGTTGATTCGCTTATCGTAAGCGTGTTGTTCAAGATTCGTTTGACTGCCAAAATGTAGTATAGAAACTATTCAAATACTCACTACGAGATTAATAATAAAGTTACTTATTTATTAGGAATTTCATTATCAGTTCTGCAATTATGGCTACTGTAGTAAAACCCACAAAAATCAATTCAAGTGTAAATCGTGCGGAGCTTTAAAGCATGTAATTCAAGCGCCGAGCAATTGTTGTTAATTAACACCTACGAAAATGTTGCAAACATTGCCGAAATGTGTCTAAAAATTTGCCAACTCAAAATGGAAATGCAGAAGGGGGAAAACGAGAAAATCTGCAGCACAAAGGAAAACAAAATCGGGTGGTTTTAAATAATAAAAAAAGAAGGGTGGAAAAAGTGTTGTCAAAGCTTTGCAACCAAAGATTGCAGATAGGCAAGTTTTGCATGCCCGTTCAACCATTCAATATTTTTTAAAGCATTTTACAGTTGCCGCTTCAAATGCACAGAAAACAATTATAGTGATATATGGCAATAATAAATATCAATTTTAAATCATCTGCTAGTGTTTCTGTTATAAATTATAGCACTTATGCTTAAAAATCCCAGTTTTAAATGTGAGTAGCGTTAATAAAATCGTTAAAAGAAATGTTTTCAAGTGCCAAAGATAAAGCTCATTTCGTAAATATCTTTTTTCGCCTCTGCTCTTTAAGTTTTGCGTTAACCCTCATTTAGCATAAACAGCGGCAAACGCTGTGGAGGATGCAGCCGAGGGAATCCAGACAATGGCAGTAAGTTTTTCTGCCGTTGCTGCGGAGTTGCAGTTGCAAAAGTTGCTGCTGCAGTTGCAATTTCTGTTGCAGTTGCAGCTGCGACGAGCATTGCCAGTAAGCTTGCCAGCCACATTAAACGCTCGCACGATTTTCTCGTTGCGGCTGAGTGACTTGTGCCGTCGTGCCAGCGGCAAAAAGAGTTTTCCATTGTGCTAAATATGCGAGATTTTCCAAAGAGTCGCCACACCACAACAATGGACCGAAGGTGGGAAATGGATGTGGGGCGTGAGTGGAGCACTCCAACTAATCCTGTCGATCGAGAATATGGTGTTGCGCATCAACTAATTAGCATGAATCGAGAATATTACTTTTAATTTCTTGCTTTAATAAACAAGACCGAAAGTATTTGCTATCATCTACGTATATTTCTAAATTTACAGCATTGTTTTGCACACTTTACTGCAGCAACTACTATTTACGTTCAGAAACTTATTTTGACCCCCACCAAAGCTAAATTACATAAATGCATAAATTTTCCAACGCTTCTCGAATAGTTTTTCCATTTGGCCCCTGGAGGCGAATAGTTTGACGCAAAACTTAATTAGTTTCCCCCTCTTCTAGGAGCTGCTCTTCCAGCCCGATGGGTTTTACTTTATTTGGTGCCCCCCAACCTTGCAGTATCTCTTCACCCGGAGTGGCTTCATTAGGTTCGGGTTCAAGTAGAGTTGACCGCCCCGGGCTGGGACCCCTCACACCGACTGCCCCCAAAATCCCCACATCCATTTCAGTGTTCGGTGTGTCCAACTGTCTCGACTTGTCTATTTCAGTTTTCCAATGCACTTTACGAGCAGCTCTAAGGTAGGAGCAGCTCACCAGAACAGTTGAACTCCACTCAATGGACGGGGGGAAACTGGGCAAACTGGGGAAGTGGGAGAAAAGGCGAGGGGGGGGGGGGGGGGGGGCAAAGAAGGGGCAGGCGGAGCGGCGTTCTACGTTCGTTCTGTTGTCCAACACACGATGATTTATTTGGCACACACGCAGCAAGAGAGGGTTAGTTAGCGGGGCGCTACCTGCTTGAGGTGGTATCTACACAGAGAGAAATGAGTTGAACTGAACTAAGAATCGCATTTAATGCTGGCTTAGCCACATGCAAGATCTACACTTCAATTTGGAAATTGCTCAAATTTGTGTAGATACTCATGACTCGATATGCTTGCAATTGTCGATTTATTAAAATTTATAAAAATATCCCTTATTTCTCAGGTCTTATTTATGATGGAAATAAGTTAGCTATAGCCAATCAATATGAAAGTTACCTTAAGACACTCCCAAGATGAAGAAAATCTTTTTTTCTCAGTCCACCAATCCCAACATAGAACCCATGGAAGCTTTTTTTCGTTTTGGTGGCACTTAGTTGACTATTATTTTTCATTTGGGGCGCTCGCAGCTCGCAGGCGGTCCAAGTGAAAATTATTTCAAGATACTGGTAAAACGCAAAGGCACACGCATAGAGATACAGATACAAAATACGGCATACACAGATACAGAACAGATACAGATACCGATACAGACACTGACACAGACACACGCACATGTGCTGCAACATTATTTCTTGTGCTCCCTTTTGCCACACTTTGTTACACGATACCTAAAACCCGGGGATCCGAAGAGGTAGGTGCCAAGAGGAAGCAAATAGGGCCGGGTATATAGTACAAAATAAACTTCAAAGATACATTTGCGCTTCACTTGAACCGTAGAACGCCGCTCGAGTGAACTAAGCTGGCCACAGCAAGTGAGCTGCAAACACACACATGTGTACATGTATCTGTATCTGCGTATCTGTATCCGAGTAGTATCCGTATCTTTGCGAGGACCAAAATGAAGCTGTGGACAAAATTGCGTGCGTAAATCCCTTTTGTCTCCTACTCCAACTCCCTACCAACTCCTCTATTCGTAGTACAAATGTTTCAACCGAAAAGTAGAAAAATGAGTGGAGGAATTCACTGTACACTACCTGAAATTCAGGACCTGTTCGTTTCCTTAGGCCATGTTGCCAAACTTCAACTGATGGTGATAGATAAAGGACAATAGATCGAGATTCCATGAAGGAATTAGGTAAAAAAAATATCTTAAAGCAGTTGTGTTTCGCATTTCTCAGTTTAATCTCAAAGTTTTTTAGCTCATTAATGAGATTCCATAACAAATTAAGAAGTATGTTTGCCCTTCTTCATTAGTAAGTCATACATATCAATCAACTTGGGCCAGCCAAACCCCAAGAGCCATGGCAAATTGAAGAATAAATTATAATTGGGCCAACCCTTTACAAATTTAATCAGCTAAAACTAGTTCGCTAAACTCTGAAAGCAAAATCAATATGCTCCTGCCATAGCTAAAACAAAAACGAAACCAATTAATGTGTGAAGCTTAGGGAAAACTTGATGAAAAACTCATAAACCAATTGAGCGCCCTTTTTGGGCGAAACTGCAAAAAGCAATCAAGAGAGGGGAAATGCAAAGAAATCGCATCAAGGGAGAAAACCCAGGGATAGCTAGGAAAAACAGGATAATTATTCAAACACTTTCAAAGTCAATCATACACACACACGAGGGCAGACGTGAAAAGTGTTCCCCTAACGAAGGACGTGGAATTGAAAATGTTTTTGGAAAAACTTTGTCGTTGCAACAGACGGAAAAATATATATGTACGTATGTATGCAGGGATGGTGGTTCATCGTGATGATGGTTGAAATTCGGTGCTATTCGGGATGTTGCACTCGCAGGGAAGCGAATCGAAACGAGAGTGGAAAAAAACATATGCGGGACCTCACGACACAACCATATCCTGTAAACGTCTGGCTGGTGTGCACATGTGTGAGTTTGCCAGACAAAATAACTGAAAAACGGGCGAAGGTTGTTCAACCAAACAAGCAAGCCAGCAAAGCAAGCAACCACCGCAGCAAAAGACCATAAACAGGATAGGGAATTCGGAAGGGGGGGATTCAGCATCAGGAGCAACACATTGAAGCATCAAAATCAGCCGACAGCAGCTGTTCCAAAAAGTGGATGGCATATAGCCACTGTACGGAGTCCGGAATTGTGTGAGTTTGGAATGAGTGGTATCGTAAATAAAACTATGCATGTGCACTGCTTTCCTTTTTGGCCCTTCGAGCACACACACACATCTTTTTCGGTGGTTGGACGCGGCCCAAAAGCAAAAGGTACCATTGCCATTCCATGCGGGAACTGAACTCCCCGCCTGAGATTAGCACAGGATTTGCGACCCGATAGAAATCGGATGGGGGACTCTCTGCAGGCGGAAAGTTCAGACTTTACGAAAGGTCGAGGCCTAACATACCCTTGAATATTCAAAAAAAAGGTTTGCCTCATTCTTTATTACTATTTTTAGTGATGGTTAGAATATTTATCATAAGAAATATCCTGTTATATTGGTTATATCCTTTCACAGATATCATTTATGTGTTGCAAGACATTTAATTAACATTTTACTACAGTTCGTTTGTCCCATTTCAACATTGCGTTCCAAAGTAACCACAATGTACACATTATGTGTGTACCAATAAAACATAAAGGCCATTAAAAGGCTCTAAATTGTTCTTGGCCAAATGAGCCTGTTACCAGGGAACAAGGGAACTCGGGTAACTGGCCAAAACAAAGGCAAAGGCCGGGCTGGTTCAGAGCCTAAAAATAACAGGAACTGAACAACTGGCTAAGCCGAATCAGTTGCTGGTGAGTTAGTGACTGAGTGAGCCTAGACCAAAGACACCTTGCCAAGAGGCTGGGCTGGCTGACCGGGCCAAGACACCGGGATGCCAGGCTGACGTCCAGGTCCAGGTCCGAATGGAGTCGACTGGAGACGACTGGAGTCGTCGGCTCGAGTTGAATCGCATCGAGTCGAGAAGTCCACCGGCCACAATTCGTGCAGGAAGCGGGTTTCGTCGATGCAGGCAAAAGGTTTACACTGTCTTTTTCCTACCATCCGTCCGACTGTCCAGTTGTCCCGCCGTCCAATGGTTCGTCGTCTGCCTGCTCACCTCCCAAAACCAGTTGCAGGTAGTTTAAAGTAAAGCCCAAAGATCTTCGCTCATTCGCTCGTCTTTTGGGATACCTTATAGCATATTTCTTATGCGACTCTGCTGCGCAACCTGAGTCGCCCGCCGTCTGTCCCGTCCATCCGTGCATACATACCGACGTTTCGGATACAAATATATAACTATATACATATACACACTTATATATTTATATATAATTCTCAGCCGTTTCTTGACTCTTTCGAGTCGGTTGCATTGGGGAAGATTTCGTAGAACTATGCCTAGGATTAATTGGTTAAATGTTTGTTGTTCTTGTTACGTTTACCTCGGATTTCTTTCGTTTCTACGGTGCCACTTCTGGGAAACAAATTATAAATTGAGTAATCTAGCACTAAGCATCGAATTCGGTTTTTATTTCAGCCATTTGTGTTTATCGACCAGAGGGTGAGGCAGTTAAATGAAAGGGTTTTAATTGTGGGCCAAGATATTTAGACGGAATTTTATGCAAATTAATAACTTAAAAAAAAATTTAAAAATTAATGATTAAAAACCTACAAATAAATCGATTTTACTTCACTGCAAAACCACCTTGACTAATCGAAAAGTTCTTCATGAGACTTGACAACAACTAATGTTGCCCAAAACTTTTATAAGCGGATTTGTTAAAGTATCTATTCTTACTTGGCCACGTTGCCGAAGTTCACTTAAAACGAGAACTACTTTACGACTTGGACCCCAAACTCCATTTGCGGGCCACTTCCTTCCGCACCTGAAAATCCACGCTTCACCTGCTTTTGGCCTTTACGCACCGCCTCTGAAAACAGGCACCACCTTTAACTAAGAAGCCGTAAACAAAAAATACGAAAAACACATTTCCTAGCCTAGGCTGACCGGCTGCATCTAACAAGTTCGACATTTGGCACTTGAATTTAACGCTTGATTGCATTCCAGTCCAAGTTCTAGTCGCACTCCATGCACTTCCCTTACTTTTCTGGACAGGATCTGCAGATATATGCAGTCCAACTTCCATAACTTCGATGTTTTGGAACAGCAAAAAATATGTATTCATAACTTCGGCAACTTACACAAGTTAAGTGAAACGTTGCAAAAGTGAATCATGGATTTTTGGGTTTACCAAAACTATATGACCTATATATCCTGATTTGTGAAACTTTTGTATATTCCAACAAAAAAAAAGGGATTAATATCAGTAAAATATGGCCAATGGTGTAACTTTGTAAGTAAATGAATATTATTGCAAGTTAGCAAATGCTAGACCCGCCGCCACTAAAGATCGCTGTGTGAAGCCAATCCGAACGTCAACGACTTCATTCCGCGGGCTCCACTTTCAGTTGGCCAAAGGGAATCATGGATCGGGGGCTGCTTCAAAGGGAAGGTGGTGCAACGAGGGATATACTTGAGCTTCTTCTTGGGCCTCTTCTAGCCTCCCATAGTTTCCACTAGACCCTCCACGCTTTTTGTGTTTCCCTGGGCTCCTCCACTTGTGGCTGGTCTTCGGACTTCCACTTCCTTGTGCCTAAACCATTGGGGCCCCCTTGTGTGCCAGTTTTTAACTGGCTTCCCTGCGGACGACCAACGACGACCACTCCCCCACCGGCAGCACTCCTCAAAAGACCCGCCCGATAAACTGGGCTCACTTTGCGTTTTGATTATAGCCGGAAATGCCGTTTTACACGTGAATGAAATTTGTAAATGCAGCGTTGCCAAACTTCTGGCTACACTACGAATAAATTGATAGGAAGTCGAGTTAAATAATAAATAGATGGTATTTCTAGCATATATTGCTTTTTCTGTACTATGTTCAAATCATTTGCAGCTTTTCTGTTACATTGATAAAAAAAAACGTTTCTAATCCATATTAGATATTTTACTTTACCTAGTAAACAAACAAATATTCAATGCTCACCCCATTTAAGCAACCATTAATGTAAAATTTTGCACACAAATGTAAATCAAAAAGAGTCGAGGGGATAGAAAAAAGGCAGAGAGAGGCCGATAAACGAGGAGATGGGCAAATAGAAAAGGCCAAATTGAGGGGGGAGGCCAAAACACGGAGAGCCAGCCAGCCAACGCGCTTAGGGTAAGAAATATATTATAGGAAAAATCCACCCTCGGGGGGCCGCAGCAACGTTGAAAAGTGCACAAAGGCACAAAACCATGAAGGACAGCTAGCTGAGACCCGGGACTGAGGTTCTGAATCGAAATGAGTACGAGGATGTTGACGTTGCCTGCTGCACAACACATCAACATCAACAGCAGCAACACAATCAAAAGGGTTACAGAATCAAAGGCCTAAGCAGAAGGTTGCTGAACCCACGGCGAGACCGTGACATAAAAGCACACAGCAAAGTAACGACGCTGCAGATACCCTTTCTTCGAATAGAACAAAGACTTTGTCAAGTCAAAGAACAACTGTTTGATCTTTCGATATTTGAATTATAGAAGTACATTGATATATATTAGATTCAGGTTGTTTTTCAAAATAGGGTATTAACATTCCGTCTTACAACTTTTTAACCAAATGTGTTTATAAAGAAATCATTTACCAATTACCATTACATGAATGCATTAAGGGAGACAACGATATAAAAGGATATGATGTGTTTACACCCTTTTCTGCATCCTATCCCACCTATTGTCTTATAATTCTCAAATATATTTGTCCATTTCGGCGGGATGTCTTCGGACAACCAGCAAAACAACCCGAAAATAACCATGCTTGTCAAACCAAAAACAAAAATTGTATTGTGCCAATACTATGGCAACACCCTCCGCCCATAATCTGGATTATTGCACTGAGATATAGAATCATTCCACTTACCAGACAACTCCGAATGCTCCATAGCCGATGGGACGATCCGGCTGGACATCCTGGGGAACAGCCGGCGGTTGATAGTAGGGAGCCGCTGCGGCCAAGATTGCGCTGGCGCCCTGTGGCGCACCACCGGCAGCACCACCCTGTACCAGTGACATCGAAACGCTCATTGATGGACTACGCGGCAAGTTTTCCAAATAATTCGAGCAGCTGCACCCGGTTCTGGTATTTGTTGCCGATGGAGCTCAGTGGTTGTGTTTCTGCTAGGCTGTGGCTTTTACTGGTGGTGGTGGTGGTTTCGACTGGGTCTTGGACTGTGGTTCTGGTTCCCAAAGCTGTGACGGCGGTGGTGACTGAGGTGGCGATGGTGCTGCTGGAAGTGGTGCTTGATTTTATGTGGGAGAAATGGTGTTGATTGCTCAATGGATGCCGCTGGGGCCAACTGATGGCCGCCATTCAATTGTTGGCCATTTGTTGCTGTTTGGCCTGGCGTGCTTCTCTGTTCAGCGCTATTTGTTTCGCTGCGTGTCGCTTATTGCACTTCTTACTTATTTAAATTAGATTTGAGGACATTGTAATGAAACTGCGGAGTGGAGAGGAGAAAAAATCATTTGTAGACAGTTGAATTGTAAATAATTTAAGCGTTGCTAAGTGAATTTACAATCTTGATTTACTTTCACAGTGCGCAGCAATCTATGGAGGATTGTTTTCCTATTCGACCAATAGTCACTGGCTAAGATGAAGATTTTAAGTTATCACCCTTTTTTTTGAAATTTCAAAGATCTGATAAATTATTTGAAAACTATTTCAAAGGCTCAATATTTGAGTAAAAACGCTTTTGTAAATTCTGTAAAAGCAAGATTTAATTAAATCCGCTTTTGGTATTGTTCACTGTACTTTGTCATTAATTTTGTTTGCTTTTCGAATTTTTGGTGGCAAATGATGCTGCACAGGAATCAAAAAGAAAGAAGAGAGGAGGAAAGTGAGAGAGAGCGCGCGAGAGGACATGAAAAGTGCCGTTAGCTGTCGCGACCGGGGCGCGTCCGTGTATTACAGTTGTAAGTGTGTGCGCATGTGAGTGCGATTTTGAGTGATTTTCGGACTGCGCTGCCTGCGCAAAAAGCCGCTCAAAAGACACAAAAATCACTTAAAATCCGACTTTTCATGCAAATTTACAAATGTTGAAAACCAAACAATGGCGAGCACCCCCAAGTCGACAGCAAGCAGCAAACCAACGCAATCAAAAAACGCTCGCATGAAAATCGAAAAGTAACGGGACAAAAGAAATTCGCCCGGGGATATGTAATATTTCCCAGGGTTTCGCTTAGCTTTTCCGGACTAATTAAACCTAACCTATGCAAACAAGGCATTCCATTTCACTTTAAATTACCTTAAAAATGCACAAATTATTGAGCAGCGGCGGTGGCAGTTTTTCGTTTATAATTTCTTTTCTTCCGCCTTTGTGGGAGCGAGATGGAAGAAAAACGCGCCGGGGGTAATATTCGTGCGTGTGTGTGTGAGAGAGAGTGAACTAGCCAGGGAGATGGAAACAATTTCGTAATTTTGTTTAATTATTATTGTAAATAACGCGAGATGAATTTTTTGTTATTGTTTAGCGTGTTACTACTACTAACGCGACGGCTGCTCACACACACGCGCATACACAATCTCACGCACGTTTAAACTATGTATATGTATATGCAGAGCCAGACAAACAAACAAAATTTTGCCTGGGTCACGTTTCTTGGCTCTCTCACAGATTTTTCCAACGGTTGCCCTTTATTGCATTATCTTTGTTATCACACGGGCCGCGGGGCGTGGCTAAGAGGGTGGCGGGCGGATGGTAGTCGTCGGTTGGCGTTTGATTGCCTCGCAGCTTCCCTACGAATGTGCTTAACTTGGATTTTCGATCACACGCGGCGACGTTTGTTCCAACGAGATAATTCCGATTTCGTGCGCTCCACGTTCCGCTCCGTTCGAAAGTTGAGAGAGACTTGAAACATATGTTCGGCGTTGCTAGTGCTGGTCGGCCATCGATAGATCCGATGTTTTCTACTCGTACATCGATTCAGAGCTTGGCTATCGATGTTTTTAGAGTGCCCGCACTATATCTATTTCCATATCTATTTCGTTGGTATTTTTTGTATTTTATGTTATTTCGATTAGAAAGCAGGATGGCAGCGCCAGATTGCCGCGAAAATACGTTATTTTTCAATTGCCGCGTTGAATATGAAAAATTGCAGGCACATACAGTTTCTGATAAATAATAGGAATAATAATTACTTAGTTTGTATTATATGTATTGCACATTACAGCTACGCATCTTAAAGAATAATTTGCATATATCGCCCTTTCTTCCATCGATAGAGTCCCGCGGTTATCGATACATCGTTGATCACCAAATAAATAAAACGAAATAACAAAGCAATGGAACACGCGACGAGTGAGTTGAGGGAATTTATCTCAGATCTGGTGATTCCACACCAGCGTTGCAATGTTAACATCAATCCGGATCACATCACCATGCTGGAGGGCACCAAGATCAAGAAGCAGCACTCCCGAAAACGTCGCGCCCACAAATCCAGTACGCTGAGTCGCCGGGAATATGCGGCACTTGGCTTGAACACTCTTCCCACCAAGCAGATGAAGTACGAGGAGGCGCTGCCACTGCACCACCTGTGGAAGGGCTATGTGCGCGAGCATCTGCAGCTGAGGGAAGGTGACGAGGTGCCCCAGGTGCACGATGGTCGCTATGACGAGTTTAGCCGCAAGCTGGTGAAACTGGATTTGCACGGTGCCAAGCTGAAGGTGTTGCAGTCCAAGTGCTCCACCCTGGAAAGTTTGGCTGGCATCTGCGTCATGGACACCAAGAACGTGCTGAAACTACTCGGCAAGGACCATCGGGTGCGCACAATACCCAAGAGCGAGTGCGTCTTTGGTCTGAAAGTGGGCAACATGGAGTTCACCATATTCGGGCAGCACCTTAACATTCGACCCGCCGAGCGGAGCGTTAAGAAGATCAAGAACTTTGTGAAGCCCTTCATGTAGGAACTACAGGACCAATCATTAAATATAGAAATTGTATCCTATTGTATTATAAGAAATAAATTTATTGGGAAGCTCTACCATCGTTTTTAAACAGAAATCTAATAAATAGCCCTCAAAGATTCTCTAAAACTTTATTTTTTTTTTAGATTGTTGTGTTTAATATATATATATAAAACCGTACATTAATTGTTTTTTGTTTTTTTTTTTTTTGGGGAGGGTTAATTTCGCGCCGCGTTTTTTCGTATTTAAGTTCTAGACATTATGTTTAGTTTATGGGAGAGATTTTAAATTTCCCGTTTGTAGGAAAGATTTATGCGGGCGTCTTAGTCATGGTGATGACAGCGGATGGAACCAAGCCAAGAACTTCCAGAGGCTTCTCGTAGTCGTCCTCGGCGAACAGTTTGCGCGGAAAGGTGGTCATCAGGGAGAAGGGCGACTCGATGCCGGTCTTCATCTGGATGAACACACGTACGGCGGACAGCTGCTCCTTGACGTTGAAGGTTTCCTGCAGGGTTGAGCCGTCCTGCAGGCGCACCTGGATGCGGGTTTCGGTGTAGTCTCGCGGCGGAGATTTCACACCAGCCGGTGGCGACGAGACTGTGGTGGAGCTCACGGATGGAGCTGGCTCTGTGTTGCCCAATTCCTTTTGTTCTCTGCATAGCATGAATTATAATTAATTGAGATGTGGTAGGATAGGGCTAATCCTCACCTAGCCTTGCGTGCTGCCTTGTCAGCCTCAATTTGAGCCTTCACCCGATCGCGGGCCGCCTTCTCCTCGTCCTTTTCGCGCTTGCGCTGCTCAACGATCTTCTTCATCTCCAGCTCCTCCATGCGCCGCTTGGCCTCGGTCATGTCCTTGCCGGACTTGATGCGATTCTTCTCGCGCTGCAGTGCTTCGGTTTTCTCGCGCTCCTCGCGTTCGATGCGCTTCTGCTTAAGCTTCTCCTCGATGAGGGCCAGCTGCGCCTTCTTCTCCTCCTCGGTGAGCGCCTTCTTTTCCTCCTCCGATTCGGAGAATTTGGTGTGACCGGTTTTGGCGGCATGGTACTCCACTTCGGTGTGATCTCTAAGAACTTTGCCGCATTCGTCGCACTTCAGGGACTTGGCTACCGGAGCAGAGGTTTCACCTGCGCCACTGGTGCTACTGGAAGCTGCTGCGCCCGAGGAATCCACAGCAGCAGCTGGTTGAGCTGCGGAACCAGGGGATTCGCCGGCACCTTGACGGGATGGTATTGGATCATCCACGTGGGCCAGCAGCCACTCCATTGCCGGTTCTACGCCCTTGTTACTGGTCACCTCCAGTGCATATTCCCTGTGAAATTTATTTCAGGATTAAATAAATTCGATAGTTGCAGTGTAACTTATTTTGCCGGTGACAAGTTGGCCGTGGTATTCGATACTTACACACGTTCCCGAGGGAATCCCATATCCATTAATGTCTGCACTTCACTCATGTCGTTGGCTGATTGCGTTCTAAAAATTAATAGTTTAGTTTTCGTATATTTATGAAAACGAAAAATTAACAATGACACACAAAAACAAAGCCAGACGAGATAGCGAACTATCGATAGTTCGAGCCGTGGTATATATCGGTGGAATGCAATAGTTGCAGCTATAGTAAGAAAACAAAAGTGATAAGAAAGAAATTTTCAATATATAGTAAATAAATTAGAGAGCGGACAACCAAATACATTCCATAATCTTTTATTTTTATAAATTACACATACTTTTAAATAAGCATTTCATATAGCTACAATCTACGCATCATTTTCGAGTAGTGTAATGCCACCACCACCATCGATAGTTCGAGGTTGCCTGCGACGTTTACCAACACTGTCAATTTAGCGTCTACGGAGATAGGTGCATTCGTTTTCCGACTTTGAAAGAGAATTTTCAGCAATTTTATAATTAAAACCATGTCGCCGAAGACTAAAAAAATGATCGTCAAGATCCCGCGCCATCCCTACTTCAATGTGCAGGGCGATCGGAGCGTGGAGCGCGAGGTGGAGTACCAGGTCCGAAAGTGTCGCGTGAATCTGGAGCGCATCAAGTCGTCGACTTCTCCGAGTTCCCGTCCATTCCCGTTGAAACCGAAGCCCAAGAGATGCATTGTACGTGTGGCCCGACTGCCGGACGTAGAGCGCAGCGAGATTTCCGTGACACCGGCCAGTTCCATCATGAATTCCGACATTGACGAGAGTAGTAGGTGCCAGGTCTTCTAGTCTTTACAGACTACTTTGAAGCATTCTTCTAACCCATGTTATCCTTGCAGGTAGTGCCAGCGAACAGGAGTCTAATCTGACCATCTAGTCGTCTCATAATCAAAGAGCATTCAACGCATCTAGCTGACAAACTTCTAATCGCACTGGCAGTCACAGAGTACCATGTCCAAGATACTCCAAATAGATGTGCGGGGCTATCCTTTTCCTGAATATATATGTATAAGATCCTCATATAAGACTTTATGCAAATCAAGTTCGATTTCTTAATACAAACTCGTACGCCTAAAATCAAATTTATCTTTTTTTTACAGATTTAGCTATTAGTTATCTAGCAAACTTGAATCCACTTTATTTTATATACCAGATAGGATTGATTATATGGACCACTTCATCGGCATATTTGTATGTGCTTGCGATTCTTTACAACAACAAATATTTCATTAAATTTGTAATGAATTGTTGTATTTCTATACCTTTCGGTTTCGATAGTATGGAATTTCTAGAAAATTCACAATAAAATTTCAAAATATGAATTTAAAACATGGCGGCATTAAGATTTTATCGGCTTGTGTTATCGACCATAATCAGCTTTTCATTTAAAACGTTGGTAAAATAAATATACAACATTTCACTCTTCAATAACGTGAATAAAAGAAAATAAAATATTTTAAAATAATTCGTTTTATTTAAAAATTAATATCTTTAGACCACTTATCGACAAATATATATATCGATACCCGGGAGTCAGCTGTCAGCAGAAAAATATTTCTGGAATAACAAAAACAGACAAAATTACCCGTATCCGAACCGAGTCGTTATTCCAACACCAAACATGAACTGGCACAAGGGCAACATTGCGGAGGCCGTGGCGGAATCAAAGGTCAAGGGCGCCGTCTTCGTCGTCTTCATCGAGGGTAATTAGTGAATTGCCAATTTCACCACGTCATTCTTGTTAAATTTCACCTGATTTTCAGGCCAGGACGAAATGACCCGAAAACTGGAGCGCTTCGTGGATGACAGTCAGGTGCGCTCCCGCCTGGAAACCTCCGATTTTGTCGCCATCAAAGTCCAGGGAAATAGCTCCGCCTACGGACAGTTCATGTCGTTATGTGGGTACCATTCTGGCTAGCAATCCAGATTCAAAATCTCTGATGTTTTTTTTTTTTTGATTTCTAGACAAAGTCGTGCCAATTCCTTCGCTCTTCTTTATTGGCAAAACGGGTACACCTCTGGGGATAGCCACTGGGGTTACGGCCAGCGTAGATGAACTGACAGAAAAGATCGATAAGGTTCTGATCCTGGCGGGAAAACGAACCGAGCCGGTGGCAGCCGACAGCAACTCTTCATGTGCGAAGACACTTGACCCCGATGCAGTCAGGAGCTTCGCCGGAGCAGATGACTCAAGCAGCACTGCTGAATCCCAAGTAGTTCAAACAGGTAGGCTAAGGTCAATTTTAGAAATCGGTGTGATTTCTAACTCGCAATAGTTTCCATATTGGTTTTGAATAACCTCTGATTGAACAAGGTATTTACAATGAAATTCTACATTTTTCAGCATCAGAAAACTTTAGAGATCCTGAAACCACCTCAGTTTCAAACTCGCCAACTGGAGGTGCGGAGGAGGCCAAGACGAATCCGGCAAATTCTCCTGTAGCAGCCAGCTTGGCATCTATACCCGCTGCTGTATCAACCTCCAGCTTGGAAGGAAAATCAGGATCAGAGGCAGAGGCTGCTTCTCCCACCGCTTTGGCGGCCGAAAAGAGAGCAGCAGCCAGCAAAGTGGAGGGTTCGGCTTCCACATCCGGGGCAGCTGCTCGGAACTTTGCCACCAATAATCTTATACCGTCTGTGCCGCTAATGACACCTGCTGTCCCAGTTTCAACACAACGACCGCTCGAAGCCCAGGGCAACACCGAATCCGAGGAAAAGTTGGCCGAAGTCAGAAACATTCTGGAGCAGAAGCGAAAGGAGCGTGTGGAGGAGGAGAAACGTAGGGAGAAGGAGAACGAGCTCAGACGACGCAGGGACGGAAGGGAGGCACAGAGCCATCAGGCAAGAACCAAGGAGCAGGAGCTCAAGAACATGCAGGTAAAGAACTTAAAGTATATATATATAGAAGACATTAGTGGTTCTACAAGTTTGTATCAATCCTTTAGGAACAGATTAAACGTGAGCGTCAGGAGGAGCTGGCGGCCAGGGAGCGCATTCGTGCCCAGATTGCCGCCGATCGGGCAGAGCAGGCACAACGTTTTAATACGTCGGACATTAGCAGCACGAACAATTCGGTGGCGGCCACCGCTGCCTCCAACGTGATCACAACAGACGCCTCGGTGAGTTCGGTGGACGAGACGAGGCTGCAGATCAGACTACCCGGTGGCATTCAGCGCACCAAATCCTTTCCAATCGGCGAGGTGCTGGCCACCGTACGTGTCTACGTGCGAAACGAGATGCTGGCGGCGAGCGATGTGCGTGACTTTACCCTGGCTGCCAGTTACCCACGAAGGGAGTTTCAAACGGAGGACGAGGTCAAGACCCTGAGCGAGCTGAATCTAGTGCCCAATGCGGTGGTTCTGGTGCTGACCAAGGAGCAAGTGAATCGTGTGGTTCGAAGCGGAGGCTCCCTGATGACCATGCTGGGAACCGTAATTTGGGCTTTGCTCACACCGGCGGCCAAGGCCTTCGACTACATAAACAAGATGGGCCTCCGACCGCTCACCCAGAGGCTGAGCGTGTTCATGGCCAGCTTCCGGTGGCCAGGGCAACAGGCCGGCCTGGAAGTTCACCAGGGCGATGCGTGAGTACTGCCTCTTCACTTATTTTTCATATTTTGATACCAATCTCTTGATGGCTTAGTGCTGCCCGTCGCAACATGGATATGTTCTCCCTGCGACCGACACCAGCTCCGGGCTACGAATACGATGGCGCTTCAACAGAACAGACAGGCGGGTCAGCTGAGCGGCCAGCACCACAAAATCAACCGGGACCGGGAAATACTCCGCCGGCTCATAACACCAGCCAAGCTTCCGCCTCGAAGTCCCAGCAATTCCAACAGCGACCCGGTGGCTATCAGCCACCAAAATATGGGGACTCGAACATTCGAAGACTGCAGGATACGAAGAAGGATGACAATGATAAGGACAAGGCAACTTATAATGGGAACTCCACGCAGCAGCAATAGAATAACACAATTCCTTTACAGTAATCTGTTTGACGACAGTCTTTAGCTATCAAACTATGCAATAACCTGTTATGCTAAATTTAATTATATCAATGCAATATTCCAAAATATCAATTCGATGTGTTTTAATCAAACAAATGTGATCTTAGTAACTAGTAAGAGATACAGTATGATTGGACAGCTTGGTCAGTTTTATGCAGCGTATTAAACTCAAATTCAATAGAACAATTAGGCAATCGTTAAAAACGAAGTTTACATGAGTTAATAGTCACAGAAATAGTATCTATGAGTTTGGAATACAAATATATTCACAATGAGTGTCTTTTAAGGGGAGTACATGCTTATAAGCTTTAAATAGAAACAAAACAAAGTTTATGTCAACAAAGGAGAGCCTACAAACTAATAAGTGTGAAATCAAATACAGATTGATTAACATCGTACGATGTTTAGAATTTTGTACATTATAAATAATCCTATCGAATTGTGGATGGATAACCAAACAATAAATGTATAAAATGGTAGATCCTTTTAAGTATATAATATAAAATATGACATCTTTTTTTTATAATTTACTAGTTTTGCAGCTATTTAAAAACGAGTGTCTTAGTTCGTTTATGATTGTTAAGCTCCGAATCTCCAGCACACCATCAGTGGAAGTATCAAATAATATTGGAGTTAACGATGAGTCCTCCTAAGGCGCGCCTCAAAATACTTCCCAGCTTGGATTGCACAACGACCTGTTTACAAGGTGAACCACATGAGGAATTGCAGCAACTTGTAGACGTTCACGAGGGGTAACTTCCAATGGCTTTTCCTTTGTAGCGGTGGCACCAGGCTGGGATAGTGCACGAGGCTACCGATGTGGCAGTTGGTAATGATAGTGCCACCAGGAACACCAACGGGCACAGCATCACCCTGCTCGATACCATCGCAGTCGATGAGCTCCAGGGATTTGCTGAAGCAAATGCGAATCTCCGATAGATAGCTGATGCCGTGTTTGCCATCGTATAGGCAGTGAATGGACGGATTCTTGCCCAGTGCCTTGACTATCGCATTATTGATGGCCGCCACCGTGTTGTTGGAATCGGGATGGATGTCAGAGGCATCTAGGATGCGCGACATGATGTACTCCTCACGCCAAGTGAGTCCCTGCTCGAAGTACTTGAGTTCGTTGTCCAGTTCCTCCACCAGCATAGCGCATGTTCCGTGCTTTTGCCATTCGTGTTTCCAAAGCCACTCCGTGGAGTCCATGCCCTTGAGATCCGGCCAAAAGGTCTCCAGTCGATCCTCAATGGGATTCAGTTTGTTTGGATCAAAGTTGGCCGAGTTATTGCAGAAACTGGGTCCCATTTGGTGCAGTTTCGTTGGCCAGATGCCGTGAATAGTCCAGAACTCCTTTTTCTGGGGTAGGCTGCACTCCTGGTCGGGGTTCTCCTCACGCCAATGATAGCAAGTAGTCACCGGCCATTGTTGCGTGAAAATCAGCACATCCCAGTTGTGATCCTGCACAGACATCTCCCTCGACGAGTCCTGCAGGGAATCATCATCTTCCCGAAAGGGGAAACCATCGAATTCACTGTCATCGTCTGGACGTTTCTGTGTCTTCTCATCCACCGAAGTCGATTCATTCGAGTCCGATATGTCGCTGCAATGGGTAATATGAAACCATGAGTAATTCGGTTCATTTGGCCGATGCCTTTGTTTATTGTTAAGCAAAAAGTGGATTACTGGGTCAACCTTGAACTTGAATATATATCCCGGATTACCGAAATATAAAGTTTGTTGGTTGGCAAAAATCCAGAAATGATTCCAATAGAATTTTAGTTTGCACTGTTTGCACTCACCTGAGGGGCGTGGATTTGATAGTCACCAGAAAACAGGCCAAAATGGCCACGAATAGAAACCGCTGGCTCCGCATTTTGTTGTAAAATAATAATAATAATAACTGCGATGCAAAAACCGTAGGTGGTATCGATATATCGAGTTCTTGTATGTTAATGTATCGATGAATCGACTGTGCTGTTTGGTATTTTTAATCGATTTTATATTCGATTTATGTAACTTTGTCACCTAAACTTAAAATATTTGAATTATCTGCAAACTAATTGAACAAGTTAATTGATATATTTAAATATATATACTATACAGACAAACAAATTCTTTTCAGCTGCTATTTCAAAAAACCTTTTTGCTTTAGACACTTAATAACTTTTCCATTAATCAACACCCAAACTGGTTAATAACTTATCTCACTAAGAAAATTAAGCAATTATTTCATCTGATTAGGATTTATTAAACACTTCGCCAGGTTGTCTGCTCTGGTTTTCCGTAGAGTCGGTGTCTTGAAAATCCCCTGGCCAAAGATGATGATAAGACTCGAAATTGTGTGGTTCGCCTATGTTTTCCTTTTTAGTCATCCCACTTTAATTAGTGACAACGATAATTACACATTGCAATGCTGCTGTTGTCTTTTATCTTTTCTGGTGTTGACTTCTGTTGAAAACCCAATGACTAGAGCTACAACAGCGGCAGCAACAAATCAAGTAACAACTCCGAATCGCTGAGCAACAACAAAACGATGGCAGCAATTGCTTAGCAATTGATTATTGCTTAACTGTACTTTGTACTTTTGATGATCCCACATTTTATTTTTTTGTATGACTCCAATTTGGGGAGTGTTTGTTGGAACATACGACATGGTGGGTGGTTGAGTGGCCAGCTGTCGGAATTCCGGACAAGTGGGGTAAAACTGTAACACTTAATGCCCCATAATTGTAAGGGATATTAAAGGAGTAACTAAGGTATAAGCAATCTGGGAAAAGTTCGTAAGTTTATTTTAATGCATTAAAAAAAGGTAAGTGAGTACTTACAAGAAAACACCACATTAACTACTGATTTTTACTACAATTGCTCTAACCAAGTTTCAATTTAAAGAGAATAAAGGGAATCTAATCTACAAAAGGTGTAAGCCCATCTTTACTATACCAACAAAGTACAAAAAGTTATATTTCTTATATTAATATCGATCATTATTTTTACAGGGTAGACTTTTAGTTCATTACCTCCCAAAAGTGCGATCATCATGGCCCATATTTTATCTATTTATTAAATTCAATTAGTTCGATTCCAAGCGATAAGACTCATTTACATGACGAACGAACTTCTAATCTATGACCCCATGCCATCGATTTTCGTGGAGCGTATTCAAACAAATTCCCGCTCATGTCTGGGGGGATTTATCAACAACATTTGTGATTATTTTCGTGTCATGTTTTTGTAAGCCCGACGTTGGATGGTGAGCTTTTATGCAGATTTCTGTGTGTGGGGACTTTTGTTTGATGACAAATTAATTTAATAATAACAGCTGCAGAAACATTTTGTAATCAATGGCTACGGGCCCCACAAAAACTTAACAATTATCCTCGATGTAGAATCAATTAATGCTGTTGTTGGTTTTTAGATAGCGACCATGTGTTTAATGAGATGCGTACCTCGGAAAATGGTTTTCCCTTTCATTCGGAATAACTTTCCTTTGGTTGGGCAATAAATTTTAAAAACCCTTCTCACTTCTCAACTTTTTTGTAGATTTTTTATTCTTTATAATCAACGCCATCATCATCATCGTCACCATTGGGGGAATTCCCCTTAAGACATATATGTATTTTTTTGAAAGAAGCCATCTCTCTTTTTCTCTCCCCTTTCTACTTTCTCCCTTGCGCTTTCTCCATTCGTTTGGCGCCTGCGCAAGCGAGAAAGAGAGCTTCACTTTTGTGGGAGGAGTCTAGGCTCGGCTTTATATAGAGTTTTCGGCTGGGGACTCCCGGTAATTGCTTCAATTTGGCTTACATATCCAGATCCGCTTTCCACCCTCCCTCGGCGCTTTTCACTGCTATTTTTCCGACTTCCTTCGCTGGTTGTTTTTGTGCAATTGCTGTGTAAATGGCATGAGAATGATAATTGTAGCAATTATAATATTAAATTGGGAGATCATGGCTCACAGGGTTTTCCTTCCCATTTTCCCCGGTTTCTCAACTCTCCCCATCCCTTTCTTTCCCTTTTTTATGTAGCATACTTTTTTGCTGTCATCTCCGCTGCCGCTTTTCCTAGTCCTCGCCCCCATATCCTTGGGGGATTTTTTACTCTCGACTGCTGTGTATTCTACCGGATTTGTTTGTTAATTAGAATTCTAGCGTTGAAATTAAAATGCTCACTCCAGTGGGGGTAGGAAAATGGCTTGGTGCAAAAGGAAAAACTTCAACTAGTTTTTCGGGGCGTTGGCTGCCTGGCTGAATTTTCCACCATCGTTCTTTTTTATTTGTCTGCCTCTGCTCTTAATTACTGCAGTTTATTTTCTAAGTGCGACTAATTAACAGGCAATTCGCAGCATTGCGGCACATTTTACTCTTTTCCGGCAAAAGATTTCCACTTGCTGTGTGTGTTGGAGAGTGGTCAACATTTTTGGGGCTAGTTAGTCGGTTGTGATCTGGACTTGAAAGTTTTCGAGGACACTCGCAAACTTTTCACATGTGTCGACTAGGCAGTCAAAAGTTGTGTGAGTCCAATTAGTTGCAGCTATAAGTGGGGCAAATACGGACTATTTTTCAGATTTCATGTCGTTTTAAGGCAATTTATATCTTAATTAGGGTTGTATTCCTATTATATATGCTTATTTATTAGTTTTTATTCATAGTTAGATAGATTAGATTAGATTCTATTTCAAAGTTATATATTTTCCAGATTTTCTGAGACAGTAATAAATCAAATCTTCGCTAGTCGACTGTCCGCCAAATTTGTGGCGAGCTAAAGTAGACATTGATTTGCCACCTTTTGATCGCATGTTTTTACATTGGTCGTAACCCTGCTGATCCCCACCGTCGACTGTGCCACAAATTTACGTTATTAGTGCAGCATTAGACGCTCGGCTAATTATCCACACTGTCTGAGGCGCAAAAAGCCCGCTTAACCTCCACCTATCCGCCTATTCTGTAGTCCGCCATCAGCAACAGTCCACCACCATTTTAGCAATGGAATGGCGCCCATTTGTGCACCATCTCGCTACGCCACACCACTCCACCCACGGGCCATAAAACATGGCTCCCAAAACCACCCACTTACCCACCCATAACCACCCACTCACGCACACACGTAGAGCACAACCCTCGCACGTTAATGAACGTAAAATTCACTTAATTCCAACTTTAGCCATGAATTAAGCACGACAAATGGACGCTAAGAGGATGGCAGAGTGGGTGGCATTGGGGGCATTATACCGAAGGGATCCCAGGGATAAATAATCAAAAAGACGTGCCACGAGACGTGGAAAAAGCTGCAGAGCGGAAAAGAGACGGGTAGATGGGGATGCGAGACAGAGTCGAACAATAAGTAAATGTGCTTTTATGGCTCTTAATTAAGGCAATGATGGGGTGTTTTAATACGTTTGCCAAATGTTAAATGACAAACTGCCAGTCGAGTCGAAGTTATGGCCCCAGCTACCGATCTACTTGCTCTCAACTACACTGAAAACAAAGGGTTTATATGAAGGGATTATTAATAAATGCTAAAAAGATATGCCAATTTTTGCACAATTTACTATAGTTTATAAACAAGTAGTTTATTATAAATATTTGTAAATGTCTGAATAATCTTTTTTTAAATGCTTTTTTTCAGTGTAATCCCACTTACTCACACACATGTGCGTTAATGAAGCTGCTACGAAAGCGGTTTTGCAAGCATTTCCCTTCAGTTTTCCTCGTCGTTTTTTTTATAATTTCCCAGCAAGGACGGAGCCATTTTCTTTTGCCGCTTCTGTAATTTGTGCCTAACACCACACAATACTTTGACTAATTGCTCGGACTGGTCCATAGATTTTTGACGCGCACTGTGCACTTGGCATGCCTAATGAGCAATTGCCTCGACAGTTTTCGTCCACTTTGACTTGTTTTCAAGGATCAAAATGGGCGTAGAAATCGTTGCAAATTTTATGGTTGATCGAACAAATAGAAAATTTGGGCTCGAAGGGGATTTTATGATTTGTAAATGTTAGTCTCGACAAGTTTATGGCTACATTTGGGCTGGAACAGCCAAAAATGGCACCAATTTGTGGCTTTTTGTGATGAGCTTGTGTGCATATCGTAAAAATCAGTGTGGCACATAAAAATCCAAATGCGCCATTCGCAAGGCTGGCAAAATAACATTTTCAACACATTTTGTTTGATTAATCAAATGTATGCGATGCCTAGGGGCTGTCTGAGAGTCCTAGACCTAGTATCTATTTTTCCTCGGCCCATTTTCTACCCAAACCGCTGACATTTAGTCCATATTAGTATGCCACGCACGTTCTGTAGGGCAACAAAAAAAAAGGACAACGAGCGGAAACAAAATAAAGGCAGCAACAAGGCGGAAACGGAAGAGAGAGTCCAACAAAACAATCATCTAAAAAAAATGGCGTAACCTTTGTTCTTTGTTCTTTTTTATGATTTATTTATATATTCAAAACAAATGCAATTGGGTTTATTACACATCAATAAGCCCCAACGACCAGCAAAGAAAAAATTTGCGGTGCGTGTTTCGGACGATATGGAAAGAATGGCGGATGAATTGATTTACATGGAATATGTATAAATATCCATGTCAGCCACAAACGTGATCAAATTATGGATGATTGGGGATATGCCTAGAATGGCCAATATATTTGGAGATCTAGGCAGCAGCAATAGTAGACTAGATATTGAGACATATGATTTTTAAAAATTTATCTGATTTTAAGATTGTTTATAATATTGTACGGAAATCAAAACTCTAGAATTTGTCAGATAATGTGAAAATATTATTGTAGATCTGTCAAGTTCCAAGAAGTTGTTTAAACAAGCAAATCGCAGCCTGACACATGCGTAAGGATTTTCTTCTTTCATATGCTCCAGGGAGCATCTTCTTCACATAAGACGATGAGAAATGGGGGGTGTGTTTTTCGAGCTGGGTTTGGGGGGGCTATAAACAAAAGTATCCTTACGACCGCAAGGAGGCAATTCGGGATGTGTGTAAACAGTAAAATGGCACGCGTTGTCATATTTCAAGAACCAGTGGCAAAGAAAGCACTTTGAAGGACTCGCAGATTATGATTTGTTTTGCTTGACGCTTAACGAGCCCATGATATAACATATCTCGTCCTGTAAGTATGCTAAGCATGTCCTTACCCCCACTTTTGGGTAATTTCCACTTGACAGCAGACAAATTTTTACAGATTTGTTAGAATTTGTCAAGTGCGGATGCGTATATGTGTGTGTGCGTATGCAAATAAACATTTGCACTCAAAATATATGTATATTAAGATGTTTACTGCGGAGCCCCAAGAAATTGCTGACATCATGTAAGCAAATTGCGTAAGGAGGCTCTGACATTGATTTGACATGAACCCTGAACGCTGAACACAGAATCCTTAAGCCAAAGCATTATAAATCTGTTTGTTTTTTGCCCTTTGGCTGCACAAAGAAAAAATAAAGATTCAAAATGGGATATACAAATTATAGGCTTTCAAAGATAAGTGTTATTAAAGTGTTGGAAAGATAAGTATGAAAACATATGTCTATAGCTACTAGCTATTGAAGAAACATGGATCTTATTTGATTGGGTGCAGTTTTTTCCAGTGTATCTTTAATCCTTTTGCCTCAATCAACCCTCTGAAAGATGTAACAAAAACTTTCTTTGCCTAGCCCTTTTTTTCTTATGACTGAGTAAATTGATAGGACAAATCCGTAGGAGCCAGAAGTTTAATGAAGTGAAAAATTGCCAAATAACCAAAAATTAAATGAAACAATGGACAGTCGGCTAGAAATCGTATCTACATACAAATTTCTATATCTATATGCTGGCTCTTGTATATATCCATGTTTATTGTTTTTTTTTTTGTTTTCATTTTTTGTGGCTTTTCAGGCCTGCTCCTTGGGCTGTGTAAACAAAAATTGAACAAATTTCCAGTTCAGTGGCTTTGTGGCCGTTTGGCCATTTATAAAAGTTCCATAAGTCAGTCCCGGAGAGGGGGCGTGGCCAGCCCCCAGTGGCAATTTGTATTTATTTGCTGGATTTTCATGTTGAAATTGCTTTCGTGTCCTTTATTTGTATAAATATTTGCAGGACACTCGCAGCCCATAAAAGCAGGCAACACTTTTCGGCTGCAATTGGTACAATTTTCCGAATTGTTGTGGCTAGCAAAAATCATACACAAATTTGCGGTGGAAAATTCTTCGACTCCACCGGATTTTCTCCGAGAAATGTATGCTTCGTTAAACACATACGCAAATTGTAGCCAGTAAATGTCAAGAAAATGTGAAATTTCATAACCAAAGCCATGCCGAAAACTTCATGCACGAGTTGATAGCATTTTCCATTTTCCATTTCCCTCATCCCACACATGTCTAAGCTAACAAAGCTGGGGACGAAAATCAGTTTCTGAATCCGAATCAGAGTTTCCAGCTCCAATCGAGAGCCCCCGATGCCAAGATCATGGGAGCCATGACACCAAACTGTTTGCC
The DNA here is from genome assembly GCF_004382195.2 of Drosophila sechellia. NCBI lineage: Eukaryota > Metazoa > Arthropoda > Insecta > Diptera > Drosophilidae > Drosophila > Drosophila sechellia. Next base: position 7,802,535 of record NC_045951.1, on the reverse strand, counting down.
CAGCCAAACAGCAACAGACCAACTTGCCTCTTCGCACTCTCAGTCCTTAGAATTGCTGGCCAAATTTGCGTGCGGATAAATTGCAATCCACCCTGAGTTTGAATATGAAACAGTGGAGTGAGGGAGGTACTCTAAAAAAAAAAAAATTAAACATACCTTCAAAGCTAAAAGCTGCAAATCGTTTGAAAGTTACAAGGTATCTTTAGAGATGTACAACATTTAAGGGTTGCCGTCTAAATGTGTTTTCCTCAAATTGTAATTTTAAAATTTTATCGAATTGTTCGCTAGTTAGTAAATTTCTCTCAGTGGGACTTCGCATCAGACTCCCAGAGTTTTGCGGTCGACTTTTGAGGCAATTGGCGTCGTTGCATTTGTTGTCTTTTAATCACCAGCTAACTAGGAGTTGACTTCATAATTCTAATTGTGTCTCTGATCCGGGCGGTCAACTCTCACCGCCTTTCGCCCGCCGGAGGAAAATGAGAAAGTACGTGACTTGGTCTTGGAATATCGACTATTTGATGTTCTCCGATGGGCAAACAATAAATTGCAACTGCAGGCATGTTTGCTGAGGGCCTGGAGTCCAACGATAAGTGACCTGTTGAGAGGCATTAAATTGATTGAGGGGCCACATCGGAGGTGGGCTAATCTCAACTGAAAGTGTTGGACCCCGACTAGATAAGCTAATGATGTCCAAATACTTGCCTGTAGTTGGCCAAGTGAGTTATGAAATCGCTGGGAATTGCTTGATTGATCGGAATGCGTTGGATTGGGAAATCACCTCTACGGGTGTGACTGACACTTTCGGCTGTTTTTCTTATCACAAGACTTGGACTTTATAGTTGATAAGTCGGATGAATAAAGGGTTAATCTGCCTGGGAGTTCTTCGATTACGATTTGATTGGTGGGTTTAATTGGCTCGAAGGTTAGTGATTATGATTATCTCTTCTATGTCTCATTTGATTTTGATTCGTTGGGTTATACTTATTAAGCTACTATTTATCATTATCAGTTTTTGGTAAAACATATCCTTTCTATACTCATTACTCATTTTTCCCACCTTTGAGTTGCCTTGTTTATATAGCTCTATAGGAAACTACTGCCTTCAGTTGGCTTCTTGCACTCGATTATCAATCAATGCCCACACAGCTGCTACTGCTACTGTTGTAGGCTTTCATTTTGGTGCTCCTTTATCACCTTGCTGCCAGCTCCCCGAATTCTCCTCAATCCCAATCAACTTGAACTTCGTTCTCTGCTGGAACGTCAGAGGAGGTGGCTCAATCATAAATATCCAGTGCCCGATATCTTATCAGCTGCTGAAAGCACTTTACTAATAATTAAAATGTCATCATTAAGAAATATGAAAAAGTCAACAGAAGCCCGCCACCTTCCTCTCCCTCTCCCACATACCTGCCCACGCTCTGAACTTTCCATCTATAACCGATCTGAACTGCAGTTGAAGAATTTATTGTTTTGCTATTGACTATTTAAACTCGATGGAGACATGTGGCTTGTGTGGGAGGGGGCTTTCCAAATCATTTCCCTGCTTTTATCGGAGCTGAGAGCTCGTATTTACCTTTAAACTGGACTAGTCTGAAGCTAGAATTAACCCATTGGTGCGGGAAATTAAATTTAATTGGTACTTAAATAATTAAAAAATATATAAATATTTTTGAAGAACTAGAGTTTAAGTTTGGAGTATATTATTTCATATCTGTAGACCCACTGTTAGTGGTTTCTGAAATATTTTATAATAAAATTTAATTTATTAAAATTATTATATTCAAGCAGTAGTTCGGTTCATCAAAAATATCTTCCACCATATTTTTACCTTTGAAATATTTTTTAAAAATAATATTTTCACTTAAAAGTATCTGAGAGAAGCCAAGTTTCAACTTTGTAGTTTGCACTTTGATAAGATGTGGGTAACACATGGGTTAAGCAGATAGTCGCTTGGGTTTCACCGTGGTTCCGAGTCTGTTGACACTAATGACAGACTATTGGCGTCAATTTTCGTGTCACATTTTCCCGGTGCCAACCGGCGACACAGTAGCTGCATTTTCAATTATAAACAAATGTAAAGGCCTGATAGAGCTGCATGGGCATAGATAGAGACACTGGGAGCCTGAGCCTGAGCCTCAGCCAGTTGGTAGAAATATATATACTCCGTATGAATGTGGCCATAGCCACATATCATCTTATCGGCATTGCAGCGAGTGAGCATTGCTCGATTCCCGTGCCCTGGTACTTGAGCCTGTAATGAGTCGTGTCGTTGTCTCGCCTTAGTTTCCTCGGCGCTGTTTGCTCAGATGGGTTTTTAATTAAATGCTATCGGTTTGCGCCTTAAATAAATTGAAATAATCAATTTATATTACGTATACGACCCGGGCTCTGGGCACCCGAACTCCGAGTCAACAAATTTAATTGAAAATCTAAACAGAGAGTCAACATGACGGAAAGTCAAATGACGAACGTGCCCCATGGCTGTTGCTTCCTCTTGGCTTGTTTGTGTGCATAATTGTAAAATCAATACAAATATATCCGTGCCTGGTCCAGGTCTGATTCCCCCAATCTCCCCCAGCACTCATCATCATCATCATCATCATCGGAGGTGGACCTTATCTACACCGCGCTCTCTCCCGCTCGCTAGATAGTATTTATTTTCCACTTTTTTTATTTAGGGTTTTCCTGATTTGGCTGATTGAAAATTATTCGCTTTGCTTTCAATTAAAGCTGTCGTCGATATGGACGATGATCGTAAATCTTGGGCGATTCACTCTCCCCACCTTCTCGCGGGTATTATGGATTTATGGGCTACCATATCTGTATCTTTATGGGCACGGTAGTCTTATCGTCTTCATTAATCAAACAAATGTGTTTATTGGCCGGAATGTGTCATAAAAAACAGCGAATACGCTTAGCCTAGATAAATAAACAAATTAAATAAAATAATTGTACTAAAAATATTATTAATATTATTAACTGCGCGACCAATCGCCACGGAAGTCGCCACGTTTTTATTTTATGACCTCTGTGTGCTATGGGAATTGTTTGTGTCGATTGTATTATTGGATATTATCATTTATTGGGGGGTCATTATTGCCTGACGGCTAAGTTCAGGTGAGTATGGCGATTGGAAAGGGTATAAATTCCAAGAAATATAATCATTATTGGAATCATAATCAACGCATTTGGGAATTATTATAAAATACCCTTAAATCGCTTTATAATTTCGATTCGCAGTAGTCTCCATCCTCAGCCCCAATTTAAGCCCCCTTTTTGCTGCGCCTCTGTGCAGCACCTCGGATTAGGCCATTTATATGCAGGAGGGTCCAAAATGCAAGGCACAAACGCCATTTGCACACAATTAGTGACATTGGACCCCCAAATTGCCGCCATCGTGGAATGAGTATTGATTGGATCCAATTGAAGCAGGAGGTGATTAGCAGGGGGTGTAAGGGGAGCACTTCTATTTGGCTACTGTTTCCTGTATGGGGATTATCTGCCGATAAGCCTGGATAGCCGAGAATTTAGGTTGATCGGCTGAGCTTTCAAAGCGCATTTCAAATTTATTGTGTGATAATGGCCATAAAACAAATGGCTGAGTGCACCCTCAGATGTCCTTCATTGCCGAAATTACTCCTTTTAAAGCATTTCGCAATCCATCACTTGGGTATTGAGGGAAAACTAGATACAATTTGAAAAATTATGCTACACTTGTTAAACCAATTTCGTGGAAAGCTAGCGCTTTTCGTGGGTTTTTTTTACTTCAATGGCTGTTTTCCCTAAGTACTTGGTGGAAAAATGGCTTTTCCTGACTGCCTGGGTGGAGCCAATCGAAATGATAAATGCTAATTTGAGGCAAGATCACGCATAAACCAACAATAAATAAATCAAATGGCAGGTCAAACAAAAAAGTTGCCCCTCTGCTCGAAGGAAATGTTGAAATCTGTGAGGGGTTGCCTCATATGAATGCGATTTTGGGCCACTTATGCAGGGCCATGTAAAAAAGCTGGAAAATCGGAAAAACCTTGGCACGAATATCACTTACGTTTTTTGTTCGCAAATTGTTAAGTGATTTACGAGACAGGAGGCGAAGCCATTTATTAGATGAGATTAAGTAAAGGGAGCAAAGGCCATTGAACGACTAGCAGCATCCCGCTGGAAAATCCCACCCACTTTCTAAGCTCTTTTTGCCAGCGGAAAAGTTTCCAAATGGCTAAAAGTTTCTCTTTCAACATTTTTCCTCTGCGCTCAATAGGAATTTCAGCTACATTATGGCAGATTATGTAGTCATAGTGCGGGGTGTTTGCGGGGATTGAGATGACAGGGCTTCAAATTGAATAAAAGTTGGACGAAACTTGTATTATTATGGCAGCAGATTATATCAGTTTAAGTTCGATTTACATGTGCTTTTTCGATCAAGCCAAACTTTATTTTACTATCAGAACACGAAAAGTTCTTCTTAATTAGTAAATTTAAAATTGTAAGGTCAATTTAAGAAGGCATTATCTCAAACTAGATTTTCAGCTCTATCTATTTATCTAATCTATGGTTTAGTACATCCTATTTGAAGATTCTGTTGATTAGTTATTCGCTTAATTATTCTTGAACAGGATAAACGATTATCCTGAATAGCGCATTCCCACATAATACTCCATTTACAGCTCTTACAATAGACCCATCCAATTCCTTCAGCTAGCAAATCGAAAAAAGCACAATCAATCCACCCATTTTGCCATATCCCCCCATCTCAGAATCTTAACCATCTCGATGAATCCACACACCCCTTCGCCTTTCTTTTCCTACCAAGCCATACCATTTGAACCCGTAAAATACACATTTTCTGGTGGTAGAAAATCCAGCAAATTGATTTTAGTGGGTGTTTACACAGAGCTTTAGAAGTACTTGCCGGAGCGAACTTTTCACAATTTGCTTGCCAAAAACCAAGAGGGGTCCAAGCTTCAGCACACGCCCACACACTGCGTGCGAAAGGGACGGCGCGCCAACGAGCGAAAGAGACGGCACACAGACAACACATTCGAGCCATAAAGGGCAAGTGGCAAAACCTCACAAATGGCAAATGGCAGCATTTAGTATGATTATCTGCAAAGTGGGCTGGCGGGGGTGGTGATAGGGGTGGTGGTGACTGGAGTACCCAACAGAATCGGAGCAATATACCCCGGAGCCCCTGGAGTTTCCACACTCCTGGCAGTTCCCATTTCCATCTCGTTCTCGAAGGGTAAATGCCACTTGGCCGCTAAACAGTTGGGTGTGCGAGTCGTCGTTTTTCCCCTCAAATTTTCCTGGCGGCGGACGAGGGGGTTTTTCACCGGGTGGGTTTCCTTTTTTTCGGTTGGTCTGCACAGCATTTTATATGCCATTTCTTTTATTGCTTTAATATGTTAATAGCATTTACTGCTTTTCGAGCTTTTGCTGTTGTCGTTTGTTGCTATTCTTCTTCATCTGTCGCTAGAAGTACCCTGTATTTTACGAGTATATCACATTAATTAAAATATTACAAATTGCTTGAAAAATAAATTACTTTCCTTTTATGACAATTTTTGAATATGATCTAAAATATATAAATATTTTGTTTATTTGATAACAGGTGAATATTTCAAGGGTATTTATCATTCGTTTCTTTAAATACTTCAGCCATTTTAATGATTCTCGACTTCTGTCTGAGGACTGAGACTGGTGTCTTGTTTTTTGCGAATCTGGGCAAAAGGATTTTGCACATTATCATCTTTTATTGCCATTATCATATCATCTGTGGGGGTTCCGTCTCATCTTTCGACGCCAAGGATTTTATTCCGGGTCCTTCTTATGTAATGTGTGTAGTAAGTTCTTGAGATTTTCGCTAGTTGGATTTGGTTTGAAATTTTATGTTTTAAATTTATTGCCTTGGGATCTAAAAAATAAAGCAGGCGTTGTTATCTGGTGTTATATCAAGGGAATTATATAAAGGGAGTATTTGAAGGTTAATAAACAAGAAAGAGAATTCTACAATACAAGGTGCGTTCCAAAGTAAACAGGACTTTTAAAAAATAGACAGAACAAATGGTTTTATCGGCAAAATCAATTAATTTTATTCAAAATAGTCTCCTCCTGCTTCAATACAGCTTTTTGCACGGTCCAAAAGTTTGTCGAACGAGTGTTTTAGCTCGTTGCCCGGTATGGCCGCCAGTATGCCGGTGCAAGCCTTTTGAATGGCCTCCACGTCTGCATAACGCTTTCCTTTCATCGGCAAATGCATTTTTCCGAAAAGGTAGAAGTCGCACGGTGCCATATCAGGTGAATACGGGGAGTGGTTGATCGTTAAAATGTGATTTTTGGTCAAATAATCGGTCACAAGCGTCGATCGATGAGACGGCGCATTATCGTGCAACAAACGCCAACTTCCATCTTCGCGATATTCGGGCCGAACACGTCGAATACGACGCACCAAACGCTTCAAAACTCCAAGGTAGAATACCGCATTAACGTTTTGTCCGGGTGGAACAAATTCTTTGTGGACAATACCCTTGGAATCATAAAAACAAATCAGCATTGTCTTCACTTTTGACTTCTCCAGGCGCGATTTTTTGGGTTTCGGCTCGTCCGTCATTTATTTCCTCACGACCACTTTGAAAACGTTGAAACCACTCGTGCACTCTGCTACGGGATAAGCAATCATCGCCATAAACTTGTTTCATCAATTGAAACGTTTCGGTGAAAGTTTTACCAATTTTAAAACAAAATTTAATGTTGGCTCTTTGCTCGAAGCTCATTTTCGCACCGATGACAAAAAAGTACTGACACTTAAAACGCAATAACTTCACTTCTAATAGATGGAATGTTATGAAATTTTTACTGGAAGTCAATGAAGGATAGCAGATTCTAACGCACTAGTCGACATTTGGATGACGCCACTAGAGGGCGCTAGATTCAAAAAGTCCTGTTTACTTTGGAACACACCTTGTATATAGCCGTAGATTGTTTAGTTTTGTAAACTTTCTTGGTCTAAGCAAGAGTACCAATTACTTGATATTCCGAACATCCTAAGTAAATACAAATCACCATTCACACTTCCAATTGTTGTGGGTTCCTCTACCAAAATTTGGACCAAACGCCCTCAGGTATTTCAGCCAATTAGTGGCATATAAAATAAATTCAATTTGATGCACATAGCCGCGGGAATCCCGAGGCTCAGTTGAGCGTATGTGTGAATAATGTGGCCCAGAGGCCCTTCCTCGGATCCCGGATGTACCTATGGTATATATACCCCAGTGACCCCGGATAATCCCCACATCCTGGGCCATCGGAGGCCTCAAATTAGCGCGAATGTTTTCGAGGGTTGATTAGGCAAATGTTCGTTAACTTTCGGCTGCACTTGTCGGGATAACAAAAGTGTGTGGATAGGGAAATGGTTTATGGGGTTAGGAATACGAACGGATCTGGATCTGGGACTGGGACTGGAATACGGATTAATTATGCTAAACATTTTTAAATATTGTCCTCACGTGCATTCCAACAAAACTCGGAGCAAAAGATGCGGCACTTGAGGCTTTTTACATTGTGAGAAAAATTGTATGCGATACTAAAAGAATATTTTAAAATATGTTTAAATACTTTTAAATCTTTAAAATGAGTTTGTAAAGATATATTTTTTTTTTAATTTTTAACATTTTGTAGTTTAATATTGTAGCTTCAGTTTAATTAATAAATATCTCTTGGTGTATTCCCTGCATTTCGCCCCGCGTGAGTCAGTTTTGATTGGATCGAGTTTTGTTTAAGGACGAAACTTTCGCGCCCCTGACTTCGTTACAAATCCCTGGGGTTCGCTTGATTTCTCGCCGGTTCCGTCGGCTGGGCAATTATGCAAATTAGATTTAATACCTTTTAACACATTTAAGCGGATTACAATTTAATATTTCTCACATTTACATTTACATTTGTTTGTTTGCCAGTTTTGTGACAGGGGTAGAATATTCGTGCCGATAGGTGAGAGGATTGCCTCGGACGCGGGCACACATGGGTTAATTAGCGCCGTCAACAGCGGCAACAACAACATCAGCAAAGTTGATGTCTCTTTTTGTACATTTTAATTGTAGCAATTAATGTGGCACACGCAAAAAGGAGTTGAGACAAGGAGAAATGCTACAGGAAGAAGTTCTACAAATTAAAAACAATTTGTTACAAATGTTGATGGATGGGAGGTTCCTTGAGGAAAAGGTGTAAGGGATGTTGAAAATAAAGGAAATAGCGAATTTAAGAGCTTGAATCTAAAGGCAAGGGTATTATTAATTAATTTTATTGTTGAAAAAACGAACTTAACATTTACTTTTTATACGGCATTGTAAATATTTATAATATGGAAACATATTTTAATGAAAAACCTTTCCCTTCATTTTCGTAAATCCATATTCCTCCCCTTTATTAACCATATGATAATCTCCGCCATCCACAAAAAAAACCCACAACCTTTGGCGACAAATTTATCAATTCATTAATCAATTCATAACCCAATTGAGAATGGAATGCCGAACTCGTGATACGCGACTAATACCATAATTTCCAGCATGTTTACACAATCCATCTGGCTATATTCCAGCAAACCAAACAGATAGAGAGACGTCCGTGGGGAGGGGTTGTGCTGGTGGCTAGGGAAAATTGAGGAAAATCCGGAGCGGGAGACGTACGCGGGGCAAACACGAAACTGTCCAAGAGCAATCAGGAATTTCCAACTTGGCTGCCATCAATCCATAAACGAAGCAAAGGAAATCCGTGCGTGCGTCCACTGAATAAACAGTGAAAAAGGAAAGCGAAAAGGAGGCATTTGAAAAGCGGGAAATGGTAGAAAAAATATACACGTTTGCGTTCTGAAAATCAATTTTTCTAAAAAATTTGAAATTTATAGAATTAATATTAATTTGGATTAAATACAAAATATAAATATATTACAGAAAGCTTTTTAGACTTAAAAGAAAGTAATTGATTACTGATAATTACTGATAATTACTGGCGCAAAACCAGTAAAAGTATTAAATATTTGTACCACATACCAACTTAATTTTAGCTGCATTTTATATAACGAAATAAATATGATTTCTCGAGTATTTCTGACGAAATTTAGTGGCGGAAAGGTCCTGCCATAAAGTCAATGCCCTGGCATTGCCAAAATGATTCCGATTTAATCGTTGGGAAATTTCTGCGACAGCCCGAACAATTCGTCTATCAAAGCTAATTGCTCGGGGCATTAGGACGAATGTGTGGAAATGAGAGGGCCAAAGGAAAATCGAGAGCGAGTCGGAACGATTTGTAAAGGGAAATTGTCACCATATGCGTCAACACGCAATAATTCACCAGAAAAATAATCCAAACAATTGACCAGACTCCGTCACATTTCCACCCCCCGCGCCAAATCTCTAATGGCGAGGGTGTGTCCTCTTTCCTGCGCCTCTGCCTCCGGATTTTCCTCAGCCCGCAGCAAGTGCCACACTCTCCCCTTCCCCCCTCTACCACCACCACCCCTTGCTGGCTCCTGCAACGCTCTTTTGGTGTTTTGGTGCTAATTGAATTCATTGCTGCCTTGATCAAGTGCTGCCAAACAACAACAAATCATCCCCAGAGGCTAATGATACCAAACGACTGAAGCCAAACTCAACTTCCAAGTGGGGCGGCTGTTGGGCTGCCATGGGTTAAGGGGTGGCCAAGAGAGGGTTGCTCGCTCATCTGCTTTTTAGACCAACTGCGGGCTCCGTTTCCTCGTAGATGCACCACGTCTATATGTATGTATGTATGTATGTACATCCCCCTGTTGCTGATACTGCTCCGCGTTAAAGGAAATTAGAAAACCTTATGTTGGGCTAATTAGCAAATTTAACAGAGCAATGAGGGGAGAAAGTGCTTAGCAGGTTGACAGGATGGGGATTTGGGTGCTTTACTTATTTTAAGCGGATCTCGGGGTAAGATTCTTTGGGTGTATCTACTTTATTTCGGGTACAAACTAAAAGAGCTTTAAATATTTCAAGTGCTTTTCAAGTGTATTGTCTGTTTGTGGAAAGAATGAACTACTTTATGGCCAAGTTCTTACCAATATAAAAACTGCTCGGACATTACCATGTTTGTTCTATAAAACCATCAGTTAAAGTCGCTCAATGTGCGCATATGCATTTTGCCCATCAATTAGAAGGGATTTACCCAACGCGTCAGCAATTAAAAACAAAATGCCACCCATCAATTGTGATAGCAATCGAAGCCAATCAATAGGACACCACAGCATCCTGACCCTCGCATCCTGCCCATCCTTTCAGCTCCAGTTCACCCGCTCAGTTGGCTGAGTAAACAGCCATTAGCTAGATGGCTAACGAGCAATAACCGCTTATGCAGCCCCAACCCCAATGTGCCGCGATCCCCAGACAAATGCAAATTTGACAATAATAAAATTCAACATATGACAATAATCGCACATATTTGACAATAAAATCGAAAATCGAGGGAAATTCGATTGAATATTAGCGTAAAAATGCACACCCAATGCCAATTTATAGAAATTAGAGGGGTTGGCTGGGCAGTGGATGGACTAAATCAGTTAAGCAAACATCACATATAACAAAATTAAGCATAAAATGTGATCATCTGTGTTGACATGAAGATCAAATTGGAACCCGGGACTAGAACGATAAATACCAGTCAACCCAAGAGGGTTGTCATCCACTGAGAAAAGTAAACACGTTCAATTTATCGAATTCTAAAAAAAATAAGAAAAATATGTAACTGTAGTCTTAATATATAAATCAACATAAATTTATAACGTAAAAATACAGCATAAGTGTAAGACAATTTTTGTGATATTGATATTGATTAATACAAGTATTAATTATGTTTAGATAGTATTAGAGACAAGCTAAATACTTTTGCGGAATTTAGACGCTCCAGCTACAAAAGTTAGTTATTTCTTTCAGTGCAGCTGATGACGTTGCCCAACAGGGGATAACCAAATTGTAACACCAGCAACAATGGCAACAAAGTCATGAGAGGAGGGAAACATTTGACAGCGGAGCGGGAAGTGAACCCTCAATTCAATCGGCGATTTTCTGGGTGTGTGCCTTCCTCAACTCAACGCTTGTGTGTTTATAGAAATTATAACGCAAATTTAATTTGCAACAGATGCGACAATCAGCAGCAGGCATCCCGAAGGACCAAAAGGACCAAGCAGCATCCAGGACCATCCATCCCGAATACAATTCCAGTTCTACGGTTTGATCTTTGTCACCCTTTTATGGTCTCGCCGGGTTTCCATTGAAACTCCTCCTGCTGCAAATTACCCGCTAATAGCTCAATGAATTGAAATTAGGGGAAAATCGTCGACCCCTTTCCCCTTTTCATTTGTATTGTGTTCTGGTTCAACACATTTGGCCACTTCAAGGCAAATCAAAATAAAGCGCAGCATCAGCAACCGCAGCCCAGGGTGCACAGTGGGTCAAGTTCGGGGCAGAAAGGTTCCAAGGGTGCAGTAGTTAAGGAACGGTGTTTAGAATCTCAAAATTAAAAAGTGTTTTGTAATGGTGTTTTTTGAATGTTTGTTATATTTATAAAATAATAAATAGTTTGAAAAAATTATCTTTTAATATTTGCAGTTAAGTTGTTTAGCTGTTGAAGAGCTGCTGAGCGAATTAGATAAGTATATATTAAATAAATATAATATATATAATTATATATATATATATCTAATTATAATATTTATACGATTAACCCACTGTACCACACATATGTACCCTTCTATAGAAATTAGTGCTCCACTCATTTACTCAGACAAGAATGCGCTACGTGTTTAGGGGCAAGCTGAGGAACGAAATGAATTTTTATTAGCCCATCAGAAAACAAGAAACTGCTGCATAATAACAACAGCAACAGATCAAACAACCAATAATAACAATAAAAAGCATACTTCAAGGCAAACCAACAGCGTCGATAAAACCCGTAAAGTCCGTCGTGTGCGAGAGTCTATGAAATACTTGAGAATTACGTGATAAAGTGGACGGACGAGTTCTCTTCATCAGAATGGAAGTGGAAATGAAAATGGTACTGGGTATGGAAAGTGGCTGGAACAATACCAAGTGAGTCCACACTTTATGTCATATTCAATGAGCAGGATCCTAAGAATGGTATGTATAGTAATTAAGGTACTAAATCATATAATATTTGATTGCTTGATAAAAAGATTCTAAAGAAATTTACATTAACTATTTCCTTGATAAGATCAACATATATATAAATATAATATTTTATATTTTATGTAAATACTTATCAATCACTTCAGTAGCAAATTCAAGCGGTTATCAAAAACTTGTATTGTATTGTATTGTATTCCTACCTATTGTATGGTATTCCCTGATAATAACATTTTATATGACTCTTATTCTGCCGGAAATCGAAGCTCACCATGTTTTTTTCAATTTGCCACACTCGCATGCCAAAAAAAATAAATAATTAAACCAAATCGATATCAACAAGCCAAGAAACTAAGAAGTGCTTTCGTTGTTCGCCTGAAGTTGGCTACATTTTAATTAGCGAAATAATTTTGAAGTGATACTATAAATTTAGTCATAATTATTGTCTCAGCAATTAACTTGATTATCTGCGCACATTTTGATTTATTTGCTGCGATAGGCATTATCAATAGCAAGGGCGAGAAATTGAGTAGAATTTTGATTGGTAGTATACGAATATGTGGCTAATAGCTCTTTCTTTATGGTCGTCGTGTATTTATAAATTTGAGCCACAGACAGCTCTCAAAGCCAGCCAGATTAGATATTTGCTAGAATATATATAAATTATATTTATTTCTACTTTTTACGTTGGGATATTTTCCAGTGTTTCAATACATTTTTCTGGCAATCGTAATCATTGCTTTGCTTTTTATGGCATAAATTAGTTTATGGTTTTAGTTATATTATCAGAAATTCTTAGAGTTCTTTTGAATTAAGTGGAATAGTCTACAAGTCAATAGTGTAGATTTCCATTTAATTTAAACTTTTTTTTAATTAGTTGTTATAAGTGTAGTCATATCTTACCTTGTGTTCCTTCATTTATCCCAATTATAAAAATTTTTTAGCTTTTATTTTTAGTGATTTATTTTTTCCAATTTTGATTTCGAAAATAAAATCGAGAAAATTAACTAATTCAATCGCAATGCGTTATTATACATTTTATATTTGTTATTTTTCTCAATGGCTCTTGTTGTTTCCGTTAATATTAAATACTACAATTACATAATTACAACTATTTACACAAATTACACAAGCAAATTGCAAATTACCAACTAAACTAATCGCATTTAATGTAATTTATTTACTTAAGCATTACTCATTTAGTTTAGATTTATGTTTACTTTGTTATTTATGTTCGTGTTCATATTTAGATTTATGTTTATGTACATAAAAGAGCTAAAGAGAGGGGGTGATGAATTTAATTTATAATTCTTTTTTACATATACACACATATATCACACAGTGACCAGTTGTTGTGGCACAAAAATAAAAATAATAATGCGAAATCACAGTGCAAAAAACCCAAAAAAGATTTCGACCGATTGCGCGAATGAAACTGGGGGCAAGAATACAGGGTGTCTCGTTTGGATGGTGGGACGGCGGTTTGATCGCGGCATGACTAGATTGGAGACCACTCCTCCAGATCCAACAGATCCTGCGGCTGCTCCTCCTAACTGGCGGCACTGGGCGTCTGTTGCTGCTGCTGCTGGTTGGCCTTTGCCCGCTCCTTGGCCTCCTGCTGCGCCTTCTTGGAGCGCTTCCACTTCATCCGACGATTCTGGAACCAGATCTTCACCTGCGTCTCGGACAGCATCAGACCGCTGGCCACCTCGAATCGTTTGGGCCGACTCAGATACTTGTTCTGCTTGAATTGCTTTTCCAGCTCGAGGAGCTGCTGCGATGTAAAGGCGGTTCGTGGTCTCCTGGTCTTGCCCAGAATCGCATGATGCGGATAGGCGGCCAGTTCGGGAATTCGATGGTGCAGCATTCCGGCGCGGGCCAGGAACTCGAATTGCAGCTGTGACGGCATGAAATTATGACCCATGGGTATCTGCAATGATAAATAAGGAAAATAAGATTATTAATCTATGAGTTATTTTAGATTCAAATGATATAAATGATAGTATATATATGTAATAATATAATAATATAATATATATATTATTATAATATATAATAATATAATATATATATACTATAATAATTGTAATATATGATGATATTAATAAATTTCTTATTAAACCAAATAACTACTTGTAATATTGAAATTTATTTAATTTTATCTTACCGGAATGGGTTTCCCTGAGGGATCCAAAGGTCTGTGGAAGGCTGATCCACCCTGGGCCAGCAGCTGGTAGGGATGTCCGCCCGCGTAGAGCGGGAAATCCTGGGGTCTGATGGGACTGTGGGGTGGTATTGGCTTCTTGAACTCGTCGTGGAAGTCGGACATGCGCATGGACAGATGCTGGGGATGCAGTGCACCGTGGGGCTGCTGCTGATCCTCACAACCGGGACTGATAGGCGGACTGGAGCGGTGCGACGAAGTGGGCGACTCCGATCTGCAAATAAAAAATTGTGGGAAAAAACTTAATGGGGCACCCTTTATTGCGAATTATCTAACCAATCGATGACAATCAAAATTACGCGACACATTTTGAAAACAATTAAAAATTACCGCCGCCCTCCCTCTAATTTGTTTGCTTCGTTGTACACAATTCGCACTTCAAATTAGCCACTCACACACTTGTGACGGCAGACACATGGCGTATACGTAATCTCTGCGGCTGATGACCAAATTGGAATTGACCAATTGAAGACTTTTTTCCTTGCCATGCTTTCGAGTGCCAACAAAGCTGCTTTGGAGCTTCGCTGGGGCTTCGCTTTGGCTTTCAGTATGGTTTTTACCAAGTGCCACGGTTTTGTTTGGTAGCCAGCCAAGGGATTTGCACAAGAAGTTCAGGGATTTTTGGTAAGAGCTGCATTTTTATACGAATCGTTTTTCAATTCTGGGTATTAGAAAGCAAAGTAATGCAAATGAGTAATAATATGGGGCAAGTGTTTGTATTGGGGAAAAATTGTATAATTTAACCCAAAGCTATTGGTATTACTTTGTAACAAGTGACTAATTAAGTTATCAGGACAGATAGTATAGACAATGAAATGAATAGTTTTCAGTTCAGTTTCCTAACCAATTGAAATGTACTATGTGTGTTAATTAATTATTTAAAGATATTAAATCATAGTGATAATAAACAAGTTACCTTTCCTGACAAATTTTTAAAAACATGTTATAGTGTAAAGTTTTTAGTAATAAATTTTATCTATTTTTTGATCACTCAGAATAAGTTTTTCAAACCTTATTAATATGATTTTTTCTTCAAAACCCCTTACAGATGTTCTTAATAGTTATACACCCATCCCAAATTTCTTTACTCACCTTGACATGCCGTCGGGACTAGGTGAGTCGTACTCCCTGGAGTCCCGTATGCGCTGCAGTGCCTCCTGCTCGCTGATGCCGCCGGCGGCCGAAGCAGCCGCCTGAGCAGCTGCCGCCGCATTGGAAGCGGTCACGAAGGCATGATTAAGTTCCGCCTGATCGCGGGCATAGTGCAGGGCGGCCAGACGATCATCCACAATGATAGGCTGTGGCTCACCAGACTGATGTTGGCTCTTGGCCAGCAGGGCATCGATGCAGAAGGATTTTTTGGGCTGACTTTGGGCGGGTGGCAGGAGTGTGGTTGTGGCCATGGTGGCTCCACTGTGGCTCAGGTGATTGGCAGCGGGCTGCGGTGAGACGGGCGGTGGTGCAGCTGCTCCAGATGGCACACCTGGTGGATTTGCCGGTAGCATAAGAGGCAGTCGTGGCAGGGGATAGGCGCCCAGGGCGGGATGTGGATGTGGCACGTGATGCGGTGGCGGGAAACCCTCCACATAGAGACGAGGATGCGGCGGCGGTGGATGTGAATGTGGCGGACCAGTGCCCACGGGCATGGGAGCCACTAGCAGAGGCATCTGTGAACTCTGACCACTCTCCGTTTGGCTGCTATCCTGTGCACCACCGGGACTCAAGGCCGGCGTATAGGTGCTAACTGGTGATCCTGTGGTGGCCGCCGAATGCGTGGGACTGGCTGCTGGCGGACTGGGTGTTATCTGGGATCTGGGCGAGAGTGTGGATTGATTGCTGCCCTGATCGTAGTCCTGGGCAGGTGGCGAAGATCGCTGATGACTGCGCTTATGGTGCAGACTGCTGCTGTGGTGCTGAATGTGGCTAAGTAGCAATTGCGACGGCATTGAGGTGCTACTGCTGGCGGTCAGCGGCGGTGGAGGCGGCTGTTGCGACACTTGGGCACTGGACATGCTTCACTCGGTTCACCAAAGTTCAGTTTCTATACTCTATCGAATATGTATATTCTCAAAATTTCCAAACACTTTCCAACACGTTTCGAAATCGACGATTTTACGAACACGCGTGCGAACGCGAGCTGTGATTTCCTGCGAAGCGAACTCGACGAGCGCTCATTAACGACTGTGCGCTGCTGGTAGCCAAACGTGGTATCATATACGCGATACGGAATGCCAGTGAGAAGCAGCAACGGTGGTGCAATCAGTACCGCTCTGCTCCTCTCTCTCGCTCTCTGGAAACCCGCTTTCAAGATGGAGTATCTGGCAGTAAGCACTGAAGCGCGACAGAGACAGCCTGATGGCATGGGGCGTGGCTAAGTGGCTGAAAATGTCCATCGAAGGGGCGTGGCTTTGGAGAGAAAGAGAGGCCAGGGACAGAGGGGGGTGAGCATGGGAGCAGCAAATTTCATATAAATTGTTGGAAAAACGAGGCTATAATTGCCATCATTATGGAGTGTTGAGCAACTAGCAAGTTCAGCAGGCAAAAGACGAAAGAATCTTCATAATCAACTTGAGTGGGGAGTGGAGAGTGGAAAGTGGGAGTGCTCGGAGGCTCAAAAGGTCCTTAATGGCTGCCAAAGGGAGTGGTGGTATGGAGGGAGGGCAATAGGTTATAGGAAGTCTGGCAGATGATTAGGCCAGCAATTAAGGCACTCGACGAGCAGCGATCCACGCACACACTTCAAAACGGCCAAAAGGCAGCTTTAAGCCCGGCCAGAAATCAATAATCTCGATAACAATAAACGTCTCGTGCTTCATGGCGCTTTTATAACTCGGTTGGCAGTTCGGCGCTACCGCCGTAATGCCCCTATAATGCATTTTCTTTACGACCCACGCTCAGCCAGATGAGACGATTTTAATGTTCCCCTGATGGATTACTAAGTGGACATGAATGGCGGCCAAGTGGCTCAGAGTTAAGAAGATGGCGTGTGGCTATAAATGGATTGAATGCGACAGCAAAGGACATCAAATTGTATGGAAGTCTATGGAATACATTAACATAGGCTATCTTACGATTTGAGATACAATCGATTTTCACCTTGATAACTTGATATTGGGCAGATTAAATAGGCGGATTTCTCTTAACTACTTTAATCTAATATTAAAGATAAACATATTTTTCTAATTTCCAATTTTAATCCTCAATTCCTGCCCAAAACTACAACTTTCCTGGCAGAAAGACAAAGAAGTTGAAAAGGCGCAGACCTTAGAATCCAAATAAATAGAACCCATAATATGTGGTACATACATACATACATATATGTATAATGCAATGTCCAGACAGGAAAAGAGTTAAGTGAGTCCAGGGAATGGGGCAAACTGTTCGCTAACAAGAAACGTGCCAAAGTGTATTTTCCTTGCCCACGTACAAAAATGAAGCCCGAACTCACTCCCAATTTTCCGGAAAACCCAAACTCAAGCCGAAAATGTTTTCCCAACAACTAACTCAAAATTAGTGCGATGTCTGCAATGACGACTGATTGCTGTTGTTTCAATCGCCCCGCGAACCCTCCTCCAAGTTTCTATCTATCTGGTTCTTATTTTATTTTCATTATACCATATTTATCTACTCATCCACGTGCAGTTAACTAACATTTATGGGTGGTGGCCGAGGGGGGCGGAAACCTGGAACATGACCTGGCAATGGTCCAGCCTCGTTTGTTCTGGCCCCCAAGTATGATTTGTGTTATTCCGGAATAGTTTATTTTATATAACAACACAAACAAAGAGCGAGTCGAAGGGTGAAGAGATGGGATTGGGGGCTTTGGTTGGTTCGAAGGTGGGGGGATTTTATGTGGAAAGTGTGGGGTTTTGGATTGGTTTTCGGTTTTTAGTCCTCATTTTGTTTATCTGATTTCATTTTGATTTTAGGGGAAATGGTTGCGTAAATATGCAATTAGAGCTAAAATGTTGTAAAAGGAAGCGTTATGGGTAAACTTGATTTAAGTAAGCTACAGTGCTAATTGGAAATATTATAAATTCGTTTGATTCCAAAAACTTAATTTTTCAAATTTTCACTTTTTAGTTATATAAAAAATTTTTACGATCCCAGCAGTCCTTGAGGAAACACACACATTTGGTATCCGATATGTTTGGAGAACTTTTTTGGATTATAGCCGCTTATACTACCACCGTCCACAGTTTCTATGAAAAAATGCTATGTGCGAATTGTTCGAAGATAAACCGGGATTGCGATGTTACGACAACCGGATGGAGTTGTGAATTCGAAGTTGATGCCCTGAAGTTGGATCCCCATGTAAATTCGTCCAAATTACCGCCATTTCTACAGACTTGCCTGCCAGCCGGAATGGGTTTTTTAATAGAAAGTGAGTAGCTTAGCCATAATACTTTCATATTAGCTACAAGTTGCCAACTTAAAGGGCCAATACTCGGGTATTGCTGTTTCTGGTCACCGGAAATGGGATGCCAAAAGCTCAAAAGAAAAGGTGCAGATATTGAGAATAATGTACGTTGTCATATGTGCAGTCGGACGATTTGGTCATCGTTGATGGAAAACAAGACATGTCCCTGCGGAAAATGGTTTATAGACGCAGAAGACAAGGCCACTAATCATAAGATATCAAATTTAATAGTGTTATCGACATTAATATGCACATTACTATTTTTGTAAGCCAAATAAATATTGAAATTAATTTTTTTAATCACGAAACACAAAATACGGGGAACAGCCAATCAAAATAAATATTTTTTTCAATGGAAATTCAAATTGATAAACCCTTTCTTAGTTCCAAAAATACTTCCATAAATTTGCAGTAGCAACCCCATAAATTCTGTTTTGGATCAATGATAAATTTTCTGACATATTAGGCTAATCAGGCGTTAAATTTGCCAGCAAATATCACTAATAGAAATCACCAATAAAAATAAATCGTCACATATGCTCCTGCAATTTAGCTGATGCGGTCAGCATATAGAACTGAAAGAGAGGGATGAACCGAGTATGAAAGAGATGGGTAGCACATGTCCTGAACCTGCCATTTCTCCCTTTTCGTCGTGTTAATTCAGCCGATAAGTGAACAATAATGCCAGAAAATTTCAACAGATTTCCAGCGCCTTAGTTAGCTAAGTAAACATAAGTTGCAAGGTTGGCAAAAAGGGATGAAGGCGGAGGGTTGATTGAGTTGACTTTGGCACTTGTTTTCTATCCCCCTATACAGATACATCAAAAAGGGCAAAGACTTTTCAAAACATTTTTTAAACAATAACCGCAAAAAAGTGAAAAACAAACCAAGGCACCCTTCATCATTATCATCATCAGTGGATCTGCTCATTAATCACAACATCACAACCGCACCCAAGTGAATTGCAGTTGATAATTGAGCAAATATTGATGTGCAAATAATTGGCATTAAATTGCGTTATCAATAAATAATTTTTACATTTCAGCAGCTACAAAGATACACAGATACGGATACTTCGTCCAGTTGTATCTACAAGGTGGCTGCCATTCCAATTGGCTGGCTCATTATGTTGACAGAGTTGTGGGCACAGCGAGTTCACTATACAAATGTAAATGTGTGAATGCAAATTATTACTGCACTTTGATATTTATTATTTGCATTTTTTCCACCCACCCACAACTTGGCTTGGTTTTGTATGGATTTTCTTCTTTTCGTGCAATGTTTTAAACAAACCCAGACGGGTCATCGTTGCCTGACCCCAATGATTACTAAATGATGGCCACATTTTCTAAGGAGGTCAATTAAAATGTTTACTTTTCGATTGCAAATTGAATGTTTCCCAACTAATTTACAGACTCGTAGAACTCAACTGCTGATTTTTCAATATTTTCATTCGTTTTATCATGCTGAACGAAACAAACACGTCATTGTAAATCAAGTGAAATAAATATTTTATAATATGGCGATGTAAAAAGTAAATTTGATTTATTTACACACAATTTTTAATGGCATTTTCGCATTGAGAAAATGACTTTTAAATGACTGCGAGTCCAGGAAGGAGCCCAACCCAAAAACTCCGCCCCAAATACCACTGATAAAGTTTATAATTGAGTTGTGTTTTTTCATTAAGTGCGCGAATTGATTTGCTTTTGTTATTGGCTCGCCAACGAAGCAAACTTATTAAAAACTGATAAACTCATTTCAGTTTTTCCCTTCCTCGTATTTCATTATTATTTTTAATTGATATATATAAACCGTCAGAATTATGGGAATCATTAATGAGATAATACCGCCACCTGATAATCCTTGGTGTGGGGCTAAGAGAGGAAATTGTTTACTGAACGATTGCAAATTATTATTTTCATTAGGCCACGTTAGAATACAATTTAGTTTCCGCTCGGCAAAGATTAGCGCTTTAAGGTTTTAGGGCCGTTTGATAACAATCAATGATTTTTGGTCATCATAAATGTTGCTGATAGTGCTGATGAAAATAAGATTTAAAGAGGTACAAAAGGTAGGGAGGTATTTTTGAATGAACTTACTTTCCGGTTTCTAAGTATGTTCTTTTGTTAATTATTTAGAAATTCTTAAGATATAAGTTCTCGTGAGTAGTCTTTTTAAGTACTTCTAAAAACATATTTCTATTTAGAAATTAAAAAGTTCCTATACATGTGCAAAAACCCTTGCTAAACGATGGCAGTTTAAGTTTATCTCAGTAATCACGCAATCTTAAAGCAACATGAACGCGATATTTTTATCTGTATCTGTATCTATATCTTGTGTATATGTTTATAGCTTCTGTATCTGCATTGGACTGCCTCATTAGCCACAGCGCAAACAAATTTCCAAGCCGTTGCAGACCGAAAACCAGAGCCAAAACCGAAACCAAAACCCAACCAAGTCGAGGTGTTTAGAGTGGAGTGGATTGGAGTGGAATGGGTGCTTCTGTTTGCACACAGTTGAGATACATTTAGCTGCCGTTGCGACATCGCAGTTTTTTAACCTCTGCAGGGAGTACTTCCTGATATGTATATATGTATGAACGTATGTACACATATGTATATAAATATGGGACCATATAGTGAGTGCGATGAAGCGCCAGACGATTGGAAGCGAAAGGTAAACGTGCACTTTCCGATAAGAAGGACGCACGAAAATCGCATTTTGATTTGTGCTCCTTATTTGATCAGATACTCGGGCTGAGATACAGATACACGGCACTGCTGTTTGCCTGCCAGTTTGTAATTGTTTGCATAAGTGCATTCAATTGCCAGATAATGATGGCTCCTCTGCCATCCTGCATACAATATCAATTCATTTGTATTTATAAAATATACGGATATATATATTTTTTTCATTTTCGGCCTATTTGCCTTACCTTTTTTTTGGTCTTGTTTGCGGCCACATAATTTACTATCTCCGCTTATCAATTCATATTTTATTTGTTCTCTTTCTCCGGTGATTTTCTTGAGGGTTTAAAAGACCCTTCTTCGTACTTCAGTTTTAATTTCTGCGCTGACGTCTATTATGATGGATTAATTTTCAATTATGAAAGAGTGTTCGAAATGAAAGGAATCAATTCGTTTCGAATCGCTTATCTCAGCTGCCTTCAATTTCGGACTTTCTTATCTGGCCGCTGCTCATATATCGCTAATAATCAATTTTCAATTAATTCAAAATACCTTATCAGACGTCGCGCCCTCCGCACTTTTGCTACCCCTGATATTTATGAAGATGGTAAAATTATAAAAATTTGTTTAAAGCCGCTTAAATGGTCGTCACATCACTCGAAAAGTTAAGAATTTGAAGTTTGGAAGAAGTGTCGTAATCTAATCGCTGACGGCGCAGCGATTTAATTTATATAATCAACTTGTTTTCATAATTAAAAATATTAAAATTGTTTATTGAACACACACACAATCGAACTGATAGCGACCATTGGCCCATTTGATTGGATTGGACGCCTCTGCCTCCTTAGCGCTTAAATTGGCCTAATTGAAATTGCATTGAAATTGATTGATTTGCCCCATAAACGTTTGACAAAATATCAAAGTTTCTTTCTTTCACACTGAAACCCACTCACTCACTTCTTCACCCTTTCCTAATCGATTTATTCGGTCTGGTTGATTTGTGGTAATAAAAACAGGCCATTCCTGCCCATATGACAGCTCAATGGGCCAAAGGCTTCCAGCAGGGGTGTTGTAAATCATTTAAACCGAATCCGCCTGCCAATTGTGAATTTAATTCAAATGCGTCAGAAGGGTTCAATTAATCTGGAGAGGTGTAATTGGAGCAATAGATTGCCAAACTTGAGACCGTCTGGGGCGAAAATTTCGAAGCTATTGAGATGATTAGCTGTTGTAAATATTATGTACTGAAGAATGGCAATTACTTGTGAATTTTTTTAGACCAAAAAGTGAAGAATAAAAAAATATGTCATTTTTATTTCTCATTCGATGTAAAGCATCCCCAATCACTCCACTCATTCCAAAATGTCGCGTAGTCATCGAAAATATTCGATTGCCCTTACACATTCCCACGTTCCTAATTAGCCGCTTGGCCATAGACAAATGGTCAAAAGCAATGCAATGCAAACTGGGCAAATATGAAAAGTTTTTCAAAAACATTTAGCAAAGTCAATAAATCGCCGGAGATCCGGACTTAAATGAATAAGAGGCGCCGCGGGACAAACGACCAACGTATTAATCTCCATTAAAAGGGAATTTCTGTGAATTTATGATGGCGCCACCTAGCTTTCAAGATGTCTGTGCCACACCCCCCTCTCAACGCATCGACTACCTTACTTACGCATTGCGTATTTAACATTTTGCCAAAAACGAAATAATTCGAAAGTAAACAAATATGCCAAAAAAAAGCAGACGATTGTATACCTTGGTATGCCCCTCCCTCAGATTCGCCCCTCCCCGAAAACCATCAGCGTCTTCGTCGGCGAGCCGAGTAAACATTTTAAGCTGCCAGCCCGAAAAACGCTAATGGGTAAACACAGATGCGGTTAAAGAGACGCCGGAGTCTTGAACTTTGCGGAGGAGTCTTGAAAACGCGATTTAAAGCGCGAAAATCCTTCAGAAACGGGTATGAAAATGATCATTTCCGGTAACTAACTAACGGTTAAATTGAATTTAGGTTTCCGGTGGATTGTAAAACTGTAACTGACTGTTAAAGCAAGTTAAGGTAACTGCCCTCGCAAACTTTTTGTTGGAATTCGAAAGTCAAGATTAACTTAAAGTGGTCATACTTTGCAATACCCATTATCTTTCGATCAGCTAGCTAATAAATTTAATTGATTTAGGGAGGAAACATTTAAACGTGGGTTAGCGCGGATAACCTGACCCGCCTGGAGTCACGGAAATAGCCACTTGAACCGGCAAATCTCTCGATTAGCTGGTGTAATCAACCAAATTGGTGGCTTAATCGAGAGTTGCCAAGTGCGAATGGGCCCGAAGACGAGGCAGTGGTACTTTTGATTTATCAATAATTTGATTTCTGACTGAGTTCAAACCGAGCTGCCTCCATTTATGGCGACCTTATCAAGATGTATTAAGCTCTAATCATAGACGTTGATTTACCAGGCCAAAGGCAGACCCAGTTCGCGCACCCAACCCTATAAATAAGCCATTACCAAGCCCATCGTATATTAGTAATAACAATTGCCATTATCAACTGTTTTGAAATCGCCCTCTCGCACCTTTGCTATATGTTTGATTTGTGCACCCCGATAAGTTGGAATCGTGTGGTGATATTGTTAGTATGTGGTTGTTATGGAGAGGCCCATGACAAATCTCCGGGTCCCAAAAACTTGAGTGGCCAATTGCTTCCGTATCTGAACGAAACTCATATTTTGTCATCGATTCCGGGGCACTGCGAAATTTCTGGCTAACTCCTTGTGATTCAATTATAATGAAAGTGATATAATTTGAGCACTTAGTTTCTTATAGACATGCTGTCACCTCTTCAACTTGATTGTGGCCTTTTGATGATTATGATATATTCCGAATTGACGTAGGTTCAGTTCTTCCGGTTTGGACAACGCATACTTTTATGCCACCTACAGATACATTTAACTGGAAAACTTTGTTGTAGTGATAATGAAATCATGGGTGTAATTATGAATTGTTTGCGTGTAATAATTATGAATCAAAAGTTCTATGAGTGCGTCAAGCTAAACTGAAAAATTACTTGCAATTTATGGCCCAACTTCCTTAATGAGCAAGGAAAAGTGATTCAATTATTGATAAAGTAGAAAGTGGAGTGTATTTTTTGCAATTCGTTTTTTGTGTTTATTTTTTATCAAAGCTAACATACCTTTTGGGAAGGGTATGCCAAACAAAATGGAGTCGAAGCGGCTTCTTTTGGAGTCGTTCAAAGTGATTTCCCTTCACCTGCAACACCTTCAAAGCCTCCATAGGCACTCACCTCAGTGCGCTGCACAGGTGAACATAACTCACCACTTGATTTATGCAAATAAGCCACGTTTAATTATGACCATTAGCCACTGTTGAGCGGCTACCGTTTTGAGTCAATAGAGCGGCCCAAGGGGGCGGAAAAGGGGTGGCAAGTAGCTTTTAGTCGGTTTGCGTTTCAATTTCGCTTTGTTGTGAACAAACTCCGACCCCCCCCCTCCCTTGGGGAAGGGGTAAAGGGGGAGATGGTGGGGCATGGGGGCTGTGAGACAATGATACCTGCCTTTAATGAGTTTTTTATTGACCCAAGCTATTGACCGAGTTATAAGACGAAGCGGCTGAAATGTGTGACTAATATAAAAGGGAATTCGCGGGCTAAATCGATTTAACCCATTCCAATGGAAAAAACAATAATAATATAGATATCCTATAGATAAAGATAAAGACAGATATAGATATTATTAATATTTAATAACCGAGAGAACATTTATATAAAAAAATAGTTTAAGTTAATGTTTAGGTTCCAAGAAGCTGGCTATACAAATTTTTCTAATGTAGAAAAACTTTTGGTAGGGGAGTAGTTATCATTATGATATATAACTTAAGATCAAACTCCTCGCTTCGAAAGAGCATCCATATCTATATAGCTTTACTTGTAGTCTTAGAGAAAATCCTCAACATGCGCTGGTTTTAGATTGTGCAACAAATCGCTGGTCTTAATTTACAACTAATTGTCATATGACCAACTAGTTATGGCAATCAAGCGGACTTCGTTATATGGCCGTGCCGTTCCGATACTATAGAAAACCATATATATATTATATATTAAATCAGAGGGATTGCCATGGCGGTCTGACCATGGCGATAGAGTCAACTGTGGGCCGTCTAATTGCATGCTAACTGTACTTAAATATCTTTATAATTGACGCCACAGTGGGTGTCGTAAAAAGCACGTACCGCCCTGGTCCGCGTAATACTAGTAGGTCTATTTGAGAAGGCCTTACCGCTCGGAGACATCGACTCCCCCAATCAGACCCGCAACCCCCGCCGAGTGGACCCCACATCCCAACCACCCGCAATAAAAAGGTATTTATGTTATTTGTCAAGTTTATCGCAACAGTTTGAGAAGGGCGGGCGGCCAAGAATCGCTGGGGCCTAATTAAACCATGGGCTTTATCGTCTTGTAAAGATCGAAATTATTGCCACCGTTCCCGTTGCTGCTATGCTTCCAGTTTACGACAACTAATTGTCGACCCCCATTTTCCAACACCAGTAGCAGGCACCCCAACAATCGCCCATCTATATAAAATATATGTTTTTCCAATGCACATATATGTATGTACTGGGTATATATGAAAGCGTTACAGATTGCTCGTTGTGGTTTCTGTCTTTTGATTTGATAACTGCAACTTGTGGGGCTGCCTATAAAATTTATGGGGTTTTTATTGCACTTGCAAGCCCCTTGGAAGGATTGGAAATGGAGGTATGTATGTATAGCCACTATTATATTAGAACCCATTTATGAAGCAATACTTGCACACCGTTAAAATAATTCTATTAGTAATTTTAAAAAAGGATATTCATATTTTTAAATCATATATTATGATGAAACCATCTCAAATTTATACCCTTTCCTTTCTCCAACGCATTTCCAACGCATAAAGTGATTGTGATTGCAATGCAATGCGCTGGGCAAACAAAAAATCGAGTAAAGCCCAAAGCGGGGCAAACACAAACATCCGATGGGTTGGGCAGAGGATCGCCAGCGATCTCCGCCAGCCAATGTCATCATCTGCGTCTCCTCCAAACAGAAGCCAAATGAGCTTGTCGTGGAGCTATGCATATTGCTGCCGGAAACTGACGGTTTCTTCAATCGAATGGCCAGAATGGCCAAGTGAGATGGAGTCCGCTTGAGCTGCAACTGTAGGGTTGGTGGATGGCTGATCAAAAGGTCCGCTCGAGCGGATCTCTGTGGGTCAAGCAAACGCTTCGACTTAATCCAAAGTGGCTACTGAGTTGCCTCCCGTTCGACAGGTATGTGAATAGATCCCACCTCAAACGGAGTGCATTCTGCATTCTCAGCAAACACTTGTGGGCTACCGATCGTCCAGTGTCCCAATGTCCGAGTGTCCAATTGTCCAATCCAGTGGCCAGCGGTTCCAGTCGTTCCATCAATCTTTTGCGGCGGGCTGCTGTCAATCTCCTGCGGCAAATAAACTCGAGTGCCTCTCGCAGGCAAATAACCAATATTTGCTCTCGGATTATTAAGTGAGCCAGCATCCCATTCCGCTGTCCATTTCCAGTTCCCATCGGTGGTTCCTCTGTGCCTCCTCCTGCTTTCAGGTGGCTTGTTAACTGTTTGCTCGGGCTGTTTAATCGCTTTAATGGTTAGGCAATTAAGAGTTCTTCTGAAAACGTCTCCAAATGCCAACTACTCCCTCTTCTTGTGCTGGAAATATTATTAAATTCTTTTGATGTGCTCCGAAAGAAATTACATCCATTTCAGGTAACGTGAGTAATACTATAAATATTGTTTTATGTGAAAAATATGAATAGTTTTTTTGCATTACCTATAACCTATTACCTTCTAAATGTATATAAAATGGGTTTTATAAACCAAATAACCAAATTAATAATAAAAACATTAAAAGATTGCTTAGTCTCGTTGCATATTTCAGTTCTCCCTTGATTTATTTCATGCTGATCGTTTCATGGAAATGTGTTGAACGATCAATTGACTCTTACAATAAATACAAAACCGTATGGTTAACTTTATGAAAAACATTTTGCACCGCCGCCGCTAACTGCAGATGGGGATTTGCACCACCAGAAGAGTATAATGATGATGATGATTCCATCCGCAGTTCATTCGCAACGTGTACAGAGCAGACATTTATGAAATGTCGTTTAAAAGCAGGCTAAATGCAGCAGCTACTCTGATCGCCACATTCGAATGTCAAGAACTCGGCGGCTTTTTTGGCGCTTAAAAACTAAATTCAATGCGGGTGTTGATGGCACACACGCACACACCTGCTCCGCGCGAAGCAACAACAACACTTGTGGCCGATTCACATGCTCATGCATGATCTTTGTTGTTGTTCCTGGGCAGAAGTGTCGCCGTGGCCAAAAAGTTTCTGTTTTTCTGCGTTCTATTCCTTGGACGCCATGTGTCCCACCAAGTTGTTGGTGAACTTCTCGATTTTTCTCAGATCCGGCATGTTCTCCGCTTTGTACTGCACACACTGTGGTTTAATGAAGTACAAATTTAAAAATGTGTTTTGCACTGATAATGGAATTGGGTGCAAACCTTAACGTTGTCCGTCATTTTTAGCAAAATGTGGCCCTTGGAGTGCACGTATTTCATGGTAAGTCGACAGTTCTGTGGATTGGCCAAGTACATGTTCTCGACGGCAATCTCGAAATCATCCCAGTTCTTAACAAAAACCATTTTTTATTTATACAAATGGAAATCCACGCGAAATTATTAAAAACAACACCAGCAACTGGACGGCGTGACGTTGAAGCTATCGAAAAAATACCAAACCAACAAGCCAAACTTTTCGATAACGATAGGCTCAACAGCTGGAAGTCCCATTGTGAATGGCTTAGTATTTTATCAAATATTTGTTGACGGTTTTTCAATCAAGTGCCTTAAAACCTTGCTAAATTTAAGCTTTGCAAATTCGTAAAATTTTAGAAATAAATATGATTCATTTTAGTAAGATACGATGTAATAATTTGCCAAACATTACTTAAGTGCGACCGTAAAACACATAGTTAAAAATACCACTTCGTCACTGCTAGGTGATTGGTATTTTCCGGGTAACACAGTCACACCCACACGCACACATCGTAGCTGCGCTGCAAAGTGTTTCAATATTTATTGCAAAAATGGTGTGAAAAACCACTGATTCGCTTAAATTTAGTGCTCAATCGTAAGCAACGGATGGCCGCGAAGGCGTGGGCAGTGAAATTCGCGAGTAAGATTGCTGAAAATACAGCGAAAAGCAAACGCGAAAAACGATGAAATCTAGTCAATCAAATATTGTGAATGGATGGGAAAGAGAAGAAAGAGGGGCGCAAAACGAAAACGCAAATAAAAAGTGACACGCAGAAGCCAGCTAAAGTGCAGTTTATTCAAATATAATAGATATTTGTTAAAAATATAAATATAATCTCACAAATCATCGAAAAGTCAAGTGTCTGTGTGTGGTGTGTGCGTGTGAGTGGGAGTCTCTCTTTCTCTCTCCCTCTTTTCTCCCCCATCTACCTTGTTGTTGTTCTGGTGGGGTTGAAAAGCCATTGCCTGCATAACGGTTAACGCGTGACGTACGACCCATCAACAGCAGTCAAGTGCAGCACCCTACCGCCCCTCCCCCACTCTAAAGAGAAGAGAGCACACCTCCTTTATAAAGAGAGGGATCCTCCGATCCACCCAAACGCCATTCATCATGATGGACAACGATGATGCACTGCTCAACAATGGAGGACCACAGTCCGGTGCTGAAACCGTCTACGGCACCGAGGACAACAACATGGTCATGTCGGAGAAGGTACACAAAAGCCTCTTTCATCTTGTTCTACTGATAAGTAACCAGATCACTCGGAGTGGGAATAGTATAAGCTCACCGTTTAAGGCCATTTTTAAACTTAAGGTTTTTTTCTTGACAAAGTTTCAATAGCAGTCCATTGATAGTTTTATAGCCAGGAATATTCACTGTGATACCATTGACTAATTTATACTATTCACTGAATCATACGGGCGTTTCTGATTCTCCCTTAAAATTGATAACGCACAATGAGTAGGTTTAATCTGTTCTGGGTCTCTGCTCCTTACCATCCACATTCAGACCCACTCGTATCGTACAAGTAACACAAACACGAGATAATGAGGCTATAAAAGTGTTCCAAGCGGAAATACAATCGCAGGAATATGCCTTCTTTGAACATCATTCTTGCTCTCTTCGTATTTCATTCTCGTTTATATACCCTTAATTATGTAAAAACGCAGCCAACAATTGTTTATTATGCATCAGCTGACGTCTGTGGTCATTGACATTAAAGTCGGCGAAAAATAGCAGCCAAAAATGGGTAGAAAAAGAGAGTTAGAGAGCAAAAGAAGAGTAAGAAGCCGGGGACCAGAAATCAATAAAGTCAGTCAGTTGGCCCTCAAATTTTATGACCGCCTCACGCAATATTCTGCAGAGAAAGAAATACCATGTTATTAATTTTGTTAAACATTTCTTATCTGATAAGAAATTCTAGAACATAAAACACAATAATTATAGTTTTGGTGTTTTTAAGTAACGGCATTTAACCATAAAATATATTTATTTTTTCAAAATCAGTTAAATAAAATAATATAAGACCACAATAAAAGCTTATCGATTTTTATAGCCCTAAACTCCATATATATATAGTATATTGTATACCCCAACTGCCCCATCTGCAGTCTTGTTTATTTTTAATTTTCACCCCAATTCCCCGATTGATTTTGCACTTTATCAGCTTCGCTAGCTTTAATCGGTCTATGCAAATCAAATCAGGGGGGCCCCCTCGCAATTTCGCACTAATATAAGTGTTATTTCGCTATCCTCACCCCGAAATGAGCTCATCAGGTTCCCCAATTCATGGTTCTTGGCGCACATGGGCGGCTGATAAGCTACCTGTTAATTGAGTAATGAGTTCAAATAGTCACTTTCAAGCGGGAAGCATTGCTGACACGCCGATAAAAACTTGTTTTTTAGCCCAACGAGCGCAGAAACCATTTGTGAAACAAGTCTTACCAAAAATGTTTGAATACTTAAGCTAGTTGGCCTTTTCGGTATGCCCAACCTTGGGCGTTTGACGGGTTTTTATTAGAGAATTACCGTCTCTTTCAATGTAAATGCCAAGAAATGCCGTGTAAAACCTAAAAACTAAATTTAACTCCAATTAAAATCATTTTTACCGTCCAATCGCATGGTTGTTTTTCTGGTATTTTTTTATTTTATTATCTTATTTAACACATTTATCGTAAATAATTTTGCACCACACTCACTCATTCATCATGCACTTATTCATAAGACGGGTTTTATTTGCACATTTTTCATTTAATCAATTTGTTGAAAATTTTGTTTTTTATGTGTCCTTTACACCATTTTTTTGTTCTTTTCTTTCTCTTTCAGAATGAACAGGTTGTCAGCATCGTGAGTTATCAAAATTTTTCGTTTGTGGTCTATTTATTTTCTCTCCTATAATCTTTTTTTTTGTTACACACATCTCGATACGTAAATGCACGATATATACATAATTGTTTAAACCATTTAGTTGAGTACCATTTTGCACGCTTTGCATTTGTTTTTAACTAACAATTAAAAGCTGAGAAGGTGTCAACCTTAACCTTTCTCGGTTCTATAATTTGCCGGAAATAATCGAGTTTCTTTACTTTGTTTTATAACCAAATGCATGCGTTTTTCATTCACATAAACTGCGGCCACAAACCGCAATTATGTTAAACGATTTAATGAAGTCATTAATTGGATGTTTCTTACTATCTCTACTTGATACTCTGTTTGTGTGATTATGTTGCTTCTTCAGTAAATAAAACCCTCTATGAAAGTGAAAAAGCCTAGAAAAATTATATATAGGTTTCTACGGTTTTTGTCCCACCTCTACTAATCAATTGCACTTTGTTGTCCCTTTGATGCGCCAAAAACGAAGCACAAATCAAATGATGCAATTACTCTTCCAGGTCCAACAACTGGCGGGCAGTATTTATCAGGAATTCGAGCGGATGATCAATCGCTATGACGAGGATGTGGTGAAGAACCTGATGCCGCTGCTCGTGAACGTGCTGGAGTGCCTGGATGCCTCCTATCGCATCAATCAGGAGCAGGACGTGGAGGTGGAGCTGCTGCGTGAGGACAACGAGCAGCTGGTGACACAATATGAGCGGGAAAAGAGCGCCCGCAAGCAGTCCGAACAGAAGGTGAGCGAATTGGTTGGAGCCTAATCAAGTCATTGGCTTAAATTCAATAAAATTATATGCCACCAGCTATTGGAAGCCGAGGATCTGGCCGAGCAGGAGAACAAGGAGCTAGCCACGCGCCTGGAATCGGTGGAGAGCATTGTGCGAATGCTGGAACTGAAGCACAAGAACAGTCTGGAGCACGCCAGTCGTTTGGAAGAGCGGGAAACGGATCTCAAGAAGGTGAACCCCAATAATTTAAAACCATAGTACAGACATTAAATGTTTTGCTTGTGTATCTAACCAACTTAGGAATATAACAAACTGCACGAGCGGTACACAGAGTTGTTCAAGAACCATGTGGACTACATGGAGCGCACCAAGATGCTGATGGGCTCAACGCACTCCCAAATGAGCACCGCCTCCGAACGCATGGATGTGAGCCGAGCGAGACTGAATCCCGTGGCTCGCAGCTCGGGACCCGTTTCCTATGGCTTCGCCTCGCTGGAGAATTCGGTGATGCTGGACACGGAGACTATTTGCAGTGTGGGCAGCCAGTCGGATGACTCTGGTCCGCCCTCGCTGCAGAACGAGCTGGACAATCTCAGTGGGACGGTGGAGCGTGGAGCTGTCACCGATGCATTGCAGCAGCAGAACCAGGCCACCTCGCCCCAGAGTCCCGACAGCAGTCCCGTTGTGCCAAATGTGCCCACAAATGGTAGGTATAGTTGGTGTTTTAAGAATAACTACCGTCTGCTTACTACTCATCCGCTGACCGTACTAATTTTTCCTCTCTTCTTTTGATTTTTGTGTTAACTCAACTAAATACAAAACACCGAAACTCCGAACAACCCAATCCAAACTCCCATACCCCAGTTGGTCGCTCGACTACCAAAAAGGAGCAGCGGTCGGACAACAATCTCTACCAAGAGCTGTCCTTCCAGGACAACGAGGAGAGTGAAGAGAATGAGATTGTCACAGGTGAGACGTTCGGCAAATGTTATTGGGACTACTCTATTGCACCATAAATGTTGTTAATCAAACGGGGATGGGTATGAGGATACTAAAAGCGTGAAGTTTTCAACTCCAACCCAAGTTAATCCAGCTGTACTAATTGCCAATATCCCGTTTCTTCCTTTTTGATTTGCCTGCCCGTGCAATAAACACCGCCCAACACGACATTGCTATACGTTCGTGGAACTATACTCCTTGTGGCCGAACCCTTTAGGCAGCTGGGTCCATCCTGGAGAGTATGCGTCCTCAGGTAGGTACCACTCAAGCACTCAAGACCATCAACCACAGCAGCAAGAGCAAAGACAAGTACAAGAAACTCAGCCACAAGCGCCATATAATTCGTACATATATGGATTCATCTATATAACCTGTAAATACATCAAATATCATGCGAGATTCGACTGAAAAATCTGTTAAAAAAAGAAAAGACAAAAGATTTTAGGATCTTCACTAGCTGCGTATTGTGTGTGTATTCCCTTGTGATATCTGTTGGAAATTATATGCTCGAAAGTGTGTCAGCCTGCTAAAGAGCATTAGCAAATTAGAAACATTTATTCAAATTTAGAAAAAGCAAATAAAATTTTATAACATCAACTCTAATTAAATTTCTCTTTCTTTTATGCCGAATTCTACTTGCCCAAATCCAAACCATTTCGTTTCCTCCCACAACACAAATATCAAATTCCTCTCGCAATTACTAAACACACTTCACACAACAACTATATTTGCATTGTACTGATCCTTTGAAGCTAACGACAACTATTTTGGTAAGTCTAAAGTGCGCTGCAAACATCGACATATCTATCCATAATGTAGTTCCCAGTAGAATTAATTCATTACCCTCCCTTACTCTCGTAAGTAGATATTCCCCAAAATCGCTGAACATTTGAAAAAATGTATCTTTACTTTATTTTTGGTGCTTGGATGGACTTGAAACATCCTCCTTCGTTTGGATTTTGCCATATCATTTGGTTTTAGCTTCTCCATTAGTTTGGTAGTTTTTAGTTTATTTCTTGATATGGTTCTGGATTTTTCTTCCTATGTTAAGGAATGCAATATGTGGAGGTTGCCATCATCTGACCATTGATTCTCACTTGTTTGCTTTCATTTATTTCACTTGTAACATATATTTGTAATTTCATTACTTACACTTGAGTTTCACTTGAACTTCCCAAACGCTTTTACACTTGTTTTGTCAATAAAAACCTATACAAATTGCCAATTATTGATTAAGCTCTCAAACATTTTTCAGGCATGGGCAAGGAGGTTGAAAATCTTATCATGGAAAACAATGAGCTGCTGGCCACCAAGTGAGTGTCACTAATGATGTCCCCAATAGGGAATCAATTTCGTAGAAACCAATTATAACCATTTTCCACATCCTACAGAAATGCGCTCAATATTGTCAAGGATGATTTAATTGTCAAAGTGGATGAGCTCACTGGGGAAGTCGAAATCGTGCGCGAGGAGCTCAATGCCATGCAGCAATCGAGGACCAAGTTGAGGCAGCGCATCAGTGAGCTGGAGGATGAGCTGAAGAAGGCCAAAGAGCAGGTCAAGCAGCAAAGTATGTTCTACCAAATGTAGGGAATGTTTCCGTGTAATAACTACGTCATTTATGTCTCATTTTAGACACTGAGCAAGAGGAGAATGATGTGCCGCTGGCACAGCGCAAGAGATTCACCCGTGTGGAAATGGCCATGGTGCTAATGGAGCGTAATCAGTACAAGGAGCGTTTAATGGAGCTGCAGGAGGCAGTGCGTCTTACAGAAATACTCCGCGCCTCTCGTACCGTAGATAGTTTAGACAGAAAGTCCAAGCAGAGCATTTGGAAGTACTTTAGTAATCTTTTTACGTAAGTGTATTAGCAAAACTCCCAGAATGCCCTATATTAACTTGTTAACCTTTCACCCCCTGACAGCCCCTCCAACCGCCCAACGGAACGCGTTGCGGACGGTCTCGGAGGGGGGCCGATGTTTCGTCACACCGGCGGAGGAAGCCCTGCCCACAGCCATGGATCCCCTAGCCGAGGAAGTGGAGGTGGCGACAATCGCCTGGCCCTAACCAGCGGCCAGCCGCCCGTGCATCCGGCCAGCGCTGGTCTTGCCAACGCACTCATTATGCCGAAAGACTATGCCGAGGAGGGCAGTTCCGAGAGGATAAGTGCAAGGAGGCGGGAACAGTACCGCCAACTACGAGCCCATGTCCAAAAGGAGGATGGGCGGCTGCATGCCTACGGTTGGAGTCTGCCGATTAACAAGGCCAGCCAGGAGGCGAATCCCAACCGGCATTCAGGAGGTGTACCGGTACCCGTATATTGTAATCCCCTGGCGGAGGCATCGCCCCACATGAAGGTGTTTTGTGCGGCAGGCGTTAACCTACACGGCGGCTTCACAAAGAATGGGCAATCACTGATACCTGCCAACTCACCATATGCTCCAAAATCTTCGCTCAAGATAGCTGAGATAACCAGTCCCACGGCGGATCAGAGCATGGAGGCTTTGGACAGGCAGATGGCGAGGGTCAGCCTGGAGACGCTGGAGCCCGAGACGCAACTCAGTTCGTTCGTTTGGATATGCACAAGCACACATGCTGCCAGCACAGTCAGTGTGGTAGATGCCAATCAATCGGCCACTGTGCTCGATGCCTTTCCCATTTGCGCGTCGCATTTGCTTTGCATTGCCTCCGTGCAAGGAGCGATGGAGAGCGACTACGCCTTGCTGGAGCAATCGGAAGTGGTCAAGGCGGGCGAGATGCTGCAGCGACCGGGCGAGGGTCCTGAGCTATTGGGCAAAGTGGAGTTTGTGCGAGTGAAACCAAAGTCGGACGATGAGCAAAACAGCAATGCGAAACAACAGCAGGAGGAGGAGGAGGCGAAGGAAGCCACAGAGAAATCCAACGAGCAGCTGCCGGCTGTGAGTGCCGAAGAGCCACTTGGCAATGTGGAGGCCATTAAAATACGCCAGCCACTGCCAGGAGCTCCCCAGCGATTGTCCACAGATGGCAACCAGACTAACAACAACAATAACAGCAGCAGCAATCTATTGTTTGCCACCAAATCGCTGAACCCCATACTGGAGACCAAGGATCGTGATGAACCGGCAATGAGCTCTGTAGGTCCCACAATGTGGCTGGGCGCCCAGGATGGCTGGCTGTACGTCCACAGCAGCGTGGGAAGGTGGCACGAGTGCCTGCACCGAGTTCTCCTGCCGGATGCTGTGCTAGCGATTGTACACGTAGAGGCGAGGGTCGTTGTGGCGCTGGCCAATGCCCAACTGGCTGTGTTCCGCCGCCAGACAGACGGCCAATGGGATCTGAATAGCTATCACCTGGTAACGCTTGGTGATCGCAACCATTCGATACGTTGCCTCTGTGTGGCTGGCGAGCGCATTTGGGCCGCTCACCGCAACAAGATCTTCATCGTGGACCCCGTATCGCTCAACATTGTGCATTCGCTGGACGCGCATCCGCGAAAGGAGAGCCAGGTGCGTCAGATGGCGGCCACGGGAGCTGGTGTCTGGGTATCGATCAGGTGTGTAACTTCACCTTTCATGTTTGAGTGCTTCTAACTAAATGGCTTTCAATTCATTTAAGACTCGACTCCACGCTGCGGCTGTACAACACGCACACGTTCGAGCACAAGCAAGACGTGGACATTGAGCCGTACGTGTCCAAGATGCTCGGCACCGGCAAGCTGGGCTTTAGCTTCGTCCGCATCACCGCCCTAATGGTGTCCTGCAATCGGCTGTGGATCGGCACCAGTAACGGCGTGATCATCTCAGTGCCGCTAGCCGAAGTTCAGCCCAAGTCATCATGTAAGTCATGTAAAACGTTTTGTCTTAGACCCTACGGAGCTAATTACTTGTATATTGTTTCCTTTGACAGCCGATCCCCATGGTCAGATGCCGCTCTGTTGCATGGCCAACGCTCAACTTTCCTTCCACGGCCACCGGGATGCGGTCAAATTCTTCGTATCGGTGCCCATGCTGCAGCAGCCCAATCTCAATGGTGGACTGACCTTCACCAACAAGAGACCCGATATGCTGGTCATGTGCGGCGGCGAGGGCTATATCGATTTTCGCATAAGTAAGTGGCCACCAACGAGTCCGCCGGATGAAACGGATTGGGCAGCGAAGCTCTGAGCCGTGTATAACCATTCCATATTCCATCCCATCTGCAGGACATGATAAGTTTGATGCTAGTGATAATGCAGCGCACTTGATAGTTTGGAAAGTCGATACGTAAGCTTTTATTTCTTTTTGATTTTGATTGCATTGCTTCTTTTAGTTTTCTTTATTTTGTTAAATGCTTAGTTTTTGATTATTTAATTTTTTGTGTCCTTACCTAATTTGTTTTCTTTTGATTTGTTTTGCCTTCAATGCGATTTAATTGTGCGATTTCTGCCCCACACCTAGAACGTTCAATCTGTAGCAGGATGGTGGGTCCAACAAGTGGATTGCAGCATTTCTCTCAGCCGTGACCTGAACTGAACTAGCCCACAAAGCAGGTTTACGCAAGTCCCCATTTTAATTTAATTTATGTTTTTCCGTACTGTTCCAATCGGCACCAGTTTTACTGCCCTTGCAGTGCGTTTCACGGCTAAAAGACTGATTTTTTAAATGGTCTTTCGGTTCTGAAGCATTATACATATATCTAAGGTCTAGCACATGAAAATATTTTTCGCACAAAAACCATGCACCACAAATTAATCTATTGGTGTACCGTGTCCCTTGTCCAAAACATTATCTATAGTCCCCATATTTTTGTGTTCAGGGTTGGCTACTTGTAGAAATCCTATAAAATACTCTTAAATCGGGTATATGAATCATTTTAAAGTATTTTATATTTTCTTAACAATATAATTTAATTAATTTGATTTATATTAATATTGAAATGTACTCTTATTTCCAAAAGACTTGTGTACAAACTATAAACAACCTGTGCGAAGTTCACCAAAATGCTTACTAAAACTTGAAATTAAAGACTGTGGTCTGTATAAACTTTGTAAATGATTGAAGTCTAGTAATATAGCCTTTACTCTGGCATTGCAGCACTAATTCATCTTTCACATAGGATATTTTTGTGCACAGCAGCTGAAACTTTAATAACTAATGCAAATGAATGGACTCTTTACAGATGATAACGACATGGAAAACAGTATTCAACTGGAACCAAACCAAACGATCGAGAATCGAGGCGATAAGAGTTACTTGATCGTGTGGCACGTTAGTCAGCGTTAAAACCGATGCTTTGGTCTAAGTGCAAATGAATATTAATAGCAGTTATATGAATGCAAACGTGTATTATCTTATAATTCGATGTGCGACTACACAACTGCAGGCTAGCGAAAGGATTACCTTAAACTTTAGTATTTATCTAACTAACCTACCTTAAAAACTACCACGATGACAAAATGGGTTCTATAAAATAATTTAGTTAAACAATTTTTAAATTTGAGCCGTGAGGCTGCTCCAATTGATTCTTATAGCTTCAGTTAAACCAAAAAGGAAAACCTGCAAATTTATTTGTCAGTGATAGCCAGCTAAATATTTCAAAGTATATACAAATATACATATATATATACTACTATATATATTTAAAATAGAGTGTAATAAGATTGAAATTTGTAAATTTTATGCGCTCTCCTGGCAGCAAGTTATGTATTTTGCATAGACACGACAACACCACATTTACTTTTAAATATAGATATATCTAAATCAGATATAAGAAAGTGCGCCTTGTCAAGCGCGTGAATCAGCGTGATTCTTTGTCCAAATATGTAGTAGAATCTTAATTTCATGTATCTATATTTTTATTTTTATTTTACTGTAAAGTGCGATCATGATGAGCAATTTATATTTAGTTATTTTGTTAAATAATTTTAAACGTTAGCTAAAAATTTTAAACCTTTACTTTGATTGTTATTCATTTGTTTCGTAAGCCTATGTTTAGTAATAAAACAAATCTGACCAAAATTCATGCTTTTCCATCACATACAAAATTACATCGCTGCTATTGTGAAAGATAATTCTTATGGCGCATATTCAGTGATATTTTCTGTTTAGCAATGGCGTGACATGAAAAACGAAAGTTAATATATTATTCATACGTATTAGCTTTGGCTTGACTTGTAAAAGCAAATCATAATAACAAAAAATAAATTTAAAAAAATGTCGAAAATTATTTACTGTAAATAAAGACTCATAAAATAGCAAAAGCATTCAAGTTATTATAGAACAAATATTACAGCGTTATTTTGGTAAGTGTTATTAAATACTTAACTCGGTTTTTTTAAAAAACGATTCATGAAACAAATTTTATTTTTAATTTGGTATTTTGGTTTTCAAACTGTTCATTTAAAAGCGGCCGCTAAAAATTGAAAATTTCAAAGCCCGAAATACCGGATCTTAAATACCTACTTTAACGTATTTTCACTAGTTGGGCGCACTGGACTTCAAAATAGGGGAGCCCCATAAAAAAGCTTATATACATACATACATCTTATCTTGTTAAAGTGCGGATTCATAAAATGATTCATCCCGTTTACTGCACTGATTACTTGAATGTACTGATAAATTGATTGCCAATTTGTCTGTTCTTAAAATTGACAAAGAAGGTAATAAATGCAATGACAAAGTGCGCATTTGGAAAACCTCAAAGCTTGCATAAAAAATAAATTCATGTTATAACGCTCTCTACATCACAGACTTAAAGGATATACCAGTTTCGTTGTTTCTAATTAT
The DNA here is from genome assembly GCF_004382195.2 of Drosophila sechellia. Lineage (NCBI taxonomy): Eukaryota > Metazoa > Arthropoda > Insecta > Diptera > Drosophilidae > Drosophila > Drosophila sechellia. The sequence goes on along the minus strand of NC_045951.1, from coordinate 7,763,049 downwards.
GCATGTAACAGGTAGATGGACTTTATAAAGTATATAATTCTTGATCAGGTCTTGATGTTTTTCCATTTGTTCGCTTGCCAATTTCTATCTACAGGCGCCACGAATTTCCACGTCCACTTTCGCTATGCCATAGTCGAGAAAACCAAGTAATGTGTACAGCGATTTGTTTTATTCATGCTCTTTATTAATTAACAAATTATGCATTTTGATCAAAATTACAAGCAGCTTTGCCAAACCAGGATCCACTATTGGAAACAATTTTGATTTATAAGCAAATCAATCAAGGTTGTTAATAATATTATAAGCCACTCTATACTTCATATTCGACGTCATTAGCGACACGTTGGCCTTAGCAATTTCCAAGTTCCGTTTTTGGTTCTCCTCATCCAGTTTTTTCAATTTCGAGCTGGATCCTTTTCCATCCTCATTTCGTGCTCGAGCTCCATAATTTTCAGTTTAAATTGCCTCTTCTCCTTGTCGGATTCCACCAAATGATTCATTGCAATTACACCCTCCATTTTTGTATACACGATTATGAAGTTGTCTTTGCACGATGTGTATTGACTGAATGACTGCCACTGCGTTCGCACAACGAATTAAATTATTTTTTAAGCATGGCCGTTCTAAAGTACGGGGATTCCCCCAAATACAACAAAATATCTAGTATTTACTCACATACTAAAAATCGCTGAAGTCGAAAATAAATGACACATACGAAGTGGAAAATGGTAAATATACCAGAGAGCTTAAAAAATCTGAAATCCAAGACATGATTCTGAAATACAATGAAACTTTTCACGACTGCCACCAACCGGTCACACTGCGTCCAATCAGCTGTTGTCGGAAATTATTTATAGACAGCGTTCCACAGATGGTAAATCCATCCAGGATCGCCCGAATCGATGGCATCCCTGAACGAAACACTTCGTAGCCACTGGCCCATCGCTCTGTTCGGTGTGATCCTCTTCGTGGCGGGGAGCACAGTGCTCTACTGGAACGAGGGACGCGCCGTGCACAACATGATGGCGCTGGACGAGGCACACGCCGACATCTACTCGGTGCGCTTCACGGAGGAGGAGCAGGATGTGGGCCTCGAGGGCAGAATCGTTCACCTATCCGGATCCATTCTCGTGGGCGAACCGCTCACCGAACCCGACTACAACATTCAGCTGCTGGCGGTGAAGCTCCGCCGGCGCGTCCAAATGTACCAGTGGGTCGAGGAGACGGTGTAAGTGGTTTTGGTTTCCAACGTTCCAACTAGCTCTAATTTCAAAACCTCCGCAGCGAGCACAACTATGGCGAGAGCGTGGGAACGACGCAGTCGGACTCCCGTACCTACTATTACACGCGGGAATGGCGGGATAAGATCGTGGACTCGCGAAACTTCTACATCCGCCACGGGCACACGAATCCCAGTCACTTTCCCATCGAAAGCCACGTTCAGGTGGCGGATGCCGTCTACATTGGACGCTATGAACTGGGTGCGGAGGTGAAGGAGAAGTTTAACAACTACCAGGAGCTCACTTCGGACATTCGGCCAGAGGATAGTGGCGTCAAGCTGCATCTGGGCATATATTATCACACCAATGATGTTTTCAATCCAGAGGTGGGTGACCTGCGCCTGCTCTTCAGCTTCGCGGGAATGGAGGGCGAGGTGTTCAGCGTGGTGGGCAAACTATCGGGTAACAAACTGGTGCCATACATAACCTCGCGTGGCGTTCCAGTGCTGCTCGTCTATCCCGGCGGGCTCAGTGTCCAGGAAGTTTTCCGGTTGGAGGCTCGTGCCCAGGTCTTGCACACCTGGTGGTGGCGCTTTGTCGGCTGGCTGCTGATCTTCTTCGGCGTCACTTGCAACACCAAAATCCTTCGTCTTCTGTGTGAGTCCTCTATTTTCTAAACAGTAGATCTCCTGTACTAAATGGTAATATGTCCTCCAGTTGTACGAGTGCCGCTCTTGATGGCCTTGGCACCCGATCCTCAGTTCCCGGTTACGGGCAACCTGCTCATCGCATTTTCGCTGGCTCTGACCATTGCGGCAGTGGCCTGGATCCTGCATCGTCCTGTGATCGGCGCCTGTCTCTTCCTGGCTGGCGCATCGCCTTACGTCTGGTTCACCCGCAATCTGGTCGACTACCATCGCCTGGACTGATCCATTTCAAAGTCATCTCAATATTATTTACAGGTTTATTTATTGTTGATTTTCATTGTTGAGCCAAATTAATCGCATTTGCCATTTACCCCTCGGCCAATAAAAACTTAACACTTAGTAACTAAACTAAACTTAGAACTCCCTGATGCCCGCACTGGTGGTGGTGCTGCCAGGTGGTCCACCTCCTCCCCCGCTTCCGCTCGCTCCCGACACATTGGGCTTGGATTCGCTGGAGGTGTGCACGCTGGGGCTCTGTGATTTGTCCTGCTCCTCGTGACCATTTGGCGTTTCTTCGTAGCGAACATAGGGCTCGAAGCTGTTGTTGATTTGCACAGATCCGCGATGCAGATTGTTGGACTCGGCCTCGAAGAGAATCTCGTTGATGAAGCGCTCGGCCAGAAGACGCTGCTCGCGCGGCAGTCGCTTCAGTTTGTGCGTCCAGGTGCGGGCGATGGACTCCTCCTCCGGATATGTGCCCGCCAAATACTCGCAGGCTATGTTGAGTAGCTCATCAGTGTTGTGTGTGGTGCCAGTTGCCCCAGGACCGCCACTAGATCCGGTTCCTGCCCCCGTACATGGCGGCGTTTGCCTGGCTCGCTTGCTGCTCCCATAATCCACATGGTTGGTTGCTAGCGGTGGCGGTGGCGGAGGTCCAAATGATTTGTGAAACATCTCGGAAATGTTGGGCGTCTGACCACCAGCGCGTGGTGCTGGATAATGGAGGCCTGCTCCCTGGCTCTCCAGAAACGCACTCGGACAATTGCTGCTTTCGCCGAAGGCGAAGTTGGGCTCGTTCTTGAAGGCGGGATTGACGGCTAGAAACTTCTCCGAGTTGCGCAGAAAGTCCAGCTCCTGAAAGGTCCAGCAGCGGGGACTGTGGAGGCTGCCCGAGCGCAGGGCACTCTCCACCACCTTCAGCTCCTTGCGGTAGTTCGTGCGCAGTGTGTTGATCTTCTTTTTCACATCCTCCACGGTGGCGTCCCGCTTGAGATAATGGTATATGGGCACCAGGCGCATATAGGCCTCCGCCCGCTTCTCCCGATTGGTGTAGTCCCGCAGCGATGTGTCCCACAGCACGGGCAGATCCCTGTACGTCTGGATGAAGGCGCGCAGATAGTGTCGGTTCTCCTCCGCTCCCGACATCACCTTCAATCCGTGCGGCGGCGTTTGTGGCAGCATTTTGTGCGGATCTCTGGATTACCCTCTGCCAATCCTCGCCAGCTGCAGTCCTGCGCTATCTTCAGCACTTCAGCGAATCCTTGATGGGCCTATTGACAAACTGTCAATGCGAACGAGCTGTTTTTGTTGTAATTGCGCGTTTGACAGATTGTTTGCCATATTGACGTAATGGCTGTGTGCGAGTGTGCGTGAGCGTAAAGATACAGCAACAAGTGCGGACGTAGTGGCAACGCTGGCCGCTGGTATCGATACTGGGCCAGCAGTATTTATCGGTCAACTCGCTGTTATTAAGCGCGTATATTTAAACGAAGTAGCACAAGACTTTGGTTTTACATGTCAGGAAAAGGAAGTAGTTTTAGGCATGCATTTATAAAATATAAGAGCAAGCATAAATAGCTTGCATGAAATATATGATTTAAGGCTACAACTGCAACCTGTTCAAATAGTAGGATATTACCAAACATAATTTATCAACAGGCCAAAAACAAGTTAAACAAAGAAACCAGTTCTAATTGGTTGTTCATATATTGCAGTTTACAACTATTTTATAGCTATAGTAGCGTAATTTAGTTATTTAGCATAACAAGGAATACCTTGAATATCTTTTTAAGACTCCTTGCAAGTGTGACCATAAGTTCGCGCCGATTGATTCTGGTATTTCGTTCACCACATTTGCGCGTATTTCTTGGCGCCCCGCCGACGGTAACACTACGCGGCACACTACAGCGAAAAAAATTCGAAACAGACGCGTTTGTCCGTTGAATTTTGATTTGTGATTCCGACGCGCAGCCGTTGAGCGCAATTCGCTTACATTGTTGATCATTTTGTTGGTTAAATTGCTTAAGCAGGTACGCGGTATCGCTAACAAAAGGACGAAGAACCGGGAGACGCTGCCTATGCGCGTCTGTGCTTGTGTGTTTGTGTGTGTGCGTGAGCCGCCGCTTTTTAATTAAATCACAAATAAATTGTAACAAAAAGTAGAAAAACAAACAAACATGGAAATGATGCGCGCTAAATGCATGAATACAGCGTCCAGTTAATGAAAGTAAACGAATCGAGTACAAACGAATTATTTGTCTCCTTGTGCGTTCGTTTTATTGTGTTTCGAGTTCTGTTGGTGTGTGTTTTTGTGTATGTTCCACGAGTTGTTCGCCTTAAAAAATTAACTGCAGAAGATCCATGGAAATGGAGACCATTGAAGAGCAATCGAAGTGCGGTGAGTACCGAAAGAGGGCTGGGGCGGCTGCCGCGGGGCGTGGCAGCTCCAAATGGCCTGCGAATTTTTCATTTTTCAATGTCGCCCAAAAAGAAAAAAAAACAAACAGAAGTATCGTTCCAAAGGGGGCGGGGCGGGGTAAAACCACATTCGGGGCCAAAAGATCCTCATAAAAAATGTCGCTGCCAGCAAATGCAAAAAATAAAATAAAATAAAAACGACTATAAGTACATCTTTGTGTGTATTTGTGTGACTAAAAAAGCAACGGCATCGTGTCGCAGATATTTTAATCTTATTTTCTGAATTTATTTCGGTGTAGAAAATATTTATCGCATAAATGCGAAATGCCTCCCTCTCTTCATCATCGTTTCCCCTCACTCTCCCTCTCTTCGGCGACACTGTACCGACAGCAACAACAACAACAACAACTGAGGCGGCCTAACTGTTGTGAGAGTAAAAAGAAAGGACAAGCAACAACAATTTAAGCGATCAGTTCCTGTTATCAGTGATGCGAATTCAGCCTTTTTTAGCCAAGGAGTTGTAGCTATAAAATAAAGTAGTCAAGAAATTATGGAATCTTAAAAAAAAGTATCTTTAAAGTAAAGGATAGAGAATTCTCTGCTATGATGTTGTTATTACATTTTTAACATTTATATTTAACTAAAAACAAATTTGTTTGTTTGCCTACGATATCCGCAACGAGAACGTGTAACTGCAAATACCACACAATTTCAAAGGTTATTGCCTTAAAAAATACGTGTAAATATGTTGTACGGCAGGAATTTTTCCAGCGCGCGGCATAAACAAATAAAATTATCATTTAATGTATATTGTGTCCGAATTTGAGGTGCAAATAAAGCATATATCAATTAAAAGTTTATAATTTGGTTAGGTTATAAAATCAATTCGCCTTTGATGTTATTTAGCCTTTGGATGTACATATATACTTTTGGAATCAACTCCACATGATTTCTTTGTGTACTTATTCTGTCTGCTCTGCTCGAATACTTGCCGCCAGGTAAGAAGAAGATCTTATCCTGCTCGACAGGCTCTTCTTCGCTCCTTCTCTTGTTGCACAGGATCCTTGATCCTTGATCCTTGCTTTCCGGGTGATTTACCTACCCCGCTGGCCGCCTACCTCGTATTCCATTTACACATGTTGACAGGTCGCACATGCCCATACAACTGTGACTATATAGCCTGTAGTCCGTGTTTTCCGACCCTCAATGCTAATGGTATTTTACATGGCACGCAGACCTTCGGAATCTGCTCTTCACCTACGTCAAGGCTTCCGCGGGATACATACGTAATTTTATTACAAGATTTTTCTTTGATGACTCTGCTCTGCTGTTTGACAAAATCCGCTACACAGCGAGAAATTAGTTGATTTTTTGCATAATTTAAACTTGCATATTATCAAGTTTCAGTAAAATTATGTTTTTAGATATTTAAAGTATTATTATTGATTATTGCAAAATTACCAAACGTCTTTGGTTTAAAACGCGATTTTTTGCATAAAATATTTTTTTATTCGATTTCATTGTCACTTAAAAATGCTTTTAGGTCTAGGTCAAAAGCAATAGACACTAGAATTTCAATAAAAATCGTCTATTGTCATTTCGAGTTAACCATGATTTCGCATAGGACATTTTTCGCTGCGTGGCTAAATACCCAAAAACCCACACACACAGCCCTCTTCTTCCGATCGCTTTTCATTTCTCAGATGCCACTCAATTAGTTTTTCATCGTTTCCCTGGCAGGCAGCCAGCGAGGAAAAGCAGAAAATAAATAACAACAGCGGATTTTGTTCGGGCAAAAAGGAAGGAAATTCCCGAATGGCGAAAAATGGTGGCCGCCACCTGTGACCACCAGCACTTTCTCACACTCGGAAATTTTGCTTACCATTTTGCGTTTACCTTTTCTCCTGACCTCACTTACATACCTTCTTCTTCTTCTTCTTCTTTGTGCCGAAGAAGCTACCACCTGTGGCCATGCAAAATGGGATTTCAGGGTTTCCCTCAGCCTGAGCTCGTCTTGCATTTAGTTATGTTTTAGAGCCCGATCCTCGAGGATCCTCGAGCAAAATGTTACACTTACCGCTGGTGCAGTTCAACTTTGCCAACCATTTGGGCAGAAAGAGCAACAAAGTGGTCACGGTTCAGCGACAATCCGCCTCCTATTTCACATATGCCGCCAACGAGGAGCTGAAGCAGGCGAAGCTCCGACAGGCCGCCTTGTGTCAGGTGTACGAGGATTTTACAGGTATTTCAAGATTCCCAGTTAAACCCCTACAGGTACTCGTTTCCAAGGGTTGAATATGCGCAAAAGCCAAAGTAACATATTCACCGGAGGGAAACTTAAGTAGGGTAAAGTCTTTCGTGAATCATCCATCCATCCAGCCAGACATCGACAAACACCTGGGAAAGGTGCAGGAACAGTAAAAATAACTATGTATTTCATAAATAAATATATCACTTTCCGAGGAAAGCTTTTGATGTCGTGTTAGAGTGATATTGATTTGAATGTCAGTCAAGCAATTCGTGGAAATAATAAGGCGCATTAAACTTTACAAAATTTTGCGTTTAATAGCTTAGAATGCATCATTAATAAAAATCACATAAAAATTATTCGCAGAATTAGCATATATGACTTTTTATCGCTAAAAGACTCTCAAAGTGAATAAATCAAACAATTTTGCTCACATTTAATGATGTGGACATTCACGCGTTTTAATAACCATATCAATCTTCTACAAATTCTACATTCCCATGGAGCACATTCCGTATCCATGGTTTTATTGGATATTACATTCCAGTGATATTCCTACCTTATAAACATTTTGTTAGTCCATAAATCCCCACGATTTCCATTAGGTAAATTGCATTGTTTATCGCTTGTTTTTGGGAATGCATATCTGGAATATCTATTTGAAAATTCCGAGACGTCAGAGATGAGAATACGACACGAACTGTAGTTCCTCCTCAGCATTTTCCTGGACTTTGTTCAATTGCACAAGTGGCGAATGTCTCGCCAGATACAGATACAAATGTATATAGATGCAATTGGCATCGGTTACAGCTGAACAATTCTGGATAAAATTAATGCAACAAAGCCGGCCGCCGTCAGTGGTCTCCACTTGCTCCATGTGTTGTGTCCATGTCGATTGGGGGTAAATGATTTGCACTTGAAAACATTCCCCATTCTCTAGTCCATTCTCACTCATTTCGCATACTCTACTTTCGTTGCCTGTCAAAAACTATGGCAATAACGAAGGTCGCTTCATTTCGGCGGCTAAGAAATCGGCACAATTAAAATTGTTGTCAACAGCTCGCAATTTGGCAGCTTAATGCTGCGGCTTCTGCTGACCAGGCCCCCATCCGCCATCCGCCGTCCTCCATTCTTCATCTGTACAATGTGTACTATACATCCTCAAGGGGTTCTATTTTGGTTAGTCGCTCTGCTGTGTTTCCTCGCATTTCTTTGTTTTATTTCGCACAGTTTTCCCTCGATCTTAACCCCCTCCTCCCCCCTTTCGCAGCACACTCAATTGCATAAACAAACAAATCCACAAAATAGCCATTAATCAAACAAAATCTTTTCTCCAGTCGCCTGTAAACAGAAGCGAGTTGAAAGTAGTGTATGGGTTGTTGAAGGGTCACACGGATATCGAACTGTAATTAATTATGCTGCCAATAAAATATTTATTTTATTAACAGTTTGTTAAAATTGATTTTGTTGGGAAACATTCATAAATCACAAATATTTTAAGTAAATAAATTGCAGACGGAAAAATACGGTATTTTGGCCAAAGAATAATGTATGTTAAATTTTCGCAATGGTTTTTATATTGTGTTAGTATAGAGAGATTTAATGGAAAAACCCCTTTTTGACCGTCATTTATTGGTTTGATTTACGTCTGACATGCACTTAACCCCATGCCATTGGCCATTTCTGATTTTTCAGGGGGCAAAGAATGCATGTTTCTGATTTTCTAATGACTTATCCCCATTCATTTCGCCCCATCTAGAGATGTCCATAACAACGCTGCCCACGCGCATCTGCCTGGTGGGAGGCGTTGGCCAGGACGCGGACACGCTGCAGGCAGCCGAATCCTTTGGCCTGCCCATCGTTACGTCGGACACGGGTCTGGACATCCTCGGTGAGTCGTCGGACTGGCGAACGTTCTACGTGCTGGACGACTTCGAGGGTGCCAGCTTCGAGGCGATACACAAGCAAAAGGAATGGTGAGTACGACTAGAACTAGTCACTGGGACTAATAATAACTCGGCCAGAAGCTGAGGAACAATAAGGCTGCTTAATTTAGACCAAATCTGTCACATGTGGCCAGCTGTCCGCCCCCACATCCTTCTCCTTTGCGGCTCAACCCACTTTACTTTCTGGCTACGAAGAGGAGATGCCTGCCCCGTCAAGAGCCATTATCACATCGCCATGCTGAGCCGCAGCAAATTGAGTTTGAAATCGAGACACACGCATGGTTATACCGCCTACCTCCGCTCCACGAGCCCCAATGTGGATCCACTCGTTGGACACCAGTTCCAAGATTGACAGCGTCAGCCATGCGCCAGATATACCATACGGCTCCTCTGCCCGCTTCCTTCCGATTCCATACCCTTCCTCGGGGTATTCAAATTGCGTAAACAGTGTAGTTCGCCACAAAACATTTCGATTTGTTTACACTTTCATATGGATTTCATGGAAAGAAAGTTACGATTGCTCGATGCCCATAAACTCATTTGAAATAGTATCTTTCGGCAATGGCCTTTAATGCATTTTCAATTGCAAATGTGCACACCTGTGCTATTTTGTTTGTATAATATAAAATTATGTTTATTAGTTGATCAACTGATTGTAAACTAAAATTTAGTTGGAGTCCCTTTAGGATTTTTGTACAATATTTCTAAAAAGTTTTAGGGAATTCTCCTTCAATATATAATATACATTTTATGACCAGAAAGGGTATATATTTATTCGAATTGCCGGCGTAAGCTTGCAATCACTTTTCGCTTTCTACAAATTGTTGTCAAATTTGAAACTTGCGCAAATGTTTGTTCTTTTGCTCCATATAGATATATGTATTTTATTTGGTCCGGTTTGGTTTGGTTGGTTTCTTGATTTTTTGCACGCTTGATTAATTTGCCTGCTGCGTAGTAATAGCCTCAAATAACATACACGCTTTTTGATTCGAAATCATACCCATTGATTTAATATTTTTTTTGTTTTTGGGGACCCACCTCTGCCCTGTCTCATTAGTGATTAACCATAAGTTTGCCATACTTTGGTTAGCGTTTATTTACGAGCTCTTTTTTGGAGGTCACCTAGTGCGTTAACGTTGTTATGAATTCGAGGGGTCGGTGGGCGTCTGTTTTCCGTTTCATGTTTTCCCAACACACGCTCTGCTTGTAAGGAAACGGCAAAGAAAATGCGAAACGAGGAAAAAAGAGCCAAAAAGTGGCTTTGTGTTCCTCCCATTAAGAATTATTATTATTTATCTCATAGATTTTCATTCATGTTTCGGTTCTTTTTGTTATTGCAATTTGTATTTGGTTTTCATCACTAATTTTATTTTTTTCTTCTGCTCCCCAAATGAGCGGAAAATAAAACAAAGCTAAGGTGCGCATAAGTTGTTTTTCCTCTGGGCTAATTATATTTCATGTTTCACATTTTTTTTATTGTAGTATTCCATCTATAAATTTAATTGGTCTTAGCCTATAGAAAAACATAAACTGGTATTAAATATGGAATTTGTTTATAATCCGGAAAACTACGTAGAACTACGTAGATTTGCAGCGCTGGTTGTTTATTTTTTAAATAAATATGCACTTTGTCAGTTTGTTTTTGTCAACTGATATGAATAAATCGTGACTATTAAATGCAACTGTATTTAAGTTGATCATTAAAGTTTATATTATACATCATCTTAGTTATCTAAGATCTTATCTAAGTTTATCCCAAAATATTCATTAAAATTAATATAGGATTATCCTGTTTACGGTCATGGATCATCAAATATATATTTTATTTTTTCAAGTTACAATTAAATTGTAATTAGCTCTACTCTCGTTGCACTAATGCAGTTCTGATTAAAAATGCACAAAATTCATAGGGAAACAGAGGAATTTTAATGAGCTTTTCTCAGGAATCGCAGATAAGTGAAATGAATGACCAGGGCACTTTAACGGCCACTTAACCTCGCCCAAAATGATGCCACAAAGATCTTGTTAATCGGTGTTCCCACAGCATGGCCAATATGAGTGGGTATATATATTCTGATTCATAGGAACGATACATTCGCATAATGGGGGAAGTCTCGGAGCAATTCATTGCCTATTTTGGGGACGTAGCGGACTGCGAATGAAATCAATTTCAAAAATGAAAACAAATAAAACGCTGGCATGACAATTTCAAATCGTATTTCTTCTAAAGAAATTGAAAATGAATCGTTTTAATATTTTTTTTTTTATTTTTTGGGACTTCTCCTGGGAAGCAAAATCTCTGGTGCCATTGGCCAAGTTTCATCTGAATAAATTTTGAGGAGGTGGAGGCATTGCGACAATCTCTTGGCGCCAAGAATCTATAGGAATTCGTGTATTTTCAGATCGAGCGATGTCAAATCAAGTCGAAAGTGTTGAAAGCAGCGTTTGGGAAAAAACGGAAATTCTCTGCCATAAAAAAATATAACAAATCGCGAAAAAAGATCCAAATTGATGGCTTTTATTGAGGCATTTATGTGATCTGCGCTCTGCAGTGTTTACATATATTTAAATATTTATTGTATATCTGCGAGCGAGTATATAATTTATAAGTTTTGATATGGCAATTTAATTGAGACAGCACGAGAAAAAGAGCTCGCGAACGACATGTCATTGACTGTTCTATAGTTTTGACCCTCGCAAAGTTCGAGTGCCCCGTGTTCAGTCAAAGATCGGCGCACTTTACAAAAGAATCGCCACTACCCGGAGATGGCAGGTCATCCATTGCCGAGGCCAAAACCCCCAGTTCCCCCAGATCCCCCGATTCACTTCAATCCGATCATCCATCGCACTCATCTCATATGAATATTGTTGTGTCGAGCACGCGCGGCGCATTTTTATGCTTTGACTAAGCATCTGAATTTTCCTGGGTTTTCCTTGTTGGATCCCAATGCGAAAAATTGAATTGTTCTTTGGAATTTCATTTCTTTGATGCCTGCTGCTTAAATATTTGGTTGACTCAACTCTCTTTGCATTTCACCTGTCTCGCTTGATTTCTTTGTTTACTGTCGCCTCTATTTTCTTTACTACACACAGAAAAATAAGGTACATTTTGTAGATAATAAGAATATGAATATAATATAAAATAGTGGCTAAAATGCGCTAAAGATGTTGTTAGAGATAATTATAAATTCTTGTTTTATATGCTGACACTAAAAGAGGCTTATTCCATATCGATTAAAATATCTTTCTGTGTAGATCGCACATTCTCGCATTGAGAGTGATGTTTGCCATTCTTATAGGAGAAATATAGGAAAATATCACGCCTGTATAGCATTTGCCACTTATGTGCCACATTAAGTGATGAGGAGAGAACAAGCTGCAAAGTGGGGGAAAACCGGGGGAAAAGCGGCACAGGAGCCAAGAGGGTGGACCGCCTGGCATGTCAGGCATTTTCTATTTCCATTCTCCATTCGCTCGCCGCGGTCCCATCGTTTATTCAATAATTTTCCCAAGCAACGAGGCTGGCAGTTGTGTTTGTTTAGTTGCCCGGATAGAATCATAAACTCTTGTCGCTCGCGGCTCCTCCGGCTAGATGTCTCAACTTATTCATACTCTCGTTCTGGTGCTCTGAATCAGGCAAAATCGTTCCGTTTGCCCGCGACAAATATTTGAGCATATGGAAATGAAAATCTGCCTTTGTTGGTAAGGTTAACTGAACCTAACAGCCAGAAATGTGGGTGAAATGTGTAAATGCAAGTGAAAACTGATATGATAGCAGGCTCGAGAAAATAGACGAAGTGAAAGTGGATCTAAAAACAGGAAGTTAACCTGAGAAAAGTCTAAGAAAGTGAAAGATCAAGTGAAAATGGAGTCAGGGGAGAAAACTGCAAAAGGAAGATGGAAACTGTAAGTGTGAAACTTATTGTGATGTTCATGATATCAAAGTTAAGGCTACATTTCTAAAGAAGTATGACAAATAAAGTGTACCAATTAAAAGAAAATATAGGATAATACCTATAAATGAAATACCTTAAATGAACCAACATTTTATATGCAACTACTTTTGCTTTAAGCAATCATATAAATCTTTGGAATTCGCAAAAAAAACGAAAAATACTGAAATCGACATAAAATTAATTTGTTGCTAATGATAGAATGCCCCATTCAAATGTTTTAAAATGTCTTTTTTTTTTAAATTCAAATCTTTAGCAGGTTTGAGTATTATCCAAGCATATCTCTCCCCAGAGATTCAAATTCGAAGAATCATTCATAAATTCTGCCCAAAATTAAAAGCATTACTCAATGCACGAACCGCAAATTTGTTTTGATTCTTCCCCCCAGTCATAATTATAATTACGCCTTCATGAGCCACATAAATGAATAAGTGTACACATTTAATGTATCATAAATACATCCCCCTACGCCCACTAGGTGCCTTTAAACAATGCTCGACATGTCAGCTTCCGCTCGATTGATTTGTTTATAAGAACTTCCGGCTTTGTGCCAGTTGGGATGCGGAATGGGTTGAGGATGGGCTGGCTGGCTGACTGGCTGGCTGGCTATCCAACAGCTGCCGATGTCCGGTTTGGTAAACAAAAGAACCCTTAGTATGATCGGATGGCTCTTCAGTCAAAGTTCAGTAAGGCGAAAAGCGCCGAACAATCACATTCTTTTACATTTTTGTGTCCGGAATGCAATCGGGCGAGGAAGATACCGATACGCAACCGATTCGAATGGAATTATGGCAACTGCCAATGCAACTACCAAGGTCAATTGGGACATAAAAACCAGATTGCCTTGCATAACTCAAAAGTGTGCCACATAAATATTTAATTGCCTCTCCCTTTATATCACTTGCAGCATTCTGGGACCGCCGGCTTTGAAGTACGCGGCCGAGATGAAACAGACACTGGGCCAGAACTCGCGGCCCATTTACAATTACGCGATGCGCGGTGTGGTCACTTGTTTTACGGGCATACGCAAGAAGGATGAGCTGGTGAGTGGTGGCTGCCTCCATTTGGGAGTCTTCTCTCGTAACTTATATGAGAATTATTATTATTATTATTTTTTTTTTTGCAGACGAAGCTGGTTAATCTCATTCACTCGATGGGTGGCTGCATCAAGAAGGACCTGAACACGAAGACCACGCATTTGATTTGCAACCACAGTGGCGGCGAAAAGTACCAGTGAGTTCTTAATTTAATGAAACCATAGACAAAAGGTTTTAAAACTTGGCGTCCTTTTCTTTTTTAGGTACGCCAAAACCTTTCGGTTGACCGTGGTTCGTCCTGCTTGGGTGTTTGCCGCTTGGGCGGATCGTAATTCGCTGGAGTTCGATGCCACGCAAGAGAACTTCACCAAGACGCATCGCCTGAAGGCATTCGAGGGTCAAAAGATTTGCTTCTTTGGATTCCCTGTGGAGGAGCATCAGCATATGGTGGATGTACTTTTAGAGAACGGAGGCGTTTGTGCCGAGCTCGATGATCCGGAGTGCTCGCATGTCGTGAGTCTTCCCTTTCAATACTTAATGCCTAAATGCAAGCTTTTTGGGTAGTTTGTAATTTGTAATTTGCATGCTGGATTTATTTATTGTACATGCTTTTTTGCTGTTTCGAACAGCTAATTTTCTCACCCACAAAATCCTAATCCGTGTGTCTTCCAGGTGATGCCCAATACGGGCGCAGTATTTACAAGCACTAGCACTAGCACAGATACTAACCCAACCACCCTAATTAACCCACCCGAATCCCAAATCCCAGGCACTAGTAGTGCATCGCAGGCGGGGGAAGAAGAGCAGCGAAACGCTGAGCAGGCGGAAATCAAAAAGATGGATTACTCACACGCCGAAACGGACAATGGAATAAGATTGGATATTGACCAGGAGCAAAAAGAGAATCAAGGCATTGAAGACGAAGATGACATACACTTTGACGAACGCCTATTTGTGGAGGCGGCCGATATTATAAACCACGGAGAGGACCAATTGCCTGAATCAGATGAAGAAGACCTGGAGGAGGAGCAGAAACCCAAGGTCGAGGAGGTTCTAAAAGAACAGGAAGTTGAGGAAGATGTCCAAGCCAGCACGCCAAAGACTAGTAAAATAAGAACTAGCTTAAAGGCTGCCACGCCTCTTAGCTCACCCGAAATGGATGGCATTGCTTTGGACTTCGAGAGCACCACCCAGAACATTTCACCCATTTTAAAAGCTATTGACGAGTGTGACTTAGAGACAGATGATCTGCCGCCTTCGGAGAATGATCTAAAGCGCAAGAGGGAAAGCTTCGACAATGTGTCCCTGATGTCAGTGGATTCCTTTGCCCTGCCGGCGAGCACGAAAAAACCCAAACTCATACGCACAGGATCAATTTCGAGGACTCTTCGGCGATCTGTTAGTTTTGTTGCCGAACCATTGATGAAAACTTTACGACCGCGCAGGAGTTCAGTGGCGGACGCATCCAGTTTCATTGGAAGCGAGACAGCCGATAATTCAATTTGCTCACTAGCCTCCTCAATAAATTTAACCCTAAATGACTCCATCAGAAAGCCAGTCAAGGAGAAGCTGCGCAGCTTTTGCGGCAGGATCACAAGAAGCAGCAGTCGTAGGCATGACAGAGGTGTCGAGGGCACTCCGGAATGTACCACCCTATTGGACAGTGGCTTCAAGACGCCAAAAGCACCCAAGCTCAGATCTACGGCCACGCCCAAAACAGCCAAGCGACTCTTCGGCCCCGTCTCCGGTGTTGTTTCCGCATTGACCCTTACTAACCCATCCACACCCACCCCGAATCCTAATCCGAATACGAATTGCACCGCCACTTTGGATGTCAACGATACCTCCACCCACACATTCGCTTTCTGTGCTGCTGCCGTCATGCCTGCAATGCCATCATCATCATCATCATCGTCTTCTCCCATACTTTCGACTTCGATCGCTGTACATAGCTCGGTGCAAGTAATTAAGTCTCCCGAAGAGTCGACAACGAGGCGTCACAGCCCCGCGCCCATAGAAGAACCCATGGCAATGGTACTTTTAAAATTCACAAGTGTTTTCTCGAATGATATTTTCAAATTAAAGGACACGCTTTGGAACGGCAAAATATTTAAAGTGGGAGAAAATTTAACAAGCGGGAGGCTTCCTTATACAATCAAACATTAAGCATTTATAAACAAACATTTTATATAAATTTTTTTTAGCTTTTGTGTAGTGATTTTCATCTGCGATATTCTCAAATACCAATTGTATGATTTTGTGATGTATTTTAATCATCTGATCCACTTTCTTCCATGTTTCTATTGTGTTGAATTAAATATGTTCGAGCATTTTTAACATTTTTTCAGTTGCTGTGCGAAGCGATTTCCCTCAAACCTCCCGCCATCCATTATCCAGCTTCCTTCCATCCCAAATGTTTTGTTAATTGTTATTTAATGGTTATGCCGTAGCTTAAGTCACAACTCATATAACATATAATTTGGTGCGGTGTCTGGAATTTCTTCTGTAAATAACTTTGGTTTCCTATGGTCTACTCAATTTTTTTTTCTGGCCAGCGCACAAAATACAAAGAAGTAAAAACACAACCAAACAAAGCAGCACAATAAGTATTTGAATAGCATTTACTTGCCACACACAAAACACACACCCCACACACACTGGTTATAGACTTTCGTTCAGATTGAATAAATGTTAAAAATGCCAACTAGAAAACAGCGTAGATAAACAAATTGAAACAATAAATGGAGAGGAGAATAAAATCCAGCAAACCTTTAACGGTCTAGCACGAGCAATTCCTTCGCATTTGGGTGAATTATTATTATTTTCTTGATGGACTAACAAATATTTACACAAATGTTACTCGTTCTCGGGGCAAATCAATTTGCATTAATGTTCCGTAGCTTCACACTTTTGCCTCGTCTCGTTCGCCAAGATCTTTGCCGTTTCAAAGTGCTGCCAAAAATGTGCACTAAATAAAAATGTTTTGTTTGGCCTTTTTGCATTTGATGAATGTGTTCAAAATTTATTGTGCTTGCTGCTGCTGTGCCGAGCTATATCTATCTATATACCATCTATATAGACGCTTGATTGACTCCGTTTCGTATAATCTAAATTAGCCAGCAAACAAAACATTTTTTGCGATCTAGCACATTCCGCATCTCTTTTACACACACTGAACGGTGCATCACCTATATTAATTTGCCATGTTCTCTTCCGTTCAGGTGGTTGACGAGCACACGACTTTGACAAAGCCGGAGCTGAAGAATAATCACACGCATATCCTGAAATCAGACTGGTTCTGGTATACCATACAGAATGGCTATGCCAATGAGATGGACTATCTATTTGGCGACGTAAGTGGATCACTATTAAATTGTTTACCAGCTGAAACTAACATTGAATTAATTTTGATCTTACTGTAGTATTTGGATAGCATCACGAATACACCGAACACAGATCGTCGGGATTCCTTACCCATTAGCTTTAACAAAAGGAAACGCAAGCGTTTTTCGCAACGCATCCAGCTGGAGGGTACTCCGTTGGGTTCCGGAAAACGACGCTCCTCCGTTTCGGATGCCGGTCTACTGTCCGTATCAAATAGTTTGTTCGATTGCACCACCAGTCCGGATAAACTGGAGTCGGATAAGCTGCTGCATGCCGAGCCGGAGGCGAGTGATGCCACTCCAGCCAAGAAATCGATGCGCTTTAATCACTTTATGGACTTTTATACCACAGAGTCCAACTACGTGGGCATATTGGACACCATACTGAATGTAGGTTGAGTAACTTGCTACCTATGTCAGTTTTATTTATTTGTTCTACTCGTTTTCAGCTTTTTAAAAACAAGTTGGAAGAGTTGGCCGAAACCAATGATCCGCTGCTCAATAAGTCGGAGATCAAGACGATCTTTGGCAACTTCCTGCCTATCCACGAGGTACACCAAAGCATGCTGGAGCATCTGCGAAAGTTGCATGCTAACTGGCGGGAGGATTGTCTTATTGGAGACATAATTATTCAACATCGCGACGAGCTGATAAAGGCGTATCCACCATACGTCAACTTCTTCGAGCAGATGAAGGAGCAACTCCAGTACTGCGATCGGGAATATCCGCGTTTCCACGCCTTTCTGAAGATTAATCAAACGAAACCGGAGTGCGGACGCCAAGGTCTACAGGATCTAATGATCCGTCCGGTTCAGCGATTGCCCAGTATCAGTCTGCTGCTAAATGATATCCTGAAACACACGACTAGTGGCAATGCGGATCACGGACGTTTGGAGGAGGCTCTGAAAGCCATCAAGCAGGTGACATTGCACATCAACGAGGACAAAAGGCGGACAGAATCGCGCATGGCCATCTTCGATATATTCAACGATATCGAAGGGTGTCCGGCGCATTTAGTGAGTTCCAACCGCAGCTTTATCCTAAAGTGTGAGGTGAACGAGCTCTCCGATTCGCTGAGCGGTCGTGGTGATAGCCTGGTCCTGTACCTGTTCTCCGATTCCATTGAGCTGTGCAAGCGGCGTTCTAAAGGATTCAACACTGCAAAGTCGCCAAGCACGGCCAAGACGCATAAGCATCTCAAACTGATATCCCTGAATACGATCCGGCTAGTGATTGACATCTCGGATAGTCCAAGAGCTTTTGGTTTGCTCTTGCGGGGCGATAAGGAGAAGCTCTATACGTTTACGATCAGTGATGAGGAGACGGATAAGTCGGTCTACGTAAAGAAATTGTGCAACCAGATTGCAACCCACACCTGCCGTACTGATGCGGTAAGTGTTAGCATGCATAGTTTAAAATTCTGGAATTTATGTTTTTATTATTGTTGTGCAGGACAAACTTTTGATTTGTCGTACCTCCCAGGAACTGGAGGTGGACATAAGCGATGTGAATGTCAGCACGCTCAGCAAAGCCTTTAAGCTGGCGGCCAAAACGCGACTGAAGGTGGGTCCTTAAAATGTTTTTACCTTAAAACTTGTCTAAAACTAATTTTCCTTCTTTTAGGTGGGTCGTGCTTTCTCATTCAACAAGACGCCCAACAAACTAAAACGGGCCGTATCCACGATGATGACTTCGCCGTTTGGCAGCACCAACTCTCTAACACCTGCCTCTCAATTGGCCCAGATGCGTTTGGCCAGCTGCACGAATATAAATGTGTGTACAACTACAGCATCGAAGTGAACAAAAACTGATGTATAATTATATTTTTGTAGGAGGTTGATGATGAGGACTGTGCAAGCATGCGAAGCAGTTCCCCGTCAACACAATCCGAGATGCTAGTGGTGCCGCCACTTTCGGTGCAACCCACGCGGAAAAACAAGGCCGTTGTTGGCCGCATTTAGAGCTGATGATGATGATTCCACAGTCAATTTGTGTATTCCATTTTGGAAGTCTCTTTGGAGAGAGACTCGCTTGCAGTGCTATTCCTTGGGCATTGGTCGCCCATGTCCGAGTGCATATACAAGCTTCGAATTCGAAATCTCACAACACAACCAGAAACAAATTATCAAGCGTCCAATATTGTTTAGATTTTAAAATGTATTGTTAAGTTGCACATGTCGATAGGAAGGCTCGGAAATGTTGAAGCGTTTGCCCGAGCTGTCGATTGATCATGATTAACTTGTAAATAGTTCTCCATATGTGTACCCGTGCCCGAATAATTGTGTCGCGTCGCTAAATGTAACCAACTACTCATTGCAGTGACTAGGGATCGAATTCACGCACGCACCGAACGATCGATTCGAATGGGTTTCGGTCGGATGATCGCCACACCGCAACAAGCTGTGAATGTTTACTGAGTAAATTTTTTAAAAACCCTACCTTACCATATTGATTATAACTCAACGATTTTGCTTGAGTAGGCAATTACGACCCTAAGTCGTAAGGCATTCAAAGCTTGAAGATGTTTAAGTTAATATATGTACAATGATTAAAGGAAAACATTTTTAAATCAAAGCATTTTTAATTCTCATCTTTGAAGCTGCAAAGTAGGCAACGAATTACACAAACTTTCACAGATACCTCAACCTCACCCCAAAAGATACCATTGTTGCGGATAGAAAATTATATTTTTAATTTAGTCTCCAGAACAATTTTGTAGGGGCAATTCCAAGTAAATATTCATATACACTAAGCCAATCTTATCTTCCACACTTACGAATCTGGTGTACAAAAATAAAAACATACTAACGTAGAGGACCTAAACAATCACCTTCAGAGTGTATAAACCGATTTGACGCCCGAATTGAATTGGCACATTGCATCGGAATGAAGTTGGTACTGCAAATTACGCGATTGCAAATGAAGGAGTATCTTCAGCTTCTGGCCGATTTCCAGAATGGCCATTTCGTTGCTCCCGTTGGCAGTCCAAACCGCTGTAAGAGATACATCTTTTATCAATGTGGAGAACTTTTGATAAACTTACAGATTTTGTTGCTCATGCTACGTATATTGATGACAGCTCCGCAGATCTCGTCGGAGTATTCAAAATTTTGGCCTACCATAAGCAGAAGAATGTCCAGCCAAATTTGATCCAATTCCGCCTTGGCACTCTTATTCACGGTGACCAGCCAGCGACCACCCTTGATGTTGGCTTCATCCTCCCACATGGGTCTTTGGGAGTAGAGGATTTAAGTTAGCATCTCACAACGAACAATGATTCATTCGTACTTTATGCCCTTCTTGAACACGGCGTAATCGCATCCATTCTTCAGCTCGGCTGGGCTCTTGATGGTATGGTACAAGCTCCAGAAGGTCTCCACACTATCAATCTCGGTAATCTCGTTCAGCATGTCCTTCCAGTGCTTGGAGCGATTGTATTCCAAATACCACAGGGTCCACACATGCTCCAAAGGATGCTTGTACTCGACTTGGTATATCTCTTCATCGATAGGTTTTGGGCTGTTGCACTCCAGTGGAACACCTTCGTGGTGATGATGATGATGCTTATTGATATTGTCCAGCTGATGTTGCTGATCCTGCTGCTTAATTATATCAAGACTTTGGACTTGTGCACTGGCCATGTTGTTGGTTGGTTTGTTTTTTTTTTCGATACGAAGAGGTAACCTTAATTTAATGCTGACGGCTGTGTTCTCCACAAATTTTGTCGCGATTCGAGTGGGAATTGCTTACTATTAACCAAAAATACTTTAGCACATTTTTTTAGACCTAAACAAAACCTCTAGAAAAGAAGGAAATGAAATGATAATGACACCTGGAGGTGTGTATACTATGCTGGTGTTTTTTTTAATATAAATTATTTTTATTCATTTATAAATACTGCAAAACTTAAGACAAATCAATTTACATATTGTTAACATAGAAATGCGCGCTTGGTACTTAAAAAAAATAATAACATACAAAATGAAAATGTATGCACTCTATTCCAATGGTCAATTAAACACTAAGCGGAGGCGGCACTAGAGAAAACAAATCGAAACAGCTACGGGGTGTACAAAAAATAAAAAAAGCACGGTTTACGTAACCATATTAGAAAAGATTCTCAATTTTTTTAGAAATACGTTAATAAGTTTTTTTGAAAGTGAATCATCCCCCCGTCTAGACCCATAAAACAGCGGCTGCATCCTCGTTGGACAAAGTGGAGAAGCGCTGGTAGCGATTCGCATTGCGGTAGGTTTTCGAGGGCGATGGAGCGGTGGATATCTGAGCTTGAACCTGTACTTGAACTTGAGTCTGGTTTTGCATGGGCAGCCCCACCATATTTAATCCGGACTTTAGTGTGGAGTTCCTGCTGTCCGAGGACATGGACAGGCGTCGCTGGTTTCCATTCATCAAGGTGGAACTCAGGGGCAAGCCGACATCGTGAAAGGAGCTAATCGAACTGAAGCCACTCTCATCCTCGGTACTGGAACCGCTCTGTTTATTGCTGGTGGGTTTGTTATTGCTATTGCTGATGGCTGTGTTGCTGGCGGTGGTCTGTGTCTGCGTCTCCTCATCCGTTTCCACTTTCGAGGAGGAGGATGCCGTCGAGGAGATGGTGGAATGCACCGAACTGTCGGTGGAGCTGCGCAACGATAGCCTCGAGTCGCGCATGTTGTTGGCCCGCAGAAAGATGAGTTCCGCATTTGATTTCCCGCCCGGTGACGGAGTCTCCAGTGTGGCGGCACTCATGATACTGGTGGAATTGTGCAATGGTGGCGTCAGTAGTGTCATCACCGAACTGGTTTTTCCCTTGCATAGACGGTGATTTCCCGAGGGCAGCGATGAAATGGAAGCGAGCGAGTGGCGCGGCTGCGTGAGATCTGGTTGCTGTTCCGAGGTGTGCAAGAGATTCCTTATGGTTCTGGCCAAACGAAAGGCCTCCTGATTCAGCTTTTCCTCGGCTGCCTCCGGAGCCGATAGACGCGACTTGCAACCGCCACTGCCTCCAGACTTCTTCGGGGATCGACGCCTTTGGCGGAGAGAAAACATTTCGTTATTAATTGTTTGAAAATTATTAGCACTGCTATTGATCTCCCCTTACCATGTGAAATCCTTGAAGGCATTATAGCTTCCAGCTGGTGCAATCGTCTCGTAATTGTGCTCCTCATCCATGGCATGCATTGATTTATTCAACATCAAATTGGTGCTGCTCCGGGCGCGTAGATATGAAGCGGATCCGCCACTGGAGGCGTCATCATCCCGGGCATCGCTTTGCAGGGAGCTGTTGCCCACTCCATGGACATGATGTAGACTCTTGGAGCGGGTAATCTGCTCTCCATTGCGTTGGGTCTGCTGGAGCTGTTGCTGCAACTGGTATCGCTCAAAGAAGCGAGCCACCTCCTCCATAACCGCTCGGTACATCTCGCAATTGGTTTCGGTCTGGAATTTAGGATTATAAGGTGATTTAGAGTACTTAGGGTGATAAGTGGTATTGGTTGAAAGTGCAATATTTCTAGTAGCTTTAGTACGCATAATGAAGATAGATTAGATATTCCATCTTTTTTTAGGAATGTAACCTCAGAAACTTATGGCCCATATTTTAAGTGAGGTTTCAGCTCGGTTTTGCATAAATCTTCATGTAAATCTCATTCAATCGACCTTTCTCCGGCCAACTCAGCCTGTTTTTCCCCTCCAAGTCTTACAGCTTTGCGCCAATGTGCCAGGTCATTGCTTTGACACATTGATAATGCATTTGAACCGATGACTTTAATTTATTATTTATGTTAATTGTAAATGATTTTGCTTGGCAGCAAACATTTGTGGAGCAGCAGCATCAGCATCATCATCAGCCTATAAAAACTTTCACTTGATTTGTTATCGGGCCCCTTACTCTGCGCGCATTTCTCTACTTCATTGTGCTGTGGGTCTTTGGGCCATATCAGCATCATTGGCCAACTTGATTGGGGGGAATGTCGCTTTTGGTTAACTTCTGTGGGCCAAATTGTCTAATTATCAAATGCCATTCGAGTCTATGGCGCTTGCCAAATTGGCAGAGACCTCAAAAAGGCGTTAAGATTGCTGATTGCCATCACCTGGCAGGCACACGCCCACCTCCCAGGCCATTTGAAATTTGGCCAAAACGGGTGGGCATGCAGTTTATATGTATATATGTGTATATCTGCTGGTTTTTGGGGGGCTTCACACGATGCGAAAATAGTTGGTGTCTGGCTGTTATGTAAGTTGGCGATGCAGTCGTTGCTATTGCTATTGCAACGCTTGGAAATTGTTGCTAATTTTTCATTGGACGTTTTTCCATTTTCGGAGGTTTTCCTACTGCGTGTTCGCCAGAGGTTTTCATTCGAATTACGAATTGTTTTCGTGTGTCTGAGATTTATTTGAAAATGATGTGGAAATTGTTGCCGGCGTGCACTGCTGCTGCTGCTGCTGTATTTGATTTCGATTTTGTTATGCTTTGTTTAATTTCATTAATGCCCAAAGTGCTTTAGCCATCGTCGAGCAATTGGAGCTGAGAGGATTCGGCTACGAATTTTGATTCCGATTCGGACTCGCTTGGCCTGCCAGCAGCTTCCCATTCAACGCATTTCCTGGCTACACCGGTCGGTTTGGTCTGGGATCTCACCGGTGCATAAATTAAATGCGGTTCCCTCCCATCGACTGCATCATCTACTCAATCAATCAATCTCGCCAGGGTTCCACCCACGCCTGCTTGGTTTTTCTTTTCATTTATAATGGCCAAAAAGCTTTTCCATCGCGGTTTTCCTGCCTTCTAACCCAGTTTTCCGTTCGCCAAACAAGAAACGAACTAAGCTACAGAAAATATTTATCTTTTCCTATTATTTTCATTTTTTTTTTCTGGTCACTGCTTTGTTTTCTTTTTGCAATTTTCCAAGGCGCAGACCGCCGGCTTTCCAAGTCAACTTCATTGGGGCTCATTTAAAAGCGCTTTAAATCGAAATGAAAGCGTAAATATTTTCGCTCTTTCAGCGGCATCCGTTGGGTGATTATGCGTTGCATAGAATAGCCTCGAATTGAAAGTGTTCGGAGGGGAGAAACTGACCAGGTTGGACTCCAGATCTCAGCGTATCCAATGTGAACGTTGAAGGTCATTCCGTCGGTTTCGAGTTCAAAGTTTGTTTCGGTCAATTGGGAGCAAAGCCGGCTTAGTGCACTGGTCTAGTTTTCGATTGGGAAAAATCTAAGATAGTTGGGAAAAACTAGTCATGGTACTGTACAGAAAATGTATCTCAGATGTAATTGGAATGTTAGATTTATGTTTTATATTCTGGCATAAGTAAGAGAGATAGAAAGATTTTAGTCAAATTCATTCACTGTGAGATTCCCACGAATTCTTCTACCTTTTTGCACTTTTTATTACCCAAGCTTAATAACATGCCTATAATTTGTAAATTCTTTACAGCTGATTTAATCAATTAATTGTGTGTGAGCACCTCTAGGATTCCTGTTTGAGAATTTTCAGAATGCCCAAGTCACTTCATTGATGGCCAACATATTATTACACACCATATAGATACCAATCAGAATTGTTAGACTCAATCTGGCGCTTCTCACTTCAACAGTAAGGTTTTCAGAAGGCAGAAACCCGTCAGCTCCATTAGCAACCTTTTGTGAGGAAGTATTAAATTAATGCAGCTGTTGACCAAAGGAAATGGTCGAAAGACAATGAAAGACCCACGATGACCAAAGACCAGAACAAAGCAATATATAGAAAAGTCCGTCCGACTCGCAGTGTGGAGCCTATAATTAAGCGACCAAGATGAATTCTGCCGCCTAATTGCAGGCATTTGGCCCTCACCGGGGAGGAACTATGAAGAAAGGAAATGCCTCGATTGCTACACGTGTAAAATAGTACAAAAATATCAAGAATATATATACAAACTGTTTTGTTATAAAAAGTTATATAATTGGAGTATCAGGTAGTACAAAAAAATATTCTTTTAAGAAAATCCCAATTTCGTGCAATAAATGGACTCAATAGAATCTAAATATGGCGAATTAAAGAATTGTTAACAAAGATTACAGTGTAAAAGAACCAAACCTAACAAGCGATGACTGAATCGTTCCCCACATCTCGCACATTTCCATTTCCATTCCGATTTGAGTAAATTAAGCGTGAGAACTATTTGAATAAAAAATGCCAGAGACAGGAAAACATGTAGATCCAAGCAGGGCAACAGAAGTTTTCAGCCAAAGCAGATCGAGATCGAGATGGGGTTTGGTGTGGGGTTGTTGGGTTGACTTGGCACTTAACACAGTTTCCTTTAGTCGAGAACAGAAATCACAAGTCACGTTTGTGTCTTGAGTCTTTTGTTTCGTTGCGGATTTCTTGCTGTGCCTTTCGCCGGCTCATTCACTCACCTGTTTCAATTGCCAATGCAATGTATCCACCTGATTCTGCAATATGACAGCCTCGACATTTAGTTGATGTTGTTGCTGCTGCTGCTGTTGTTGTTGTGGTTGTTGTTGCTGCTGGTGGTGGTGATGGTGGTGCTGATGTGGCTGCATTTGCTGTGGCAAGTCATAAATGTGGCTCTGGATGTGGTGGCTGGGTGCGGCCAAGATGTTGGCATCCTGAAAATGTTGTCACAAATAAATACATATATGGATAAGTTAAAGAAAAATGCCAGAAAAATGCGCGTTAAATTAGACGGGCAAAAACGAAAATTGCAATTTGAAAAATGTTGTCAAAGTGTTGGACAACCACCCAGTGGCTGGCTGGCTGGTTCGCTTTTAATGCGAAATCCCGCGCATATAAAAACCACCAAAAGCGGAAAGGCTCAGGTGAGCAGCTTTAACACTAGCCAGACCATCCAAAGTTGTACAATTAATTAGAGAAAATTATTTACACAATACTCGCCTCCTTTGTATTTATTTTGTACATTACTCCACACACTGCATGGCTTTAAATTTCTGGTATACTTAACATTTTCCACATTTATTAAGGCTGTGGATATAGCGAGTTAGCTGGTCAAGCGCATAACCCGTTTGACTCTGGCCAACCATGTTTTCATATAAGTTTGCTTTTATTTTGCCCATTTTTTATGTTCACGGTTTACTTTTTCTTTTATAACATCATTTTTTAAAAGACTTTGACCCACAACTCGAAATTATAAATGGGGAAACTTATAGAAGTTAATATACAAAATGAATAAACAAATTTAAAAAGCAGGAGAACAGTAGACCACGAAATGTAGTTATCATAAATTACAAAGCTGTAGATCTAGACATTTACATTTTTTTTACATATTTCTAAATTTAAGCAAAGAAAATTTCAAACTAAATACCATTGAAATGACATTACAAAATTTTTTATAAGTTCGTTTCACAGGTAGTCCATTAATAAATGATAGATATAAAGAAAACGCGAAAAAGACAATTACTCTTCATGTTGCTACATAAATCATTTGATGTCTGACCTCCAGTATTTGGACCAACTAATGATGTAATCTCTTTTAGCCCACTTTTCACGCCCACGCTCACGCCCACTGCCCAAAAGACAAATTACCGAAAAGACATAGACAGGAAAAAAATAGAGTTTTCATCAAATTTGATTGCAAATGTTTGCTTTGTTGTTATTGGCACAATGCAAATTATCATTTGCGGTTTTCCAGACTGCCACGCCCACGCCCAGGCCGCAAACGCCCCCCGTTCCATGGCTGCAGGGAAAAACCAAAAATGTGGTCAGCTCAAAACTCAATTTGGTGCAATTTTACGCTTGTTAATTAATGCATTTGCCGCTTTTTTTTCTTGCTGTTTCGTTTTTGGCTTTGATTTATTGATTATAGGAATAACGGTCAAAAACAAGATGCGGGGAGATGAAATGGTTTTGTTGCCCCAAAGGCCAAAATAGGAAATAAATAATTGTTAATGAACAGCTTAAAGCGTGTGCATTGGCAATATTCATGCTATTTGCTTAAAATATTGTATCCGTAATTATAGCTGCTCGACCATATAATTTGTATACTATTTATTTTTCACCCAATGAATCAACTAACACTTTTACGGAATTTAAATGTTAAAGAAACAACTATTTCCACTATTTCCTAGAGCCAAATTTAACCTACTAACCTAAGATACTTTTCCCATGTGAAAGAATGATGTTCTCATATTCTTATTAATGTATCATTCTGGGATTTCTATCTAATATGCATATGAGAATATTCCCAGGTTTCTTCCTGCATTCCAATTCCGGAATCACTTATCAATTATTTTTAATGAATTTTCATTTGGTTTTAATTAAGAATATCTTTGGGCAGGCGAAACATGCTCATTTCCATGGCAATCTGAACGGAAAAGCAATTACGTAAGGGTATATTGCATATAAGAAATCCACTTCTCAAGTAATCAGTTTTCAACTTGGGCTCCAGACTTTTGCAAGCATAATTGGATTCTTGTGAACTGAACTCCCACATTCTCGCCTCGAACTAATTTGCATGAGGTGGAGTTCAGAACCCAAACAAACTAATTAAAATGCGCGTTACAATTCACAGGAAAACAAGCAGGTAGAAAATATATGTATTATCTCTGCAGAAGGGGATAAGTTAATAGTGCGGGTGAGTCTGGGTTGTGTAACCCCATTCCAAAGCCAAGTCTTCTTGGCATCTAGAACTTTCCTGTTTTCTTCGTTGGCAACAAAATGTCAATTGCAAATGCAATTGCCGTTCTTCAGTTAAAGAATCTTGCACATTCCCATCTACATATACCTACATATTTACATGTGAATGCAAAGGATGTGGAGCTGGCTAATATGACAGTGCGTTTCATAGAAGTAGATCTTCCCATCCTTTGCCCCCAAGCCCGTCAATGTGCTATTTATTTGTAGTGAAATAAAAGCGCCGCAACAAGCAGAAGAAATCTGCATTTCAAATAGGCAGCAACAGCAAAAGCAGCCAACAATTGCATGCTCCAGTAATCTGCAATTGAAGGAGATTTTGGGGGGCGAACGGGGGCCATGGCAACAAGTGTGCTAAAAAGGGTTTCCACGCACGAAAGAGACGGCGATTGTTGGCCCGAACGAGACGGAGCGTTGATGATGGCCAATTCCCAGGCCATACATATGCCATGAAACTTGGCTCGTCTCCATTACCAACTCCGTTGTCGTTGTTATTTAAATTGTTTTGCGCTAGAACCGAACCGATGTACCAGCATGTTAAAGGGGGCGGAATGCATGTGTGTGAGTGTGTGGGTGTGGCCGATGGGGAAAAAGGGTCAAATAGCAGTTCACGCTTCGCTGACGAGATCCCCACAATCTCCAACAGATCCGACTCGCTTTATTTAGTCTGCAATGCGATCACAAAAACATTTCTGACTAAATAACTAAACCCATTTGCTCACAATGAAGCTGCCACTAATTAAAGTGTTGCAACAGGAAGTGGAAAATGATGGGGTTCTTTTTTTTTGTATCAAGAGGCAGGAAGGCAAACAGGAAGATGGGTAGAACAAAGTGCTTTTGTAATACTAGTATTGGAAAATATAATTTTTCACTTTAATATACAAAATTCAACTATTAAGTATAAAGCCTGTTGCAAGTTATGCAATTTTTTAATGTTTAAAGCTTAGCCTAAGACAAATATAGGCAAAAATTGCAAAAACTTCAAATAATGGTATTCATCCCCAAAACCAAAACTCTGACTAACTCGATTAAGGGCTTGAGATTTTGCATTATTTCGCTTTTAGCCATGCCTGGCACACTTTCCGCTTTAAATTCAACTTCCCCTTTGTATCATTTTCAAGGCAAACAGACAGACAGAAAGTGCAAAGAAAAACGAGGAAAATTAAAATGCATAGAAAAATGAGCTTAAAAATATTATGCCATTACAATGAGATGAAGTCGTAATGAGTGGGTGGTAATTGCCTGGATTTGCTCAGCGATTTGTAAGCAGCTGCTCCGAATGGAATTCAACTTTGAATTTCGCTCCATCAGGCGGCTATATGGATACTTGTCATTATGGTTATGGTTTAAGATCTGCATTTGGCACGACTTTCTCACATGACAAAACCAAAAACACACAAAACAATGACAAACGTCAATTGTTTTTTTATTTTTTTTAAGCTCTTTGCGTCGGCAATCTTAAAGATTCGCTGATTGCCGTTTATTATTACGATGGCTTTTGCCAAGGAATTTCTGCTCATTTTTTGTCGCAGTCATTTAATTTTTTTTGTTAGTTTGTTTTCCGTTTTCATTTTCATTTTGTCATTTGCACGGAAATTGGGTTAATTTCAAAACAGCAACTTCCTCGTACTCGCACTTGCATCTGAATATTTGAATGTTGCGTGACGTGTGCCCTCAGCTGGAACTATTTTGTTGCCAATGATTGAAGATGGAGACGGAGACGTGGATATCTATCTGTCAACGGGTTTGACCTTCATTAGGCCCAAGCTTGTCTGATTACCTGCAATGTGTCAGTGTCTATCGCAGCCTATTTGTACAGTAAAAAAAATAAGTGTGAGCAACACAAAAAATTACCTTACTTTTACTTACTCAAATTAAAAATTGTAAAAAATTAAGAAAGATTGGTACAATCGCAAATTAATTGCTAAAATTCTACAGAGAACTATTACAAACTGTGTATTTTTTTTCCAGTGCGCTGCTGTAGTCTCTTCCCGGTTTCAAATGTGTAAAAGTATTCCAACTATTCCCCGCCAATTGCATTGACAGTGAACCAAAACCAAAACCAAAGCCAACAATCAGCGACAGTCGGCGGATGGACGGACTTGGCTTTTGTTTACTTGTTGTGTAAGCTGATTTGGCTTGAACGGGTTGGTTAAATGTGTTTTAAATGGCCCTCTAATGGGGCTCAAACGCAGCCCTTTGTTGTTTCCTCATTGTCTTTCCCTGGGCACAGAATCCCCACCTTTTTCAATTATTCACCTTCCTGCCTTTCTTTTGTTTGTGGGCGTTTGCCGACACGCCCCCTTTGTCGTCCACCCTTTTACGCATAATCTATTTCAATTGTCTGACCTCCCAATGTTGGGTTTTTCTTTCGAGCCAGTCAATGTCGATTTCCATAGTCAATACAAAAATAATATGAGCAAAAACCAATTTAATTAATTTGATATATATTATTGGCGATGTTAAATTGATCTGCTTAACAAGATTTATTGTGGAAAAATTATGATAAATTCATGGAGGAGTCGCAAAAATTAAAAAGGGTTTCATGAAGGAGATGAAGTGGATTAAGTGATTTACAATTTGATATACAAATTAAATGATTTTATCTTAATTTTTGTTGTTAACTATTTGATAGATGTGCAATTGATGTGCGAACATACTAAATAAATTTAATGAAATAATTATTTAATGAAAAACATCATTAAAAATGCTCTTATAACAAAGTTATGAAATTTGCGCACACGAGTAACAGAACTTGATTAATAAAATACTGAAGTGAAATAAATTTGATTGATATTTAAGCATTAAATGAGACACCAAAAGTTTTCCCAATTGACAAACAAACAAATATATATATATAAGTTTTTCCCCTGTCAATCTGTCAATGTACACTTCTTGTTTCTCCGTCTGTCAATCCGAATCCGCAAGTTTGTCCGCCGACCTTTTTCGTTAAACTCCGTAAGCTTGGCCCGTAACTTTTCCGGCAATCTGTCTATATTTACCCGGTTGTGTAATACAACCGCTGACTGTTTGTCTTTCTACCTGGTCGTGTAAATATTAAATGAACAAACTTTAAGTTGAGTTGATATCCGTTTAATATTTAATTGTATATCATATGTATATATTTTTGTCAGTTATCTAATATTTGCTGTTTACTTTACAAATGTTTTTGTTTTATTTGCCTATTTAATAGCTACAGTCTTCATATTTCTCATTGTCAATCAATTTTCAATTCAATTTTAGGCAGATATTTTTTTTTTTTTAATTTTTGAGGTTTCTTTCTATCATTCAAAAATGGGTTCAATTGGCCGGCGGCTGATAGTTGCAGCCACTTTTTACAGAATTCAAGAGGTTGAGGCATATTTTTTGTTAGCATATTCGATTCGCTCCCTTGGGCCAAACACTTGAGAAATGTTTTTCGAGAGTTTCTTTCTTATTTTTGCCAGCTTGGAGAATGTTTCTTGCAAATCACGCAAATGGATTGATTACGCCCCTTCGCAATTCGATTAAACTCGCTATCCGTGAGCAACTTTCCGTTCTAATGAAGCAAAAAAAAAATAGCCTCAGAGAACTCAATTGAATTAATAGAGAATTCCCGATTCTCGATTCTCGATTCCGTCGTCGTGGCCCCGAGAAGCCTTTTCTTCACGCCTGAGATTTGGCCAGATTCGAACTGATTTCTGACATTTGATGTTGATGGCTCTCCGCCATTCGAATTGGGTACACGAAATTAAATTTTCCAAGTTGATTGAGTGCGAGAACGTTTTTCCAGTCGGACTTCGATGCGACTCTTTTTCACAGGGAGTTTGCTGTGTGGGCCGAAGACTTGTTTTTCACGGTACATGCATATACATACATATACACAAACGTATACTTTTTAAACATTATTCCATAAAGCCATTGGCCTTCGGTGACCAGGCAAAAGGAGGTGCGCCGAACGGGAGGGGGTAAAGGTGGAGGGGCAGAACGGAAATGCAAAGCGACAGGCAAAGTGCGCAAAGAGCGGAACTGGAAAATTGTGCTTGGCTATTGACGGATGGTTTGGGCCAGGCCCGAACCGAACAGAACGCTTCTGACCATCATCTCTACCTGTTTTTATCAGTTGGTAGGAGTGGGTTAGGTAATTGCATTCTCTTCCTCATTTAAGTTGGCCCTTTGCTGAGGAGTTATTAAAATTAGCCATGGCCATGGCTATAGAAAAACTTTAAAGAACTTTAAGTTAAATAATTTCACTTTTTATTATTGTTTAGAGTACAATTAACTTTTAAAGTTATATGGAAACTATGAGTATCTACCATATTATAATTGGAAAAATTATAGAACATTACGTTTTCTTTACTTTTTTAATCAGTTTTAAATATTCAATCTGATTTAAGGGGAATTTCCTATTTTTAGGTCTACAAACTCTGCGTAACTTTAATGAAAGGATTATTTTGATTTGATTTAGATACTTAATGGTATTTACGGCACCTTTTAGCGTCACATTTTCTTGCTCCATTAGCTGTTATTTTTATGGGCTTCTACGAGTATGCTGTCATTTAGCTCCATTTTGTGAAGCTTTGTGCTCGCATCAATTGAATTCACTCAGCGCCCAGAATTCACAGTTAAACGCATTCGCACGACCGCTCCTCATGTAACATAGGCTCAAGACCCCCAGCCCCAAAACCCCCCACCCACCACAATGGAGCCCCATTTATTAGCCACTTCGGCTGGCACGTTCTTTTTAATTTTCTGATAACTACAAATAGGTTCGACACTCGTGCAGCAAATTTTACCGCTGCTTTGGTATGAAGAGGTTTTTTTTTGGGGGAGCAGTGGGGCCTGGAATAATAAAGGGGACTAAGGTCTGAACACCCTGTGCATAAATGATGAGCTGAACAGAGGTTTCAGCACGATTTTTTGTTTTTTCGTTCTTGTCTTCGATTCATTTTTTTTTCCTGGCTGAAGAGCGGTTTTATTTATGCGCCTCTTGTGGCTGCCTCATAATTCAGTGTGTTTGTGTTAGTGGCGGGTTACATCAATTGTTTGGATCCTCCGCATCTCGAGCTCCTTGCAAATGCAATTTAATTGGGAGCACTTCGGTGGGCAAACTCTATGGCGCAGGCACAGGCCGCACTCATTCATTCTCTTTTCCAACGTTTGCCGAGCTAATGTCAAGGATTTCTCTCTTCAAGGCCACTCGGATTTGTGGGTGGTTGGGTGTTTCGGATAAGGCGTTTGGCTGTGGACCGGCAAGTGAGACACTTTAGAGCCCCAACACGCTTCAAGCTTACTGCCTTTTATTTTGTTGTTGTTATTTTCCTTTTTTGTGTTTTTTCTTTTTTTTTTTGCATAATTTTCGACTTGCGCTTAAAGTTTCAGTTCACGTCGTCGGACGACCGCAGCTAACTTCAGCATTTTTACATTATTTATCAGGCACGCTATTCCATGTGAGCATCTCAGGCAATTCATTACGTATATATATTTATTTTTTATGTCTTTCGGCAAACTCTTTTTGGTTTTCAGTGTTTTTTTTTGGCAGAATTCACTTTTCTGGTGTGCGGCTTTTTTGGTAAAAGGTTCAACGAACTGAATACGAAAGTATAGCAAAGTTCAACATGAGGTGAGAAAAGCCATTCAAAACTATATGTGGCATGTGGATTCTATTATCTCATTATTTTAAAATCAAGCATGTTTGAAATACATTTTATGTCTTCAACTTTTAAAGATAATTTGCATATATGTGTAATTTAATAAAAACTGTCTCCAAAGAGGAAAGCAAGATCATATCTACGTAAATGTAATTAAAACTCGCTGGAAAATCCAATCAACCCAAGATCACCTTAGGATCTAATACTCATGGGATATCTGCGCAATTATAGATCAAATGCCTTGCCACTGCAAACACACCTTATTCACATAAATGCCCAGCACTCCCTAATCCACATCCAAACGCTGATTGTCCAACAAAAAAAAAAAAAAAGAAAAAAAAAAAAAAAAAAAAAAAAAAAAAAAAAAAAGATATAAACAAAATAGCTGAGGAAATCCAAGTAATATGCACAAAAGAGCCGGCAAGAAAAGAGTAATGCGAAAATTACATAATAATTCTTTTTTATGTGTCTGTCCATTCGTTTGCCTTAGCCGACTTGCAAAATATATTTTTAAATTGTTTTTTTTTTTTGTTTTTCTATTTAAGCAACTTCACCGTGCTGTCTCGCTCTAACACTATGTGCCTGTCTCTTTCGCTCGGCTGTTTTTATGCTTGAAAAATTGGGACAGCAATTTGCACGCTCTCGACGGCAACAACAAAAAGGCTTTTCGAATATGTTTTTTAAATTCTAACGGAAGTCGTGTGTTGTTGGCATTTTTGTTGGTGGTACTTTTTGACCATTTTGCCAGACTTGGGCGCCGCTGATGACCCATGCTAATTGGCTAATTGCGTTTAATTACCACTCAACATATATTCAGCTGGGAGCCGGGAATACGTTTGTTAATTATAATATTTTTCAATTTATGTTAATGTGCGCGTCCAGAGTGAGGCGGCTCATTAGCGTTTTAATTTTGGCCAGCAAAAATGACACGGGATGGGAAAGAACACTTATGAAAATTTAAATCTAAACGGGTAGACAGGAAGTGAGATGCAGAACCATTGGGAAAAACTAGTGTGGGATGTACTTTTAAGATAGAAAAATATATTATGCATATTAAATATGTGGCTTATGCTTAAAATAATAATAGCAAGAACCATAAACATCGTTTAATTGCCAATAAAAATATTAAAAGCATATAAACGCTGCAGTCTAATAGTTCCTTTATTTATTTACTTGTCGCTTGTTTAAACGCCACAAGTGCCATAAATTCCACTCGAATTCCATTCAACCTGAACTAGAACTTTAAATGGTCATAGAGAAAGTATGGCCATAAACACTATCTGCGAGATACTTGGCGCGCTTGCAACTCAATTCATGAGATACTTTTCAGTCGGAGAGATACAGATACAGAAACTGTAACAGTGGCGGCAATTAAAATATTGTGCATGGCAAACTGTAAACCAAGAGATTTATGAGCCGCCAGAAAGGCAAAAAG
Organism: Drosophila sechellia; assembly: GCF_004382195.2. Classification (NCBI taxonomy): domain Eukaryota; kingdom Metazoa; phylum Arthropoda; class Insecta; order Diptera; family Drosophilidae; genus Drosophila; species Drosophila sechellia. Next base: position 7,728,202 of record NC_045951.1, on the reverse strand, counting down.
ACAGCAAAAAAAAAGGGCGTGCTAAATAAACTAAATTTAAAGAGGACTTTTCCCTTCCGCCAGCAGCGAATGCGTGTAATTTATGTCGCAGCCAAAAAAGATAAATTCCGAACCAAAGTGGGGAAATAGAGCTATAAATGCACATAGCTGGCGAAATGTGATACGGAATGATTAATTTGATAGGGCCTAGAGCCGAGCAAAAAAGCCAGCATCCCGTCGAGCTCTGTTTTGCTTATTAGTTTGTGTATCTCGTAGATACTTTTTGTTAATGGTGTTGTTGTTGTTGGTGATGCTGCTGTTGCTGCCACTGCTCGGACTAGTGCAACACGTTGCATGTCAATGGCCATAATTAAGCATGCGAAAACGTAGCAAATGAAAACAATGCGGACAGACCCCACAAAACCACTCAACACGGCAAAAAAAACAAGGTTTATTGTTACTTTAACGATTTGCAAACTTTAAGGAAATATTTTTACAAAGAAATATAAAATTTTTATTTTTAACTCTATTGTTAAATTCGAATTGATTGAAATTTATTTCAAAATTCCATTATTAAGCACAACGATTTTTTTCAAGTGCACTAAGTTTCCATCTCCATTTCTAGCATTTGTGCGCCGCTCTTGCCAGTTTTCCATGCATTTTGGTGGCAGCTCTGTTGGCCATTTTCATTAATGGTCTGGCTTCATTGTGGGGTGCAGTTGCCTCCCCTTTTGCCCTCCCCCCTCTTTCTGCCCCACCCTCTGTGGTTGATCCCCTATCCCCATTCCATTGTCTTGCTGGCTGCATTGTTTTGGCTGCTTTTTGATTTGAGCCACAGCATCCACAGATATGCCTTCGCTTTTCCTCCGCTTTTCCACCGCATTTTCCCCTTCTCGACACCCCGGGGCTATCATTATTTCAATGTTCATTGCTCGTTCTCTTTCTGCATTTGCGCCATTCTTTCTCCCTCTGTTGCATTCTGTTGTTGTAATGCAGCCAAAGAATTCGCAACCTCGAGCCGAGATCTTTTTCCTCTGTCACATGGGGCATCGTTTCCATGGACCACCGCCCACCCAACCGAGAAGCACCCCCTATTATTGCCCCATGACCTTTATAAGCTGCGCTGTTGACCTTATTTGTTGTAGCTATCCTTTTTTTTGGGGGGCCCTGGCTTTAAGTGAATTTGAAACTAAGCAACTTAAGCCCGGAAATTAGTTATGAGCATCGGGCAAACAAAAGGGTTTCTGTAGCGTAAATATAAATTAATTTAAGCACACAGCAAGCAAGTCCTATGAGTAATTTAAATATTTTTGCTTCACTGAATATTCGCCTTTCCTTCAAAAGCTTACATTTCACACGCTGTCTTAGGTTTAAAACCTCCCAGAACCCTTATCAATGAAATTTCACATTTTCCCACAACATCTTTCTTTGTTGACCCCTTTTCATCTCTCCCTCTCTCTCTTTCTCATCTTGTTTAAAATACGTTTTAATCTAAACGTTGTTAATTTAGTTGTTACGCTTCAGACGCATCCACACAAAAAATCCAAATCTTGATAATACAATCGTTTTTATAACGAAAAGTTATATGCGCAAAAAGGAAAAGAGTTTCTCCGAAACAGAAATGGAAAATGCACTGGGGGAAAATGTGTGCAGTTCCTGCTTTGATTGCGTCTTCAACTTGACATGTGTACGCTACATGTCTACATGTAATGGGAGAATTCAACGAATGAAGACAAAGACCAAGGCAACCAGAAGAAGCAGCAATTGTTGCTGTTGTCGAGGATAGAATTTATTATTTCCGCCAGCTTTAAAACTCCCCTGTTTTTCTCTTCGAAAAGTTGACAGAGTAAAAAAGGGGTAGAAGGGGGGACAGCACTCAACAGGTACGCATGCGCAACGCAGTACGTCATGAGCAACAGTGAAGCTTCCACGGAAGTCAGAGTGTTTTACATAAAAAAAGGAAACAAGCTTGTCGAAAAATAATTTAATTGAAAAAAAATATTTTTGAACTTTGTTAAGGAAGCTGGTTATAACATTATTCATCTTAATTAGTTGTTAATTATTTTCAAAACGATTCCCATGATTTAGATCAAGTATGCATTACATATGGGGTTGTTTGGTATGAAAGTATTATTATTAGGTACTAAATAATCAAACTAGAATATTATGAAATTTTATAGAATGAAAAGTCTCCCAGTTGATATCCCAACGAATTCTACTTTCCAAAGTTCTAAACAAATTAAGTACAAGATATTTTGTTTTCGAGATTTCTCAGTTACTGAAGTTTCACTGTAGTTTTCGGCGATCGCCGAGGGTGGTTGCTGAAGGGGAACGCGGACAAACGCAGCGAAACGCGTTCACTGCGGGTCCAACTTTTTTTTCGTGGATGTTTTACTTTAATTTCGGTTTACCTTGTTGCTCCTATTGTTGTTGTAGTTTTGTTATCGGCGCAATTCCGCCTTTTGAAATTTGCTGCTCTGTTGAGCGGTTTTTTCTTCTTTTTTTTTGTTTTTCGTTATTTTTTTTTTGCGGCCTTTTTCGTTGTTATTGTTTTACACTTGATGAACTCACTACGAGCCACCAAACTAAAACTGCGAAAAAGCAAAGAGAACTTGTCTATCATACTTTTATTATATGATATAGATGGTCATGGTCTGGCGGCTTCACGCTAGTAAACTTTGTGTTAATAAACAAAGCTAGTTTTCTTGTGTTGCCTGCAGGTTAAATGAAAATCTATGATTTTGTACCAAAAATTAGTAATGAATCATAAAATGTACTCATTTTAACTTTGAACCAAAAACCACTAGTAAAAATATCTAGTTTACTCATAACTTTCGGTTTTTCCACCATTTACTTTCGTTAAAAGATAAACATTCAATGTATATTTTTCCAAAAAAAATAAAGCAAGTTCATTTAATTACTTTGTTTACTTTGAGTGCTGGAAAAATCCGGAAAAAAATTATGCTATTTATGCCAAATAAATCTGAAATTTATTTCTGCAAAATTTATGTTCGCATTTGATTAATTGAGTTAATAAAGAACGAATTAAATTTCGTGCAACATAGATGTTGCTGCTGAAATTTCCATTTCTTTGAAGTGCTTTAGATAGCATTCCCTCCTCTTCGACGTTTCCTGATTTTTCAGCAATTACTTAGTGGAAGCACTTGAATCTGTTTCCCCTTATGTGAAGCAATTTTTTTCTTTTGCCCTTTCGAGGCGTTTAAGTGATTGCCCAAAAGCAAATAAAAATTGACCAAAAAAAAAATGAAATAGAAAAGCAAACTTTAGTTAAACCAGTCCTTGGTAAACGCAAACTATTTCAATGTGTCAATCCAAAAGCGCTGAAAAGAGTGGGGGAAAAGTTGGTGAGATGACCAAATATTATGGCCAAATAGTTTCCGGCTTGGGAAAATGCCTAATGAGACTGCGGCGATGAAAGACGATTTCACGATCAGGCCAAAATGCAAAATGGCTTGGACCAGCCAGCCAGCTAGCTCACTTTGTCAGTCAGTCAATCAGTCATTCGGCCATTCAGCCATTCAGCCATCCAGTCCGTCAATCAAGAGACTTGCCAAATGGAAATACTTGGCCAAGTTGAGATTTTAGCCATAGAGCCATGGAGTAGCGGCCAAATTGGAATGCCAATGCAGACACGAAGCTCCTTTTAAAATATTTCCCAAATTGTCTTGACAGTTGCGATTGTTACAGTTATTCAATCTTAAAAAAAAAAAAAAAAAAACATCAAAAGAAAAGAAATTGTTATGATTTCTTCAGCTTCTTCCTCGCCTCTATGCATTTCATTCATTGCACTTAGCCGGCTATAAATGAATAAAACATTCAAGCCAAGTTAACCCATTTCTGCATTCATCTTCTTCTCTCGGTGTTTTTTGCTTTTTCGGTCTTTTTTAGTCCATGCAACATTCGCACGCGTTGGCCAGGCTATAAATAAATATCACACTTGTCGAGGAAATTCTCTCTCTCTTTTCTCTCTCTGTCTTCCTTCGCTGACGATTTATGTGGGAGCTATCCCGGGAAAATCGGGGGCTATGTGGACTGGCGGGGCAATCAACTCCCCGATGCGTTCTGTGGCCAGCGCCAAATGCACCAGATCAACAGACACATTCATTTTATTCCTTTGCCCGGACACAGAGCTCTTTTTTTTTAAATGACGGCCCATCAGTCTTGGCCCAAAAGTTACCTGCTAGAAGTTTTTTAAGCCATCGCTGCTGAGTTAAGTGCACTTAATTTATCCCGTTCAAGATTCTTGGCTTTATATGGATCTAAATGTTTCAAATTTTTGCTTTTAAAGTTTATTATTTTTTTATTTTTTATTTTTAACAACATTTTTGTTGGAGGGTACCGAGAAGCCTTCATAACCCAATTAACTTTATCGTCATGCTTCAATATATCTACTTTTTTCACTCTTTGCGTAATGCAACCTGGGGCAAAGTGGCGTCTGCACTTCTGCAACGCCCCCTCAGCACTTGCAACACCACCACACACCCACCACCCCCTTTTGTGGCACCACCTCAGTGGCGTTGACGATTGACGAGCAGATGGAATGAAATTGTGGCCGAATGGCCGGGAGCACTCTTTCCATATCCCCCACATATCGTACATATTGTACATATCCCACGTGAAGAAGGGGCTACAGGCGATGATGCGGTGATGAGGCCTGGGATTTCCAACGAAGTGCTATAAGAAATTTGGTGTTTCTTCTTTGGTTTTTACCCAAGGAAAATAAATAAAGCTGCAGATTCATATGGACATCGTTTCAAATGGGAACATGTGAGAAGAAATTTGCATTAGTTTATGGAGTTTATGGTAAGCCAATGAACTCTATAACAAATGTGACTCGGTTGTGGATTTTAAATAAGGGAATTCTTAGAGAGACAACGAAACTTGGGTTACTAAACATTATATTAATTTTGCAGAGGTTTTTGGTATTCGATGAGCTCGATAAAATTAAGTCTGCTGAGCTTGGGTTTTTATGACCCTATTCCAATTCATCCAGCAAGATCAGCTTTTTGACTTTTTACCTTATCGAATACTTTTGCCACATTGAGCATTTATGCATAGGCACTTCTTACGCTTCGTCTCAATCTTTATTCAGTAGCTTGATATGCGATCCCTTATTATGCTCTGAAATTACCTTCAATTACCCTAAACGACAATTAGAAAAGTCAAAAAAAAAAAAGCTACGATGTAATACTACTACGCTGGTCATGGTCTTATAACTGACATAATAAAGACATTTCAACGATATTACAATCTTTGAGCTAAACGCACCGAATGACAAGAGATGATGATGTATGAATAGCGAGGGAGTAGCCCAAAATCAAGGTTAGGTAATGCCATACTTAGTGTAATTAGGAATAATAATTAAAGCAGTTGTCATGCAAATTATAATTATTCAAGCGCAAAAATCCACACACAATTTCGTAAGAGTTATCAACTAAAATGTAACCCAAACATTTTCTTTCAAGTTTTATGCTCATAATTGAAAATAATATTCGAATATGCCAGTGTAGTTCAAAAGTGTCATTAACAATTATTTGCCAAGTACAAGGATGGTTAATGACTAAAAAAAAAGAGAGCTCTCTTCAATGGTTAGTTACCGTAACTTAACTCGACTTCGATGGGTTAATGCCAGATGGATTGGGTAATATACCCCGTAAGGTCAACGTAATTTGACTTCTATTCACGCCTGCCAGCGATGGCCATTGTAGTTGGTAAGTCAGCTGTCAACGAATGCGGTTTGTTGTTGATACTTGAGTGTTTTTATTTTTTTTTTATTTCACCGCCAGGCAATCGAAAGTGAAAACCCGATGCAATGAACTCTCCTCCGCAGGAGGATGAAACTGTGGAGCATGCAACTCCTACACCACAAGTTGCAAGTTGCAAGTAGGGAAAGCAGCAACAGCAGCAGCTGCGTTAGAAAAATTCAAATAATGCGACAACGGAGCCATTCAAGTGTGGCCAAGAGGCCGCAGCAGCGAACAAACGAAACCGGCAACAATATCAAGTGACAATCATAAAGAAAAAGGAAAAAATATATATAAAATAAAAATAACAAGCTTTTGTTGCCACTTTTTCTCATTACGCTTTATCGGCAGCTATTAAAGCCGCAAAATCTTGGCGACATTTCGTAATGAGGCTTGTGATGGGAGGGTGATTGGGGGGAGGGGGGCTTTGGCCATATCCGATTGCCAGTAGTTTTGCATGCCCAAGACAAAAGGCCATCAACTTGTTGAAAGTTTCTTGCTATGGCTGTCGATTTTCAAACCGAAAATCGGATATATAAGTCCACCCGTTTTGGCCTGGGAAATCGCCAAGCCAAAAACCGAACATTAAATTGTATCTTGACCTTTGCACGCAGTCAGTCGCTTTTTCGAACTCTTTAGGCCCGAAATAACAAAAATTATGGAGGGGGCTGAAACAACACACGGTAATTCTTTGGCTAATTACTGTTTAGGCCAAGACCTTGCTAGCATTTTCTTTAAACAAAAGTTTTGCTTTCGATGTTTACGCTTGAGTTTTCAGCGGAATCGGTGGGTGATTTTGGCATATTTGCCAGAGAACGAATTGAGGAAATATTGTGATTGTTCGATAAGGTCAAAGGGTGTGGGGTGTGGAGGGCGGAAGGGGGCTTGTGGGGCGTGTGATGACGGCAGAGGCCTTCAAATCAAAGGAAGTGAAAATTGGAGGTGGAAACATCTGATTTTATGGCAGAGTAAATATAAAGAATTCGTTGCAATAACATGGGAAATGTTTTAAGCTGTTAAAGGAAAGATGGGGAAGTGAGGGGAAAGAAAGTTATTAAAAAAGTTATTACCCTGTATTCCTAATCTAATAATGCACAAAAATGAAATAGTAATATTACCTACCAATTTCTTTTAGCCAAGTTACCCTGATGCAACTTTCAATTCCACTTGATGTTCGCTGCCGAATTCATTGAGACACTTAATAAATGTTACACTTCAGCCCCTCAACTATCCCCCCTTATCACCCTTATCAATGCCAAGTGAAGTTTACTCTCCAATTTCGACCCACACACGACACTTTTCGCACATAAATCAAGTTGACCTTAAAAAAATCAGCGAAACAAAAACTTTGTCATACCATGGTCAGCAACAACAATAATAACAACAAAAACTGCAAGACGCCAAAGGAGGCGACGATTTTTGTGGGCGGAAGAGGGGGTAGTGGGGTTGTTAAGGGGAGGCTGTCAAGGCTACGTGACAAACAACAAGGTGACATAAATATCCAGTTGCTCCAAAAAGGAAACTAAACTTTTTTCTTTAATGCCAAGGCAACATAGCAAGGTGCAAGGGAGCCGGGGAATGTGGGGCAGAGTGAGAGGGGAGGCGGAGACGCGTTCCAAGCAAAGAAAGCATAAAGTGATACAGTGGGCACTCGCGTAACAGAACTTCAGGGAATTGCAAGTCATAGAAAAATGAACTTGAATTCAGAAAGAATTGTTGTTAAAATACAGAGTATTAACTGCATTTCCTCATAACTTTAAATATTTCGCATTACTAGGGAATTAAAATTCCGAGAATTCTCCGTGGCGCAGAGATTACTGTACTAACCCGCTGCTGTGCTGGCTGATGTGTCGGTTGCATTGGCCAGACGAGATTGAGATTCCTGGCGGATTGTGCCGGTGGTTGTGGATGCTGCAGAGGATGGGGCGGCTGGGCGGTGAGCAGCTGATTAGCGGCGCCAAAGTGTATCATGTTGGCGGTGTGACGTCGTGCTGGCAGAGCGGGGGGCGGGGTGGCGCAGGGGGAATCCTGTTCGCTGTCTCTCTCTAGCGATTCCTGATTCTCCAGTTGCTGCTGCTGTTGTTGTTGTTGTTGTAGTTTGGCCTCGTTTGTTGGCGGCTTCTTGGGCAATGTCAAGGCATTGTTGTTGTTGTTGTTGAGCGAAAGCGAACGCGCAAAAGAACTTTTGAAATAGCGACACGGCATCTGGAAATCAAAGTCAAGATCCGTTGTCTGCTGCATGTTTGTTGTGGTTTTGTGCATTTCTATTGGCTAAAACGGGATTTCTTTATTTATATATTTGAATTTTCCCTTATGCTGCCTCTTTCTTTGCTATTTTTTTTTTTTCGTTGGTCTCTTTTAAATTGGCATTGTTGATGTTTTCCTCTTTAGCGGTATTTCCCTTTGGATTATTGCATTTTTTCACGCACCCATAAGTTCACTTTCACACACTCACACACAAATCAATTAGTTTTTGACACTCGAACGATTTTTTCCAATTCAATTTAATAGAAATTCAATGGAATTCAATTTCTGCGATTTATTCGCGCGCGCATAACACAAACAAAATGCATAAAGCCGCAGCTAGATTTCTTTTGTCGTCCGATTTGTTGAGCTTTACTGTACTAAAATCCAGAAAAATTGGGCAATATTGATTCGTTTAATTGTTTGAATTTCTTCTGCGTACTGTTGTTATTGTATATTCAAAAATATTGTTCTGCTAATAAATAGCTAATTTTTCAACTTTTCAACAGTTTGCTGCTTCTTGTAATTCGCGCGACTTTTCCCGGCCGAGGTGGAAACCTAACTGGAAGACCAACTGTATGTTACCGCCAAATTCGCAGACAGTATGTGCTTGGGTCACCCTGCTTGGGTTATTATTTCGATCTCCAATGTTAATGTTAATGTTAATGTTAATGTTATTAACAGTAAGCTTGCTCTCTCTGAAATAAATGAATGAAGAGTTACCAAGGCAACTGAATAAAACAGAGTCTGCTAAGAATGTTTTATTCTGTTAATAACAGTGCTACAACAGTAAAAATATGCTTAAAAGTATGCTACACATTTCGTAACACAAACGTTTTTATGTCAAAAGATCATATCATAAAACCAAAATTTTTCCAATTAAATTAAGGAAACGTCTTGATAATATACAAGTGATTTTATCAAAACATTTTTCTGATTTATAACATTTAGTCAATAGCTAAGTTAAATGCAGAAGAGTTTAAATATCTACAAGTACTTTAAATTCGTTAACACGTTTCCAAAATGTAGATACAGAAATGTTAATGATTTGGCGGCCAAAAAATTTCAAATATGTAGATCGCATCTTACAAGAAAATATAAAAAAGTATGTTAAAAAGATAGCAAAGTTTTCTGTTTTAAATTTAGTTAAATAGTTTGATTCTCAGTATTCATTATAAATATTATTCCAAATGTCTTAAAATTGAGTAGTTATAATATTTGATCAAGAATAAGCATAGGTTTTTTTTTCCAGTGCAAATTTTGTTCAATGAAACTAATAATATCGCTTGAGAAATGGAAATTGTTTTACGATTCCCCCGTCTAAGGAGGCATTAGCATTCGTGCCTCCGCTGAGTAATCCCCGGCCTAATTCCCATACCTTACGTGGTGTCTAAATTGGGGAGACAGGTTGCCAATCAATTTGATTGCGCTGCGCTGATGTTTGCCCCTGTTTATCTAGCTTAGGGGAAGGATTTTCAAGCTTTTATCATAACAGAAGTGCTTAAATTCCCTTTGATGAACATTTGTACATAAAACCCTCTGACAAAGAACTCTTGAAGTTACTGATTTCGAAAAGCATGACCCATAACTTAAGTTCATATCATTTCACTAGTATCAATTTAATATTTAATTATTTTTAAATTTTAAATGATTTATAATTTTTTATTTATTTATAGATATATAATATAAAAATTTATCATAAAAGTTATTGCAATCTATTGCCCAATGCGCGTTGATGGAATCCTTCTGCAACCTGACCCCTTGCCACTAAAATAGAAATACTGCGATTAGTCAGAGTCGTTCGTACCGGGTACTTAGTATAGATTTCTATTTTTATGGCCCCACGATCCACTGTTGCCATGTGCGCATGCCCCTGCGACTTTCCGTTACATAAGGCTTATATAAGGGGACCATGCGAGCGAGCGAGATGTACGTATGCCGGTTGGCTCTCTCGCTGCTTCTCCGCAACTAGCCCCCTCCCGCTCTGGCCCACTAAATGGCTCCAGTAAAGATAAAGACCACGTGATTCCACTCCGCCGGCTGCACCAAAAAGAGAGAGCGAGAGAGCAGAGTGAGAGTGAGTACTTAAAGTTGCTCTTATTTTGATTTCCAATTTATGTCCCAATGCCTTCCCCGCGCCACCATCGAAATGATTTAATCTTTTGGAAAATAGTTTCAGTTACGCGTTGTTGCTGCGACCGTGTGTATCGGTAATCGGTTTTCAATCAATTGCAATCGATAGGAGGACACAAAGTGTGCAATGAGCGAGCCCAAGGAGAATATCATGGACTTATCCCTGCGAGGTAAGTGGTAGCGTAGGCACCTGTGCATTGCCCCCTTGCCCCTCTCACCGATTCATCGAAAATACCAACAAAGGTAACACGTGCATTGGTGAGAGTGCGAATCGGTTTTGTTTGCTCTGCCTCTCACTCACACTTTGTGCGCGAAAAAGAGAAAGAGCTCAAGAGAGCAAAGTGGGGGCGTGTGATAGTGAGCTTTTGCACGGTTTTATTTGTTTTTTTTCTGTTTTGTCGTGGTTAAGCCCGCCATGTGACAAATTATTTGATTTTGTCTTCTGATTGCTACAAATTGGTTTCTTTGATTTTCTATTTTTTTGCTATTTCCATTTCTATGGTGATTTTTTATTTACCTGGCGGCGGAGCCTTATGCAAATAGTAGCTTATGTACGCACACGCAAAATTAGAGTGCTTGTATACTGTGTTCGGCCTTCAATAGAAACGTCACGAGGTACAGTGGATCGAGACTAAGAGGTACCTAAATCAGCAGTGGAGTGGCTAAAGGCTTTCGAAGGATTTTTGTACTTTCCAACACTAAATTAAGGGATCTGAAGATAGAGAAGCTTAAAAAATATTTTGTGTAAACTTCCCTTTTTGTAAATAGTCTTAAAATACTTAAGCTTGACTACATGGTGCTGCTGTACTCAATAGCAATCAATAATTTGGAATTTACACAGCATGCCGTCATTAATTAGTACAATCCAGATGCCGCCTAATTGATATATTGTGGACCCCGCCCAGGAAACCACCAAACCCATTCACGTTCCCACCCCTCCCAACCACTTAGCCACTCCACCGAACGACTTCCCCGAGATAAACCCGTATTTACCCACCCGATCACCTGCGATCGATATGCATAGCACTCCGATGGGCCCCAAAAATTGACCACGTTGGATCTTGCGACGGCACTTGAGGCCTTTGATATCAGACTAATCAAATGTTGGGGTGCTCGATAAAATAGCGTGGATTCTTGGATTGAGCTCATTTTCCCCTAAGCAGTACCCAGTTTTGTGTTGCCATGATGGACTGCTGTCCAGACTTGGTGAAATAGAAACGACGACGTTGTCGTCGACAGTTGTCGCCTTTCCACAATCACAATCAATTGCCCTGTCATCGTTGTCGCCGTCTTCGTTATCAGGAGGAAAGGAAAGACGAGGTTACCAGGCGACTATAAATATTTACCCTCATGAGATAGTTGGGCCGCATAAAAAGTGAGTTGTGGCTGTGCGGATGGTGATTACGATGATTATGGTGTGGATGTAGGCAGGGGCTAGTTTTAATTATAAACATTTACGACAAAGTCACACAGTTGTCATCCATTGCTCACGTTTAGAGGAGAGGACTCCAAAAGACGACCATATGTGTAATAAAGATTCCATTTGTTCTCGAACCTTTTAGTTGTGAAAAACTTTAGATTTAAAAGTTATAAATGAATTTGATTTCTTCAGATAAGGGCAGTCTATAGTTCTTAGATTTTGGTTCATAAGCTAAATAAAATTAGAAAACTTAAAAATAATATTAAAGAAAAGTTTAAAGTTTAATAGTTCTGATATGCAACGACAAATTTGATAGTATTATTTATCGCCACAGCTTCTGATAAGCCTCTCGTTGCACGCCCTTTTTTCAGTGCACCTGTTGTAGCCTGATAATCATTATTTTCTAGCAACTTCTCGATCCGATCGGCAAAGCTCTCATTAAAAGCTCGCGAGAGTGCGAGACCCACGATCGTGTTTCCCCACAGAAACAACTCTCACGATCTGCGGTTCGGTTGTTGTTTTTTTTTCCAGCGATCGGATCACATGGTCAGGTCGGGGATTTAGTGGCTGTCTTAGAAGCTCCCAAGTTCCATTCACTCTGCTCCGGCTGATAAGATCGCAACGCACGCTTCTGGGCGTGGAAATTTTACTGATGCAAAAAGCCATTCGAAAAATGCCACCCAAAAAACCAAAACAATCGACTTATGTCGCAGCTTGGGCGGCTGATCCAGCAGGCATTATCTGGTTTAAAACGACTCAATAATCTGTTCTTAAAATCGGGTCACCAAACACGCGACTAACCTGAATGGAAGCCTTGGCACGCGCCCCTTTATACGAAAAGAAACGAAAAAAATACAACGCGTTTGGCAGTTTTTGAAAATTTCTGATCTATCTGAGTCAGGCGTTATTTTGTTTTTGTTTTTTGATTTGGGGTCGGTCAGTCAGTCTTCCAAGTGAAATCGAGAGTGGACTTGGACATTCGGTGGCGTGATGATAAAAACACATAGTATACATGTACCGTACGCATGGAGCATAATGCGATGCCAAGGCGTTTGTTTTGAATCGATCGGAAAGCGGTGGTGCGGTACAGTCCCCATTCATTGGAATCGCCCCAAGATTAAATTCACGAGACATTTATTCGTCAAATGGGGCTTATCAAGTCAGTTCTCGATATTCTATATGGTCACCTTCTATTTATAGGGGTGTTTTATTATATCTCCCCCGGGGAGATTATTGTATGGGAAGATATGGGAAGATATGGGAACCACCGAAACATGTTTATACATTATTTTTAGAAATTAATTAATTGGAATATCTAACAAAAAATCCAAGCAAAATATTCTTAAAGTTAATCTCTCAAAGGGGGCTATTTCTTAATTTTGCTTAATTTTCTTTACTTTTACTGAGGATAAGAGATTTTAAAATCCTACAACAAATATTTTATTAAAACGTAAATTTTAACTGGTCAGCAAGGACCGATTTCATTGGGTAATAATCCTTAGCTACCGCTGATTCTGTACATTATTTATCTTTAAGCTCAAAAGTGCATATTAAATATTCGGAAAGTCAGCAAAAAGTTGTGGCCTTCTCGTTGTTCCCTCTATTATTCTCCTGGTTATTCCAACTCGGCTTCCTGGCTTCTCCTAATTCTTCTGCTAGCTCGTTTCCACTGCCCATTACGTCAATTTGCAATAACGAAAACCGGCGAAATCTAAACAAAACTGCAGCGCCATCAAGTGCGGTAATAAGCAGGCCATCTCGCTTGCACTCGCTGGAGCCATTCAAATTGCGAATGCGAACTGTATGCGGAGGGGGAGGTGGGCGGTTGAGCATTGGATGGGGGGCTCTGTGGACGGAGACTGGAACTGAAATGGGGGAGTCGCCGCGTCGACGGCGACTGCAAAAATTAATATTATGTCATAGACATGTACTGCGGTTTGCGGTGTAATCTGCCACAGTATGCGTGTGTGTCAGTCTGGTGTGTCAGCATGCGTGTATGGGTGTGTAATTAGTAATGCACTGGAAGAAATTATCACTGTATTTCAATTTAGATTTACTTTAACAGCTTTTTTAATTATATTCGTCAAGAGAAATAACTAAAATTATAAATGTTAAATCTTATAAAAATTGTAGAACAGAAAGTAATTTAGTAAAGTAGTTGCTTAATTAGGTTCACTATTGAAAATAATATTTTTTAAAAGCGAAAAAATATTTTGTATTTTTGACAATAATACTATGCTAGATTAGATACCATTTTGTCACTGTGTAAATTACACTGTAGAGAGAACGATATCAATCTACACGTGTTGAAAGATGCCAACAAAAAGAAATCACGATCGTTCATTGCAACGCCAATAAAAGCGCCAATTTACATAGAGTATTTTGCGAAAGATAAAGAGAACGTGAGAGTCGGAAAGAGAGAGCTGGGCTTACGCACACACTAACACACAGATCTGCCTCCTGTGTGTGTGGCTCAATTAAAAGGCGCCATAAAGACCTACAGCAACGGTACATTTTGCGCTCTTTCGCATACAAATTGCAGGCAATCAATTTGCAACAACGACAATAAAAGCAATAAAAGCAATAACAACAATAAAAACAACCGCAGACACCGCAAAACTAAAATGAAGAAGAAGAAGCAACAGCAGCTAAAGAGCAGCATTTAATGAAAATGTCCAATAAGCCAGAGAGCTTTTTATTTATGACAACTGTGCGTGTGTTCATGTCAGTCTGCTGCGATGTGCGTGTGTGAGTGCAACAAAATAAACAGAACACAACTGAAATTATATTGGCCATAAAATTTCATACTAAATATAAAATTGCACAAAAATTGGCTCAACAAAAACTTTATAACAATTGTGGCAGGCAGAGAAAATGGGAACGACTGAGAGATAATTTAATTCGATTTTTGGGACAAAATATTCGCAAGGCCAAGCTCAAGCATTTGAAAAAGCTACTCAAATAACTGGTTTGGCCTAGTAACAAGTTGTAAAACAAAATACATTGGGTTAAGTGTAATGTAAAATCAATAATATAAAGTGAAACAAGGTGTATCAATCCAATCCAAAAGTCTCGAAAAATATCATAATTAAACGCCAAAAGGTAGGCAATAATTACGAAAATTAGAGATGAGTTGATGTTTAAAGATCATCAGAAAAATATTTAATATACAGAAATTTAGTCACCAACTACATGTGTGTGTGTATAACCCGGTTATCGTAATGAGAACAATAATTCATCTTTGTTTATTAAACAAATTCATCTACCATTAAAAAAATTGTATGCGGGTGTAATTGATTGACACCCAGAATATTCTTTTACGCTGAATACATGCACATACATATATTAATTGAAATATGCTATCAAAACAGAATATATTCATTTGGATAGTTAAAGAATGGCACACGCAGGCTTAATTAGCAGCCACAACAATCAATTGCGGTACCCCCATATTTGCTGCATTTCAGCCCACTGTGTCAAGTGAATGGGATGGGTATTCAATAAATACAGAGTGAGAAGGAAATATAGCGACCGGCAAAAAGTTTAATTGAAAAGCCGACTTAAGTAACCACGTGGTGGCGCAGAATGCATTGTTGTTCCTTCTTGATTTGTGGAGTACTCAGCGGATTTTTGAGCGAGTTTGTATTAAATTGCAGCTTAAGTGTCTTCTCTTTCGCTCTCCGCCTCCGTCTCGCTCCCACACTTATCGCACTGTGTGAGCTCGGTTTTGTTTTTCTTTTCTTTTCTGTTTGTGTTTGTTTTTGCGGTCGCCTACCGTTGGAGCAGCAAAAGTGTCAACAGATGATGAAAAATGCGCCACTTGAGGACGAAGCCGATGAAACCGAAATTCAGCCACTTCGATTCGGTTAAACCAAAAAAAAAAAATAAATAAAGAAGAACGTTAAAAATGTATAAGTATTTATTTACTAAATCAAACGGAGTGGTGAACTAAAATAAATTCATGGATATAATGTAAACATTTATATTTATTTTACGTTTACAAACCAATTTTATTTATTTTTTTTGAGGACTTGATTACTTATATTTGAATATATTTTGTTTTGATGCATAATTTTTTTGATGCAAATATTGGATTGAATTGATTTTAAAAAATCTAGAGAGATTTTTTTCAGTGCACCCATTTTTTGTACTGTTCCCCGGCGATATTCGGTTTGATGTATTGGTAGGAGCAGTGACAGTGAAAGGGCAAGAGAGATTGGTAGTCCCTGCAGAAGAGTGGGTATTTGTTGTGAGTGTTGAAAAAGGTGAACAGCGTGTGAAGTTGTGGCGTTGACAGTTCCAAGGATTGGATACTTTCTCCTCTAATTTCGTGTTTTTTCCGAGTAAAACTCATTGTAAGTGACACTTGTCGGGGGAGTGAAGAGTGTGGTGGTGCTGTTCAGACAATTTCGGCTGCTCATTTACGCCCCCCAACCAAGAATTTGCCGCACAGATCAATCAAAAGGCCTAAGCCCATGTCTTACCCCACTCACCTCCAACCCCTCGGCGGGCATCACCCCCTACAAAATCCACCCCCTCTAATGCTCCGTTAATTGACAGTTGACACTGCCTCTGCTTCTGCTGACGTCGACGTCATCGTTGCCTGACAGTAAATTGAAAAATTGTTGAGATTTCTCGAAATAACGCAAATGTAAAATATCTTTGAAATTACAAAGAACCGAAAACAATCAAGAAAGCATAGGTACAGTGAACGAAATTAACTAAAATAATTTATCAATTAAAAAAAACTTTTGTTGAGAACAACTGAAAAGGCTGAAAAGCAACTTTAAAGCAATAAAAGCAAGTAAAATAATCAATAATTCCTTCGAATCATCTTCAAATCTTGAAGCCAATTTATTTCTGTGTACTCATCTAGCTTGCTTTCTAATTTCCCATCTCTTTCTGATTTCGTATTTATTTGTTCTTTGGCTCTGGCAAAAATAAATTAAACTTTTACGAAAAATGTTCGGTTCAAGGTGAGCCTATATGAGTGTATAAATAATTTATGTGGCTGTAGTTTCTCAGCCCCACCCCCTCACCACCACCCCCCGCACACACGAGTCTTTTGTCCGCCAACGTCACACGCAAAATTTTAATTGAATTTACATTCCCATCGACACCGAAAGAAGCAGAAATATAAACGAAAATAGAGAAATATTCCTTTTCCTATCTGTTCGTTAGTTGATAACAAATTGGAGGGGCAGGAAAAAAACTAATTCAATTAACAGTTGGCCAATAAAAACGGAAAACGATTGCCCATTTAAGTGGTCAAGGGACGGCGAGGGAGGGAGGGCGGTGAAATGAAATAGTGTTTAATAAAAAAGTATTGCTCAATCAAAATGGTTTCTCAGGTAGCATTATATTCGTCTTTTTATTTTGCAGACGGCATGGGCCTTTTCTTCCTTTAGCGGAATTTGAGTACCCTTTAGATTTATTTATGTTGTGGCATTTTTTTTCTAGTTTAAACATAAATAAAATTGAAAAAGTGTAATTAGGTCGGTAGAAAATACAAACAATTTGTTTATAAAGTATTTGTTTTTTTAAGATATATTGCAGCCAATATATAATTCAAACTGAAATGCTTATGTTCTTCCATTTTGAGTTTGAGCTAAATATTAAATTTGTAGATACTTTTGAATTTATGAATTATATTGACTAAAAATACAAATCTGGGCCTCCTTAGCATGCAGATTTTTCCATGGCGTCCAAGTGCGTGAGCTGCCACTTAGGGCATTTCCTGCCCCATTTTACCCCAGGCCCACTTCAACGCCACCCCACACACACATAGATACACTCCCACACACATACGCACAGGACTGACAGCTTATAAATGATCATGCGTGGGTGAGTGTTTAACAGTGACTCGCTGGGTGGAGGGCGGCGTGGGTGGCTGAGTGGGTGGTGGTTCAAGGGGGTGGTGCGCCCAAGTCGTGCATGCTTCGTTTGCTTTGCTTTTGTTGCTGCCGTCACGTGGTATCTTCTTCTTCTTCTTCTGGTTCCCCTCTTTTTTGGCATTGAAGCTTTTGTGTGAGTTTGTTGATTTTTTTCTATCGTTTTGTTTGCATTTCACGTTATTCCACTGCAGTTGAAATTATCAATATTGTTGTTGCCCTAGTTGTTTGCCCCCGGAGTTAGTTGGAAAAATGTTTGACTTGTCTTCAGGAAAATACAATTTTCCTTTTTTCCCATTCGGCTGCTCCTTTGTCGTTCGTAAAGTGCTTCAAAGAGCGAGAAAATGGGCTAGGATATGAGGAAATGGGTGAACAAAGAAATTTGAAGTCTCGTGCCATATTAGTGGACTTCTTGTACAGATAAGTGTAAATTGTTAAAGATAGATAGATAGATAGATATCAAAGATAAATTGAGACTTTTAGAAATTATAAGTCATAAATATCTCATCTTCATTAAATCTTTTTTTCTATACATAGAATATCTCTTTATCAAATAGTTATACAATTTACTCGATACAAACTTGTACGCCACCTGCTGTACTTGATTTCCCCTTAACCCCCGGATAACAATTAGCGGGCTAAACTCCATTGCATCATAATTAATTCTATTCATCAGACTGTGTATCCATGCATCTAGCTATCCATTCAACCAGATAGATCAAAGTGTGCAAACAGATCGACAGCCATTGCATGTACGTAAATACCAATCCGAATCCAGTGCTAACAAAGGAACAACTTGAAAAATATTCTCGTAGTTTGGTGTTATTAATTCATTTGCGTGATGCTAATGAATTGCCACACAGCCGCGGAGTGAATCCAGAATCCGTGTGCCATGTGCTATCTTCAAATCATCTTTGGAATCCGCTCTGCTTAGGAGACATTTTCGGTTGACTAGAGAAATGTTCGAGCATACGTAGGGCTCCCAAGTAGAAGAAAGTCCCCCGGCAACCCGGCGAGGAACCTCGATCCAAATATCCCCTATAGCTTCCCCTAATCTTCTCGCTAGATCAACAAAGAGCACACGTACTAATTCCGTCATTCATTTGTACGTTAATTTGTACAACTTGTCGTCGTTTGCGTCGTCGTCAGTTTTTCGTTTCGTTCGTTTTCATTTCGTATAAATGTGCGAGATTTCAAATAGAGCAAAATGTAGTTCAGATCTCTGGGTATATATGTACAAACAGATATACCTACTTATATGCAGCTAGCTGATAATGGGTAATCTCCATCCGAGTGTTGGTGAAGCAAATAGATCTTTTAGAATGCTCTCCCGTCACATTCAGAAGACGATCTTCCGCAGTGATCTCTCACAGGTCCATGCTAATGTTCACAATTAGAAGAATCTCGAATTTGATTATGCTCGCCTTCGGTGCATTTTAGAGGGCATTACCTCTTTGACTTCATGTAGAGTCTGTCCAAGGCCGATCAGCGATGGTTAGTTTGATAAGGAAAGCATGTGTGTGTTTGGTATAAGAAATTCTTTGGTTGCCGTATTTGCACGTTGATATGTGCAGTGTGTACCGATAAGGTATGGTGGTGTGCCACTCGAAACCCCGAAATCCGAAATCCATTTTTCGCTGCCTGCGACATTTCAGAAAATGCCAAAGCAAATAAGTTTTCCCACATACATGGATATAGATACGTATGTGCTAGGATGTACTAATATATATGCAGCGATATATATAGAGGTGTCCGTCGTTGGTTCCTTGACAGGTTGACATCTCGTGATGGGCAACATTGTTGGAACTATTCGAACCAAGGAGAGAGTCATTTATATTTTTCGATCCCAAAATGCGTTCACCCACACTTTGGGATACAATTTCGCCTAGCCTTTTCTTTTGTTGCACTTGGTATGAAAAGGGGGTGGATGGACCGCATGGCTAAGAGGGGGTCAACTCAGCCTCGGTATAATTTATGAGGCCAGAACACGTTTCTGGGACGACTCTGAATGGGAATGACGTTTCCGCCTACGAATCTATCTATCTATCCAACCATCCATTTATATACCGATGTGTGCTGAGTTATTTCTCTATAGCTTTCGGATTTTCTCCTGCCCACCGTTTCCTAGTTCTTCTTCATGTCACATGATGACAGGCGACAGTTTCGCTGTTTTCGTTCTATCTTTCGAAGAAATTCAGTTTCTGGCTTCCTCCACTCGTACTCGCAGTATATATCCCTCTGTTCTGGTCTGCGGCATTTCTGGGCCCTGAATCACCGCCAAAATGGCCAAAATAGTACGAATCCCCTTGGCTTAGGATGCCTTCAAATTTGGTTAGACTATTCCGATTCGATGGGGCTTTGCAGACGATCAAATCTTGATCTGGTCGAAGGTTGCCAGCGGGACTAACTTGGTTCATTAGCACACAGAAAGGTCACTGCCTGATGGGCCAGAGCAAAGGTCAGACAATGTCGTGATCAGGGTCAAACAAGAAGTCATTTCGAGTATGCATTTCTAGATAGTTTTCTTTCCGTCAAATAAATATCACACAGTTTCAATTTAAGGTTTTATCAATTTTGAAATATATTTGATATAAATTTAAGGAAAAAAGGGTTTGAGTATTTAAGTAATATCAATTAAGTTTCTGCGCATAATTTGTAAAACGTGCTCAATATGAATAAACTCGTTATAATGAAAATAAAGGCCATTTAAGTATTTGGAAGTACCTCGTTCGCATATTAATAATTACGCAATTAGGTTAATGGGATGTCATATTGAAGTTTCATGCATGAATTTCCTTTTCGTATCTTTCTCCTTTTAATAAATAATACTCCTTATTAAATATTGATTAAAGGCTTACTCAAAGCTAAATTAATTGCCAAGTATTCCAATAAAAACTATTTAAATGGGATCGATGAGCACTTTTCGTATTTTAATTATTTTGTTTACGTCAAGTAATTGAGTGTGAGCTCTTATCAGCGCAGAATATATTTGCTCCGTTTAAATCGAAGAGCATAGAGCTCTTTATGGAACAATTTGCCACCTGGGGGAATGCTGACCGTCATGCGCTCCCTATTTTGAAGACCAATTTCAGGGCGTTCTAATTGCCCCGCTCCACCATAAATCTTTAAATGCGAAAATGTTCTTGATTTTCGCGGGACTCTCTGTTCGCTATTCACATTTCTACGATTTTGTGTTTATTTATACAAATTACAGCGAAGAAATAGGGGGAAAAATAACAACTACAACAAACAAACAAAAATTTCCACACATTAAAAAGGTTTTCATAGCTATGAAATCAACTCACGTGAGCGCTGCTGCCGTCGACGTCGCCGCAAAATACATGTTAGAAATATTAACAGAAAAAGAAAAAAATAAAAAACAACACAAATAAAACGTAAAAAAAATACAACCGAAATAGTGAAAAATACACTCACGAATGGCAGATAAATCAGAGAGGGAGAGAAAGAGAAGAACAGAACCTAAAAACATTGAAATGAACACTGTAGTTGCCGCAGTGCCAAAGATACAGATACATCTACAGCCGCGGCCGAAGATACAGATACAGATAGAGATACTCGTATTCGTACAACTACAAACGTCAGCGTTTTTGTTCCATTGACGTAATAGCCAGGCAGAGCTGAACAGAAAATCAACACTTTTGCATGAGTAAATTAAAATGAAACAAAATAAATAAAAATTCACCCGGCTCGCCAGCGATCTCTCAGATACTCCGGCCATCCGCGAGATACTTTTTGAGAGAGAGCCGCACAAGAGAGTCGCAATATCAAAAAAAATGAACTTTGAGACACAGTGGAAAATGCCAAAAGTTTTGCGCGCGTATAAGTGAGCGGCCGAATGATTAGAAGGCAATTAGAAGGAAGGAACACTGGAAAAAATATTCTTTTATTTTATATTAGATTCAAATTCTTTTTATGACAAGCTATAGCATGTGTAATTAAATTGAATTAAACTAATTAATCAATATTATTATAAATAATATTAAACATTCCAGTTTTCCAAGTTTATGTTTTTTTTATAAAAAAGATTAACATAATATATTTAATTTAAAATTTTTAAAGACAAGTTTTTTTTAAATTTTAATTTGTATGACTTTTTTTTGACAGTGTAAAGGGCAAGCTTTTGGTGGCACGCTAAGAAAGAGAACTGCAAAGATTAAGCTTAAACTTGTTCTCTATTAAATTTAGTTTTATTTTACCATTAGTATCCATGGCTTTTATTTTTTAAGTTGCGCGCGCTGAACGAAAATGTTTGCCAAAAATAAGAAAACCCAAAACACGCGGGTAGAAAAGAGAGAGAAATCGCCCGAGTGTATCTGTGTCTGTGATTTGAGCATATTTCGTATCTGTATCTGTGAGTTCTCCCTTAGCCGCTCTCTCGGCGTGTTTCTACACTTTGCAATGAAACGAACGAGTGTGCCAGTCAGAAGTTAGTTGAACATTCAGCGCCACAAAAGCCACACTAAAAACATAACAGAACATAATAAAAAAAATCACATTAAATCTAAATTTTTAACAAATAAAAATTGCCCAACAAATATTAACCAAAACTACAGAAAAACTATAATGAAAGCTTTAAAATTAGTTAAAAACCTTAAGACATTAAGCAGAAAGCACGTGTCAGTGCCAAGCAGTTGGAATAAAGTGTACAGTTAAAAAATCCGAATGTGTATTTTAAAACCTGAAAATTAGCGCGTGTTTGTAAGTTTGTTTGCTTGGATTTCAATATATATGCAAAAGTACGTACATATATATTTTGTGGGAAATGTGAGTGTAATGTTCATAGTGCAAAAAGCATTGTAAAACAAACAGAAACAACAATCAGCTGACTTGCGCGCACTCTCTCACGCCGCTCTCTCTTTCTCCACTGGCTCGCCATCCCGCTCTCTCTTATACGGGAAATGCATCTCCGCTTTGTGTAGAGTTGGCCCCACTTCCGCATCCTCTTGCGCCTCTTTCTATTTCACTTTTTTCGGCGACCTTTCGAACTTCGAAATTCGGTTTTTCGTAGGCGCTTGTCACATGCGCTCTGCGTCGACAGCGACGCCGGCAGAGCGGCCACAACTACACCCACAAGACGACACGAAGTGAGCCGAGCGCAGCCGAATAGTATTTTTACAGTAAAACAGCAGCACACGTTAAAACACTCACACGTCGAGCGTCGTTCGTTGAGATACAAACGCACGGATACGCGGATACCAGAAGAACGCACCGCATAAACGGTACAAATAAAAGAAAATTCAATCCTCTTATCAAAAAAACAAGGATACTACACACCCTTAAAAATCAAATAAATATAATTCACCCATATAAAAAACCAATTTATAAATTGTAATAAAAATTGTTAAAATTCGGTGCGTTTGTGTGTGTTTTGGTGTTGTTGTTCGCGTTTCTGTTGTCAACATTTTTCATCGATTTTCCTTGTCGGGCGCTCGTCGTTTTTCGCCTACTATTTCGCCGTCTCTCTCTCGCCGCCACCCACTCACCCATAACTATACCTAAAATTCTCCAAAAAGGAAAAACACTCACTAAAAAAATTAAAGCTGCTGCAGCGTCTTCTTCTTTACCAAATCTGCCATCTCTGTCGCACGCCGGGCGACCAACTATTGCAAATGCCATATTAGTGCTTTATAACTGTACAATAAGATATCACATACCTACAATATATATATGTAATACAGAATATATATAGAAAGCCAAGCAGAACTCTAACCAAAAAGCAATTGATTTTATTTTTAGTGCCGCCACAAAAATAAAAATAAAAAAAGACGAAAAAGCCTAACAACA
Organism: Drosophila sechellia; assembly: GCF_004382195.2. NCBI lineage: Eukaryota > Metazoa > Arthropoda > Insecta > Diptera > Drosophilidae > Drosophila > Drosophila sechellia. The sequence goes on along the minus strand of NC_045951.1, from coordinate 7,704,965 downwards.
AATTTCAGCGTTAAACGTTTTTGAAACTGAAAACTGTCAACAAAAAAAAAAACGAAAAAAAAAACAGAGGAAAAACAAAATAGAAAAGCCACAGCAAAATAAAATACAGCAACTACAGAGAAAACCAAACGCACTCGGCATTTGCAGCAGGAAAAGCGCTATAAAAATAGCATAATTAGCCAATGAAACAACAAATTCAATTACACGAAAATAAAACCTAACAAAAAAGTAACCGCAAAGTCAGCGAAACGTACATTTAAAAACAGCCACATGAATTAGTTTTTAACGAATAAACACCCCCAACATTTCTTGTTGTACTCGCAAAAGTTGTTGTTAAAACATAAAAATCTTGTTGAATGAATTCGCGGTGCCTTTATTTATAGCCAGCATAACAAAAATCCAACAGAAAAGTAATAATATACAAATATATCTATATACATCTCTATACGTATACAAAATATCTATGTAAAAGTCTATAGAGAAAGATCGTATATATACATAGACAAAGCAATAAATCGTAACGGAAAACGTGCAATATTTTCAAAGGTTTAATTAAATTAATTTCGATTGTGATCCAAAAAAAAAAAAAACAAAACAACATAACTAACTAAACTAAGCAACCAAATCAAAAATAACCATCAAAGTGAGATACAAATTTCGTTCGTTATAAATTAAATAATTGATTAATTGTTATTGTTGTGAGATAAACATCATTATAACTATTATTGTTGCAAGAATATAAAACAATACGCAAAAAAAAGGAAAAACACATAGAAAAAGGAACAGCAATCTGCAGGCCAGCAAAAAAACCGCAAGGAGACATTTTTTGTTCGTGTATAATCACAAAATTTCGGAAATTTTTATGAAAAAATGAGCGACAGGGAGCGATCGTCCCCAACACTGATCGAAACTGGTTTAAAAAACTTAATTGGCGGCCGTGATGGTAACTACCCACTGATCAGCGGCATTAATGGTAAGTAGAGAGTACAATTAAACGCAAAAAATAATTAAAAATTTTCCAAAATATTGTGTACTAAAATCGAAAACATTACTCGCAAGTGCTGGCAATCTGTTACCACTTGAAAACTCCCAAAAATAAAAAAACTCACATGGATGCCTAAAAAAAGCCAAGTCATAAAATACGAATTATTCTGTGATTGGGTCATCGCACGTCCGGAAATATGCAAAATAATGGGGGGAATAGAGGAGCTTTTGGGGGTGGCAGGCAGCAGATTTGGACACGTTTCGTCTAACCCAAATCCAAATTAATAGCAAAATAATGTTTAAAGTAAAACCGAAACATTTCTCATGTCTTCCCAAACATAAATCAATTTGATGGCTTTGGGGAGTGGGCTTAATTCTGTGGATGCTTGGCACATTTGTGTGGCTCTGCATTAGGGTAGCAATGCAAGTATTTATCTATCTATATTGCTTCATGTCGAAGTGCGCATCAAATCAAAATTGATAAGGCTATTAATCTACAAGTGTAGGGTGTATCAAGGGGGCAGGGGGTACCAAGAAATCGAGCTGAGGGTTGTCGCAAGGTTAAAGTGTATGGGGTACAGAAAATGGTCAACCGAGTGTCGTATGTAGCACTCGTGGTTGTCGGGTCATTGAAGTACATTGAACGTGGCCCGACCCCGCCCCGATTCGCCTCGATTAAACCACGCCACAAATGCCGGACACCGAGACAGTGTTATCAAAACCTTAACCCATTGGGCAATCTGGGCCAGCAATCGAATTTTCGAACATAATTAGTTTTTACTGTCTGTAGGAATTTTTTCGGGTTAAGTTTATGACATTTTAGTCTTCTAATGGAATATTTACAAGATTATAGATTACTGATATAATTTTTGGGGCAATTACGTGTAAGTCATTTAATCAAGGGTTTATTTTACGGCATATTTTATAGTAATATATAGGCTAGGTATAAAATACTTTAAATATCTTGAAAATAGCATTTATTCAAATTATTGATTTATTTTGATTTGATCAATATGTAGTACTTTAGTATTTTAAAATATCATAATATTTTATAAATTTATTTTAAATAAACCCACAATAATCCTTTTAATCCTGCGGTTGCCATTTATTTACCATCTCAAGGCCGTCGTTTATCTCACTTTACTGCAATTGTTATTCACTCTACATTGCATTTCGATTGCAATTTCTTTTTCCAAACAATTACACAGCAATTTTTCAGCAGCATAGACTCAGCGTTGCTGTCTGGGATTTCCTCACCCACATTTTAACCCTTTTAAATCTGTTCGAAGTCATTTGCATAAGAAAGGAATCGGTCTTGACCAGCATATGGCTTCGAAAAAAAAAAATGGAATGAAAAACCCATCTGTGGGGAAAGAATTCGATTCAGAAAGCATTTTAATTCGCTGATTTTTGCCATTTTTGTGTGCTGTTGCATTTTTTTTGCTGGTCCTACATCAGCCCCGCCCACAGAGAAACGCCCACTTGACCGGCGGCAACGTAACCAGAAATCAATAGCATAAAAGCAGAACGGGAAAATTCCATTAAAAAGTGTCATAATCGGTCAGCATAATGAAAAGCAGGCCCAAGTATCCCCTTTCATATGGCACTCAAGTTGTTTCCATAAATCAATAAACGGAAACCCGAGCACTCACTTGTGTGAAAACCTTTTCAGTCTGGCCAAAAGTTTTGTATGAAACTTTTTTCTGAATTTATTGTTCCACACATTTTAAGGTTGTGCTCTATATTTTTTTTTTAGTTAAGCTTCTTTTTTACATTTTTCCTTAGCTCTTATCATCGAAGCGATGTCGTGTGTTCACAAGCATTTGATTACCGCATTAAAAAAAGGAAAAATACACTTTATAAAACACACTAGTTAAATACGGCAAAATAAACATCGGAAAAGAGGGAGAAACGGGCTGATAAGCTGCAGATAGCCAGGGGCAAGTGTGAAGAGCGTTGGCTGCACAGAAACAATTTTTAATCGATTTCAAAATCAAATTACAGATTTTTCACATTAAAAGTGGATTTTGCATAGCATTGGAATAGTATTTCCAAGTTAGATATTCCTTTACGAAATCTATCTTTGGCATCATGCTCTGCTAACTGGAATGAATTTATCTAAACGATGTAAGCATTTTGAACAGTGTAACAAGTCCAATTGAGAGGGTCGCAGGGTAAAATCAAGTGAGCGATAAGCTGCACTAAACTACAAAATCTTACATGAACACACTGCCCAAGGGAAGGAGATAAGATTGCTTGACTTAGTTGCAAAGAAATGGAGTCTTTCGTCTGGCACAAATCACTCCGCGGGCTCACATAAATTCTTCGAGTGTATGACAATAACAGCAAATAGCTGCGTGTGCCGCCGTCAAGTACAAAGCTCAAAAGTTGGTTTAGTTCCTCTGATAAGCAAAGGCATTTGATTTGTATCTAGCTGATGGAGCTGGTGGATCCAATTCAAAGTTGGATGAGTTGTCGGTTTCAAGGGGATTTGTTCGCCCGATTCCAGTTGTATCCAAGTCATATACTTAGGAAAACTTATGAAGCTCGTTTATTAATCAGACAGATGGCATTGTCTAGTTAATTAAATAATGTATGGTTTTTAGACATTTCAAGAGATTTATGCGAATTTTCAAAGGATGGTCTACTCTTAAGATTTGAAGTTATAAGATATGCTTTCTAACTCATTTTCATTCTTCTCCATATCAACAAAAATTGCCAAGCAAAATCACTTAGCTTGATAAACATTTAACCACCCATTTCGTATTCATTTCATCCGGTTAAATAAACTATAAAGTGCAACATAATAGCTCGTCATCACCTTTAGTGCCGTCGAATTGAATTATGAAAGCAAATGAATGCATTATTTCAAGTGGAATTTAAAATGGTATATCCACCAGAGCCATGTGCCACTCGTCTCGTTGCTGTTCGTTCTATAACCACGCTGTCTTTTTCGAGCTGATGGGCAATTATATTTTATTCGATTTGCATGTCAGTGTTGCATAAAACGAAGCGCCGGCAATTGGCATAAATAAATGACAGCTCGAAATGTTGTTTGACCGAATAAACAAGTGGCAGGGATTGACTATCTCCTTGTGCCCCCTATCATTATTGATTGCAAATTAGCAGCTAATCATTAATCTGTCGTTTTTTTTTCAATGACATAAGGCATATGGTGTGTCGTCAATTGATCGCTAATGTGAATCAATGTTTACGTAATCAGATTGATTAGACGTGCATTTTGGATGCATTTTGCATGTCGTTCACCACCAGTGAAGATGAAGATTAAAATGCGTGGAACAATGAATAGACTTTTGCATATAAGCCCGTCTTTGCCCGGTAGCAAAAGTTTCTCTAACCCATTGATTCATTGACTGGGCTTGATGCAATTAAAACTTTTAATTGAAAATGCCGCACTGAATGGTTGGGAATCTTAAGGTAACAAAAAACATCCATGCATTTTTGCAATTTTAATTAAGTGAGATGTGTGAAAAGCTCATGCTAGAATTATCAAACAAAAGTGGCTACAAAGTGTGAAAAATATTTTCATAAATATATACATGTGCACACTGGCAAGAAATGCAGTCGAGCCAAAACTAAACTGAGCAGGGCAAAATGCTGGCGTGCGAATTTGTCATGCCAAGCAGCTGGTGGTAATTTTTTCGTTGTTCCCACAGAATTGCGGTCAAACAATATGTTTGCCATGTCTATTTTAAAAGATCGCGATGCATATCAAAATCGCATATCTGCAGCACTATTCATATCTTGAGTTTAAAGTGTGAGTGGAAATGTTTAATCAATTTTCGCTGACTTGCCATTTAAAAAGAGTAAAGTAGGAAATTATTCGCTGGCATTTGGCCATGCCAACCTTTCTCTATCATCCGCAGCAAGGACGTCGGCAACTTTTTGTACCTGGCAAAAGCAGCAATTCAACAAAAAAAAAACCAAAAAAAAACATTGAGGAGAAGGAAAATGGCAGAAAAAAGGAATCAAATTAAGGTTAAATACCACAAAGCGAGCGCACACTCACACAAATTCGTGGTACAGTAACTTAAATCCGAAACTAACACACGGATAACTAAACGTATACGTATCCTCTTGGCGGCGCCTGAAAGCGGGTAACACTTTTTGGCATTTGCCGCCCGCCGACTTCGGCTTCAGTTTTGTTGAGTTCAGTTGCACTGAGAAAAAGGGTTCGATGTACATAAAACAATTGAAACAATTTTTGAAGCAATCTTATACTAATAATTATGGTTTTTGATATTTTCAATATATAATTGTTTATAACTTCTTTATGAGGTATTTGTAATTCACAAAAACAATATCACACCTAAAAAATGTATTTATTAGGACGAACCTTGAGTAAACCTTTTTTTTATGAGCTCTTAAAGTTGCTTGTAGGCGTTGCCGCCGGAATTTCTGTTGGCAAAATGATGGACAACAACAACAAGAGTGGCACACAAAACAAACTGGCAGGAAGTTGGAAAACAGTCACGAAAGCCGAAAGGCAGCCAAATTGAGCACTAAAAATAACAACAGCAATAGCAACACATCGACAAGAGGCACTAAAACATTCACAGTTCGTGCAACATTAATAACAAAATCCATAAATGAAATAATGTTGACTTCATTTGTTTGCCTCGATGACGTCAAAAAGGATACAGGCATATAGAAGAATGAGCGAATGGAAGAAACGGAATGGGAAATAGAAATAAAAGTTCGCGGAATGCCTAAAAATCGACAAAATACAAAGGGGAAATAACCCTCCTTGGCGGCACACAAAAGACACACAGACCTATATAGCGTTTTGATGCCCCCCCCCCCCAAATACTCCACCATTGCACAGATTTCTACTGTGGAATGCTGTCCTTTCGTCCTGTCCTGTTTTCCACCCGCCCCTCCACAGTCCACCCATGAATTGAACATGTGTTGGTTGTAAACAGGAAGCAGCAGCAGAAGCCGAAGCAGCTGGGTCCTAAAAAATACTTGTATACGAAGAATGTTTTACCACTATATAGCGACCGAAATCCCCCGTTTAAGCCCCCCTTTAGCCCCTCGTTTTCTAAGCCCCTACGATATTCCCTGGCTTGTTCTGCTTCTTGCTGTTAGCCAGACGTAGCATGTTGCAAATGTCAAAGTAGCAAAACCCGGAAATTCGAAGGACATGTTCGAAATACGACGCCCACACACATACTCAGTGGGTGGAAAGTGGCGAGAGACTTGCTCACACAGAGAGAGCGGGCGAGAGAGCTAACGGTTGGGATAAGTCTCCAAAAGGGGAGAGACATGCGCATTATATCGCTGAGTATAACTCTCCGAGATTCACTTACGTTTTTGTTTTCATTTTGGCCTGTAATTGTTATTGTCTTTTATGAGCCGGTAATGCTAGGCTTTCGCTCTCCCACTCTCTCCTTGCTTTTATCACCCATTTCTTTTGAGCCCTCCCCCCTTTCATTATCCAAGAAATCGTACGCCAAACTAAAGCATCTTATGCCGAGTTAGCGTCTTGCTGTTTTAACTAACACTAAGAAAACAAGATGGCTTTTGCCTTGTTTTTTCTTGCCCCTGGCCGAAAGCGTGCTCGAATTGTTAAGTCTGGCTCTTCGATTAGTTAAACTCAATCACGAGTTTCAGTTTAACAACTAACAAAAATAAAATGAAATATTAGGCAAACAAAGTTGGCCATTTAGCGTTTAATAAAGGGCGACACGAGGAAAGATTTCCGAGCTGTGATGAAATTGCACTTATGACGGACACACGGGGCGAATTCGTAATATGAAGTCAAGGAAAAAGAAGTTATAGTGGTAATTTAAAGTCCTATGAAGCGATTAATTAAACCAATATTTCATGGAAACACAATTCTACTACCATCTTGGTAGCTACAGATTCATTCCTCCTTTCAAGGTTAGTTAAATAGGTTTTTGCCATTCAAGCCTAATCATACGCACCGTTGTCACCCAGATCTTGACATTTGAAAAATTACCCTCGCGGAGATTATTTAAATATATATTTACACACTATCAAAGACGCTTTTCACATTTTCCTAATCAGATCTCTAGCGGGTCAACAAAAATCACACATATACCTCAGATTTTCCTTTAGCATAATCAGTTTTTTTCTGTTCGTTTGCTGACGTAGTTTAGACCGCTGATCATGTGCCGAACGATGAGCACTAAAACAGAGAAAAAAAATGTAGGGAAATAGCGAAAGATAGAATGGGCAAAAGAAAGAAAGCGTGAAAAATGAATTCAAATAAACATTTTGAACTGAGGGAAATAGTAAACATTTTTATATTTCTCAGTGCCTAAAATGATTTGCTTTTGAAAATAGGAAAATCCAAGAGGAAAGGCAGGGAAACTAAAATTAGCTAACGAAATAAATGAAAATTGTTGCAACAAGTAATTGCAATTTGGAGCGTCTTGGCAGACAACCTCATTGCCCCACCCCCCTCCCCAGCACCGAAAAACATCCATTAGCTTAATTTACCTTTTAAAATTGTTTTCATTCTCAGCATATCTTTTGCCATTCGTTCCTTTTATTTTTAATTGCACAAACATATTTTTGGAAAATTCGCTTAGCTACATAGAATGTGTGTTTTCTGGTTGGCTTGTTCTTTCAATTAGCCTTTCATTTATGAGGCGGCTGCTGACGCAATTATCAATTGTTTTCAGATAACTATAATTACATTTTCAATTTTTTTTATACCATTTTGCTACTTAACATATTTTTAGCCATTCTGTCCTTGGCAACTGTGATAAGCTTTTGGCCTTAATTCGAGCAAAACAATGTCTCAAAAAAAAAGTTATTAATACGGCAAATTGATTGATATCAGGGCATTTTTTTCAATCACATTCGTTTTGGCTCATTCGGGGTGCTAACTCACGGATCAAAGAAGTTAGCATTCCATAACTCTTATCACTTTCGCCAAAGAATTGCATTTTTATTGGTTTCTTTATGGCCGGGCGTGTTGATACGGCTATGAGCCTTCTAGGAATTTCATAAAAACTCTTTTATATTTGTATAAATATTTATAGATATAGCAAATGGCCAGGTCGTGCCTTGAGCATTCTTAGATTACCCATAACTTGATATGAGTGCAACTTCCTGAAAATTATGATAGATTCAATTGTTCGAAATTTTTAGGGGAGATATTATTTCGCCCGTGTTTCGCGCTTATCTTTCCTTCTAAAAGCACACACATCGATCTTAATAATCTCACTTGCTTGAATTGAAATTTTATTTGCTTTCTCGGCTCATTTGTCATAGAGACTTCTTTTGTCAGCGGCTTTTGTTGCACAAACAATTTATAGTCCCTTGGATATTGACAGTCTGTAGATATATGTACATTATCAATTAATGTTTACGATAAGTCAAATCGCAGGAGTTGCAATTTTTATCACGAAAAACCCATATCAAGCAAAAATCACAGACTTTGAGGGAAAATATTGCTTAATAAACTGGGGGCTGGTGAACAGCCATAATAAATAATAAGAACTTTAGCTTGAAGTTTATTTAGCCATTTTTGCGTAGAGTACGTTTTTATAAACAAAAGATTATTAGCCTTAAAGCAAAAAACTAGGGATACTTAGAAATTAAACAAGCTAAATGGGTAATTTGCTATCGTTCAGAAAAATAGCAAATGGTAAATATCTAATATCCATACCTTTTTATGGATATTATTTATCGTTTTTCAGCTTATAATGGGCAAAACACCATCACACTTAAAGCGTCTTAAAAACCGAGTCAGTTTGCAGAGGCAAACACGAATCCTTTGCCGAAGCTCCTTTAAAATGTGTATCCAATCTCATTGATTGCTGGATTGCTCTACTTTTGATCCTTCCATCGAGTTTTCAATAAATTTGTTGTTGTTGCTCGGGAGCGTGGGGCTTGTAAAAAATTGATTAGTGTATAACGAAGGCAAATTGAGCTTTAATTTGCTGTGAGTGTGTCTGAGTGAAACAGCTTGATGTGCGTGACTAAAGTTGCGATTGTGGCGGCGCTTACATTACATGGTATATAAGGTCACCATGTGGGTTGTGTGATAGGGGGGTGGGGTGGTAAATATGGTCAAGCTGAGTCAGGTCAAAGCAACAATTTGTTGGCCATTAGCGTAAAGATTGCACAGGGAGTACACGTCGAGACATTAGTTGAAGGTATTTCTATTAAATATTTAAAACGCAGCCCATATTTAGCACAAAGTGAAGGGAAGTTTTCCCTTTAGCTAGTTACATATTTCCTGTGTCGTTTAGCTAGCAAAAAATAATAAATGATTTTTTATAGGATATAAATTTAAAATAATTGCTTTGATTTTAGCTCTGAAACATTTTTGATCATCGTTGGCTAAATTATACGATTAAATTTGAATAGTTTCTATAAACATTTACCTATTGATCATTATGCTTTTATTTAAAATCATTTCCCCAAAATAAAAGGAAGGTATGCTGGTCATTATATTAGTGTTCTATCGCATTAGCTATCGTTGTTGGCCCGCTCTGCAATTAGTTTGGCTTGCATTCGTTTGACATTTTGCATTTTATGTATGTATGTTTGTATGTATATACCCCTTCGATCTGTGCTTTCTGCAATATCTCGTGCATTCGCTTTTGTCAAATGACATTTCTATTTCTTCTAGTAACTCATAAATGGCCATACACACGTATGTATATACCTACATATATAGACGTGTGTTGCCAGGGGGATTGCACCTTCAACCCGCGCCAACCCTTCCCGCACATAGTCTGCCACTAATGTGGCGTACGTTTTTTGGCCAACACTTTATCAAGATGGCAGACGCCTTGGCTCTTGGCCAGAAGTGCACACAAAACTAAAGCTACATTTTACCTAGACCAAAAGACTGAAATCAAGGGATAAGGGCGATGGCGGTAGGGGTTGTGGGGGAACACCTTGAGGAAGTTTTGCTATGCCTAAAGAGTCAAATGCTCAGCGCAATTATCAGAATGAAATTTTAGCCCATCAAAATTTCAACGAATTTGTACCAAAACATCTGCTACACTCCCAAAAAAACAAAAAAAAAACAGAAAAGGCAAAACGCAGATGAGTCATTCGCTTTGATATCCATTTCTATTTGATTTCTTTTCCTTGGCCTTTGTTAACGGATTTGTTTTCCTTTTTGGAATTATTTATCTTGGCGCAATTTTTCATGGCACGAAAAGTGGACTGAGGGAATGACTCTTAAGACTTTTTGTCAACCCCCCTGAAAATGGGCGACAACATGTGCCATTTGTCTTAACCTTCACGAGCATGTAGACGTCATTCATTTCTCATAATTTTCCGTTCGCTTTTCTTTAGACTTTTCTATTTTAACTTTTCTCTATAGACATGGGTATTTTTCCACCGTTAAATGTAGGAATTCCTCATTTAAACGAGTTAAATACGAATTGTTTGTATTTTTGTTGGTGGTAAGCGTCACATTTAAGTATTTGCCCTGCTGACGAACCCCCAAAGTTTTTGGGGAGCTGGTCATAAAACTTTTTTTGACTGCGCCAGCCAAGGACGTTTGATAAGATTGAATGAGCAGCGGAAGTTTGAAACATTTTGCTGGCTACCAGAAATGAACCCAATTTGTATCGTGTTTTTCCCCAAAAAGAAACAGAAGTTTATGGAAGGAAATTATAAATGCTTGCGGTAGCTGGCGCAAAGTAACATTTCTTGCGAAATTTAAGATCCGCATAAATCAGTTTTTACCTAAAAAATATAAATTCTTTTTCGGGAGCTTCAGAGTGAGTAGTAAAAATGCTGTAAATTATTGTATAACTTACCTTCTCTAAAGTTATTGAAATCATTGAATTAGAACTTTGCTAGCTCGTTTCATAAATCACAGAGTGACGCAGTTCGGTCAGAAAAGATGTCCCTGACTAATTTGTATATTCCAACTTAATCCGCCATCAAAAATATATGTCAACCAAAGCCCAAATAAATTCCACAAGATACATAAAAGTAATACAAGTAAAAAACAGCAGAAATATATAACTTAAAATATAATAATATAAATTCCATAATAAATATTGTGTAGATGAAGATAGATAAATTTTTAGAAAAAATTCTCCCAACTGCAATAAAGTGTGAAAATTTGTTGTTTGATTGCCTTGATTACACTCATCAGCAGAATTCAGGCACAAGCTGATTACAGCATATATAAACACAGAGTGTATGTGTGTGTGCATGTGACTATGGTTATGGATATAGATATAGAGATATGGACATTATACAATACCAGGAGAATGCCGCCTCCTGGCATGGGGCCAATAAATTGGGTCGGCAAAATGAAAATGAACAATAAACGGCCGGAGATGAGATGAACAATACAGGTTGATCTGCGAACGAGGTGTTGCACCATACAGAAACTGGCAGCAATGACAAAGAAAATTATTAGAACGATTTTAATGCAACATTTTCCCTGGCCACAGATATGTACGTACCTCGACACAAATTATGGCCAATCAATTTGGAGAAGATAATCACTTTGCACAACCAAGTTTCTCGGTAATTTATTGGATTACTACCACCACGAGCTACCTACCTTATCCATGGGATATGGCTGCGTTGTAGGGATCGTAAATAAAACCCGATTCGAGTGCCCATCGATACTTGTGGCGTCTCGGCGGGCTTCAGCTTATCAGCTATCAGTTTTCGATTTTTAAGTTTAGTCGTTCTATTAAATAGGTACTTTATGATCGGGCGTATAAAGCATATTTTATGTGGGTCATATATAATTAAAGTGATGAATAGGGATTTTGACATAGAGGATATGGTGCGCTTGGATTAAGCAGAGAAAGAAAATTGTTGTTCATCATCGGCTATTAATTTTATTAGTCAACGAATCGAATTCATCATTTTTAATGCCTTTCCTTCATATATAAACATTCCGTATATAGTTTGCCAGTCATAAATCCAACTTGATGATGCATTTCCATAACGCATCGCTAATATCTTGAAGAAACAGGGCTTTAGATCATCGGCATGACACCCAGTATTTGACTTTACATCATCATCATCATCGAGCCTGACTTACATTGTTCTTATAATAGTTGCTGTCGGATTTGACACCTCGATATATGTAATATTTGAACAGTCAGGCCCGTTTGCTTATCTCATTGTGCGCCGGGGTATTTCAGCCCGACTTGATGACTACTTTGTCTATTTACCCTATCCGCCAGATTAAAGTGTCACGAGTGTTCCACTATGTTCGCTGCTCCGTTCTGGCCCTGCCCACCACGACGTCCATGCCCAGTTTATCATCATTCAGCCGCTCTGGCCGCACATCTCCCTCGGTGCTCGTTGTCAATTTGCGTTTATTAGATGCACACGGCAGAAAGCTGGGCTTGAGCTATGGATACCTGGTGGGTCAGGTGGTTAGACGAGGGGGTGTCCACCAAAATGCACAGAGAATTGAATGGGAAGCTACAAAATTATGGAAGTTTTTAAATTTAATGTCTAGACTGCTCGCTGTAGCTTTAATTCAAAAGCTGGAGTGTTTTTCTCAGTGTTGGCCAGGTGAGCAGTGGCAAGGTGTAGAAGACTTGGGTCACAGCTGGCGAACTCATGTGTATGTGGAGGCGCGAACCAGCTCACTTTAGAGCTTCTGGGCGTGCTCAACTATTTCACTGCTGTTTTCTTGGGCGTAGTACCTGGTACTCTATGCCGCAGCTCTAAGCCAAATGCCCCGCCCCCCTGGCCATTGGAGCACATGCTTTTTATTCAATTAACACGCCGAGAAGAGGCGAACTGAGAGACATGCATTAATTTAAGCCAACAACAGCAGCAACAAAACGAGCTGAGGCAGCTGCCAAAAAAAATGGACTTAATTTGTTGAGCAAACAAAGAGAGGATGAAAACATGATGGGCTGGGGGTGGTGCCACAAAGGGGTTAAGTGGATGGGGCTTTTGGGGAGGGCTAAAATCAAATAGCAATCGACATATTTCGTTAATAAGCTGTGCAAATAAGAAAAAACTTTTACTTTTCCTCTGGGCAAGCAATATAATAATGTAAATTGCCATGATGTTAAACCTTGATGTTCGGCATTTGAGGAGAGGAAAAAGTACGAACACTAAATGGGAATAATTAGAATTTGCACTTAAATTAGAAAATTAAATTAAATAAAAATACTAAACTTGGTAAGAATCCTGGCTAAATTCGTGACAAACTGAATTACAGAAAATGTATCTAATGCCTTGAGCACACATCCGGACAGATTGACAAATGCCCGGACATCGACTAAGTGCCAAGTTCTGTGAAAGAGGCAGACTTCTGGCCAAAGTTCTGCTGCCCTCGGCTAAAGTATATCAAACTGTGAGATGCAAACGCATTCGGCAAGTGGCCACTGCATAAAAAAAAGGGAAGACTAAATCGCAAATTGAAAGAGCTGCAAAAAAATGAAAGAAAATTTGCATAAGAGACTGTGAAACGGTTTGCATTTGATGAAAGTCGATTCATGGCTGGTCACAAGGGGCGGAAATGGGCGGTCGGGGGTGTTGCAGTGTGTAAGTAGTGTGTGCCCCACTCAATTCATTGAAAGACAAAAATAAAAACAAAAAAAAAGGAAATACTGACAGACGGAAAACTGCAAACAAAAAACACTTAAAGTAGCAACGAGAACAGCGACAATGTAGGGCCCAGAATAAAAGGGGGTTGCGGAATGATAATAAAAAAAGAAAAAACAAAAGGAAAACTGTGAAATGGAAATACCACCCTCAAGTTGGGTCCTTCGGCATCCTCCCACATTTCCATCAGTCTGCCCGTTGTCGCTTCATCGTTGGCTTCATTAAAATTTGGTTTTCATTTCAATTAAGTTGCGGTTTCGTTGGCCGGAAAATGGGAGGAAAATCAAAGCAATTGTTGGCTTTACGAATAAAAAGATTGGAAAAAAAAATACCAGTGTTTGGCGGAAAGTGTTGGAATCGAGGAGTTCAGCCGATTCTCACTTTGCGTAGGAAATTGCGGTGGGAAAATGCTAAAATACCAATCAGGAATTTTTACTCATTGACCTGTAAATCACATAAGCTACGAATGAACTGAGCCAAATTGACGTTTTAACTAATTTGCTGGCCAATTAATTTTTAGTTAGCTAATTCATTAAACGATTCCTCGTGGATTTATGGCCCAGCAAGCAAATATAAGTATTTCATGAAAAACAACAAGATGCCGATGGCCAAATGGCAAGCCACCCACTCATAGTAAATACAATACACCTGCCCCAAGTTAACGAAAACAAAACTGAAAAATAAAAACTTTAAGGCGTCGAAACTGTCTGATGGATGTGGACGAATATGTTTCAGAATTTTCCGAAATTCCTGCCTTGGCTTGTGGGAAAATGGAATAGAAAATTCAATTTGGCCTTTGATCAAAGATGAAATTGCATTTACCGCGGGCTGGCAGAGCAAGTGGTGCAGATTTATTACTGTGAAATGTTGCATATGGAGAACAGGGCGTATGAGGTATGTGCATTCGTATAATCATCTGCCAAATGGCCACAAAATGCTAGCATGCGAAATGCGAAAATATGTTTGCCCACTTAATGAGCCAACAAAAGTGCTCAACTAAATTTCCCAGCAGCTAAATCAATAAAAAATGTTATTCGCATATATTTTCCTTTCTCTTAAATGGTTTCTCAATTGCCGCTGTTTTGTAGGCTGGTTTTGTAAATTACTTGGAAAAGTGTCAAAAATGCAGTGTAAGATATGTTCGTTTGTGCAGTTTCGAAATGTTTAATTTTCAAATGCATATGAAGAAATTGTCTTGGCATATGCGACAAGTGCATTTAATGTTTCCATTGATTGCTATTTGCCTTAAACATTCTCCGATTTTCTTCTCACTTTTCTTCGTGTTTTCATTTCAACATAGAAATGAACATGGTTATTCTTAATTAAATCGAGTCAGATTTCTTTATAAGTACATAGTTGTAAGCTTAATGCTTTTAATTTAAAATTATACTGTTTTTAATATTAATATAATATATTATAATATTGTAATTATAACTAAAATGTTTTCCATTTTTGTTTTCTTTATAGGTGAGTGAGCTTTATAAATTACTTTAGTTGCTTCTATTGGCAACAAGATTGTAAGTACACTTAAATGTAATTCTACTATTAAATATTAGCAAAATACTATTAAAATTTTAATCGTTTCTAAAAAACAAGGACCTTTAAACAATTTCCTAATCAACATCTTTTTCAATGTCGCTCCAATAAAAGCCGAAGCATTTCGTTTCCACTTTCAACTTTATATGCAAACCGACAGCTTAGTTAATTAACACTCGTCGGCAATTACAAAAAAAAAAATAAAAAATTGCTGAAACAGGAACAACAATAAAGAGCTCAATTAACGCCGCTCATGGGCTAAAATCGTGGGGCAGAGAGGGGTTAAGCGGCAAATGATACGTACATGCAAACAACATTTTTACTAGTTCGAAGTAGTTTTCATGTGAACGACAATTTGAAAAGCCGGTTGCATCATTTCTGACAACAAAGGGTAAATTTCCATTACGAGCTTAGTGAGAGCGAAACGCAGGAAACTGTCATTGGAGTTAGTTTTTCCACAAAAAACGAAAATTCATTGGGCAAAGTATTGAAATGTATATTTAAATATGAAAATTGTATTTTTAGGTATTGGCCAGACTACGTTGAGTTTTGGAAACGCGCGTGGAGAATGCCTTTGATTTTATTTTGGGTTTAAGCAATGTTTTACACATTTAGAACTGTCACAAGACAAAGTGTCTAGAAATTCTTTTGAGCACAAAAACTAAATGAAATGGAAACTAAATACGTGAATAAATATAAATGTGTGGGTGTATATGTAGCAAAAGTCTTGTTTTTAGTAAAATTATTACATTTTGAGAATTGAAGCAGCTGCTTTAATTTTTTCCACAGGCCACAGTTCCAAATATTGTTCCAAATTCAATTTCATGTTTTGGTCATACAGCGCCATCTATCGCCGGCAACGAACAATTGTCAACCATTGACATTTTCTGAATGAAAAAAAAAAACTATAAATAAATGAAGGCGAGCGCAACATTTTTTAGGCACAAAAAAGCAATTTGAATTCACGCTACCGAAAAAATGTTTTCACTCCAATTCTTTTAGCTTTGTGGTGACTTTTTTTTGGGTGGATGTTCTTAATGCCAACTATTCTGTTAGTTTTTATACTAATTGGTCTTATTAACGAGTTCATCAGACAATAAATTATTAATTACCGCATACATGGTAGAATTCATTTTGCCCTTGTATTAAAAATACTGTAATTTTGGTTATTTATGCAAATACGGTTATGTTTTTTTGCGTTTCATATTATATACGATTTGAGAGATATTTTAGTTCCTTAACCAACTGAAATTAAATATTATGTTCTAAACGTATTTTTATTATTTAAAATAAAGAAATATTAGTTCAATGTTTATAGATCTAACGCTATAATAGAGCTTTCAGCGACATTATTTTTAACTCATAAATGTACCTATCTGTCCCATTGTAAAAGCTTAAGCGCCGCCTGGCGGCTGCTTTAGTGCAACTGAAACGGAAAGCTGGGCGAAGCTTTCGCTCTCTTCTTTGCGCCAGAGAGCGCATACCGTTTGTGTTTTGCTGAAGGCAGCTTGTCTGGCAGCTTCCCCTGCCGCCCACCACCCACCGCCTAACCATTTCCGCCCATCCACCCATCCGCCCCCTCAGCGGATTGGAACATCGGAACTCATCAACGAGCAAAAGACCGTTGGCTGAAACACGTGCGCATAGTCTTCCTGCTAAGATTCCTTTGGATATCGCGCATACGATTAATTAGAATTTTTACCACCTTAGCCTACGACAACAATCGAAATCGAAATCAAATTTCCGTGCTTGCTGACGTCCTCATTGCTTGTTGTTTTGCTGCCTTAACCGCCCCCTTTTCGGCAGCGAGGTCACATGTTTCGCCAGGCGACGACGTCAGCTGCGTGTGCTATTTCTTCACTTCACTTCTTGGGCTACTCGAATTTCCAGTCCAAAGTGCTGGGTGATAAGGCCAAAAAGGGTGGGAGGGGGGTGGCAATCCCCAACCTTCCCGATTAAATGAATTTCCGACTGCTGAACTTTAACTTCGCACCTGATTCCGTTGCTGAAAAGTGTCTGCTTGTTGATATGAAATTTATGTTTATTGTCTGGTCAGCGGCCAGGCAAACCAACCTGTTGGCCAAGTTTCTCACTGATAAGCCGCCCGCAATAAAATTTTTATTTCCCGTTAACTTGTTCTATAAAACCGTACAAAATTGACGGTGCTTTCGTAGATATGGCGCGCATGTTTGGTATTAACATTTTTGGCCAATGAATGAAAGTTTTGAAAAAACTACGGAGATTGGATTATGGAGTATGGCATGTTTGAGGCCTTGAATGAGTTCATATCTCCCGGGAGTCACAAAATATATACATAAAAAATGATAAAACAATCAAATTTTTTATTTAACAGATTCATCTATACTTAAGGGCATTGTTTCTTTTTAATTAATTTTAAGTGGCCTTTTAATTACTCACATAGTTTTTAATTATACATATGAAGTACTATTTGTTTTTAATTGTTGCTGAGCCAAAGTTCAGGAAACCGTGTATATTATATTTTAGGGAATTTCAGTCGTTTATTAATATTGATTTATGTCTAAGTTAGTTCGTCTAACTAACAATATATATATATATTAAATGTAGCTGCACAATCTGGGTCAATTGGTTGCAGGCTCTAAATAACCCAGTCGTGCTATCGTAAAAACGTTTACACATTTCAGCATTTCTAAATAATTATTTAGCAAAATGTTAATTTACGACCTGCTGCACCAAACACGTGTATAATGACTCCAACGTCGCCATGCCAGACTCGTAAACCCCGCTCGCCAGCGGATCCATTATAATACCTCTATATGGAACCAGAACCCAGACGGTTTCCATGCAAACACGCCAAATCACCGTGTGTTTAAAGAAGGTTTGATTTGCTGCCTGCTCTGTGTGTTAGTGGCTCAATTTGCGGCGACATTTGTTCAAAATAATGCTTAAAAACTTGAGGGGTTCTTAAGTTTTATATCAATAAAAAAAAAAAATTTTTTTTTATTTTTATTCTGAAAAAAGAGCAAAAATTATTTTGTTTACTTTCTGATTGCTGCTCCGCTTCCGATATTTATTCTGCACAATTTGCTTTATTTGCAGTCTGTTTTTTGCCCCTCTACTTGTATTATTTGTTCTTCGGATGCAAAATAGTGCCGTGCTAGTGTGTGTGACTCATTGATTCGATGTGTGTATGTGTGTGTGTGTGCGATGCTTTAAATTGCTATTTATAAACCAGCAAGAGCTGCGTCTTCGACTCAGTTGGCTTTTGCTTAGCAATTTCTGGCGCTCTCCGAGGGCTCATTCATCCGTCGTAGCGCCACGGCGTATCTATGTGAGTGCGCTGCACTGGTGTGTGTGTGTGTGAGGGTGTTTTTGATTGCACCAAGTGTGAGTGAGGCAGTAGCCCAATCACACAGATACACACACTGGCAAGGGGAGACCGCCGGTGCACGTGGTAGCGAAACGTGATAATACGAAATACAACAACTGACAACAAAACAAACAGAAAACCTGACAACGCCGCTGTCGCTGCCTCTGCTGTCGTCGCGGTCGACGCCGTTCTCTGCCCATGTTGACGTTGGCAGATTTTCCCGGATTGGTTCCCTATTCTCGGCTTCACTGGCATATAGGCCTGGCCAATAGCGAGGCTCTGCCGCACATCCTTCTGTTATTGGATCCCGACGGCAACTTCGTTTTTTCCATTTCCCGAAGCTTCAGATGACTTGTTGCTTTCGCGGTTCCAAAAATAGTCACTGGCTGCACGGGGCGTATACTCGATATTCCCTGAATTGACCCGCCTGGGTAAAACAGGTGACTGAAGTTCGCTCCAGCACATGGTCCATGGTTATGCCAATTGATGGGTTTTCAGGGTTGACTGGGTTTCTCAAATACAAAAAAAAAAGAGTTTTGTTTAACCAAAGAATAGCACAAGGCTAAAAAAAGGGGGTGGAAAAATTGACAGGGTATTCGTGGAATTCTTTAGAATTGGTTTTACACAAGATGGAACCTTACAAATTTAATAAGTCTTTATAAGAGTATGGGCTTGGTATTAATTGCCGTCCTAAATTTAATATTTAAATAATAAAAATTTCTTAATTAACACAAGTATTTGTGTTTCAGTATCTCTGTAATTGTATCATAAATGTGATTTTATAATTTATTCCAAATTGTTTACAGCTCTGATTCATAGTTATAAAATCTTCGATGATCACTGGGTTAGTAGAAGGTATTATACAAAACTTCTAAGAAAATTTGCCGGACCTATGCCAACAGAGAACAATTATTATAATTATTTAAGCTTGATTAAGCCCTCGAATAGTTTGAATACTTTTTGAAATTTCCAAGAGAAACGGCGACCTACGCCAATAGTTTAGCGCCGTCGATAGAATGCAGATTAAGTATACGCTCCGTTGCAGCTACTACGTCGTTTCATTGGGTTTTCGCCCAGAGTGTGAAGCACCCAGCTCCAGAACCCCACCACCCTGCCCCACTAGATCTACTTACTGGGAATGACGCAGCGGTAAATAGTTGGTGGCACAGAGGCAATCCCTTGAAGCACATTACGCATACGTCACGTGTTGCAGACGCACCAGTGCCGAATTAACCGAATATTGGCACGGCAAGTGGCCAATCGGCCACGCACTCCAGCTGATGTGTATGGTCTAGTGGCCATAGGTACACCCGTTACACGGGGGACAGACATAGCGCTCTATTGCGAATCGACTGGAAACTTTTCAGTTGCATTCGTATCTCTATTTGTCACCCTATCGGTACGTGTATTTGTATCTTTGAGTGCGCTTGTCGTTCAACGTGCACTCTCTTTCTCTCTTTCGCTCTCTCTCAATTGATTTGCGGATGTGTGTGTGCCCGGTGTGTCCGCAACACGTGCTTAGAACTGTGCTAGACAGCGGGCTTTGGGTCATATTGAAATCCGCGTGACTTGGCCGCAGCAGCGCTGCCTCAGCGGGCGTCGCTGTCCCAGTCCCCCGAGTATATACAAATAAATATAGCTATGTCCAGGATAATAGCAATCACATAAGAGCAAAAAAAAAAAAATGTTTTTAAAAAATAAATTTTGTAACTAGAATATTATAAGATATTTTGAAATAACTAACATAAAACTATGTTGTTTAAAATAAAATTATTGATAAGATCTTGATGTTAATAGATTTAGGAAAACAACCTAAGTTAAGTCCTAAATGAAATATAATTAATAATAGATCTGATACTAAATCTGAGCCGAAGTACTCGACACTGTTGAATATCTACCAAGAACGTCACTAAAAATACCTGTGGAATTTGAATCAATTAATATAGTAGCAATGCTAATAATTTTCCCAATGCTGTATGTAAAAATATTTGTTGTACATATACAAATATTTTGCGCTACCAACATTTGATAAAAAAAGCCAGTAAAACAATTATCAAAGTAGGAGAGGGGGAACTGTTTTCGGACCTCCGCCCTTTACGTAAGCTGACTTACTTGCAGAAAATTGCAATTTTTAGCTGGCTGAGAGAGCGGTAGCGGCGACTGCGACGTCGACTGCAGCGGCGACTGCAGCGGCGGCGGCAGAGGAAAACCAGAGACGGACATTGAGACCGAGGAAATTACTCGGCCGGCATTCTGTCGCATCGCGTTCTCATGTGAAAATCGTCGCAGCTCGTTCCGTGTTTTCGCCACTCGAGCGGGAAAATCAAAAATATTTCTACGCTCAACAAAATAAATTAATTGAAATTGATTTTTCAAGCAACAGAAATATAAATAGTTCTAGAAGAACTATAAATCGAGGAAGTCAATTTTTGTTTTATCAAATTTCAAGTGCAATCCATTGTGAAATCAATCTAAAGTGTGTGTGTGTGTCATTCGAATAATTACTATTATTAAAAAGGAAATAAATACGCAGAAAGAGAGAGAGAGATCGAACGAGGCAGAGTGAAAGAGAGAGAAACAAAAAGCGAGAGATCCGGAGATCTCTCGAGAATCTTTAAACAACAGCGCTAAAGTTACGGATCTAATTTCATACAGTTTAATTTATTTTTAATTTTTCTACAAAACAACAAACTCCAGAAAGAAAAATACGAACCAGCTAAACTCAAAGCAAAAAACGATCTCATATCCAAGCAGCAACAAATTCTGAGAATAAGAAAAGGTATTCAACAAAAGGCCGAGAGGAATAAGAGTTATTCATCAAAGAAAAGGATAATTCAATTGATTTGGCAAATAATAATTGATTTATATATAGAAAATATTCCAAAATTTACGTTGAAATAATGTTTTAAATAACATTTGAAGCCTTTGACTCGATTGATTTGATATACAGTTTAATTGGCAAGTAATTATTAGTTTGTCTCGTTTTAAAATAAATGACTGTGAATGTTTTTATTGCAAAAATTCCATAAAGAACACGGAAAGCCTTTGTACCTATTGATTCCACTTTAAGATTTCTATAGCGTCACGAAAATCTTATTATACAAAATTGATTGAACTAAAAGAAAGCGCAAACTATACAACTATACAATGCCTTTTCTTATTCCTTATCATCATGATCATCAATAAAAACTAATGGAAAACTAAATAAAAGTCATACAAAAATAGACGAAAACAAAGTGCATTCCCTGACCACACGAAAACAAGCGCATTCATTATCAGTTGCTATCAAAATCGCTTCCCCATACTCAATACTCACTACTAGAACTGAAAAACTGAATCACTCCCAACATTTTTAACCCACTATCACCTGTTCATTAGCAACAACGAATTGGCTATCAATTGACTGGCAAATAAAAAGCACCAACATACCAAAGTGCTCAACACTAATCTGGGTTTTTCAAAAACAAAAGCACAATATTTTCAGATAACACAGACAAGCGTTTATGCTAAAAACAAAAAAACTAAAGTAAACCCAAGTATAAAGACAATGCGCACAACTTTCGGCCGTGGCCCAAAGTTTATACTGCTGACCAACAAATTCAACCACGTTCAGCACAAGGAGGTGATCACCTAGGATCATCAGAAAACAGTGATTAACCGTAACCAGTGAAGGATAACCCAGTGAATACCGAACCCAGTTGTTGAACCAGTGATCATGTCGTCGGATACGAACTCGTGTACTAGTTTCTTTGCCCAGGAGCACGCGAATGCCACACTGTCGCAGTACTTCCAGCAGCTCAACTCGCAAGTTGCTGCTGCAGCGGCGAGCAATAGCGGTGGCAACAGCAGCAGCAACAACAACAACAACAGCAGTGGCAACAACAGCAGCAGCGGCAACAGCGACAGCGGAAATGATGGCAGCATGACAGGATCCTCGGGAACCATGGACAACCATCGCAGCAGTGTTAGCAGCAATGATTCGGGCAAGAGTAGCGCCACAGGAGGCGGCGGGGCAGGTGCCACCAGCAACAATGGCGTGAATGCATGGGCCTTGCAGCAGCAGCAACAAACCGCCGCCCTGCACCATCAGCAACAGCAGCAGCAGCAGCATCAACAGCAGCAACACCAACAGCACCTACAGCAACACCATCAAGCGCACCATCAGCATGTCCTGCAGCAGCAGCAGCAGCAACAGCAGCACTCCCAGCATCAGCATCAGCAGCAACATCACGGCCACCCGCTGCATCCGCATCATACACACCAGCAGCAGCAACAACAGCAGCAGCAGCAGCCGCCGCAACACCACCAGCAGCAGCAACAGCAGCACGCACAGCAGCAGCAACAGCATCATGCCGCCCAGCTGGCCCATACACTCTCCTCGGCCGCCGTTGCTGCTGCAGCCGGGAATACCGGTGGCAACACCAACCCCCACTCCATTTTCGGCACCGGCAACTTCCACTACAAGACGAACAACTCGTGGACGCTGCCCACGCTGACGTACCAGAGGATATACCAGGAGAATCCCCACTACCAGCGCAACTCCTTCATGGATCCGCAGAGCAATGCCGCTGCAGCTGCAGCAGCTGCTGCTGCCAGTTGCAATGCTGCCGCTGTTGCGGCAGCCGCTGCAGTTGCAAGTGGCAACCAGGGATCGAATGGAAATGCCAGTGGCAATGGTAATGCTGTTGTGGCGGCAACTGGTAATGGAAACGGTGGAAATCCCAGCCAGAATAGCAACAACAATAACGGCAACAACAGTGGCAATAGCAACAATAACAGCAACAACAATGTGTCCTCCGTGCAACATGTGGCAAATGCCGTCGCAGCGGCTGTGATCGCCAACGAGCATCACAACCATTTGAACAGCTTGAAAGCGCGATTTCAGCCAGCCAGCTCAGGTGAGGTGAAAAACTTGAGGAAAATATATATTGGATGTATAGTAATGACCTTAAATGGTTTGTTAACTACAGAAAAATAGAAAAGTACTACTTAACAGCCGTACTTTGCATTCGTATATATATGAACAAATATATATCTTTCTATCGCTTAGATACTCGACTTTTCTTGGTTGTCTTAAACATTAGTTGTAAATAGTTGTCTGAATAACTAATTGGTTTTGAGAACACAAAAAGTACACTTAAAGGGAAGAAACCGAAAACAACTGATAAAGTGTATGACTAGTTCGGAGGATTTCCATTCCATATTCGCCCAGGCTGCATTAGAAAATGAGTGTTCCGTTAGGAAGTCTGGATATATACTCTTACATACATGTATGTATGTCTGGTAACCCAGTGCGATATGTCTGTAGAACGTCTATCTGCATCCCGGCCACTGGGACTGATATCATCCGACGTCAGCGGCCGAGAACTTTGCGCATTGCGAGCTTGTAAAGCGCAAAAGTCAAGAAAGCTTGCCGCGCACACGTGAGCTCAGCTGGACTATATAGTATAGTTTATATACATATAAAAATATAGCCCGTATATACTATACTCACTGACGTCGCCGACGGTTCGAATTGAATAGGAAATGGAATTCGAAATATAGATACATTTGCAAATGTATCTTTGTATCGAGGAATCTCCAAGTATATTGGCTTGCTGCCTACCACAAGGGCTATTTCATTATTTTCACCAATTTCCTTCGTGTTACAGATAACAATTTATTTTATTTATTTTTCGACCTACGCCAAATTGCATTGCCAGTGAATTAACTAAATTTAGTTGGTATATAGCGCAGTATTGTTAACTGGCTGTTTACAAAAACACCTATATCTTATCAGTTGATGACTCTCTTAGTAGCTGGCCCATAGGAATTCTCATTATGCATGGTAATTAGAACTGGAAAATTACTTTATATGCCGTTAAATTTTCCATTTAATAATCATGAAACCGATCCACATGCCTGGCATTTAGTTGGCTGGCCTAAAAGGGTTTCAATTCAAACAGTTTTGTGTGTTTTATGTGTTTTTTTGGCACATCCTTTCACCTTTTTTGATCTACTTTGTCAATGCATTTGGCACAAATCCTTTCAAAAATCGCGGCTTAGCTGCCACCAATTTTCAACGGGTTTTCCGTTTCCCTTTTTTTTTTTTTTAACTGACCTCAGTTGGTCAACGTTGAGGAAATACATTTGGTTTGATTAGATTTCGGAATTAGGCTGATGAGATTTTTATGACTGACGATATGGAAATGCATATGGCAAATGAGATGTGTGGGTGCTCTATCATCTCTGCCTCTCGATTGTTTGTTGTATTTTGCTGGGGGTTGGTGAAAATTTTCGCTATTGAATATACTGGAAATGACCTTTTAAGGCGGCATGTATAATAATTTGTATGAATTTCGTTTTAATGTGTGGGAAGTGTGGGGAAAGCTAAAATGGATAAATGTCAGTTGGCTCTGTGGGTGGTCACCCCTTACCCCATGCATGAGAAATTTCCGCCACCCTTGACAATACCAAATATCTACTCACTATTAGAAAAATGCAGTTTTGCTTTATTTTGACTTATTGTTAAAAAAAAAACCTTGTTCTAATTAAATTTTCACTCTCTTTTATTTACAGGTAAGCATCGAAACTCAATATTTTCGACTGTTATTGATATTTTTGTCAGTACAAGTAATTTTGTGGTTTGCTAAAACTGTTAATGGTAAGCTTTTGTCTTGTTTCATTTACTAACGATCATTATCTAAAGGGAATATTAAAAAGAAGATCAAAAGAAAAACCTTAAACCTTTTAAAAAACATTTTGTATCCAAACATTTTTTTTGAAATTCTTTTCAAAAATATCCAACTCGAGCTTAGAAAATATCACTCAATTAGAAGAGCGAAAAGCTTTTTTTGCGATTGACTCAAAACAAAGCTGCTGCTTTCGTCGGCAGCGGAAAATCTGCTTCCGCATGACGTCGGCGTTGGCAGCGCAGCTCCCGCCAAGCGTGGCGGCAGCGACGTCGACGTCGGCGAACTTTGCCAGGCGGCGCGAAAGAAAGTAAACAGGCGGAATGAGCAAAAAAAATCAAGCGAATGCGGAGAAAGAGAGTGAGAGAGAGTGGGGAAGAGCAAGACGGGACGAGTGGGCTTTCAGGCTTTCGGTTTCAAGTTTGGCTTTTATTTTGTTTTTTATTTTTTGTACTTCGCTGCTGCTTCCCCAGCTTTTCACTCGGTTGCTCTGGCTTTTATCCCACTTCTCTGCTTCTCTGCATTTCTCTGCTGCTGAGCTCCTCTGCTCAGCTGCGAAGCTGCGTTTCATCGCGCTGGCGACGCGCGCGTTCACTCGACGTTCGCAGTCCGGCGGCACCGGTTCGGTTGACGGCTCTCTACCAAAAACCTAAAACAACATAAAAACCAAATCACATAAATATATAGCCAACCATCCAATTCCGAAAACTCAGAAATCCCCACTCACCAACAATACGAAAAGCCGCCGAAAAGCAAAAAAAAAAGAAAAAGCGATAAAATAATACGTATACGACGCGTGTCTTCGTCTTTAGCACGGCGCTTTCGAATTCGTGCGAACTTGTGAACTTTCGTTTCCTTCATCCAATTCCGAATTCCAACCACCCAAGCTCTTCGTTTGGCGAGGATCGATCCTCTAGGAGCAGCCCCCCATCTTGGATTAAAATGTATTGTGCAGTGCTCGAAATTTGTTGATCTCCCGAATATAAGAAATTTGTGATCAAAAGATCGTAAAGTGAAATTCCTGAAAGGAATATACAAGTTTATGTATAACACATAGATATATCGAATATATAAAATTTAATATTTGGAATAAACCAAAGGTGCTTATAAGCTTGCAAGCAACAAATTAGTAAAATAAAAACTGACAGTCAGTACTGTATTTTGTAAATTATTATGATCTTGTTTGAAGTTTGATTTAAAAGTATGAAACTTGCTTAAGATATTATATCTTGCTTAATATTTATTTATCTCAGATGTATTTATCTCAAAAATGTACGAAATCTAATTAAACAAATCCCTAATCATTACCATACTCATTTTTTAAGATCATAAAATTTACAAAATAAATTTAATATAATTAAAGAACTGTCTGTATAATTAGAACTGTCAATAACCAATACAAATAGCAATAAGAATTGCTGAGGAACAACCCAAACATTCGCTGAACAAACAAAAATTAATTCTGCAATAAAAATTCGCGTCGGCTCACAGAAAAAAAGATCGACGATCAGTCTGAAAAATAGCAAAAACGCATAGCGAAAACATTTAGCTCGGTGTTTATTTTGCTTTTTTCTACTGCCGCTTCAAGGTCAAACTTTTCTCATTCAAAAGCGGTGGGCAGCGAGAACTGAACCCCTTAACAAACGGGCCCAGCCCCACACAGCGATAAAAAAATACAAAAAAGAAAAAAAAATTAAATAAAACAACACTCAGTACACGGAAAAGTTGACAACGAATAATAATAGAAAAAGGCAAACAAAACAAACAATAGCAAAATTGCGAGTGCAAAAAAAAGGCAACAAAAACAGAGCCAAAGCACTCGCCTCAAATTCTGAGTAGCAAAGTGAAGCTCGCTCTCTGTTTTTTCGCAACAGCAGCAGCAACAGTAGCAGCGGCAGCGGCAGCAACGTGCGATAAAAGCTCTTATTCGGTTCTAAATTCCAATTTGTTGTTAATTAAGCCAACCGCCAGTGCAGTAGCTGCAGCAACATGTTTGTGCCACACATGGCCAGCTAAGTGATACATGCAGTAAATAACATTGAATTGAGCCGGGAGTGAAACCAATTGTGATCTCAGCAATGAGAATGGACTATCAAATGCCACCGCCAGCACTGGCGCTACAGCAGCAGCAGCAGCAACATGGCATGCAGCATCAGCAACAGCAGCTGCAACTGCTGCAGAATGTGCAACAGCAGCAGCAGCAACAGCAGCAGCAGCAACACCAGCAGCAACAGTTGCTCGGCAACATGTCGCAGACGGCGGCCTTGCCACCGCTGAGCAGCTTGCCACTGCAAGTGGTGCACAATCTGCCGCACTTGTTGGCCGGCAACAGTGGCGGCAACAATGCCAACAACAGCAACACCAGCAACTCGAATCTCAATGTGGCGTGCAACAACAATTTGCTGCGCGGCAACATGCAACACCAGCAGCAGCAACAGCAACAGCAGCTTCTCAACAATCTGAGCAATGGAAACAATGTGGCAAGTGGAACGCTGCCGCCGCCCACGCAACTGCTGCAACATCATCTGCAACATCTGGCGCATGTGAATGTGAATGCAGCAGCTGCTGTGGTCGCTGTGGCTGCCAACAACCTGCAACAGCAGCAGCAACAGCAGCAACATGCCAGCAGCAACAACGTCACGGGCGGCAGTCCCGGCAGCAACAGCAATAATAATAACAATAACATACTCAATCACAACAATCTCAATATCATTATCAATAACCATGCCTCCCTCAACAACAACAACAACAGCAATAATAATAATAATAACAACAACAATCCAGCCACACCAAATGCCAATCTGGCGGCCAGCAACAATGCCACGCCCACAGTAAACACCGCCTCTGCGGTGGCGCAACAACAGCAGGCGCACGAGAATAGTTTGGTCAACAGCCTGGTGGGTGTAATCAACAACAGCAACAACAACAACAACACCAACAACAACAACAATAATAACACAAACAGCAATAGCAACAATAATAATAACAATGCAGTTGGTGGCGATGACAACAATCGATGGACACAATTCCAGGTGCAACAATTGTGGAAGCAACACGCCAACTACTTGAACGGTATGGATCAGCATTTATTAACTAGAAACAAGAAATACAACGATGTTATTGGAAATAACGGTTTAGAAAATACATACATAGTATTTAACAGATAGCTATAATATTTATATATAAAACTATTCATTTATAAAACAATTATTATTTGGGTTGGAAAAGTGGTTCTTTTTAAAACCAGAAATGATATAATATATAATATTCTTGATGATTATTATTATAGAGCTGCACATATAATACGACTGACTAAAGACAATTGATTATATTTGATCGATTTGAAATGTAATTGAAATGTTTCTTTCGCCAGAGCATGTTCTCTTGATGGAATAACTAATACCCTTCGAAATGCTGATTGCTCTTGACCTTCGTGGGTTAAGTTTATTTCCCTGTTTCTGCCGTTGCATTTCCCCAAATTGATTGTATGCCTGGCTAGTTTTTCGCACCCCAACGGCAGCCACCCCCCCACAGAAAACGACCCTGATGTAGTGTGAAAGTCAGCTTAAATCGATCGGCAGAGGGGGATGGGAACTGGGGGATTGGGGGGCTGTACGTCCTATGGCTTATGACGACTGACAGGCGGGGTTTTCTTCTCCGTTTTTTTTCTCTAGTTTTATTTTTTGGGGGCTGCTGTATGGGTTCAGCTGACATTTCCGCGTGGGGTAGGTTGGCTCGAGTGTAGTAGCTCAACTTTCAAACCTTTCGGTTGGGGCTCTTCGAGTCCGAGTCGCTGGCATTTCACAATCACTTTTGCTTTCGACTTTAGGCCATGCTCTCGGCAAGGGCCAAAATACGGCAACAACTTGTTGAACGCGACATTTCCAGACAACTTTCGTTTCTGACTTTTGGGTGCTTTCCATATATATATATATATATATTTGTGTATATTGTATATTCCATGCGATACTTTTTTGTTTTTATTATGATGTATTTAAAAGCCGACTGGCGCGGCCTTTTTGGCTCTTTTTCTTGACTCTCGTCTCGTCGCTGGCCTTTTGTTGTTATCACCCAAAGTTGATCTGCCAAAAAATAAAGCGGCAACAAAAGGGTAATTTTACTTTTTCTGTTTCTCTTGCTGTTTGACATTGCGCCGCATAATTTATAGGTGTCCAGGGTGGCACAAACAATATCAAATTCATAAGCGGCTCTTTAGCGGCTGCCGAGAAAAATGCGTTTTTACATTTTACATTGAAGCAACAACGCCGACGCCACTAGCAACAGCAACAACAACAAGCCAGCTGCTCTGCCGGCTTAGCAACATCACCAAAAATTAACTTTCACTTTTTCGGCAGTTTTTAAATTCATTTCTTTCTTTGCCTCTTGGTAGTTTTTTGATAATTTTTTTTTTCGTGGCCTCTGCTCGCTGTTGGCTCTTCTTGAAATAAAACAGAGAGACAGACAAGCTGAAAGCCACAAGAAAAAATCAAAAAAACGAGAAGAAATATGTTGAAGGGTTCCAGTTCAGCTCTGCAGAGTGGGATATGATTTTATCTTAATCAAAACATACAATTTCGAAAGTTGCCAAAAAACAATGTGTAGATAAATGGCGGGGGTTTTTTGTGTTAATATTCAAAAGTTATTCAAATAGTTGGGAGGGTGATTTAGGCGTGGGAAAAATAGTATAAATTCGCAAAAGGAAAAAAATCTACAATATATCTTCATCGAAATTGTTTACTTATTGCACACCAACTCTTTTATACAACCATTTTCTAATAATAATCTATTTAATTGAAAGTTTTTTTTTGCAAAACAGTTTGGAGTACATGCAACATGGTTTTTTAATACTTCATTTTCTGTCACTTTAATAATATCTTTCTACCTGCTCGAGTTTCTACGGTTCTATCAAAGCCACGAGCATAGCCACCACGAACACCTCCAATTTCAATTGACTTGCCCCGTTCGGGGCGCCTCCAATCTGGCCATTCATGACTTCCTTTCGTTTGGTTTATCTGCGCGGGAAGCGTCGTGGCTTCACTACGCCCCTGAAACATGCCAAAAGGCGAAAATCGGAGCGGGGGGGCTAATGGCTAATGGGGGGGCCTAGAAACCCCGAGCCAAGCGACGAGGCGTCGTCACACACTCACCCAGATAGGCGGCCTGCCAAAATGCAACGTATTACAGTTATTTCAATCAAAGCGCTCGGGCTACTCGTCTTGGCCAAACGCAAGATTGTTGCCAATTTATTGCGGCTATGGCTGTGTTTGTGTTTGGCCGACACTCGCACAGTGTGTGTGTGTGTGTTGGGTGTTGCGCAATCGCGAAGCGGTAATGGTAAAACGTGCGAATTACTGCGACGCTGCCAGGTGAGAAACTTGAATCAGTGAAAGTGGCCGAAAGAGAGGCTTTAACGGTGGCTTTTGCCTCGTGTACCATGCGGCGTATGAGCAATCTGTTCACACGTCGTCGTGTTAGGCAAAAAGCACGAATAATACGAAAAGTGCACAAAGACCAGAAGCACTTTGATTGAATTTACTGTGTTTTGATTACGTTTCAGCCCAGCCACGCCTCCTTTGCTTGCGTTTTTTTTTGTTGGTAGGCAGCGTGCTCTGCATATTTGAGGCAATATTATTTGGGTTTGTCTGTGGTCGTTCGTGTTGCAGCCGCTTTATGGCATGTGTCTATAATTTGATAGAGCCAACACGATACATATGATTATCGGTTTCGCTTCCTTATTTCTGCTAATTAACTGCTTCGGCTGCTGCTGCCGCGGCTTTCTTTCGAACTAAAATTGGGCTAATGGGTTGAGTGGAAAAACTGTGTATGTGGCAAATTGTGTCGCTGTCTGCGGATTTTCACTTTCGCCGCCCGAGTCTCGGGCAATTAAACTATTGCAAAATATTCCGCCACTCGTTTGTCTTTCATAATTTTCTTTACGTTTCGTAATCGCAAAGAAAGCGGCCTGCCGTTAGGGAAATCGCTTTTAAACTGTTTCTTTCAAAAATATGGGAAAATTAATTTGCACAATTGGAAAGATATTCAAAAAGTAGAAAGCCTTTCGCCGTTCTCTGAACGGTGGTTAGATCAGATACTTTTGGGAGACTGTTAAAGAAGTATAATTCTATTTTTCTAGAATTTGTTTGATATTTACGAGTAACGCTAACAACATAAAACTGTAGCTCAAATATGTTAAATTGATTTTGTAAGAGAACAAAGAACAAAC
This sequence comes from Drosophila sechellia, assembly GCF_004382195.2. Classification (NCBI taxonomy): domain Eukaryota; kingdom Metazoa; phylum Arthropoda; class Insecta; order Diptera; family Drosophilidae; genus Drosophila; species Drosophila sechellia. Next base: position 7,673,641 of record NC_045951.1, on the reverse strand, counting down.
AGAGATATTCATTTTGGTTTTATCATACAACATATTAATTAATGCTATTATATAAGAGTAAGCAGAGCATAGTTTATGTCCAATTCGCTTAGCAACAAATGGTTCGTGCTAGCAACCCGGAAATCCAAAGCCTATCACATTTTCCCACAAATAATTAATTTCACACAAAAAAGAGCGGTAGAGCAGTATAAAACAAATACACAGAAAGCTGTAAAAAGGCATTAAAAAAGGGAATAAATAAATAAAAAAAAGCAATGCAAATGAGCGCAAATACGGAATGAATGCAAAGCATACAAAGCCGCAGCAGCAAAAGCAACAAAAAGGCAGCAAAAGCAACTAAAAAGCAGCAGAGCAAACACACAGAGACAGCGCAACAATCGAAAGTGTTACACTTTCTGCACTTCACCAACAACAACAACAACAACAGCGAAACTTCCCCAACAACACTGGCAACAAACCATAAAAGAAGAGTGCGATGTACATATAGTTTATAAATCGATGTAATACGACGAGGCACTCAGGCGCAACAGCAACAAGAGCAACAACTCGAACACCAACAACACCATGAAAAACACCAACAAAAAAGCCGTCACAGTTGCGCCATCGTTGCGCATGCGCAGCGTATGACTAAAAGTACAGAGAGCGGAAGAGAGATGGCTAGAGAGTGAGAGAGAGATGGCGAAAGACAGGTGAAAGGGGCGGACAGTTGTTGTTGTTGTTGCATGTACGTGTCTGTCGGCGGCTCAAAAAGAAGAAAAATTCACAAAGTTGCATAATTTGGCAACGCGTATTTATAACACTTAATAATTTGCAAATAGCATCGATTTTATTGTTATTTTTATGAGTCGATCTAGAGTCGATCTAAAACTTTCGCGTGGAATTAATTAATTTTCATAAATATTCCGCAATATCGTCACAGCATCGTCTCCGATTTAATTCTTCCCCCAGAAGTTGAATCGATTTGCGTTTGCGTATTTTAAACTGGTTTCTTTGCCTGCTTTTTTTGGGGATAGTTTATTGGGAGCTCGAGACTCGTTTTTCCAGCACTCTCACTTTCATTTCGATTGTCGAGGGGCGGCGAGGGGGAAATTGAGTTTTCGGGCAGTTGAGACGGATGTGTCTGGGAATCGAAATTTTAATTGGATTAATGGATACTTTGATAAGCTTAAAAAAGTTGGAAATGTTCACTATAAAACAAACCGTTAAAGGATGAATAATATATACTATAAAATCAAAAGCTAGCGTAACTTAAGAAAAATCATTTTAACTTTCTTGTTGAAACTATAATCTCAGTATTTTAGTATCACTTAATGCCACCAAATCTTTTTCATTAAATTAATGCTGTTAAGTGTCATCAAGCTGCATACTTCCTTCCACTTGAACACCACTTCCTTGTCGACTTGCACTTGATCAAAATCACAGTCACTAAAACCGCCGAGCAACCGAAATTAACGCTGTTTCATACTAAAGCCCGAAAAAAAACGCAACAAAAAGTGAAAGTTTAGTTCCCGAAAAAAGAAACAAAAATTTATACATATCTGAAAAACCCACCAACCGACCATGGTCCACTAAAAATTGTGGCCAACCATTAACACAATAAAGACCACAGAGGCAACAATTTACAGAAAAATAATATGCCCAGTAATAAGCATAATATTGTTATTAGGTCCATAATAAACTTTGACCAAAAAAGTGAACTGGAAGTGTGTGATCGCGTTTCACCAGAGAAACAATAAATTTGTTGTCGTAGTCCCAAAAACGGAGAACTCTCTCTCCATCTCTCTCCCTTTCTAATGAAAGTGAAATACACACTAAAATGGCACGAAAATTATGCAAATTATTTTAATTACCAAAAATGAGAAATTTCGTTGGTCGAGCCAACCGAAAATGGTAAAATGAAATAAAATAAAAGGTGCGAGGGCTCCCAGAGAGATGACACAGAAAAAAAATCGCTGACCCACTTAAAAAATGGCAAGAGAAACTGAAACCGAAACTGAAACAGAAACACGAGAAGATTAAGTTGAATTCCTGTTTTTGGGTTCGCTTCTAAAAATAAACCGAAAGACAAGATTCCTGCTGTTCAGCACACAAATCAACAATGTTGATGACAGTGAAAGTGAACCGAAAAAAGATATAAATTCGGTTCGAAGACAATGAAATAAAAGTAAAAGTGCCTTTTGCAAGGAATCGAATTTACATCCTTCTTGTTGTTCATCGCAAATTAAAATTATAACGAAATATGCTACATCACATTTGCACGCGCTTTTTTGTTATTTGTGCCATTAGTTTTGTGTCTTTCATGTATTTGTTTTTGCTGCTTTTAATTGTTTTTTCTTTTGTGAAAGAATCAATATTGTATTTCTTTTCTACTATCTTTCTTTTCCGTTTCTTCTGTTTTACAGGCAGGAAATCTCCATTTTTGGGTTTCATTTGCAAATCAAACGGTAATTTGGTTTTTGTCTTTTGTTGTTTATAGTTTGTTTAATCTTTATAATACTTTTGTATCTTAGACATTTTGGTTTTGTTTTTTTTTATTTGTGTTTGTTTAATTGCCATGCGAAAGTTTGTTCCTACTGTTTTTTGAATGAGTTTTGTGCGCTTATTGTGTATAATATTTGATTGAGAATTTGTATTGTTTATTGGGGCAAGATTAACGATTGATCTGTTTTTCTCTTGGGTTTCAATTTAAAAGTAAAAAGTTTTGCCTACGTTGTCAAAATTTAAAAAAAAGTATTATAAGTTTTCACATATATAGTAAAGTCTTAATTGCTTAAGAAAGCAGGTGAAATTTACATTATGTTAATATCAAATCATTAAGCTTTACTTATAAATATATATATTTTTTTAGCTTCCTACCAAAATTCGTAGATGAAATGTTAGTTTTTAAAGCTCTATAAACACAGCTCATAAATAATTTATATCACCAATTATATTTACTTTAATGATTTGTTTTTACCTTATGTTAACAATTTCGCATTTACCCAACGCGTTTTGTGTTCATCAATTACCGCTTTACATTATTTTAATTGTTTTCGATTTGTAGAAAACAATTGTAAGACATAATATAATTATCTAAAATGCATTTACAAATCATTGGTTTCGTGCATAAATCTTTTCCGAAAAATTGGATAGCACAAAACAACAGTATCCAATTAAAGAGGAAAAGATGCTCATAAATACGTTACCCATACGCCCCGTGGGCCAATGCATTTGGCTTGATTTGCAAGTCCCCATTTTCACCAAAGCAGCCGATATTACTTCACAGACACTTGAGCATTTCACTTACGCTTTGGTGAGCACACCGAAAAAGAAAAGATATTACTTCATGGCACAGACCAGAAATGTGTGTGTTTGGCGCCGAAGAAGTCGAGGAAAGAAAGAGGCAAGCCAAGCCGCAAAATGGCATAAAATTTCGCAATAGTCCGTAATGCAAAAGCGGCAGTAGCAACAACTGTAAAATCCAGAAAAAATAAGGAAAAAAATCAAGAAAAAAGCATTGGCAAATGAAAGTGAGAGTGAATAAGAAAGCGGAAACTATTGCGAGCCGAAGAAACCAAAGACGGCAACTGGTTTCTTTTACTGTCTGTGGCCAGCAAACGGGTTTCGTGAAAGAAATCACAGCAAAGAAGCGCGGAGCGGAGAAAGATCATGCTCAGCTGCGCATGCGCAGCTTCGAAAAAAATCACTCACTCAACTTTGCTACAATTGGGCTAAGAGCTTTTAACCATCTTTGAGTGTTTTAAGTTTATTTAACATTTTTTTTTCTCTCAGCTGGAAGCGATAAAAATCAGTTTGAAAGCTGTGTAGTAAAAATTTCACTTTCGCTTTTCGTATGCTGTCTGTCCGCTGCTTCCTCTTGCCGTTGTTTGCTTTGTATCTGTGTGTGTGAGTGATTTGTTTGTTTGTTGGTTTTGTGTCTTTGCTTCGTTTTGTTTGGCTGTAACCCGTTTTTATGGCCAAAAGCTGCATGCGGAAATTCGCGGAAATGGTTTCAGCTATACGTGTAGTTCCCATGCTATTCCCAAAGAATTCGAATGGTTTATATAATAGAGAAATATATAGTACTTGACCCACTTCCAAGTATGGGGATAAGATATCAAGCCCTTAACTTGCCATATTTATAACACACTATCTAATCAGCTATGGCCCTGACTAATTGTCCACCATTCTGTTGCAGGCAAATCCACATCGAATAGCAAAGAAATCATCTGCCCAGATGACAAGTACAAGGAGGAGGGCGACATCTGGAATGTTGAGGCGCAAACAGCGTTTCTCGGCCCAAATCTGTGGGACAAGACCCTGCCCTATGATGCCGACCTCAAGGTAACACAAGTTAGTATCATATCTATCATCGCTGCGTAGTGGCTGCGTCTTTTTATACTATGTTCCAAAGGTCAAAATTACACACAAAGCTCAAAATTTTACACGACAAGGCTGATTTCACTAGCTCATTAGAAAGTATTTTAATAGTTATGTGAATTATACTATTGAATTCACTTTTTGAGTCAAAAACTAATGCACTTAGTGGAAACAGCCTAAAAAACACACAAACCACAAGTACAGTCATGACAAAACACACGGTGAAACAGTTAACTTGAATGTTATCGATTGCTTACTTAGTGCGAGAATTGTATTCTCATCATCAGAGCTCAGATCGTGTGACTAACCTCAAGGAAATATCTGCTCCTCACATTGGTGTCCAGTTGCTCATTGCCTATTTCGCATTCAACCTTTTAGTATGCCGACCTAGACGAGTTCCTGTCGGAGAACAACATACCTGATGGCCTGCCCGGCACGCATCTGGGCCACTCCAGTGGTCTGGGCCACCGGTCCGATTCCCTGGGCCACGCAGCGGGTCTGTCTCTTGGTCTTGGCCACATAACCACAAAGCGAGAGCGGTCGCCCTCGCCATCCGACTGCATCAGTCCGGACACGCTAAATCCGCCATCGCCGGCCGAGTCAAGTGAGTATAGCTAGCTATCGCGCTATAGATACATCGATAAAAAGTCAATTGAGATCGTAAAACAAACCATTATCACATGTAATGTCTATTGAGATCGTCAGTCAAAGTTTTGAGCTGTCGAAAACAATCGATTTCCGAAATCGAATTCGAAATAATCGGTAAATTTAATATGTTACTTTTTTAAAGCTGAAGTACTTGTAATTATAAATACAAATATACGTTTGTAATACATTGATACAACTTAAAGCTACTTTAATCACAATCATTTTAAAGTATCGAAGTAGATGATAACAATTCGTTATCAAATCACTATCAGGTGCTTTATCAAATCAATAATGCAGTTTTTATGAACACAAGTATACGATCTAAACTTTATTGACTTTTGTAAATTAAATTATTTCAACACAAATGGAATGGACATTGCTTCTAACTTAAATTATAACTGAATTATATAAATTAATTTAAGTTACCCACAAATGTCTTATCAAATGCTAAATGTTAAAGAGACACCAACCGAAGGCCCGCAAGGCTTTCACTCAATGATTCCCATTCCAATTTGTGCAAATCCTTAAATTTCAATTCAATTCGAATTTCATTCAATTCTCAATGAGTTACCATCAATTTGTTGGATTTTCGTATAGCGGTTCTTGATTTTACGATGTCAATTTAGCACGAAACAGTCTGTGAGCCATTGTTAACATTTAGTATTTGATATTCCAGCATTTTCGTTCGCCTCCTCGGGCCGTGACTTTGATCCGCGAACCAGAGCCTTCTCCGACGAGGAGCTCAAGCCGCAGCCGATGATCAAAAAGTCACGCAAGCAATTCGTTCCAGATGAGCTCAAGGACGACAAGTACTGGGCACGTCGCCGGAAGAACAACATTGCCGCCAAGCGCTCCCGCGATGCCCGGCGCCAGAAGGAGAACCAGATTGCGATGCGGGCACGCTACTTGGAGAAGGAAGTGAGTCCTCTGCCCAAAGACCCCCAAATAAATCCCTATATCAAACTAATCCAAATTTATTTTGCGCAGAATGCAACATTACATCAGGAGGTGGAGCAGTTGAAACAGGAGAACATGGACTTGCGTGCACGTCTATCGAAATTCCAAGATGTGTAATGATAAATACAATTTTGTAACTTGGCCTGAGGACACCACAACAATTAAATAATAATAACTATTGATAAAATAACAATAATCATAACTATGATAAAACTACTAATAATGTTTAGTACAGCAGACATGAAACCTACACTATAAAGTACATATTGTATCTAAATATGTATATGCAAAAATATAATTAGTAAGCAAACACACACCCACACATACACAAGAAACCCCTCACGGCGTCGTGCTCCGCTTTAATATTTATTTTATGCTAAAAACTAAAAGCAAATTAACTAAACACCGAGGAGGAGAAACCGACCGAATGGAAACTAAAAACATTTTTTAGAGTAGCCAAAAAAGAAAGTCTCACGATAGCAGAGCGTTGAAAAGCTCTGCAGCCGAAGCTTTTTGCCTTTAAAGTAGCATACTTCCGAGCGCAATGGGAATCCTAAAAAACACAGACGTAGAATTGTTATCTTTTAAATTGTTTAATAGTTGTCTAGCCTAGTTTTACGCAAAAAAACTTCTCTTCTTTGACTTCTTTTGCTATTTTTTTCCCCCTTTTACTTTAGTTTTTATTATTCTTTGTAATTAGTTGTTCGATTAAGTTTTTCTTAAGCTAATAGTGAACGGAAATCCACATGCACACAACAAATCATATTGTAAATAATTTCGTTGCCTTTTTTCAAATTAACTCGAGAGAGGAATTACCATAAAATGCAAAAGAAAACATGTATAAAAAATTGCAAAATGAAAACCCACAAAAAAAAAGAGAAAATTAAAGGAACGCTAAGAGAAAACCATTTAGAGATGAGCAAAGAACTTCCCTCCTCAGTTGCCGGGCACTTGGCAGCTGTTTAGTTTAAGTGAGCTATGATTTTTATAAAAACCTAATGAAAAAATATCAGAAAACCCCAAAAAAAATTAAAAACATACGGACAGAGACAGACGGTGGACAGACAGAAATGAAAAACTAGAAGTGAAATAGTTTTCGTTGTTGATTTCTTGATACTAAAATAACCAACCCAAAACTAACCCAGACATAGTCAGCTGGTTAAAGCGAGAGAACTAGTTTTCTTACTTCCTACTAAGAACTACATACACACAGACCATCCACGAAAAACCCCTTCATACCATGCTATCACTCTACAACTTTTCACATTTTTCCTTTTAGTTGTAAACATTTTATTCGTTTAACTTTTATTACAAGAAAAACTATTTCTTTTGGTGTGATTTGCAAGATCTTAAACAAACAATTTAAAAACAAAACATTTTTACATAATACCATACAATTATGTTACTTTAAAAACAACTATTTTCGTTAGTTAAGTTTATTAATTATTATTATTTGTTATACATTTGAGTTAAATTTACCTGCATACAATTATATAGAAATTTAAGAAAATATATGAAACCGGAAAAAAACTTACCGACCGAGAGCAAAATTTATATTTTATATTCAGCAAACAATATGGAAGCTATAAACAAAATCGTAGAGAGATAAATAAGTCCATTAAGCACTCCTTCTAAACAAATTTCAATAAGTTTTATTTATTCTATGGAAAAATGTGCAAAACCAACAAAAAACTGAAAGAAGAACCACAAAAGTAAAGATCGATAAAGGAGAATGAGCGTAACGAAAAAGTGAGAAAGCAAAAAACGATTTGTGTGTAATAATAAAAGTCTAAGCGTTGCTTTTAACTATTGAAACTCGTTTATTTTCTATCTATCCACCCACAACACCCCCCACAGATGCCCCATCCCCTCGCCACATAGCTCATTGTAGTAAATATATAATGAAAACCATACATGGATCTCAAGACAGAGTTAAAGAAATAAACCTAAAGCCGTAACCGAAATCGAAACTAACCCTAACGATAGACGCAATAACTACAAAGATTATATAGTAATCAGTAATATAGCAATATAGATATTTAGCCAACCCCTGTTTTTTTATGTTTATTAAAACGAATCTCAAAAAAATCTAAAATCTAACCCTGAAGCCTTTTGCACTGCTATGAGACCACCTAGAGAAAACAACCACAAAATAACGTTAAAATTTAATAAAGAATCCCACAATTAACCTAATGGGGAAAAAAAACATATGAAGAAAGTTGGGTGTCATTTTGCAAAATGAAATTTTTTGAGCTTCGGTTGTTGAATGAATTCACACAATATATACGATAAACTTAACACTTATGGATAACTCAAATAGCGGACTATACGACTAAGCAGATTCAAGCAATTGCTACATATTTGTACAACAAACCAGAAGTAAAACAAAAATCATGTTATATTTATACCTAAGTAATATAAATTGCGCGTAGAGGTGAAAACATATTAAGGCGATATTTTGCTTATTTCATTTGCCTGGCCATCAATTGAACGAGCAGTAGACCTCCCCTCACACAACTTTGGTTAAGCGTAGCTTTGTATATTTTTAATAACTATTGTTTTCCGTAGTTTGTAGATGAATTTTTGTAGACAAATTTTTGGTTTATGTAGAGAATTGTTGAATAAAAAACAAAACAGAATAAAAACTCTTAACTGCACTAAGTTATTTGAAAATTAGTTTGGCTGACACACAAACATACACACCACACACACACACACTCACGCATTCAAAAAGGGGAGGATGCGAATTCTATAGTCTACTTTCGGGCGCGGATTTAGCCAGGCCAAAAGAAAGCAATCTTTTCAAGGGCAAATAGTATTTGTTGAAAGTTTAGGCAACAAGTTTGTGTAGACGTTTTCATTTAAATATTTTCTCTTGAGTTTGAGTAAAAAGAAAACCCAGATTTTCGAATAAGAATGTTCCGTAACAAAATGTAGACTTTGTAGCAACAACAAAAGACGATAAAACTGAAAAGTATGAAACGTTTAATTATAAAAATGGAAAAACTAACGAAATTATGTTAAATATACAATAAGCATTAATATATATTTATTATATACAACAAGAATTAGTTAAATGAATTACGCATGCTGCAAGGAAAAACAAACAAACAAGCGAATAACTTTTGTAGATAAATTCGTAGTTGATGATTTTTATATCTATCTTATACAGATATTAGTTGTATGCATATAGTACACTCAACTACATAGCAAACGGGCAAGGGAAGGCGATCGTTAGGCAGGGTTAAAAATAGTAACTAAAGACACAAATTGTTGCAGTGCAAAGCAGAAAAAAACAAAAACGAGAAATTAGCAAAGCGATAACTTAAGTAAGTAAGTAACGGGCAAGAGCTGAGTGTTTTTAGTGAGTAAGAGTTTAAAAAAATGGGAGCTAGCGGAAACAGAAGTGGCGGCGCGAATCGAATGGCAATGCGAAATATATTAAATGCTAATATATACATAATATTATACACATATACATAACTTATATACATATATATACATAAAAATATATTCTTACATATTATTAAAGACGAAAATGTTGTTGAATTTTAAAATCAATAAAACGCCCCCGAAAAAATCCACAAATAAAAATATTTAAATGTAGTAAGATAAAAAAAAGATGAAACAAAAAAACAAAAATTGTTAGTTGTTGCAAAAAATCAAGCTAAATTAATTAAATAAAACCAAAAACTAAAAAAGACCTTAAAGCGTTTTACTTATATTTTGAGAATTTTGCAAAATGAAACGAAATGCAAATAATTTTATATGTGAAAAGCGTGAAAAGCTGAAGGTAAATTCATAAATAAAACAAGGCTACCATAGCTTAAGTTGAGGCGTAAACGAAAGCTAGATCAAAGCATAACTTAAGCCTGAGAAAAGGCAAGAAAACTTCATTTGGTACTCAAAACACTTAGTAAAAGATCAGTTATGGCATTAGAGCAATGCTAAAAGAAATCCACAAGAAACTCAGCCTAATTGTTGTTGGCAGCATGCAAAACACAAAATGAATACGAATGAAAACCAAATTTAAGCTAAAACGTAAAGATGAAAGCCTAAGCAAGGACACTAAAATGTACCTATTTATATATACAAAACCAAAATAAATCTAAAAAAAAAAAAACAAAAGAGAAAACCTAAAGAAACTCCAACAGAAGTGATCGAGATGCTGCAGATATTAGCTATAATTTACTACCTAAAGTCAAGTCATTTGTTAATTATTTTACACTCAACTTAATTCATATTAAGTTCCACAACATTCTGTATAAGTTTTTGTAGATTTTGTTAACCGAATAAGAAAACTTACGTTTCTGTTATGGGCTTTGATTTCGTAATAGAAACTGAATTTAATTAGTAGGAACTTCAAAAGATATGAAGTGAGATTAAGGCAAGGCGAATAATTATGTTTTACGAAAACTGCAAGAAAGAACAAACAATAAAGGTTTAGATACAAATTTTGAAACGATAAATGCAAAAAAAAAATCATAAAAACTGTTTCATTTTTCTGTGGATTTTGTGGTATACCATTAGGCGAGTTTTTTCCTCTGAACGAATAGCCAACTTTGGGGCAGCAATGGCAAAACAGAGTGGTTGGCCTTCAAAGCAGCTGGAATACAGAGTTTTGAGGAACTGGAGGTCAAGTTGATTGCATAATTGGTGAGTGGAGAGAGGATCTGAAAATGGTAACTGGATATGAGATAAGCTGTTAAACTGTTGGGTGCAGTTGACATGTCGCTGAATAAATGCCGGAAACACAAGAACCAATAAAAATGACGAACTTCAAGTTCGGATAAAATGCGCATTCTACCGTAAAACAATATATACCATTCAACATTTTGTCTGTCGAAAAACTTCCATGGATTCCAATCAGAAGACCAATTCTCACTTCCACTTGACAACAAACGAAACTCGCCCGACTTCAATTAACATTCACTAAAACAACGAAAAAAAGAAATGGTTTGTTTGTCAGCTTCACACACCTATTTCAAATTCAGCTGAACCAAAGCCCAAATCGGTGATATACACTATTATGCAAAAAACATAATAAAGCAAACAAAAAAAAAAAAACTGAAACTAATTTCCTCATATATTGCTTACAAAATAAACATTTCAAACATGAAACTCGCAGCTAATTTCCGTTGATGAACAACAAAAGCAACGCCAACTATTTAAGAAATGGCAGCTGTATAACCGGTACACAGTCAAAATTTAATTATATAATTATACATGGTCTTAAACTACATGGTAATACTAAGATAACGTTATTTGCTAAAAACTGAAAGATCATTTAGAATCTCAATTCAGAAATTTAAAATATATATTAGCATACATTTTGTTAATTTTAATATGTTTTAATCTGAAAACTTTCAATCTTATTTTTTTTGAATGCAGTTTTAAACCAGACCCAGACCTGCGGCGAAGCAATTCGATTACTTCCCTATGGGGAAATGTTGCAATAAATGCGAGCAATGCTCAAAAACGCATATTTATACTGGCCAAGACTTACGAAAGCGAAAAATGAGTTAACAACAACGGCCACTCAAAATGTTAATGGAAACGCAGCAGCAGCAGCAGCATGAAAACTGGTAGTATGCAGGCAACCGCTAACAGACAACGTTGAACTTGAGCTTGAAATACAAGCCAAGCGGAGCCAAAAGAGAAAGACGGGAAGTGGAGGGGAGGGTAAGAGAGACGCGGTTGGTATAAGCCAAGTTTGTCGACAACTGCATTTGTTGATCAAACCAAATGAGGTCAACGCGTCGTATACGTAATTTGCGTTAAATGACAAAACGATATGTAATAGCCACACAACACTTATGAAACGCAGATATTCGATTACAGTCGAACTTTAGCAACTCTGAGCTCTATCGGGATAGGAAATCTATAGCTTCAAAACCTGTTTAATGAATATAAAATATATACATCTTGTAATGACATGTCTGAAAATTAATCAAATTATATTTTAATAGTTTAATCTCTTGTATATTTTGTTATGGAAATTTGGTTATTAATTTTTAAGTTTTTTAAGTAAGGTTTTATAAACATTATTTTTATATTTTACATAATGTGTTATAATGTGTTATAAACAACATATGTGCAATTTTAAAACATTTTATATATGTAGTTTTGTTTGAGTAACAGAAGATCGTATCTGTTAAAATTATTGATGTTTGCTTGGTGTTTATATGGCTGTAGTCTGTTGAGTGGCGCCGGAAATGCGCATCATACGATAAATGACGCCCACTGGCAAACTAGCACCCCCAAGACCACCCACTATCCCCCAACCATATAGTTTTCCAAACCACCCACCGCAGCCCCCGCTGCCCCATCATTTTTCTTGGCGTCGCCTGTTGTGACAGTTGACGGTTTGCCGGCAAAAATTAAAAAAAAAAATAATAAAATGCCAGAGAGATGTGCTAAACAAAGAGAGCTCAAGGCACAGACATCGATGACGCAACCGACATTCACAGAGGCGTAAGAGAGTCGGCCCCAAAGAGAGCGCCAATTTTTCGCTCCAAGCAAACGACTGGCTTTTCACAGCAGTCATTCGCTGTTGAACAGCGGCCGTGGCAAGTTCAGACAGCAGGGAGAGTTTAAAAAAACCAGGCCGTAATACAAATACAAAAAGCAAAATAATAAAAATTATACAAAAAAAGTATGAATAATAACAAAGGCAAATAAAAAGCAACAAAGTGGAGCGCACCCCATAAGCAAATCATCGCCGAGCCACTCGAACACGTTGCCGCCGTTGCTGCTGTTGTCGCTATCTCTTTCGCCCAGTGCGTTCGCTCTCTCTCTTTCTGTCTCGTCGCGTAACGTAAGCGTATTACAAAACAAACGCCAACGTAATCAAAGAAATAAATAAAATAAAATAAAGGCGCTCGCTCGCGTGTTTCTCGGTGTGAATAAATGAAATAAATAAATTAGTCACAAAATATAAAAAGGGGGTCCAAGTGCAGCCCCCCCAAATTGCCGCACACCCTTTCCGAGAAAGAAAAAAAAAGTTAACCCGTGTGTGCGGCGGGGTTACGTAAAGCCGACGGACAAGCGCCGTTCCAAGTTCTTACAAAACAACAAAATAAATATCAAACAACACATAACACGAGTGAATAGATTCCCCAATTTGATTTTTTTGCTCGCGTGTGGCTATAAATTCTTGGCAAACAAATATATATACAACTAAATACAACAACAAAATTTGAAATAAATTGCAAGAAGAAGAGGGAGAATTTCGTGTGTTAGTGTGTGTGTGATTCTTGAGCAACAGTACACGCCGCACCCCCCGCGAAAAACCTACCCTTTTTTGGGGAAAAACAAGGAGGCGCGGTTCAACAGCGACAGGTAATTCCATTTCTGCGCTCTCTTTGGCTCTCTTTGGGGTTCTCTTTGTGTGTGTTACGACATTTAACCACATGCTATGCCTCTTTGTGTGTGTGTGTGTTCAATGTGAATGAACGCTCGACAAAGTTGCGTTTTCAAAGATTGGCACATTCAAGTCTCTCTCTTAGTTTTGCGCTCTTTGTCGTGGAAAAACAGTTTTTCATCTGCTATCTGCAACGATTGTGAAAACAAAAAGTGCACTGCATGTGGCTAGCGGAGGGAAAACTGAGGGGGCGGCTCTTACGTGTTGCCATATTTTTAAAGGCATTACTAAGCGTTTTTTCCGCGCTGTTTTGTTGACGTTCTGTAGCCAATTGAATTCGCCCTGCACTTGATAATCATTTATATTTAATGTGTGATAAAACTTCCGCGGAAAAATATATCTTAACGATTTCGCGATAAATTAGCTCAGATAAGCAGAAAAGAAATGGTGGAAAGGCCGATTTGGGACATTTTAAAGAAGTGAAATGCAGAAAATAAATAATTGGACCTCATTAAATTATATATTTTTTTTAACATAACTGTTAATAAAAAAACTTCAGTTAATTTTACTTGAATCTGTCGCGTTGTCATCGCTTTCGTAATTCTCTGGTTAACAGTTTCCAATCCCCGATAATCTACTAAAGATTCGCCAATTCGTCGGGGTCACCACCCAATATTCGTCAGCTTCCAAAGCGAGAAACTGGGCTCCTTCCCTCTCCCTCTCGACCGTATATGCCCCTCTCACTCGGTTGACGTTTAGCGTTACGACACGCAACGTACTACGAGTATTATGCGACGTTTGCTGCCAATGAACTAGCCGCAACAACACAGTTCGCCCACTTGGCCCAAAACGAAAAACGCCAAAGGGGCTGGGGAAATGCTGAAAAAATATGGTTAGCTCGAAAAGAGGAAAAACCTATTTGCATACGTCATCGGGCGAAAAGGTTCGTCATGACTCAGAGTCGAGTATCGAGGAAGCCAGACTTCAAACAGCTGGATCGTTGTTATATAAACCAAGTCAAACACCACACCGAACTTATGTAAGGCCCAAAGGGACCGAATGAGGGAGGGGGTTCTTGTGTAATCGGTGTGAAATCAAAACCGAAAACTGAAAAATCACAAACTATGTAGAAATTTTGGTTGCTAATTGGCTTGCCTTAATAAATTCTTCAGCCCAGTTTCTTTTGTAGTTATTTTGAGCTATTTATATGAGCGTTTATCGGCGTCGTCATTGTCGTCCATCCAAATACAATGTCATAAAGCGTGTGAGCCAAGCAAAAAACGGCAAAACAAATGAGAAACCAATAAAACAAATATCAAAGAAGAAATCAAAATGTACAAAACCAAATAAACGCCAACATAAAGGCAATGAAAATGCATGCGATTTCATAACTACGAGCATGATTTCATAATTACGACAAAAATTACCATCGGAGCATAATCAATTTATAGCGCACTTGGTTATGCAATTTATTGGCTTATGTGATTGCTTGGCGATTAAAGAACTCTATCAGAAGTTGTTGGGATTTTAGGAAATTGGTGAAAGACTTGAAGAACTTTGTAGGCATTTCCACACCTGAACTGTTGCTCATATCGTATTTAGGTAAGATGAATCATTTGTTGACTCATTTTCATAAGATAGCAATTTCATAGTTGATACAGAACAACTGTCGTTTTCAATCAGTTCTTTACAAGCAAAAGCAAATAGCAATTATTTCAACAATCGCTCAATGAGTTTATCACATTTGGTGCTGTAAGTTCCTTTATCGACTTCAATCAGTGTGCGCCTACAATCACTTATCGGACTTAAGGCAAACAATATCTGAATTCGGTTGACTTAGAATACTGACAAAGGCCGTTGTAAATGTAGCTATATACACATATTATATGTCAACGCTGCCATTTTGTCTGAGTGACGACGGACAACGGTTGTTTGTATCTACGATTGGCATTGCATAATATTGTGAGAAATAAAGCAATCTACAAGCTATTGCCCTGAGGGCGTGTTCAGGTAGCCGGGCTCCACATATTTGTTATTCACTTAGGAACATTTATCGGACGCGGATTATGCAATAGGACTTTACGTACACGGAACTGCAACCACGATTGCAGCGGGATGCACGTGCAGTTATATGAGGCGTATACATAATTTTTACTTACGCAAAGCAACAGGAACAATTAGAATCGAGTGCCTGATGGCTTGTTTACCAACTTTTCCCTTGTCCAATACGTTTACAATGTTTCACAATGCCAGCTGATATAAAAGCTGGAGCTCCCTATCTCTATATATATATACTGCTTATATGGTTTCGTTTCCGAGGCGGAGATTGCGCTGTTCTGTTAAAAATGATCTGAAAGTGGGTGCTATAATATCGATATCAGCAAATTGCTTTCGAAAGGGAAATTTCTGGAGAGTTTATTCGTGAATTTCAAGTGCAATATACAGGGAACTTAGGACTTAACGGCACTGACTAAAACATAAAGTAGATATTATCCAATTAATTTCTATATTACTGGGTTTCAAGTTGACGTTTTATTTTACCTCATAATCCCACTTTATTTCAAGTTTTCTATCTCTTATCTTCTATTGCCTGTAACTCGTTCGTTTGAAAATGTATTATCTGCCTAATCTAACCAAAAACAAAAACATACCCAGATCTTATGTAACCCGCAGCCGAAATTCTATTCCGAATATAACATGCGTGTTTCATTTTCATTATATTTTTTGGGTCGCCGACTCGATCAGAAAGTCTCATGTAGATCGTATATCTGCAGGCATATAAACACACCCTTGATAAATTCATTTTCTTGGCTAACTACCAACTTATAAGATATTTCAGCATTACTTAACAACGAGATTTATGCAAAAGCAGAAATCGCCTGATATAAAAATGATTTTGCGCGTGTTTCTGTGTCCGTTTTTATATCGCTGCCAATGAAGAAAAACTAAAAATTTTATTTGCACGCAGCTTTGTAGTTTCATTTTATTTTGGCACACTTTTGATTGCCTTTGCAAATGTAAACAAATTATAAGCCAAAAAAAAAAAGAAAAAATAGCAAGAGAAGGAATAGCGATCTTGATGCCGGGCGGACGACAAACCAAAAAATTGTTTACATAACAAAACCAGAATGCGAAGGCAAACCGAACTTTGCAGGTGTGTGAGAGTGCGCTGTATCTGTATCCGTGTGTTATGCCGGCATTGTTTATCTTAAAGATACAATACGAACGACGTCAAAAGCAAAACGTGCGCACAATCAAAAATAAAATAAAACCGAAACAAGCCAAAAACCAGACAAAAACAAAAACAGATTCTCTTTAATGAGCTACTCTCTCGGGAATTTCGTATTCGTATCTCACAAATACACGCCGAAATGGTTCTCGAAAAGAGAACGTAAGAGAGAACGCCTAAGAGCAGGTACACGTGCGCAAGTATTGGTATAAAAAGTATCTGTGTGCCAATGATTTTGATTTCGTTACTTTAGCCAGCGTCCGCGTCAGTTCGCACTATGTGATTCAGTGTTAATTTTCATAATATAATGTAATAGCATGTGCCGCCGCCTGGTTGCGATTATATATAGTAATTTACTTGCAGCGATTTAATGGATTTAGTTTGGCTTTCTACGGCTTCCAGGGCGCAATTTGCGAAAGTTCATTGAACTCGACACTTTATATAAGTACTGTGCCTTAATAATTAGCTCTGTGCTAAGGTGCCGAACGTCACGTCATCGCTTTTTGGGCCCAGTGATGTGGGAAATGCATTTCGAGTGCGTGATATCTGTGGCGTTCTCCAGTGGTTAAGTAATAGATACAGTAGTTCTTCTTCCTCTTCTTCCTGGGCCACCCAGTAATCAAAGAGCGCGAGAGAGAGGGTTCTCTCTATGATTTGATTGTGTGTGTGGGCTGGGAATTATAAAACAGAATCAAAAGCTGCCTCTGAGAATCAGTCATTTCATTTCTTTGGCTGCTATTTATTCTTTTTTTTCGAGCGTTACGTAAAACCCCTATCTTCTTCTTGTTCCGCTTACTTCACATTCTCTCTTTATCTCTTTCACATACATATATATGCACATATATTTCTCCCGGAATCGAAATCAAAATCCAACTCATATTCTCTTTGTTCTCTGTGTGTTTTTCAGATGCCTTGCTGCTGCTGCTGTTGTCAAAACTTCTTCTTCAGTTAAACTAAAACAGCCAAAAGCAGAGCACGCAAAAGATTAATTGATGGCAAATGAAGTGGTGAAATATATAAAATAAATTCAATAAAGTCAATAAATCAAGAAGTGAACGAAGGTGAAGTGTTGTGCCGTGATGCGGAAAATAGATATTGTATCTGCAAGATAGATTAACCCAACTGTTGCATACGTGACTGCAGGCAGCTACGAAAATAAATAAATAATAAACCACAAATCGCGGTGAATACGATCGGATATAGCCATCTATATAGTGATGCCTCTGTCGCAGGGCTATTGCCTGAAGCCCTCGCTGCGGGCGATGAAGGTGCTCCGCCAGCAGGAGCAGCAGGATCAGGGTCGCCACATGCCACCCAGCAGTCCGCTACAGTGTTACCTGCCCCACAACGACAGCCAGAACTCGCTGCACTATCTGCTCGCCGAGTCCTTTGCCAAGGTGGGCAGTCTACCAGAAGCCTTCGATGTCTACGAATTGATAGCCAGCAGGCAGTTTGATGGCCATGTTCCGCTCGATAAACTCAATACACTGGCCAGTGCACTGACCACGCACATCCGGCAAATGGGCGGCATTGCCACGCCCACACCCACGCCAACGCCCACACCAATGTCCGCAGTGCATGTGAAGAGCCCCAGAATATCGGAGAGACTGGACATGATGCCCTGGTCAAGATACCACCATCAGGGCAAACAAAACCAGACCGAGCAGGGGGAATTCCTGCGAGGAGTGGGTGAATCTATGGATGAAGCTGGTGACAGTCCCCTGGACATGCACTCACCCACGCGAGAACTACGAGTACCGAGTCCGCTGCAAGACTTGGAGGATTTCGATCCGCTGATGTGTCCGCTTTGCGGCGATATCCTGCGCTGTCCGGTGACCACCAATTGTGGTCACACCTTTTGCCGGCAATGCTGTGAGACGATCACGCAGTGCAACATCTGCCAGGTGCGATTCCCTCGCATCCAGGCATCCTCGCCAGGGCCGCCAGTCTGCGCTCTAACCACAACCACTGCAAGTGGTGCGGGTTCAAGCCTCTTCACAGCGCCCTCCAACCACAATGCGAACCTCAGCCTGATCAGCTTCCCCGTGGGCTATGGCGTCCAGCTGTCGTCCAGCGTCCAGCGATTGGCCGCACCACCCATGACAGTGACCACCACCACAGTGGCTTCCACAACGGCCACGGCCACCACCACCATGGCGTCCACTTCGGCAGCAGCTGCCCTAGGCTTGAGTGCGTATCCCTCGGCGCACGGAGGGGGCAGTGGCTCCACTGCCATGAAGTTCATGCCGGATGTTCTGGTGCGCAGACTGGTCGAGAAGTGGTGGGGTCCCGATCTGCAGGCCAAGAAGATCAGCGAGAAGGCCAGCAGCTGCATGCACCTCAATCTGCTCGACGATGCCCTCAAGTTTTGCAATGCCAGCTTGGAAAAAGGTGAGTTATGTTAAAAAACATACATATATTGGGGAATCAAAAAACATATTATGGTTGAATTCACTCAAATTCACCTTATTATCTTGAAATTTCTCTCTGTGGAGCAGCAATCCTTTTCGTTTCGACTGCATTGAGGGGGCATTGAAAAATCAATAAAGGGCAGGGCCGAAAATGGCAAGGCTCAATAGACTTCATGTGCTGACGTCAGGCGAATGGAATGAACCCATTGGGGGCGCAACAAGTATCGCACAGGAGAACCGCCCACACTTAATCCAGCGGGCCCATGCGGAGTATGCGTATTTTCAACCATTACTTCCGAGAAACTTTGCTCCGGCAAATGTCAACTTGTTACTCTAATTGTGTGTGCTCAGCGCGACAAATGGCACTGGAATAAGCCAGGTCAAGGACCCAATTATCAAATATTTATTGAGCAAATTCAAAGTAAATAAACCTTGCAACACAAACGGTATCTGATGGATACGCGAATTGTGGCACGCGCTGCCAGCTCAACTCTTTCCGCACTCGCAATAATATTCAGAGAATATTTTTTGTTCAATGAATTATTAAGGCGCTGAGTCAGTCACTTGAGCTCAAGAGGATTTTCCCCTTCACTTGGAGGGAACACACAAGAGAAATTTTGAAACTAAGAACAGCTAATTAATCACCTCAATTTTCCCAGAGACAATTTTGTTGTTGCTCTCCGCTGTCTGTTCAACGAAAATATTTTTTCTATTTTTTAAAAGCGAAAAAAAAAAATCAAAACGATTTACGCACTTAGAAATCCATCAAACAAAATGCTTAAAGTTGAACCAAAATGAACAAAAGGCAGAAGGCAGCAGACGAGAAACACTTGACTCGTCAAGAGTTTTTCTTGGGCGCAAAACAATGGCAATGATGGACAGAATTAGGTGGAAGTGGGGAGAAAAATTGAAAAAATAACTAAAATTAACCAGATCTGAGGTCGATATTTTTGTTGGCTGGCAATTAATTATTTTCGACAATTCTTTGAATGACTTCGAGGATTTACGAACTATGTATTTGAATTGAATGGATATCTATGCCGTATCTGCCTCTGCCACAAAAATAGAGAATTAATCGATTCGTGATCATTATATTTGTTTTATCAAAGCTTCAATTTATTCAACTTGGTCACCATAATTGCAGCTATTTAGTGTTTACCAATCAATGTTTGTGTTTCGCTCGGTTATTTTCCACTTTTATATATTTCTCTGTTTACCCCTGGAAAACAAAATTAGACGGGGACTCGAGTTTATTCTGTTTTCCATCTCTGCCCATCGAGAAATTCTCTCTCGGGTGCTTCCACTCCCCATTCGCTTTCACTGGGATCCAAAATAATGCATCATTTCTACGGGTATTAACTTGGCTTTTTCTGGGCACGTGGGCGGCGGTGGACACAAGGTGGGCGAGTCACCTAAAGAGCGGTGTTACTTTCATAATTGTCATTATCAGGGTGTTGGTACTTTGTCAGCGTGCTTGTGTGATTAGCCAAATTGTGTGCTGACGCATCCATCGTACGACTCTGTTTACCCCAGGCATTATAATCGAGAGAGGGCCTTATGGGGGCTCTATGTGTCGGATTGAAATAGCAGCAACGTTCCAGCTGACACGTAAACAACGAACAATATTCGGTCTATTTATAAGAAACCAATGTATTTGTTCTATTCCTTTAGATGTTGTGTCTTTTTCGTTGGTGCTTCTCTTTCGGACGCCGTAATCAGTTATTGACTCTTGCTGATTAAAGTGGGGGAAAAATTCGGACATTATTTTTTTGGGGCAATGTCAGCGTTAGACGGGTAAATAAAATTCTTTAAGTAAACTGTTTTGATAAGCTAACTGCCAAGTCACGGCTATAAAGAGGAATTTCGAACGAAAATGCAAATCGATACCAATTAGGTTGGCAAATAAAGCGTTTTAGCAGGGATTAGTTGAAGTCGAATCCATGCTCAAAAGGCGACAACACAACGCACATACGCCGTGTGGGACAAAGCCAAGTGTCTCACTTGACAATGAAGATGTCAGGTCACACTGTCAGCACTCTAGTAGCAAGCACACAGACACACACCCATCCTCTTGCTGGAATTTAATGTCCTTTTGAAATGAGCTTGAGTCCTGCGGCAGACATGCACAATTTAATTTACGTATACGTATGGCTTTTTACGACCCGAGACTGGTAATGTAGTCGTTCACCCTGCCAGGATATTTCATTTTTTTGATAATTAACAAAAAAGTATTACGGAGCAGCTGGCTCTGAGTGGAAAGAGTTGTTAAATGAGCCGCAAGGACTTGGCCTGAATACATATTTGGTTAGCGGGGAAAAACAGGAAAATGGTTGGGGTTCCATTAGAATTATTGCATTGCATGCTTTTAAGTCATGCAAGACTTCATTCCTCTGACTGGTCCTAATTTAGTACATTAATACACGTATATGTTTGTGCATTAAATGTATATGGCTTACATTATATGCCGGTTCGTATAATTATATAGCGTGTTTTCGTACTGACCACTTGACTGCATTTAATGCTCCTTTTTTGAGTCGGAGTTCGTTGTTGGAATGAAAGAATTTTAGCACGAAGCATGCAATTAATTTCGTTATTTTTCTCCGACACGTGGCATTTTCAGCCTTGTTGCCACCGATTTCCATTAACTTTTATGGCCCGCTGGATTTCCTTTTGGCCTCAAATCATTTCTTTATTGGTTCGTAGAACTCGAATTTGGACCAACGAGTTCTGGGCGAAATTATTTCAATTTATGCGGTTTATTAAGTCTTAATTTCTTGCTAATTAGCACAAAGAGTTCACTAAAGGCATTGCCTTCCAAAGAAGTTCTTTGCCCAGAAATTCTTTGGAATGCGCTCTAATCTGGGAGCTCAGTTTGTGAGTCACATTTGTGATTGCTGGAAAGAACTGATAATTATATGTAAAACGTGCTGAACATGACTATGTTGAGTATAAACGTGTACTAATAGAAATCAGACCCATTGGATACACTACAAAAAGTAAAGGCATTTTTATCTGTGTGATTTCTGATAACAACAATGATTTGACAGACTTTTTATTTGAACTGAGGTAGCTATCAGCAAGATAGAAATATCATTGTTGATAAGAATTGCACTTTCTCCATCAAGGGCGTGACCCTGAACTCCAAAACACACTGCCTTTGTGCGCTCGCGAGACAATCAGACTAGAACCCAAATGAAATTGTGTGAATAATATATCCATTCATGTGATTAAGACGTGACGCTTATCGCACCACGTTGCCAGCTCACCGAATACACCTGATAAAGCCAGCCCATTAATACTATATGCAGGTATTTATATACACTCGATTTGTGGTTATTGTTTGAACAGCACCTTGATCTTGTTAGCTTTGTTTTCCCTGAGGTTGAGTACTCGTGCCATAGAAACATTTGCCCGTCTTCATTGTCGTCATTCCCCTATTTTTAAAATAAAAATCCAAAGTCTCTGCAGTCCTCCCCTCGCGTTTTGCAATTATTCAGAGTGACTGCACTCATTAACATTCGTTTCTAGCCATTTCATTTTTGACTGTGCTTTTGATTTTTGCCTTTTTGCCCGTGGTAGCCAAAATTTTTTAATTAGCCAAACAAGAGCTGGAAACAGTGCTTATGATTTTTTGTGTGCACATAAAGAAATCAGAACATAGTATACGAACCACTTAGTTCTGCCAAGGTCATGCCACTTAATTTATTACTTTTACACACATAAGCCAGCTGAAACTTTAAAATAGTACAAACTTTTTTTTGAGATTTATTTATTGACTTTCACTTAGCCATATTTCTTTTTGTGTATTCAAAAGTGCAGGCAGCCAAAAATTTATTGCGCATTTTGAGGTCGTTGAGTTCTTTCCGTGAAAGTGAACAAAGAGCCAAAATGCTGGGCATTGTGGGGAGGAGGGTGGGCATGGAAGTGGGGGAGAGTTTAACGACCACAAAATTCAACTGGCCTTGAGAAAGCCAGTTGCCAATGGCCGTCACAAATACAGATACACATTAGCCTTAGAATGTAGTCGTGCACAAAGATTGTGTTAATTTCTATCGCAGATTTGTGCTTTCCTTTTGCGATATCATTGAGTATGTGCGATTTGATTTATTTCATTCTACCGTCTGCTTTCTTCGCCCCCGCCCCAATATATTTCGTTTTCGCAGACGCCATGCGTTGCATAGCCGGCATTCCCCGTGTTCACGTATCTGATAGATACTTTTTGGCATGCCCATTGCTTCATATACCCCCTACCCTCAACCCTTCGACAAGTCTGGCGCACATTTCTTAAATGCCATCGCACATTTCACTAGCCAGCACTGGGTAAAAAAAACTAGAATCAAGACAAATGAAAAAAAAAAGAATTTACAAGACTTTCAAATGAGAATTCTAACCCGAAAGGAATTGTTTGTGCCTTCGCCTCAAATATTCATTTGCTTTGGGCCTGAAAATGTTCGGGTCGAGTAAATGCAAACTTTTCCCATTTCAAGTTAAGTTTTCGGTATTTACTTCTGGAATTCAGTTCACCCATGGGGGCGGAGTGGGTGGTGTTTGCTGTTTGCCTTGTGGGTTCTACGTGGGTTCTTTTTGATGTCAGAACCAGTTTGTAGGTGTAGGCGAGGTTAACCCAGTGAAATATGTGTATCGGTGATTGTGTGGTTAACAATCTCGGGAAAATCTTTAATAAAGTATGCCAGTTAACTAATTAAATCTATCTTAAATTACTTAGTAAATAAATATATATTAATTTTAAAAGCAGTTTAATTGTATGTCCATATAGTAAAAGGTCACTTCATTTCGACAGCTAATTATTTTAATATCACGACTTACGATGAGTGAATGTCATAATGCTAATAACGTGAACATATTTCCTGCTATTTAGTTTATTTCGAAATGCTGACATGCACATCCATTCCAATGACATTTGACACTTGGTCAGCGTTCTGTTTGGAAATACGAAAAATGTGTATTCTCTTGTATAACCGCATGTCACTTACTGCATTGAATAACTTTATCAATTATTCACTGTTTCATAATAATGCCACACCATAAAAGGCGCAACAATGTAAGGAAAACTTAAGTGCAAGCGCTGGCTTTTCCCCTTCTCGCATTTTCCCAGCGTTGCACCCACAAATTCTGTCAAAACAAGCTGAATGATGTAATAATCAGCTCACAAGCTCGGGCAGCAAGGAAAAATAGCATTGAGACATTTTCCTAATTGAGATATGCGCCCTCTCACTCCGCCTGCAAGATAAAACCAAAAACAAATATTATGCAAAAAAAAAAAATGTGCTGCTCCTGTCGTTTGTTTTTTTCTTGCTGCCGTAATTGCATAATGAGGCCAACTGCAATTGCGACAAAAAGTGCAAGCGTGAGTCATAAAAAACAAAGCGAAACGCTTCGGCCAGATTGTCTATTAAGTAATATTCTATTGTAAACTGTGAATTATACGATTCACAAAATTCACTTTCAACATTTGCGAGCGGGCAGCAGCAACAAATCAACTGGCAGATTACTCAATTGACTACTGGCTGCAGTTGCAAAAGCTATAGCTATCGCTATATAGCCATAGCAAAATCAAAAGTAAGTCGCCCGCTCACTTATACAAGCTGTCTGTTGGCCCCTCTCTTTCTAATGCCCCATTGCCGTCTCTTTCGCCAGCCGTGTTGGCTGCTCTCTGACTCGTTTGAATTACAGTTATGTCATAGAACGTAGGCAAAGTTGTTGCTGCTGTTGTCGCTCGTGTTGCACTTTATCGCATTGCCCAACAACAACAACAACCACAACAACAACAGCAGCAGCAGCAGCAGCAGCAATAGCAACAATTGCAGCAACAACAATAGCTGCCCACAATCAGCAATCAGCAAACTGCAAAACTGCTAGCAATAATTTGTTAGACTATTGAGTAATAGACACGGGCGCCCAGAGATCGACATCATTCCACTTCATTTCGTTCCACAGGTAAATGGCTGCCTCCAAGCAACAACAACACAACAATCACAACAACCACACCAGCCCTCACACCCTTAACCTTTTTATCCTAATCAATCTATTGAAAATTACATTAGCCTGACATTTTCCGCAGAGCGAATAAAATCCACAAAACAATTTCCACGGGGCGTGACTGCGACAAGAGGCAACTGAAAGTACACAGAGGTTTTCTTAAATTTTTAAACACAAAAAGATTGAATTAGTTTATTTATTTATTTTTTATCTATATTTAAAATACACTTACAATATATTTTTGGTATTAAATATAGAATTCGGAGGAAATAGTATTAAAATTAGGTAGGTGTTAACAGGAAAATTAAATGACACCATAATTTTGTTAAATAGTTAAACAATGCCTTTTAAATTTAAAATGATAGATACAACAAACAAATGAGAGACAACAAATTATACCTTTGTTCCTAAGATATCACGTAGTTTATAAAACGTTTTAAAATCCAGTTTCATTATTATTTTTATGGTTTGGTTTTTATAGTCCCTTCCAGATAAATAAAAAAAAACCAATTAAACAGATTTTCTCGCAGTGCAATTACGCAACAATTACTGGCCAACATTGCCGTCGAGTTAAGGGGAGTGTTGCCTAATTGATGGAACGAAGACAGAATGGAATTATAAAAGCAAAGTTCACTGCGATGACATAATTGTTTTGGATTTGATTAGCCCGCAAAAGGGGATTTCAATTAGCCTTTAAGCAGCGAACGCTATTAACACTAAATGATAAATCGCAAACTTTTCTACTTTGGCAACACGGATAACATTCAATTTGGTTATTTGGGTCAGACTGTCAGGAGCACTTGGAACTTTTTTTTATTAACAACCCCGACGGAAACTAAAATGTTTTTGCACCCTCCTGTTTTTTCTTCGCTCTTGGTGAATAAAAGTTTTTGCCCCAAAAAAGCGATGAAAAAAGCCAGCCAACTTTTAGCATTATCCCATTCTTTGTGTTAAAAATTCATTCTAGCCAGGTGCTAGTGGCAACTTAAAAATAAATGATCCAAGAAAGTGCTGCGATGCAACAGTTATTATTAAACTTAATTGGTTGCGCTTGCCCTAAATTTAATTTATCGCAGAAATTTTAACAAAACTCTAAGGTAAGAGTTAATTACGTTTGTTTACCAAGTCACAGATAATTTTCTGTGGAATTTAGTAATTTTTTTTTGTTGTTAAATATAGTGCGCAGTAAATTTCTATTTCTAGTAAATGGTATGGTTAAAGAAAAGAAAATAGATATTTAGCTTGTTTAAACACATACAAAATACTATAGAATGGTCTTATTCTGAAATTGAAATACTTTGGTCTTAAAATCTAGTAGAACCCAAATATATTTCGTTAATATACTGATAGTTACTGATTGGCCAGAATCGCCTAGTTCACCACAAACAACTTTCAAAAACCTCCTATTGTAACAGTTGCCACACAGCGTTGATTATTTAATCGCCGATAGGAGAGAAGAAAAAAAGTTATTACAAACTTGCGAAATCCTCTGTTGTGGTAAGCAAAAAAAAAAAAAAACCATCAGACGAAAAAAAAACATTAAAAGCGAGACGAAAATTTGAGAGCATTTACAAATCACGATTTAATTTCCACACGGCAACAACAAGCCGAAAACCGCTGAAATTGGCAACAAACAAATGAGCAACAATGGGTTTGTGGCAGTTGGGGGCGGCATGGTTAGTGGGGGCGGGGCAGCGGGGCAGCAGGCTAAGCGTGAAAAAGACAAAAGACCAATGCGACCACGACAAACATAAGAAAACGGGGGAAGCCGAGGCAAATCTTGGGCCTGCAGCTCAACGTAACCAACAACAGTTGGCCGCTGGGCCTTACATAACCCAAAAAAAAAAACAAAAAATACAGAAATACCAAAAAAAAAGAGCTCCACTTAAACAAACATAATAAAAGTAACGTCGACGTCGGCGTCGCGCATTTGACTTTGACATACTTTTTCGACTTTGCAGATGGTAACCAATGTGGCGAAAAGAGCGCCGGAGAGCTGGCCAAAAGCAAATGTCCCGGAAAACGAAAAGAGCAGTTGTCAAAGCCAAGCTCTACACTCACTCTTTTACTTTCTCTTCGGCCAGCACTGAGTGACCTCTTTTGGCCAAGGCGAAAAAACTGTTGCTTGTTGGCTTTTCGACTCTTTTGGCCCGCACATCTTTCTCTTACTCTCACTTTGCCGCCGATTGCACAAGTCTCGGCTCACGCAATGTTTTAGCCATGGCCAATACCCCGTCCCGCCACGGCACACTAAACTTACATGAGTTTACTCATATTTTTGGCAGCTTTGCATAAAAAGCCGGTTACGTTGGCCATATTTTTTTTTGCAGCTTCGTTCGCTTATCGAACTGCGTTTAGGGGCTGATTGGCGTCTCTGGCGATTACATAAGTGAAAACCAGACCGAAATAGACATGCGATTGGGGAGAATGAACGAAAATAGATCTGCAGAATAAAAAAAGATTTTAACAATTGACTAAGAAAAATCATTTGAAAACAATGATTGGACCAAAGAGAATATTACTCAAGAAATTAATCGTTTAATTTTGAATGGATATATATAATATATATAAATGAAAATATTGCATTTAGTTATATTAATTATATATAAACCTAATGTATATTTTCAACTTTTTCGAAAAGTAATTTCGCTCAGTCTAATGAGCCCCCCTAAATGACTTTTAAGTGGATTATTGCCATACGTTGTCGCCATCCCCGCGCACTCAGCCACCTCAAAATGTAATGCATTTTGATGGTTTTTGGTTTTCGGTTTCAGCCTCTCTGTTTTGGGTTTAGCCGTAGTTTTGCTTTGCTTTGGCGTCAGGTGGTCAGGTCAGCCGAGAGTTGAGTTCAGTTTTTCCCTATTACGACCTGCCCTTCTGTCTGGGAAATCAATTAACTGCGCGTCAGAAGCGCGTGTGGCAACGGATGTGGGTGTGGATGTGGAAGTGGATGGGGATGTGGATGTGGATGTGGGGACATGGACGTGGACGTGTACGAACATTTATCAAATGACATCTGGTAGAGGGGCGACATATGGCCCAACAGAGCAGACACTTTTCGAGCCAGCATATGGCAGAAAAATGCTGGGAGTTGGACCGTGTAAGTGCGTGGTAGGTGGTGAGAAAAAGGGTGATGTGATTAGCAGACTGGGAGCAAAGTTATAATAATTGATAAGCACTAGCTTTCAACGCTCCACAAAATGTGTCTCCGACCTATTTAACCATTTTATAAATAAGTTTCATGTATTCTTTTCATCTTTACACTTTTTAAACACTCAAATAAATACAGCTTAAATATTTTCCTTCTTTGGGAACATCCTTATCAATTAGGGCAAAGTGGAATTAACAATTACTCAAACTTATCTGCCAAAGAATCTATAATTATGGCTTTGAAGTTGTCGGCCTGCCGTTTTGTATCTTATTTATATTTATCTCCAAGCCTCAACGCCTAAGCTGGCTGACTTAGCAAACAACCAACCAAGACAATAACAAAAAGACCGTAATAAAATAAATAATAAAATACTTTTGTATATGGGACAACTTCTATATCTTACGCCGCACATAATGTGCGACTTCCGCACTTGTTTTTGGCCCATAACGAGCACATCTTGGTCACCAGTTGACCTTCAGCCCACTCAACGAGTTGCTGCTCAGTGAAGCGTTTTCAAATCGTTGTTGTCGTTTCGGTTAAGCATTTTCAAATATTATTTGTGCGCTTCATAAAACTCATGAATGCCTTGGCATTACAAGAGCGAGCTGCAAAACAACAATATACTCGTAAACATTTCTGCGCTTCACACAATATCGAAGGAATGTGTTTTTTGTTTTGTCTTGCTCGAATGAAATTTATGTTTGATTTAATTTGCGTGCTTGCGATTTGTTCGACATTTTTTGGGTGTACAGCCTTGTTTTTTTTTTTGTTTTGATCCAATTTGCCTGAAGGTTGCGCTTGGTTGAGCAGAAAAGTATACGACGGAGTAGTTATATAAGGCTTGAAAATGAAGTTCACTTCGCTGAACATCTACCGGTGTTTTACCTTGAATTATTTTTAACGTGTTGTATAGGTGGGTTTTAGTGGCGAACATAAAGCATTAAATGGAAAGCTCCTGCTTGGCCAAGAAACATGACTTATAATTTCCAATTTTTAGCTCGCCATAAAATTGTAAGCTTCATCATCATCACTGGCGAATTTTGGCCTTGGCGAAGTCTGAACTTTGACATTTTATCTTTGCGTATTCATCTTTTTTTCGAGCTTTGGATTTTTCTTTTTGCGTCTCTTGTTTTCCAGTGCCGAAAATTTATGCGACAACGCATTGCGATATTTCGCAGATGTAACCCGCGCAACAGCAGCCACAAAAATCTTCACAGTCGGTTGAGTTTCACCGAAAAATAAACAAGAACAGAAAACCAACTGGGATTTCCGGGGATTTGACATTTAACAGACTGAGTTGACAACACCCACGTTAAGTAATAAACACTTAATTTAAAAATATCACATGAAAGTATTAAATTAAAGAACTAACTGTAGTCAATAAATTTTATTCCATTTCCTCTTGTTGAATATAATTGAAAATTGCGCATACGCCATGTGTATCTCATCTTAGCGAACTCAAAAATGGAGTGAAAAACTTATGTTTTTCAGTTAAATAACACAAATGGAGGCGTATATACATGTGCACATTCGAATAATTTACACAACAATTGTCTGTCATATGGCCTCGTAAAAATTTATCATAAAAATAAAAATGAAATTTTATAGAATTCTTTAGAGAGCATTTCAGACGCAGATTTAACGCCGAATAGCCGAAGGCAAATGCAAATGCAAATAGTGAAAACAATGCGACTGACTGCACTTCCTGAAAGTGAATAATTATTATTTTGCCACATATTCTTTTCGAGCATTTCACATTTCCGTCAACAGCATCAAAAGTGGCCAAGTGAGCGTTCATTCATGAAGACAATTATAAAGGCAAATTAAGCAGGGAAATGGTAGACGATTCTAGTTGCAATAAATCTGCCTAGAAATGCACAATTCTCGACAAATTTAAGTTTAACAAGGAAATCACAAGGCGATTTTCTATAGAAATTAATTGGTCTAGGCAATCTGAAGAAAATTGGGCTAGGTGTTGAATAACTTGAATTTTCTAAATAGTATTAAAAGCAATAATTTTCACAAGCTAAATAGAATTCAATTTCAACGCAAACTAACAAAGATTTCAATGATGTGAAATAAGACGAATTGTTAAAAGAAATGTCTGTAAATTAAATTCATATCGAAGGAAGGAAATATTTGCTCCTAACTATGGCTATTTCCTTTCATTTGGGCTTGAAGTTTACTCAGCTCTTTTCCCCATTTAACTGCTGACATTTGCCTAAATTCGCATATTTATTTTTCCTTTACATCGAGCGCAGGAACTTTACGATGGTCATAAACTTAACTCCGCACAATTAGCTTCATCTGCATAATGGTCATATTTTATGCGCGCGAATAGAGTGTTAGCAATGGGGGGTTTTCTTTTTCTTTTCTTTTTTTTTTTTGGTTTGGCCTGCCCTGCTGCGCTCCAGTTATCCCCCATCATAGACATCAAAAAACGGTCAATTTCCCTACGGGTTTCGGTTCGGATTCGTTTGGATGAGAACTGGATGGGAACTTGGAGCTTGGAACTGGGGGGTGTCGCATAAAGTTCGCCATCTTTTCGCCGCTCGTTTATGGCCGCTCGTTTCCCGTCTCGCTTGGCGCAGCTTTATGGGCATTCATTTAGTATTTAGGTCAGTTTTTTGCCACCCCTTCAGTCTATTTGCCCCCCTCTCCATTTCTCCAGTTTCCTTTTACATAATAATCCCGAGTGTGTGTGTGTGGTGCTTGTGTTTGGCAATCAGAGCTCGGACCATGCGGCGTATACGCAATGTGTTTATTTTTAGCAAATTGTTTAACTGCCTTTAAGCACATCTGAATTGAAAAATTAGCGGGGACATGCATTCTTTGTCGCTACTTTGTTGCTTTGGCATTTAAAAATAGATAAATCAAATGATCGGCGGTCTGAAATGCCTTTGTCTTTATATCACGTTGTCTTTTTGCGGAAATCAAAATTCTTAGATTTTTGATCGCATTATGCAATCCATGGCAATGCCGTCTGTCAACCGCCAATGAAAATTCGCTTCTCTCCTCAATATTCATTGCTCTGCTTTTTTTTCTGATGTGGTGGGAATTTTGCAAACGATTTTTAATGTACGTGACGAAATCTGATTTTGAGTGCATACAAACGCCAAAACGACACACGCTGGCACGAAAAAGTATAATAAGAAATATATACGCTGAGAGAAAAAACTGTGATGGTTTTAATATGTGCTCCTTATAGGAGCATATCATCAGTATTAAGAGATAAATGCATTCTAAGGCATACGTAAAAATACATATGATTGAACGTCTTTAACTATGTGTTTTGTATGGTTCCAACTTAGCTCTACTTCTTTGCAGTGTAGGCAAAAAAATATATAAATTGCACACATATGAGCATTGTCATATCTGAAGCCAAATGCAATTTATCAACAGTTGGGCTTAAATTGTCTGCAGCGTAATGGAAACTTGGCCCCGCGTGGAAGATGTTGCTCTATCTTCGGGAGGGTGGGCACTGAATGGGGGGAAGGGGTCGGTGTCGTTCGTAGAGCGTAAAATTCTCTAATAAGTGCAAATTGGTAGCGGTGGCAGCAACAACAACAACTACAACAACAACGACGAACTGCCGACACAACAACGTCAACCACCCGTCAGCGTTTGGCTTTGCATTTTAATTGAATTTCAGTATTTTCTATACGTTTTTTTTTTTTTTGCCCACTCGCTGCGGTTGTAAGTAGAAGTATCTGATGGATACGCACACACATAGTCGCAGATCGAACGGGAAGTAGCCGGTCACCGAGAACGTGGCCGCCTTCAGTGTGATATAATGTAGAAATGAATATAATTAGTATGCATAATACATATAGTTATGGCTCTGGACTCGTCGGCCAAAGGGGTGACGAGGTGGGGCAGATGGCCCTGGAGATCGAATGATATTATTGCATAATAAACAGGGGAACCACTTTCAAAGTGGGAAAAACATATGGGAAACAGATGGGAATTATCGGAAAAGATGCCATAGGAGGGGACAGCTGTTTTTTTTTTGCTCAATTAACAGAATATTAGAGATTAAAGCCATAAATAAATAAATCTCTACATCTCTACTGCAGTAATTAATAAATTTATTGTAACAGGCAACTCTTTTAGTTGCTGAAAACCATAAATTTATTTAAAAAAAAAACGCTGATAAAATACTAAACACCAAAAGCTGTCTTATCTCACGTAGAAAGAAGGCTCAGAAAACGTTTAAGGAATAATCAGCTTAATTACATTCTACCGTTATTTGACAGGGGCCCAGTGAAGTGCCGTTATGTTTTGCCACCTTCATTCACATAACAGTTAACCGCAAATCCAATCCCATACGCGTTATCTGGCAAGCAAACACCATATCACGGGTGTTTATTTTTGGAATTCATTCGACACCCAACGAAAAACAACATAAAAATGTGAACAACGAAGTAAACAATAATATTGACAAGCCATTTACATAATCAACAAGGTTTTGTGGTAATCGGAAGTATTATTTAATTTATGTTAAAATTCTTAATATATAAAAAAATAGAAGCCCAGTGCCTTGATTCATCGCATCGTTTCATATTATCCAAAATTGTGTTTTACATAACAAAATTGCACGAATTAAAGGCAATCGCATGTTGCGACAAATATGGCAAAATGTAAATTAATATCTTGGTTGGGAAAATTGACGGAGTGAAGGGACCACGCTTTTCGCACATCGCACAGGGCATGTAATCATTTTTTAAGCATTTCGTGTAACAATTGGAATTACAACAAAATCGCTTATAGGGCCTCGTGGATATTATATAGGCATCGTTGTTGTTGCAGCTACTGTCGTTTTGATGTTGCGCCTTTTTATGTTGCGTAATGTTAGGCTACATAATCGCGTTTTCTGCTTAACAGCAGCTGCGCGCGTCTTTTTAACATAAATATTAAAAACTCTTCGGATCTAACAGTGCAAGAGTACACTTGCAAGAGAAATACTTAACAGAAGAAGAGAAAGAGAAATTCTCTTCGGTTCTCTTGTCGTGCTGCAATGTTGCTGGTGCCTTGGCAACATTGTCTACAAGTGGCCTACGTGACGTAGTGAGGGTGATAAAATTGTGTTGCTGAGGGGGTGGTCTGTGTCGCGAGGGGTGGGGTGGGAAATGCATGACCTAGGCACAGCAATGACTTTCTATTCTAGGTGCTTCGCGCTCTGCTGTTGCTGCTTACCTTGATTTCACTTTCACATTGCATTTGCCGATGGTCGAAGTTGTCGTTTTTGGGCCGGATTTTGTTCAAAATAAATAATAAGGATTTTTTTAAGTATGCATTTGCATCAAACTGCAAAGAAATAAGTCAAGGATAACCGCCCATCTTCATCTTTCATAACACATTTTGGTGTTACAAAGGAAACTTTCAAAAATGTAATTTTTGTTTGGTTAATATTACCAAGAATCAACAGAATAAGGTTAAATGTTAAGTGGCGCCTCTGTTAGCAGCTGTCAAAATTAATGTCCAAATGAAACGGACAAGCATTTTGAAATACAAATCGCAGAGGGGGTAAAATATAATTGACGAATATTCGCGCGTGTTGAACATTTGCCCAATCCCACACCATATAGATTTTGTTTACACGTCCATATCGTTACATTTATCTATATATATTAAATATCGGCAGACGTAATTGCCTTGGCTGCACGCCGAAATGTTTCATGTTGCCAAGTTTTGACATTTCATTTGAGTTCGAAAGCGACATTCATTGGGGGATCTACATGATTTACAACACCTATTTGTCGCAGTAAAAATTAGTTAATATGTTTACATTTCTTTTGATATTTTTCAGCGCCAGCAAATTTCAAGAGTCTCTGCCTGCGTGCCGAAGTTCTTCTAAAACTGAGCCATTATCAAAGTTCTCTAGCGGACATCGAGAATGCACTGAGAACTCGATGCACTTCACCAAAGGTGAGTTTGAAATTTAATTTTCAGAATGAATTTTTTATTAATTCTATTGCATTTTTTAGGCCCACTACTTGAGGGCTTTGGCTCTGAGCGGTCTTGGTCGACTGGAGGAGGCTTTGTACAACGGCTTTTTGGCCATTTGCCTTGACAAGAAAACCAATCTCAGCAACTCGGAAATATTTCAACATGATCTCGCCAAGGTAAAATCGCAGATGTAATGCTTCTATGACATTAATGGAAAATAATGTATACATATGATTGTAATAACAATTTTATGTTCTAATTTGAAGAAATGCATTAGTAAGAGCTTTAGACTGCTCATTTTTATAAAAGTCTAGACACAATTAAAAATTCATTTGCTTTGAAATGTCAGAAAAGTAATAAGCATAATTAAAGCTATACATATTAGCTATATTTAAATTAATTAGGTTACCGCAGAAAGCAGAAGTAGAATTCTTATGTTTAAATTTTAAAATTGAAGATTAAACTGACCCATATCGCAATTCTTCATACACAGATTCTCCAACGTCTCCTGGCCCAAATGCCGAAGAATCGAACCTCGATGAGTAGCGCAACGCCACCAGTTTTCCAGCAGCAGCACCGCAACTTTGCCACCTCCCGGGCACCATATCCTCTACTTTGGGAGCAGGTGAGGAGGCGCAGGAAACAGCAGCACCACCACCATCATCATCATCACCATCACCATGTCCACTTGGACGATGTGGAGGATGAGTTCGGCCACTACAACAACTACATAATGGCTGGTGATGATATGGAGGAGGAGGTGGAAGTGGAAGTGGATGGCGGGGAGCCGGGATCCCTGCATTTGGATGGAGACTTCCTGTTCCCCAGTGCTCTGGACTTTATGGATCACCATCGCCATCAGCGGCACGTCTTCGAGCAGAAGCAGTTCGATCTGCAGCCCCGCCGCCATGCCAACCGGAAGCACTGCAAGCGGAAATGGTCGGTGGCCATGGAATCGATGGGTGGCAAGGACCTTGAGGAGGAGGATGTGGATCGGGCACATGCGGCTGGCGAGAGTCAGCGGTGCAGTCGACTATTCGCTGGAGTATTGGATCGCACGCAGCAGGAACTGCAGCGACTGAAAAGTGAGTTAATCGAGATATAATGGTTAATATATTCATGTTAATATGTTAATTATTTTTCAAATATCGTAAATGTTTCCCTATAACTAATGATTGATTTTCCTTGCAGAGCTGGACAAATCGGCGCCATCGCTGGCGGTGAGCTCGGTGGCCGGGCAGCTGATCGACGCTAGCGACTTTGACTGCGTGGTGTGCAGCCGGACTCTTTGGAAGCCGGTGGTGACCCCGTGCGGACACACGTACTGCCTGGTATGCTTGGATCGTTGCATGGATTACAACTCCCCGTGTCCATTGTGCATGTCACCACTTGTGGAGTTCAATGTCAATGCCAGTGCCAGTACCAGTGCCAGTCAGCATCCGAATCCGAATCAGAATCAGATCCACCTGCATCCGGGCTCATCCTCGCCAGTTCCATTTGCGCTGGCCAAGCGGCCAGTGACAAAGTTCCTAGAAGCCGCAATGAAACGATTCATTCCAGACCACTACGAGGCGCGATTCCGTCAGGAGATCGACCAGGAGCCCTCGGTGCCAGTGTTCATATGCACGGCAGCCTTTCCGGCAGTTCCGTGTCCCCTGTTCGTGTGCGAGCCCAGATATCGCCTGATGGTTCGGAGAGCCGTCGAGTCCGGCGACAAAACATTTGGCATTGTGCAGCCGAATGGCGGGAAGTCACGCTACTACGATGTGGGCACCATCCTGGACATCCGGGACTGCGTTCAGCTGGGCGATGGCTGTTCCATTCTGAGTACCATCGGTTGCAAGCGTTTTAAGATCCTGGCGCGCAACGAAAAGGATGGCTATGAAACGGCCAAGGTGGAGTACATATGCGACGAACCCATTGCCGATGAGCAGGTGAAGATCCTGGCTGGAATGCAGGGCGTCGTCCTGGCCAAGGCCAGTGGATGGTTCGAAAGTCTGAGCACAGAGCAGAAGCACGAGATTCTGCAGAGCTTTGGCAAGATGCCGCCGCTGGAGCCAAATTGGGAGCTGATCAGCGATGGACCGGCGTGGGCGTGGTGGATCATAGCCCTGCTGCCCCTCTCCCAGCAACTAAAGGTGGGTTAAATGCTTTCTATATTCCTTGCGACTTTTCTAACCCATATATCAACCCTATTAGGTGGACATTTTGGCCACTACTTCGCTGGAGAAGCGGTTGCGTGCCATCGACAAGACACTGGACTGGCTGCACGATCTGAGCCACCCACAACAGCCGGCGCACCACCCAATGAACCACCACCAGCAGGCGCCACAGTCGCCTCAGCAGGCACATCATCTCGATCTTGACTGCGAGGAACAGGAGGCCGCTTCTTCCGGTTCCGATGAGTGTTGCCTCTTTGCGGAAACCGGAAACGAGCCGCACACGGACGAGGAACTGCTCCTGTAAACCGCCTAGATGATCATCGTAAAATTATAAAATACATGAAAATAGAGAGAAATTAAAAGTCAGATATCTGCGAGGAAAACACTATTTTGTAAATTCTGTGTCTAAGCCATTTCGTTTGTAATCGAACGTTACATGTTAATCCTAGGGGCCAAAACCGAAAGCGAAGCAACCTTAGCAGAACCAAAATTATCACTAGATCAGCAACATAATCCTTAGCTCTAACCATAACTTTGTCTGTGTAATGTGTATTGTAAATGTGTGTAAACAACTAGAGAGCAAACCAGAGATATTTGTTTAAATCCAAAAAGAAGAGAAATGAAACCCCAAAACACCAGTGAAACAATCAAAACATGCTTTTGGCTCAAGCCCTTGCCCAAATACCCATAAATGCTAACTTAATATCCCTAGATCGACTACAACATTCCACAAATACAAGTCTTGAAAATACGTTTGCCATAGCAAAAGTAGCAAAGGAAAGGAAATAAACAAGAAATGAAATGTAAAATCTCTAACAAGCAAAACTCATGGTTTCTACAAACAGCATACACAAATTTTTGACCATTAAACAATTTTAAAATTACTTATAAAATACCAAGTCAAAGGCCAATAAACGTACACCTAGAATGAATATAAAAACAAAGAAAATCGGATAGGAAAGAGCCAAGAAAACAAACTCTTACAAAAAGTCAAACTTCTCTTCATTTACTTTGTATAAAGCGGCTGGAACTCTAAGACAATCTGCAATATTTTTTTGATATACCTAAACGAAACTAAAAACTATATATACAACAGTAATTAGTCGAAAACTGAACTAGTAACTAGTTATGAAGAACGTGAATAGGAGAACTAATGTGTTAAGAATTTGAAATTACCCTTCTGTTGACTAATACCCTTTCACTACGTACACACTCTGAACTATGTCCCTCTCTATAACACCCCTACTCTCTCTTGATTATGCTTAGGCTAACTAAATGATATGCTCACCTATATGAACCTATATATAAAGTGCTATACGCTAAATGCTTATTTCTGTATTCGTATCTGTATCTTCAGCCCGCATTCCTATTGAAGAGATAGCTTTGATATATCTTTGAAACATTAGCTAAAACATCTTTGTCTTTGATTTCTTCTACTTCTAAGCCGCATACTCATTTTGTTTGTTCTTTTTAATCGTTCAAACTCTCCCTATAAAGCAAATCAATTTTAAAAACAAAAATTTGCTTTATCAGTCGGCACATCTTTGTCTTTGTAAATATCTTTTAACGGATAATCCATAAATTATATGTACATTTTCTACGCTAGCTATAGAACACGAATTTAATTTTCAGCTCAACACAAAATAATTAAATCAACATTTTTTGTCAACTAAATATTTATGTAATTTTATACAAAATATACACGTACGTCTAAATTAAATCATCGTGTATTTAAGTTTAGACACTAAATACAACCCAATCCCAAAATTTGACATCATTTTTGTGTCTACTTTATATGGAGAAATTATTATATAATTCTATATAAAAAAAATAATTATATTTCTAAAATTCTTAAGATCAAATCAACAACATATTTTCTCTGTGTTTTTTGTGCTAAAATTTTTTTTAATGGTACTTCTTAATTTAATAATGATGTAAAATAAAGAGGAAAACAATTAAAATATAAAATAAATGTGAAACATAACTACGGGTTTTCTTTAAACTTATAAAAGTGGTTGATGGAAAAGCTATTGAGTTTCAGTTTGACAACAAAGTAGTTCTGACTACACCTCTGCATTGGTGAATAGCTACATATATACATCCTGTGCGTTGCATAAACCTATAAAACTTTCAAATCAAATCGAGAAAATCTTGTAAATTGCAAATCGAGTGCTGAAATGTTACGTAAGCATCTAATAAATATCGAATTTCTGGTGCAAGCGGTTCGCGATTAGGCAACCATAGAATAAGAATCAGAATTATTAGTTTTCTGTGCTACCTTTGCAGAAAGTGAGGTCGTAGTGCTAGATTCGGAGCTGAATTCCAATTGTATTGATTTTGAAGATAAAATACGAGAATGGAATCAAAGTTAAGAATCGTGATTCACTATAGAATTCATACTAAACCTACTTTATACATGAAATATTTATAGAAAATTGAGTTAGCATTAAAAAGCTTTTTTTTTTTTGGAGTAACTAATTCTATTTATTAAGATTTCAAAAGGAATCGTTCAGTAATTCCTCTGAACTTAACCTAATGTGTGATAAAGATAAATGAGACCAAGTGGTATCTTAATTATAAAGTACAAAAGAAAATGTAATATGTTATGTTATCCTCCGGGTAAGGAGATCGCTGGGGTGTACCCTCTTCAGTCTTCGGAGAGAGATGGGATCAGCTAGGATAGTTCGGTTCGGGTGGGCCATAAGCCTGTCGGCATAACGGCTGCTGTGGAAATTAATCTGATCCCCAAGAAGGGTGTTAAAAAGCTAATGCCGTAGTTGCTTCGAGAATAATTAGTGTGGATTAACAAAAACTGAAAGTTCTTATATCATCTTTCCAGACAATTTAATTATTAAAAATTCTATCTTATCTTAAAACATTTTGTTTAGTATTAACTTTAAATGATGTTTAACTTCTCTTATCATTTCAAATATATTTTTTTTTCACACCCTTTTCGCCTCACGTTGCATGAAATGCACATATGATCTGTTAATGTAAATTTATTAACATGAAGCTTCATAGATTAATCTTCTTGCTTGTATTGGCTCAAGAGATAGTTAGGGTATGTTGCACCAGCTACCTAGTTTCAGTCTATGCCGACCTATAGTCAAAAACTCACCCCTGCCACAGACCTTGAACTTAAGTCGCGGACAAACAAAACCCGTTGAATCACCCCTGCGAGACCCCCGAGAGATCCTTATATCTGTAATCTCCAGACGGAATGCCAGAAACACGCGGAATATCGGACAACAAACAGAAAGGTTGAAAGAAAACTATAGAAAAAACTATATAGAAAAGCTATACTATCAGATCCGAGAGAGACCCTCTAAGCAGAGTGGCCCTGAGTGTGCTGATAGTTTGATAGAGCGATAGATAAAGACTCGACTCGACACAACAACTAAGGTTTACGATCGGTGCAATTGAGTGATATGGCGGGTTCTGAGTGGGGAGAGCATATTAAATAATAGCCGAGTGGCGGGGCTCAATCAGTCAGTCAGGTAGAGCTCGGAATGCTTGCACATATCGCGTATACGCCCCGGCCGGCAAAAGGCATTACAACAGACTTGTAGACCGACTCCTCTCCCGCACCGATTCGGTTTCGTATCTTTGTATTTCGATGCATTTCGCGGTTTTTCGTTTATCCGCGGGCTTTTTGCGTTTGTAGTTTTTATTTTCGCCAGCTTAGAACTTGCAGTTCTCGTGCATTTGTTCAGTTTGAGTCCAGCAAGCGCAGCGTCAACGAGCGTATCTCTCTCTTCAATTTTCCGATTCGGGTTTTCGGTTCATTCGCATTTTCTCCCGGGGTTTTGTTTTTTTTGAGCGCGCAGTTATTGTTTTATATCGCAAGTATTTGGCCGATCCGAAGCAAAGTCAAGCCGTCTGCCGTCGATATTGTCTCTGCCTGTAACTCGATCGCAAATTACACACTTTTCGCCTTTTCGGTTCTGTTTCGGATTTGGATTAATATTTTTGTTTGTCTCCGTCTTTGCGCTTCATAAAATTGTAGCTTTCTCCCTTGTTTCTGCTGATATTGCCAAAAAATTGATTGTCTTTACCATACTTTTACAATAAAAGAAATTGCAGTGTTTTTGTTATTGGATATCGTTTTCTATATATTGGCGTATATATGTCACTAAGTGCAAGCCGGTGAGAAGTATAAAAAAAGCGCAAAGCAGAAAGGGGAAAAGTTATTATGTAACTTTTAAAACACTCGGGCCATAAAAACAGGAACAACTGTGGAATAATTCTTGAAGAAACAAAGTGAAAAGCAGAGGAAAAACAAATGTGAATAAGCCGCCAAAGGGAATATATGGATAAAAATAAATAGTTGAAATAATAATGGGCGTTTTTAAAAAGCCAAATAAAAAAGTGTAGTTAAAAATAAATATCAGC
The DNA here is from genome assembly GCF_004382195.2 of Drosophila sechellia. Classification (NCBI taxonomy): domain Eukaryota; kingdom Metazoa; phylum Arthropoda; class Insecta; order Diptera; family Drosophilidae; genus Drosophila; species Drosophila sechellia. The sequence continues at coordinate 7,633,020 of NC_045951.1, read as the reverse complement.
GATGTTGCAATACAATACAAATAAGAGTTTTCACAAGCTAAAAATTAATCTTAGTTAAATATTAAAGTGATAAAGTTTTATTTAATTAAACAAGTGCATCCAAACTAATGTAGCTAATATTTAATTTCGAAGTATATTTAACTACTTTAACCAAAGTTTTGCGCCAGATTCAAAAGCTTAAATTACAAATCAGCTGCGTCAAAATTGTGAAGTGTGCAAAGCAAAAGTGAAGCAAAAAACAAAAGTGCATTAGGTAGAACATCCGCAGTGACAAAAATACCAGAAGAAAAATGCCGCGCCAAAAAGATAAGGGAAACCCAAGGATGAGATACGAGTGAAACGAGTGGAGATACTTCTCGCCTAAAACAAAAGTGCATTCAACCAAAAAATTTGAAAACAAACTACCTGTGAGAGGGATTTTTTCAACACATACATATAATATAAATTTTAATTTTTTTAAAATGTCTTAATATTTTGGAGAGGTATTTTAATGGTGTATTTGAATTTTTAATGGAGTTGTTCCGTTTGTTTCCTATGAAAGTTGATTATATATTGTTTTGTTAGCTATTATCAGATTGATTGGATATTTTAAACAGTACACTTTTTTCATTCCGTTGAATTCAAGATAAATAATATTGTTTGTTAGATTAGAATTACAAGAATTTCCAGTGGCTGAAACTAGCTAGGTAATTTGTTAGTCGCTTTGCAACCCAACTGTTTCCATTTGTTTTATTTTAATTTTTGTTGCACTTTTTATTGTTGGCTGACAAGTCTCAGGTCTCGGATGTGGCGTCTTTTTGAGTTTTTGAAACGTCATCGTCAGCGTTTGACTGCCACGAGTATCTGTGTGCGCCAGTGTGTCTGTGTGCGTGTGTGCTGCTGCGATGGTGTGAGTGCGCGTGTGCATTTGTGCAGCGGTGTACGATCATGCGGTAGTCGCACACGCTCTCAGTAAAAGTTATTTCAATTGACAACTAAAAAACTATAGGCACATGCAAAAAGGTTTTAAACATAACAAGTGATACAACTTCGATTCTTGTTTTTGCATTTACTTAAATAAATGGGGCAAAATTACGAAACGCTTCTTAATTAAATCTGCAGTCAGCTGCAATTTCTGGACCTTTTCGCTTGGGCTTCAAGAGCGTATACTTCATTTTCACTTAGAGCAAATATGGCTAGTTGTTGATACGGTGAGATAAGCAACTGATTGACAACTACTCCAGGTCTATTTTTTTTTTTTTTAATACACTTAAATTTGTAATTACCAAAAACTAGAGACAATTCAATTATAGCAAAAGGAATCACATTAAGAAAGGAAAACTTTGGACTGAATACGTTTAAACTAATGATTTTATTGAATTTTGTATTGGTATAGTGAGTTTTTGTCCACTTAAGTGAAATCGAACTAGTTTCTAATTACTCTGAATTTAATCGGTACTAAATAGAAGTCATTAAAAATTTCCCCTTTGCGATTCCCTTAAAATGTGACAATATTATTCAATTTCAATCTAAACATATTAAATCATTATAAAGATCGAATTATCTGATGAACTGATGATGATATTAAGCAGACTGCTAATGATTAAGATCCGTCACTTTATTATTAGATTGTTAAACGTTTAGGGAAAGGAAAATCCAAGATCCGTTTAGGGTTCTGTTTATAGAACAACGACTCCATGCTGGAAAACCACATAGAAGTATACCCCTTGAACACTATTAACGATGAACTCGGAATTGGTAGATTGTAATTAAGTCCCGTCTCGGTAAAATAAGGGGGAACGAACGCCGTCGAAATAAATCAATGAATGACTAGAGGTAAAAATAAAATAATAGTGAACAATTTAATTAAGTCAAGTTTAAGACAACAAACGCTAGAGCGCAACGAAAAGTATTACAAGTTTTGCGGGAAGAGAAATAGAAGGCGAGGAAGCAAAGCTGTACAACATGTCGTATGAGTATTGGGTATTATCACTCACACACGGGCACTATGTTGTAATCGCAATGCAATTAGCAATGCCAAGCAAAAGCTCAAGTTCACTGACAAAGAAATCCAGAGACAGAGAGAGAGAGTGAGAGAGGGAGGAATATGGGGTGCACATATATAGGTAACCCACACATCGGTAGTATGCGATAATTTCTGTAACTGAGCGAAGCTTTACAAATGCAATCAAATGACGTTAGTTCCCCGTTTCCAGTGCGCCAAAGCGAGACAGCAATGGCTAGAGAGTGCAAGTGAGCGAGACGGGGCGACTGCCGATTAGAGAGAGGGGCAGAGATATGGCCACTATATCTCTCGACGTCGTGAGTAGGTCAGTCAACGATCTTCGCCTGGGTTGAGTAAACCTGACACTCCAACCGGCTTTCTGTGCTTTTTCCTCCACTCCGACCAACTGGCTTCCGCATTGCAAATGTGCATTTAGATATTCAATAGAACACACTTCCACAACAATGTGGTCAATGCCAAATGTTTGATACATCATACATCAGCTTCTATTTGCAATAGATGATGCTTCTACTCTATATCACATACTGTGTAGAATTTGATGTTGGCTTTAAAGCTGTTTAGTGCAGTTCAATTCGCTGGGGTGAAGGCCAACAGAGATTGGAAAAGCTGAGGTGAACGATAGTAGAATCAGTCGAAAGGTGTTGTACTTACATTTTCATAAGTAACATACTTCAGATCTATTTAGAAGTCACTAATGTTTTTTTTAGAAGAGTTACTTACTCAGCAAGTTTAGATCAATAATTCAATCATATTGGATTGATATTAATGGAGTCTTTATTTTAGAAAGTGATTGATTGTCTTTCGACTTGAGGCTTATAAACATTTTATAGCAACAAGAGGCAGTTTGGGCTTTTTAAAGATTATTTAAGCTGTATTGTGGCAACGTATCTCTTTTCTTTGACCCAATAATTCCCGAGTTTATAATTGAGTTGTAATTGGACCACATTCCTCGGGCCAAAGCTAACTGAATAATAATACCTGACACCCTCTCTATATGTCTCCATCTTAACCCTTTTCTCGGCTGCTTTTTTGCACTTTGCGACAAACCAAACCAACCGCACTAATTGCAACACGAACCATTAAGCGAGTCATTGGCAATTATCTGGCAGCATTTGAAGTCTGGGTCTGGGCCAACAGCTACTTACGGTTAACCAGCAACACTTGGCCAAAAGGAACGGGACGCTTTTCGGCCTTTGATGTGTATTTAAAATGCTCGCCAGCCCACATGTATACATGTGGGAAATTATGAGCTGCACTTTGTGTCCCTTGGTCAAACGGAGGTAAACGGATTAATTACAACGGGCACGGCAGATGTAAAGCTGGGTAATTTTAAGCTGCTTTGCACATTTTAATTAAACACAGATTTTTCGTCAATGAGCCAGCTTTAAATGAGTTCCAGCTAGAACGTCACCGGCTTTCAGGGAATCCAGTCTTAACCCCTTCCAACTGGTCGAATGCATTTAACAGGCTTGCAGAACCTTTGACATTTGCTGAAAACTTTTCAAGTTGTTGTTTGGCAAGAAATTGCTTTTCGCCGAAGCCCCTTAAATGCTGGACCGTCAATTAACATTGAATAATTTTGCGTGTGTTAAGGAGGATGGCTTAAGGTGCAGGAAATGATTGAAAAGCGTGGAATTAAAAAGGAAATCAATAGACAGTCAGGCGAATACGGGGTCTTATGCAATCGCAAGCGTGTGTGTCAGCTTATTTTTAGCTGGAAAACAGACCCAGCATCCGCACTCAAATTCCCGCTGCAGCCAGGCAATTGGCTGGCAGCTGCCCCACTCACACTCCTCGGTTAAGCAAACCCACCCATTCCGTGCAACCTACTTCCTCCAACCACCGGGCAGTGGTTGTTATGGCATTCAGTGAACGCATTTTGTAACATGACAAAATAGCGTAGCATACATTTCAGGGGTTGCAAATGTGCAACATTGATTGGCACGGCCAACTGGCAAATTGGCCACGGGGCCTCCAATTGGGGAGCCTGCGCAGGCGCAGCTTATTCAATTACATAACCTGGCGATACCCGATTCGGAAAAGGATGCTGGCACTTGGCGAAACCGAAACCGAAACAGAACCACAACTGCACTTGTTGCTGGCACAGCGCGGCGTTTGGCAATAGCTTTCGGAATAAAAAACGCGTCGGAAGAAATAAAGAAGAAAAACTTAAAAAAAAAAATCACGGAAAATAATCAATTACGCTAACACACCAACCCTTTGCAGTTATTCAAAATGTGGCATATTGAGCATATGGAAATCAATTGCTGCGTGAACATTACCTGAACTTTAGACCAAAGACAAGAGCACATATGAACAAAATTATGTGAGCGTGTAACTAATTTGTGGCATTTGTGAGCAAATCTTCAAAAGAAGTGGAAGTTTCGAACTTTCTTCGGTTCTTCTCGTTTGCCCCCTTTCCCATTTTTTCCGGCACTTGTTTAAAAATTGTGCGCCTTGAAGTGGACTATCCTACAGACCCAAAAATGGACGACGAGAGCGACGACAAGGATGATACAAAAAGGTAAATTCACTAGACATTTAGTACTCACACTCATGTATTCGTTAGATGATAGCACAAATCCGTGGGCCATCTGCAAGTGACAGTTGACAAGAAGTAAAAGAATAGACGTGTATATGGCGTACTGGCAAATTTTCCACTAGGTGAAAGTGAAATGTCCCCCCTTATTTATTATTTCATCCGATGAATAACTGTATTAAGATTCCACTGCTGTCGTCAAAAAAATCCCTACCTCCCCACCTGCAAATTTTGATGGCTCACACCCTCGGATTCCATCAATGGAAGCCAACTTGTGGTAACTCAATTCCTTGATCCGTTTTTCCTGCGGCCAACCTCAATGAATTGTAATCTGAGTGTGAATTCGATTAGCTCGTGCAATAATTAATTTCACCTGATGACGTAGCTCAATAGTAGAAAGTATCTGGAAAATTCTGGGAACTTATCGCACAACATTAAATGAAAGAAATTAGTTATCGAATTTCCAGGGTGGCAAAAAATCATGGTTCATAATAAGAGAGTGTTATTTATAATTGCAAACTTATTGCCGTCTGTATTCAGCCTGGTTTATTACACCTTGAAAAATAACCATAATTCTTTCCTAACAACGTAGTTCATATTTTTCATGACGCAGAGAATAATAGTTAGATGACGCCCTATGATGCGGCAATCCAATGGATAGAATTAAGCAACGCATTTGCTTTATATTACTCCTTCAAACATTATTTGGATTAGGGGGCCAGAGTAACTTTACGAGCATTTAAAAAATAAATTTTTTGTTTCTTTTGGATAAACTTAAACATGATATACAATGCTATACCATTTTACTTAGCTGTTACATTTTCGTATTGTTTAACTTTTACGTTCAATTAAATTAAAAATTATTTTGAAAAGACCTACCCAACTTTTCATAAACTACCATGACCCTGCTATACTCAAAAACTGACAATAGCAATAATCCCGAAACTCAGCTCATCAAACAGTTAGTGACATGCAAATGTCAATGGCAGGATGGAAAAGTTAACTGTAGCGCAGTGAATTGAAAGCGACAAAGGGCACACAACCCTTGTGCTCCATATCCTTAGAAAAATCCGGGATGGCGATAGCATATGGGCATATGTGGCTAATCAACGCCAGACAATGCCTCAATGGACTCGGCACACGTGGGTCGCGAACGCACTCACCTGGGGGGTGGCAAACCCTCTTCATTGTGATATCCTTACGACCATTGAAAGTGTGACGTTGTTAACCGTAAATGCATCCTATTGATTATTTTTAACTCGTAGCTTCCTTTGCAGGAAATCGCGTAATCTCAGCGAGAAGAAGCGACGGGATCAGTTTAACTCGCTGGTCAACGATCTGAGCGCCTTGATATCCACCTCCAGCAGAAAGATGGATAAGTCCACGGTCCTGAAGTCCACGATAGCCTTCCTGAAGAATCATAATGGTAGGCTTACTGCATTACCACTGCTATCTCTTTCAACTCTCAAATGTTTGATATCAGAGGCCACCGACCGCTCCAAGGTTTTCGAAATACAACAGGACTGGAAGCCTGCGTTCCTCAGTAACGACGAATACACTCACCTCATGCTGGAGTCTCTCGATGGTTTCATGATGGTCTTCAGCAGCATGGGCTCCATCTTCTACGCCTCGGAAAGTATTACCTCCCAGCTGGGCTATCTGCCGGTAAGTTAGAAAAAATACAAGCCAAAACAAAACACAATGAAAACTTTCAAATCAGTAGGTTATAAATCTAAGAACATAGTGAGAAAAAAATCATTTTAGTATGCTTAGAGAAACTTATACCGGTTCGGCAAATCAGAATAATCGTCAGTAGTCCGAAACATTATTCAACAGATAACATTAAATTTTTCGTACAAAATGTCTAAGAAATCAAAAACATCAGTCGTGAATGTTCTCTACACTAACAATTCGTCGAGCAATCCTTCGCGGGGGGAAATGCTATCCTGGGTGAACAATACGCTAAAATCGCAGTTTTTCAAGGTCGAAGAGTTGTGCACCGGAGCGGCATACTGCCAGTTAATGGACATACTCTTTGCCCAGTCGATCCCGATGCAGCGAGTCAAGTTTCGCACAAACGTAGAGTATGAGTACATCCAAAATTTCAAGCTTTTACAGGGATGTTTCAACAAAGTTGATGTGGAAAAGATCATACCCATCGACCGGCTGGTCAAGGGTCGATTCCAGGATAACTTCGAGTTCCTCCAGTGGTTTCGCAAGTTCTTCGATGCCAACTATGAGAGTAGAGAATATGATCCTCTGATCGCTCGGAATGGAGCAATGATGGGACTTGGCTCGCCTCCCATGGAAGCCAAGAAACGCAAGTCAGTGAATAAGTCAAAACCCCAGACTAAACCCACCGAAGAATCCTCTGCTCAAACAGATAAGGCAAGAACAGAGCCGGAAAATCAAGTGCATGAGTCAAATTCCCAAACTAAAGCCACCGAAGAAGCCCCTGCTCAAACAGATAAGGCAACAACAGAACCCGTAAATGAAGGTTCTATTGAGGAGTTGCGGAATTACTGTGAATATATTTCGATAATGACAGAGGAGAGGGACTTTTACTTATCGAAACTCAGAGCAATTGATCATATTTGCCAGAAATACAATAGTGGCCAAGTTAGGAAAATATCAGAGAAGATTACTAATATTATTTACAGCGGATAAATGCTCATAACAAGCACTAAATAAACTGAGAAGCAAAATTCAAAGCAATGTGGATAGCTTAAAAATTAAAAGTTAATCTGTCAATAAATTGTTAATACGAAGTTTTTTCTAATCTATTATGACTTTTTGGGAGTGAATCTTATGCAACTGTGAAGTATATATAATATACAAAATGAAAGTAGTGGGATTTAATATTATATTTTTGAGATATCCAAAGTAAAGGACAAAAGTAAATATTTGTTTTATTTGAAACTCAGTTCTTACACACCTATTTCGTTTTTCAGCAAGATTTGTACAACATGACCATATATGACCTGGCCTACGAAATGGACCATGAGGCGCTGCTGAACATCTTTATGAATCCCACACCGGTAATCGAGCCCAGACAGACGGACATAAGTTCCAGTAACCAGATCACATTCTACACCCATTTGAGACGCGGCGGGATGGAGAAAGTGGATGCCAATGCCTACGAGTTGGTCAAATTCGTGGGTTACTTTCGTAGGTAGCCGTGCAGTGAGTTTCGGTCACCTCCACTGATGCTTATCCCTTAGGTAACGATACCAATACTTCGACGGGTTCCAGTTCAGAGGTTCCGAATGGCTCAAATGGACAGCCTGCGGTGCTGCCGCGCATCTTCCAGCAGAATCCCAATGCAGAGGTGGACAAAAAGATGGTTTTCGTGGGCACCGGACGCGTACAGAATCCCCAACTGATCAGGGAAATGAGCATTATTGATCCCACAAGTAATGAGTTCACCTCGAAACACAGCATGGAGTGGAAGTTTTTGTTTCTGGATCACCGGGCACCGCCGATCATTGGCTATATGCCCTTCGAGGTTCTGGGGACATCCGGCTATGATTATTACCACTTTGATGATCTGGACAGTATTGTGGCGTGCCATGAAGAGCGTAAGTTTCGTAAAGCAAACATAAGCTATGCGTAAATATAAAGCCGTTAATTATTCCAGTAAGGCAAACGGGTGAGGGCAAGTCTTGCTACTACCGATTCCTCACGAAAGGCCAACAGTGGATATGGTTGCAAACGGACTACTATGTGAGCTACCACCAGTTCAATTCCAAACCGGACTACGTGGTCTGCACCCATAAGGTTGTCAGCTATGCCGAGGTTCTGAAGGATAGTCGAAAGGAGTGCCAAAAATCCGTAAATAGCAACAACACCACCAACAATGGGAGCAGTAAGGTAATAGCCTCCACGGGAACTAGCAGCAAATCCGCATCTGCCACCACAACACTGAGGGATTTCGAGCTGAGCAGCCAAAATCTGGATAGCACATTGCTCGGAAATAGTCTGGCCAGTTTGGGCAATGAAACAGCAGCCACTTCTCCCGCCGTGGACTCGTCGCCCATGTGGTCAGCGTCGGCTGTCCAACCGTCGGGATCATGCCAAATAAATCCCCTGAAGACATCGCGTCCCGCCTCGAGTTATGGCAATATCAGCTCCACAGGAATATCGCCGAAGGCTAAGCGAAAGTGCTACTTCTACAACAACCGGGGGAATGACTCGGATTCAACGTCCATGTCGACGGATTCAGTCACCAGCCGGCAGTCCATGATGACGCACGTCAGTTCGGTGAGTATCCATATAGATTATTGATCATTAGCGAAATTGTTTGAATTTGGTCCTTATAATTTCCTAGCAAAGCCAACGGCAGCGATCGCATCACCGTGAACACCATCGAGAAAATCATCACAGTCAGTCACATCATCACATGCAGCAACAGCAGCAGCATCAGAACCAGCAGCAGCCACATCAGCAGCACCAGCAACTGCAACAGCAGCTGCAACATACAGTGGGTACTCCGAAAATGGTGCCTCTCCTGCCGATTGCGCCCACACAAATAATGGCTGAAAATGCGTGTCAGTTTCCCCAACCCGCCTATCCGCTTGCTAATCCTCAACTGGTGGCACCCACATTTCTGGAGCCGCCGCAATATCTCACCGCCATTCCCATGCAGCCAGTGATCGCTCCGTTTCCGGTGGCGCCAGTGCTTTCCCCACTTCCGGTGCAGTCACAAACGGATATGCTGCCCGATACGGTGGTTATGACGCCAACACAGAGTCAGTTGCAGGATCAATTGCAGCGGAAGCACGACGAACTGCAAAAACTGATCCTCCAGCAACAGAATGAGCTGAGGATCGTCTCAGAGCAGCTCCTTCTATCCCGCTACACATATCTGCAGCCCATGATGTCGATGGGATTCGCACCTGGCAACATGACAGCAGCAGCGGTGGGTAATTTGGGAGCAGGTGGCCAACGGGGACTGAATTTCACCGGCAGCAATGCCGTGCAGCCACAATTCAATCAGTATGGATTTGCCCTGAACTCGGAGCAGATGCTTAACCAGCAGGATCAGCAGATGATGATGCAGCAGCAGCAGAATCTGCACACGCAGCACCAGCACAATCTGCAGCAGCAACATCAGAGCCACTCACAGTTGCAGCAACATAACCAGCAGCAACATCAGCAGCAGCAGCAACAACAGCAGCAACAACAGCAGCAACAACAGCAGCAGCAACAGCAGCAGCAACAGCAGCAACAACAGCACCAACAGCAGCAGCAACAGTTGCAGCTGCAGCAACAAAATGATATTTTACTGCGTGAGGATATCGATGATATAGACGCCTTCCTCAATCTGTCCCCCCTGCACTCACTGGGCTCGCAATCCACCATTAATCCCTTCAACTCCAGCAGCAATAACAACAATCAAAGCTACAATGGGGGTAGTAATCTGAATAATGGCAACCAGAACAACAACAATCGCAGTTCGAATCCCCCGCAAAATAACAACGAGGACTCGCTGTTGTCCTACATGCAGATGGCCACCGAATCGAGTCCTTCGATCAACTTTCACATGGGCATCAGCGATGATGGCTCCGAAACGCAGAGCGAGGACAACAAGATGATGCACACTTCCGGCAGCAATCTGGTGCAGCAGCAACAGCAGCAGCAACAACAACAAATCCTGCAGCAGCATCAACAGCAGTCAAACAGCTTCTTCAGTTCGAATCCCTTTCTCAACAGTCAGAATCAGAACCAAAACCAGTTGCCAAACGATCTGGAAATATTGCCATACCAAATGTCCCAAGAGCAATCACAGAATCTATTCAACTCGCCTCACACAGCCCCAGGCAGTAGTCAATAGCGCATACCCACTGTATATAACTCTCTGTAGCGATAGGAAAAGATAGAATTGTAGAACTCCAGGCAACCCATATACCAACATATCCGTGTATTATCAAGTTTGGCCTCTGGCCCTCTTTATCGAACCTCCTCTATCGGAAGCCCAGAGCTAGTTGTAGATCTCAACAGACTGAGTATTGTCCCACCCCGCTCCCTTCATGCGTTGTATATAACATAGGTGTACTATAGAAAAGTTCTCAAAAAAAATTCATTGTAAGTAGGTTTTAAATTGTTGCAGTTTGTAGCAAGAACCCATCGTTTCCATAGGTTAGCCTTATCCAGTAAGTGCCATCGAGGCGCAAACAGGGATCTCTGATACGAAATCGAACCTTAAAGCCTAATCCTAAGTTATTTGTATTCTAATATACTGAGAAGCGACTAACAAGCGAACGAGTTGAGCAAAGCTAATTCAATTCCATATTATTTTCAAGACTGGGCTTCGTCATTGAGGTCAAAAATGATATTTATCGTACGATTTAGTGTTATTCTGTATGTATAACTCAAAACTCAGGTTGAGATTGCAACTGACATTTATTTTGCTGTGAAGATATTCCCATAAGTTTTCTTTAGGCCCGATCTTTTCTGACAGCTGAAATGCAATTAGTTCAATCGTTATTCCAATTTCCCCTGCATTACCATTTTACTGTTGGAAAAGTTCGTTCGAATATGCTTCGATCTGCAGCTGATAAAGAGCCAAATGCTTTAAACTTAGGACTTGTAAATGGAAACAAACTATCTTAAACTCAACTACAACTACCTTAATAATTTTAGTTATCTCAATGTTTAAGATTTGTACATACCTATAGGACGAGTCGTTAGCACTTGCTTAAGTCTGTAAATACGCGTACGATGAGGATAATGTAGACCCATTTTGTACATAACTGTTTATATGTTTTTCAAAAGAGCTTAACAACAAAATGTAATTGAACATGCTAACCAAACAAGAAAAACCAGAACATTATCGATACAGAGTTGTAATAAAGCAAAACAAAAACAGTTACAAAAACTTAATTGAATGGTATTTATTATTTGATTCAATCTTAATAGTAAGTAAAGAGAAAAAAAGTAAAAAAAATTATACTCAGACGCGCAGCTTGGCAACGGCATTCTGGAGAATCTGGAACTCGGAGTTAATGTTGTCCATCAGATTCGAAATCTGGGGCTTCGAGTCGAGAACCTCAACACTCTGAGTATAGGCATTGTAGCGAACACCAAAGGGTCGAGGAATCGAGTTCGCAAATTTACTAAAAGTAATTAAAATTATTAAACACTTTCTTTAGATATGTTTAGGCCTAATAACTTACATGGTCTTCTCCTTGGCGGTTTCAAAACTATCGGCCACATAGTACAGAGGCTGGAACTGAGTAATGGGATACTTAGTGACGCCAGTGACCTCCGGCTCAAAGTCCTTCAGCTGCGGCTTGTCCGTGAGGCAATACTCTAGTTCTCCGTAGGAGGACAGCAGACCAGCTCCGTACGCCTTCAACTCACCCTCCTGGCGGCACAAGCCGTACTCAACAGTGAACCAGAAGATCTGGAAAGAATTCACGCATCACAAAGTTGTCCTATTAGTTTAGAGCAAAGAGCCATTTACGGTGGACAGTTTCTCAATGTAATCATCGGGTGCTCCTAGGGAAGCTAAACCGATCTCCTGACTGAATTGGGCAAATGCTGGATCTGCAAAAAGCGGCACGTGGCCCATCAGCTCGTGGCAGACATCTGGTTCCGGCGTGTACATGGGCTTGCTGGGATGACGGATATACTGAGTGGAGTGGAAGACGCGGAAGGCCAGGCCAGCCAGGAAATCCCGAGAGCTGAGTAGTCCAGCCACTGGACGCAGAGTAAAACCTGTACAATCTGAAGTGCAGCAATTCTCAATGTTACGAATTCTATCTAATAGGCAGTAATCGAACTAACCCCTCAAGAAGTTGGATACATCCTCCAGTTGGGGAATGTTGTCCTCTCGGAATCCACAGTTGTCCACCAGCAAGGGGAATACGTGGTTGTACTCACGACAGGCGTGGGTCTTATAGAGCTTCGTAAGATTCCTGAAGATAATACCCCAGGTCTCGATCTCCTCCTTGGTGTAATCCACATGGGGCAAGGGCTCGCCATGCTTGTAGTTGTAGGCAATGTCGGCGAAGTACTTGCGACGCTTGCGGTATTCCGGATCGGTAAAACCAGGATGATCGGCATCCAGCTCAGATCCGTAGCTCAGAATCTGATTGGCGAAACGATCCAGATCGCGTATACGCCGCGGGAACCAGGGGACAGCCGTGGCATTATCCTTGTAGTCACGCGAAATGATGTTAAAGTAGCTACACTGCTCCTTCACATCCTCGATGGCTTTGCCCAAGGCTCCAGATTTTCCATCGGCCTCCACGAAAAACTCGTATCCGGGAACACGCAGCGAGGATCGCGACTCAATATGCACCAGGTTTATGTCATGCTTCTTGAAGATGGCCAAAATGTTGGCCAAAGCTCCGCTGGACAACGAGGAATCCTTGGGCGAAAACAGAAGACAGGTGTTCCTGGCTTCCTTAATATCTACACCCTCGACTATGTAAGCCGAATCCTCTACGCGCGTTGGCTGTAATATATTGATATATTTTAAAAATATTTACTGTTTATAATTTTTGCTGTTTGGGAAAACAGTCATTGCATCATTGGAAATTTGACAGATTGACTCCGAGTGACCTGGGCTTAACGAGCAATCAAGCAAAACCAATTAATACTGAATATATTTCTCGCCATTAACACCCTGCTTTTATGGCTAGGCAAAGCCTATCAGCAAATCTCCTATTACAGAGGCTACCAGGGCCCAAATCGCATTATCATTTAACCGAAGCCTTATATGAGCCAACGAACTGTAATTGTAGTACTTGCCTCAGATCTGCATCATTGAGGTTGTTTGTGTTTTGACTTGAACCCCCATGTTGAAGGTTTAGGTCCGACCGCAATGGCAATCAGCGCATATTGCCAAGGACTCGGCCTAGAACTTGGTGTGATGTATCTGTGGGAAGGTTTACCAAGCAGTATGCTTTGCAAGATCTTGTGCCATAACAAGGTCTTCTATCAGGGCTGAATTATTTATTCTTAAAGTACATATATGTATTTATATATCTTATAAAACTGTCCTGTTTCTACATCCAATATATGCTGACATCTTAATTCAGGTTTTACTCTAACAAACACAATAATAAACTACTTGTTTCCCAGAAAGCACTCTGTATTTCTTTGTCTAGAACTATTGCGAACTAACCCAATTCCATGACAGGTTTTATAGATTACAGATCCGCTTTCTCATTTTAATCAAAATAATAAAATGATATTTATTTGCATTTTTTTCCTCAAAGGTTGGACAAGTTCATGCTGAGAACGCAGAATAATAAACTTGTTATTGTTTATAATTTATTAGCTATTTTACGGATCACTTTCTATACCGGGTGCACAGAGGACTCTCGCCGAAGCAACAAACCTTATCAAAGGAGACCTGCCGCTGGTACATTTTCACAAGATTCTCGGGTTTCTCCACTGATAATACAACAAAACCGATGGCGAACGATCCGCTCAGCACACGAATTAAAACTGATTTAATTTCTCTGTGAATCGCGCGCTTAAATAGACTTTTCGATAGGCCCCATAGCTGAGCCAAAACGAAAATCAATCCGAACTGAAACCAGTAAATAATACAAATAATATCGCGTGCAATCGGGCGAGTGAATGATCTTGGAACGGCATCCACATGCGGTCCAATCGCGGCTTTGGCTCTGCGGCTGCAGGGTTATCAGTGCCCAGTCTCGATGGGACTAAAATCCCATTTCAGTATTCAGCTTCATTACAGAAGCCGTCGTCTAGCCGATCAAATCTAAATATTGAGTCTTAAATACAGTCGAGCATCCATAATTCAAAATACGAAAAAAGGAACGCCTGATTCGAAAAACCTGTTCTGAATGTTATAGAGCTGTGTTCCTGGCAACCGAAACTTAGGCACAGTTTTCTATAGATTCAGTATAATATTGTAAACAATGTTTTCATACTGTTAAAGAACCCAACGCACTTCCTTTTCGCATGTTTCACTGTATTTCGGAAATATTATCAGCTAAGACTTGCCCCTCTGCTGGGGTCCACATTAACAAAACATTATTTCAGCTAGTTTTAGATTCGCTTTGTTTTGCAAAAAATCATACTGAATAATCTGGGCTGTGTTTTTCTAATGACAGGTTCTAACCAAACGAGTTCAACGGCATTTCAGGGCAATTATTTCAGTAGTGAATAGCTCCAAGTGGGCCTGGCACGCGCTACTCTTGTTTTTTTCATACTTGCAGTCCACATCAGATTGACTGGAATCAATTAGTCCAATCGTTACACTCACCTGAATTTTTTGTCGGATTTTGCCTTTTAAATGGTAATACGTTTTCCTGAAATATAGGTGACTTACATTGTGGAATCCACTTATAATGGTTTATCTATGAGTAGGTTTATCACTGTTTCAAGTTCAGAGTTCACTCGGTCTGAGCACGTTAACAGATAACCCCGAAATTTAAGCTGATGTAATATTACAAGAGCTTACAAAAGCTGAAGCAATTAACCATATTTATACCATGTCTTCACTTCCGACATAAAATGTTCCAATATACTTATTTCTATTTTTAGATGTGTTTTTTCTCAATCATAAAAAGTCGTCCCAAAAGTAGGCAAAATAATAAGGTAAGTTTTTAAGACAAGGTGGTAAATAAGGCTAATATGTTATGTAGATCCACTGTTATGTAGAAATCCACTGCAAAAGAAAAACGAAATGAGACTGATCTAGGATGAAGATGCTAAAACATCCGAATAACAAGCAAGAACCATCATTTAAATTTTTTTGTAAGCTGAAAGCCGAAATTTTTCTGTACCGTAGCTTACAACTTTTGTCTACAGCGGATAATATCATAAATCTGTTCTACATGTCAAACATTTTACATCTTCATTGATTTTTACACACACCAATGTAAAGATACATATTGATCGGCAGGAGTAAAAAGTATTATTGCTGGTCGGTTAGGATTTGGTTGGTCAAGATACAACGAGATACGTTAAGACTGATAGTCAGTATAAAACAAAATGCATGCTTCAATGCAGTAGTATAGGTTAAATTTATTTTTATGATTTAAGGGAGCGGCGTTTTATAAGTTAAAATTAATAAACAGCTTAGTGGAATAATCCGGTTAAGGGTGGACGATCTTCACGCAGCCCTCGTCCTGTTTCACCTAAAAAATCAAATGCGTATAGGTAACATACGAGTATGTGTTATAGTTAGGTTATTCAGACTTACTGATTGCTGAAACGCATATTGTGGCACAGCCTGCCATCTTCTTTGGAGCCAGCCCCATGGTGTCGTACAAACGAGCTGTAAGTCCGAGGCGGGCAAATAGCCACGATCACATAACAGCTCGCAAATCGCGTGTGATTTGGATGGGCCATTATTGCAGCTGGCAGGATAGAAACGTCCATTGCGTGGAGGTGTCAAAACTGGACAGCTCCATGCGAGGGATTCTAGAAATATGATGCAATACCAAATACATAATGAGTCTTTAAAAATCCTATAGCTTTAACTTCAATTGTATTCATTGATTTGTACTTACCCACGCACTTGGCTTCTGGACTGGACCAAAGACCGGTGTGTCCACAACTCGCGAATTGTGAACCCTGCAGAATATAACCCGCGTTGCAGGTAATATTGCAACCAGTGTAGTTGAAGCCATTTTGGAGATACTTATTGCAAGAAGCCTTTCCGTTGGCTGGACTCTTAAACAGAGGGCATATATCGTTTGAAGGTATATTGGGTGCTTGGGTTGTCCTTGGTGTTTACTCTCTGACTGGCGGGTCTTTCGATGGCGGTAATTCGGAGCCATCCAAAATACAACTATGACGATCCTCGAGTAGATGATATCCTTCGGGGCAATGGCAAATATATGAACCTATTGTATTCTCACACTTGTGCTCACAGTAAGGGTAAGTCACTCGCCCAGAAACTGAATCTATATCCTCCAAATCGCATTCGTTAATATCCTGACACTCACTGCCATCGGCGGACAGCTTAAATCCGGACCTGCACACTATTTCACCCGGGGAGAAACCTTCGCCTTCGGTGTGCCCACCAGTGACGGAAGGCATTTGTATGTTCCATTTCGGTTCTCGCAGCCAGCCGTACAGTCCCAAGAAAGTTTGGCATCGGCGCACTCATCAATGTCTAGAAGGGGATAAGTAAATTTACTTTAGAGCTTATTAATATTTTGTTCATAAATTTCAATGTAAAGTTTTTAGAACTTACCCAAGCAAGTTTTTTCATCACTCTCGTCTATTATAAAACCACTATTACAGGTGCATATGAAATCACCAGGAAAGTTGTAGCAATCTTGAGAGCAGCCGCCATTCGATTCCTTACACTCATCGATATCTGAAACAGAAGATACAGAGTGTGTCAGTGTATCTTTAAGATACATTTATTAAAAATATGTATGTACCTACCATTACAGCTTATGAGATCGGTGGTATTCAGGGTATAACCCTCATAGCATTCGCATTTATGAGTTGATCTGTTGCATAGATGAGCACAACCGCCATTATTAATCCCACATCTCTACAATAAAGAAAGATTTATTAATGTATCTTATGATCAACAGATCAGTTTCCAAAAAGTCATTACTTTCTTTTGCTTCTTCGGATGCGTTTTTCCTTTACGAATCTTTGTGCAAATGGGTTTCCTACCAAGCCAGATCCCATTTGAGCAATAGATTGCATTTTCTTCGGCACGGTTGAGTTTGTAGTTGTCCTTGCAGGAATAATAGGTCACAAGAAAAATATTTTCGGCACTTCGGCGAAGTTCGACACGGACGCCTTACCATTTTTAATCCGTGGAGGACTCGAGCTGGTATTGTCATATTGAAAAGATAAATTGTTATCTATTGCGGGGGTGATTTCGGGAATATCATTTAACGAAGCTGTAAAATAAATTCATTAAGAATCAATGCAATTCAAATAAAGTATATTATGAACTGCCAATTTAACGTTTATTGTTTTTCACACCATTAATGGTTTTTCAATAAATTTAAACAAATAAATTTATGTTGTAATAGATTCACAACTCACCTTTGGAGAATCCGATACACATAAGCGCGTAAAAAACAATCACTGACGATGCCATTCTGTCTTGGCCCATTTAGAATCGTTATATAAACAAGTAAATTATTAGATCACTTAAAAACATTAGCCTAACGTAAACGTTTTGTTTAATCAAGTGTCTCCATTGGGGGCTTGTCACCAACTTGCATTTAAGTGTCTGCCTAAAAGTACACGCTTAATTAATGAAAAAATAATCGCAATCATACTCGGAATTATTATGAGTAACAGATGTTAATAATTGTATCTAATTTTACTTTTTTTTAAAGTCAATTAACTGTGCAGTTACCATGTTCAACACATTTAATGTATGTTTGATGTAAACAATGTTAAGATAATTATTTTTTGAATACCGTAAAATTTTTAATATTAACAACGGCGAACAACGTTTCGGTCACAGGCAAAACCGACGACTGATCATTTATCAGGTGTTTTCATAGAGCGATAGCCGAGCCAAGCCAAATATACTCGTTCGGTAGGGTATACAGCATTTTCGAATGATAATTAAACTTAAGAGTTAAATTATGTTATTCAACTATACAAGCTGACATTACATCAATTAAACTCGCAATCGAAATCAAATGCGCCGCTGCAACTGCTCGCCATATTGTAAATGGATTTTAATTAAACGAAATTAAATACAATAGAAATCCAGCGTAGGTGTGTTACTCTTCGACTTATTTGGTTAGCCGAGCAAACATGTTATTCTATACATATACGTATATATATATATATATAAGTAACTATCTACGTTTACGCCGCCCGATCCCCACTACTCGGATAGGAAACTCAATTCCCTTTGTCCGAATTTTTCATTGATGAATTGCATTTTGAGTGACAAATCGATTTCGCTAAAAGAACTGAAAACATTTAGAGGTTACACATAATTGGCCACTTTATTGGGTCGCAGATTGACGTGACTTTGTTTTCTCGTGTTGGTGTTTATTTAGAAATTAAATAAATGAGTAAATGCTTTTTTGCAAGTCTTAGTGTTTTACTAATATTTCTGCTAATAAACGGTTACTCAGAGCGTTGATAACACTATCTTTTGTTTTGACGGTTTTTTAGATAAAAATTCATTGAATGTAGGTATAAATTTCATGCCGTTCCAAAATTTCTTTTTTTTTATTTTCAAATGTAATTAGAGGGTATCTCTCGCCCGTCGCTTTATGTTAAGGAAAAGAAAGAGATCAGAGAAAAGTTGTTTGTGCTCAAACAATTCTTTGTTGTATAAAGATCACCCTTGCCAAAAAAGATGCCTTCTCTTCTCTTTTTAAACAAATTTTTCCGGGCACCTGCTGCTATTCAAGTATTTTCTTTCGAATTTCTCCTTGCTCAACAATATCTATATTTAGAAGATAATTTTTCGAAAAATACACTTCTTTAACGCTCTGTCCTCTAGAATACAAGTGTGACGATCGCCCACTCTTTTTTACAAATATTGTGGGCGTGTGACTCTCGTTACTTTGTATGGTCAATTTAAACTAGATTAATTTTTCCAGCTCTATTTTCTGGCTACTTCCATGTGGTGCACGTGTGTAACTTTTCCGTGTAGGTTTTGGCTCAAAGCTGTTGTCGTTTATTGGCCCATGTACATTTGAAGTTAACCTTAGTTGGCAAATTACGGAAATCGCTCGAGGGCGTAGTGTTTACCCATATGAAAGATAGTCTGGGTAAAAATACTCGGAAGATACAGACTATATTCGAGCGGGTACTTTTGTTTGGTCAAACGATGACTTTTTCTTTTTTGTACGACATGAAGCAATTTAGGTTGACATTTTCTTGGCCATTGTTTTAAAGCTTCGAGTCGAGCTGAACACATCCGCTGGCGGTTGGGAAAAGGAATGAAACCACTGCCAAATAAGGTCGTCTGAATTCATTATTAATAAATTAAACTTTTATTTTATTTAACTAAACAAACGTTGCTTTGTTAATTACAAAAAGAGTCCAATTCTAGTCTTAAAAATATGTGCATTACTTTTGTCTTAATTTTAGCTCCAACAGAAAGTAACTAAGAACAAAACACGGAGTTGCGATGCTATAGACTGGGATTAGTTCTTGATGCTTAGATACGATGGACCCACTTGGCGGACGTACACACTCCGCTCGTTGGTCAAATACGGCGGACACTTGACGGTGAGTATGCCATCGGACGACAGTTCCGATCGCACATCGTTAGGATAGTATCCTCGCGGCAGGACGAACCGCTTGACGATGTGGCGACCCACGAAGGTGTCACCATCCCGTCGCTTCTCGTGCTTGGCCTCCACGACCACAGTGTCTCCCGAGGTCTTCACGCTAATCTCGTAGGGCTTGAACAAGTGCACATCCACATTGGCCTCGAAACCATCCTTTCCGACAATCACCCGACTTAGATCGGGTGCGGATCCAACGCGAGATAGTGATCGCTTCCAGTACGGCAAGTCCCAGTCGTTCAAATCCCAATCGCGCCACAGACGACGACGGTAATCCCAGTAATCCCAATCCGTATTGTTTGTAGCTGGCACCAGAGCCATTTTGTGATAGTTTATTCCTTAGGACAGGGCCAACAGCAACGCTAGTTCGTATTTACTTTCCACTTATCGCGTTTTCTGATAGACGTCCACTCGCGTTTTCTGCTCTGAGCAAATTAAACTTGGAAACGATAGTAGTCGACGCTTATATAGCCAAAAGCTTCGCCCCGTGGGATCAGCTCAGCTCAACACAAATTCTAGTCAATAGCCAATGACAGTTGTGACGTAGTAGGCACACTGTTCAAAGAATCGGGCTTCCTGTTAGGAATTCAATAAATACGGCAAACTGCAGCATTTAAAATATAGTTATTACATCTGAAACGTTTCGTGATTATGAAATTTAACTTATACAATTTTTAATAAATGCTCTAAGCATAATTCAAAGTTTTTTTCGCAGTGCACCAACTGCAGTTACAGTGGCGTTAAAACTGGGCGATGTTTTCGATTGTTTATCTTTGCATTGACGCTTGTATATAAGGTATTGGGGCTGTGGGTCGAAAAATGTCTTTGCATGTTATTTCCTTGAGGCGCTTCGAGATCTTATGCTGGGTGGGTTGATTTGCAGACTTGTTTCCGTAGAGGGGATGTATTTTCAGTGGTTATCCAAAGGTACTGCTAACCACCTTGAAACATCTCACTACCTGCATTTAATTATTCAGTATATTTGAACTAAAAATCTTTATAAGCTGAAAATCTTTCGTTTTTTATCCAACCTACACATACATTTTGCTTTAGTCCTTTCTTATTTGTTTATGTATTTCTCTTTCATTTAACAAATCATTCTCCCATATCGGCAACGCCTTAAAAACGGTGGAAGCATGCCAACAAATTTTCGCAGCATTCGTATTTTGAAATTAATTACTCTCCGCTTCCGGTTGCAAATTAAAAAACAAAATCAAAGCAAGCCCAAATAAAAACCAACACATTTCTTTGACGGATGTGATTCTTTTCACTTTTTGACCAAATACGGCTTTAAATTTTGTACAAGATACAAATGAACAGAGATACGCGGATTACAGATACACAATCTATAGATACAGCAACATAAAAGGGGGATTGAGTTTGTCATGACAAAAGGGCAATTTGTGAAAATTTTTGACGATTTTTGCCGAGCAGATTAGTCGATGGATGCGACATCTACGGAACATTTATGGGCCTGACCTGCCCGCCCCTCTTTATAAAACCCGTGCCCGTAACGTAACACAATCATCGGATTGGGATTGGCCCACCCCATATGTCGCTGTAATTTGTTGTTCCAGCCGTCGGTGTTGTTATGGCTGTTCTGGTAATAGATTTTGTGTGTGTTTTATAATAATTATAACAAGCTTCGCAATTTCGCAATTTAGATGGCATTTAAACATGTATTTGTACATTAAGTCATTTGCCATCGGACTAGTTCAATAGGTTTGTGATGCAGCACATCGCAAGACAGTCGTGGGCACACAAATAGATACTTTTGGTCTAGTTAGAAATATATTCTTATATTATATGCATAAATTCTCTTAACACAGACATAGATAATAAGTATTTATCATCGTTGTTCTTATAAATTATATTCCCCCATTTCTTATTTGTTTTAAATATAGTCAAATATGCTAAACAAGTATTTAACATCTTTAAAATCCGTACGAACAAAATCGGACGATTTATTTTTTAAAAAGGAGCTTAGTCTATGTTTTGTATTATTAGTGTAAGTCTAGAGAAAATTTCCCGATTGAAAACCAATTGAAGTGCCGCAGCTGGCGGAACAACAATATATTAGACCAAAACAAAGCAATTTACTAATTAGCTTGACTTTATGGCAAAATCGAATGAAAATCAGAATCAAATTCCTGAGGGTGTGGGTTGTGCACAACTTTCTTTGGCATCGATTGTTTGTGAGGCATTACCTAAGAGATGACTTTCTATAATCGTAAACATCATTAGCATAGCACACCCACCGCGACCTTCACCATTTTTTAATTCCCACAGGGAGGGGTCATTCCCCCGATTTCCCTGATTATGGTTGCAAATGTTTAAATCGCTTTCAGCAAGATCGCGGGAATGAACTTAGTAATTTCACATATTGGCAATGTTCCAGGCATTGACTTCGATAGGAAACAAATGACTGCATATACACCCAGAAGAAAGATTAATTATTAAATATTTTAAAGATTACCTATTACTTATTCAGCCTACAAGTATGCTACGAATGCTTAAGACGGTCATGGCGAACGTGGCGTATGAGTAATAGCTGTAGTTAAAAATGGTCGGCAAAAAGGCAAGCAAATTAAGTCTCGGAAATCAATAAGGTACATCGCTCACGTGGCAAATGAAGTAGCCGCGCGGTGAAGTCGAGCGTAACTATAAATGGCCCCCGAGACACTAAACATTCAGCCGCAAAAGGGCAACAAACAGGTGCAGGAGCAGGTGCATTCGACCTGGCCAAGAGGCCACTGCAATGCGACGCCTGCCAAGGGGAAGACGGGGCAATCTGTGGCAGGGGGGAAACACAAAAGCATGGGCAAAACGAAAGCAAAATTTCAAGTCGGAGAAAAAGACAGGACGACGGCGAGAAGCCAGCAGGACTTAAAACCGTAATTGGCCAAGCGAAGTGAACACTGCAGGTCGTAGGTTGTAGGTCGCAAGTTCCAGGCCCGAAGAATAAGTCCCCAAAAAGCAGCCGCAACAAAAGTTGCCACAACAGAGCGAGAAAACTGGCAAAAGTTATCCCTGAGAAAGTCTAAGGAATGGGGCAGAAAAGCCGAACCTCATATACCCTAAAGCAAAATGTATATATTTTGAAAATAGTAGTCTAAAAATAACTCCTTTAATAACATTGCCAAAATTGAAAATATTTATAGATTACAAATGAAATCAACTGAATATTCAATTAAGTTCAGTCAGATAGAAAATGAATTTTCATATTTAAGCGAGATAAATAGATATCGCTTTTCATTTAACCAACGAAGTGGAAATCAATAAATGTTACCTGAAAATAACAGTTTAAATTAAATAAAATGTTGGCCAAAGGATTTGCAATGAGAATGCACTGAAACTATAGGCATTTAATGACTGTACAATATATTATAAAGCTGCACATTCTTTGAGATAGTTATCACACCCAGAGGCAACCTTCAACAAAATCCAGAACTGCAACTGCATTTCGAAACTCGCCCATTATGCCGCAAGTCACGCCCGTCGAAGGCGAAGCCTCGCCCTTTCGTCCTGTCGCGCTGCACTTGTTTGCATACGAATGAGGAACTTATTTATAGCGGTGCAGGCAGGACTTTAAAGGATTGCACTGTGAAAGAAGGAGGCGGACGTAGAAGCCAGAAGGCGTACAAATAACGCTTGGCCCGGTCTATTATTCTATTTTTGTTTTGTGCTATTGAACCCAATGGACGTGCTGGCCAAATAACGCCAAACACCGAAATGGAAAGTGCTGGATTGACATATACACACAATTTAACTTTTACAGGGTATACACGACTCATCCCACCGCGCTCACTGCAGTTAATTTGAAATTCCACGACGAATTTCATGACGACACATCCTTGGCGAGATGCACACACGGCCTAAGGACACTTTATGCCAACCTTATGAGTCACCAAAGGTAAGCGTTTACAATACAAAAACTCGCCTACTTGCACTTGAAAATTTGTAAATGCCTTCGGACAGTTTTGAGTGTCAGTTGGCCAAAATAAAAAAGGCGGCAAGACAGTAAAATTAATGCAAGTGACAAGTGTTGTGTGAAGGACGCATTATGACCTTGCATGTCCGCCTGGCAGGGCCAAAATGAAAGCAAAGCTTTGTTGGCAATGAAAACTGTATTTAATTTTTATGTGAAATTGGGCGAAGAAAGCCCATACTATATTAAATTCACTGCGCAATTAAAAGAAGTGGTTTTAGTATAACCTTACTAATAATAAATACCTCAAACCTCATATATATAAGTTTATTATTTCTATATAATGAAACTATTCCTTCACTTTATTTTTTCGCATATTTATTTATTTAATCTCAAGTTGAATATGATTTAGCTGAAATCTATTGTATTGGAATGATATGCGTTGAGTGTTTTCTTTGTTGATAAAGTATGTAGTTACGAGAGGTTTTCCATTGCCATGCAAATGATCTTGTTCTGAGGAACGTCTAAATTACTTCGGTTACATTGGTTAGATGAGTGGTGGCCGAGTTGGCCAATGTTAAAATGTTTTTCCATCTAGATAAAAGTTCTGCAAGAGCTACTGGCAAAAATCGTTATTCCAAACTACAACTAGGTAATTTTTATTAACATTTTGTTTGTGGCTTTTATGTGGTTCCGACTTGGAGCTCTTAGGTATTACAATTATCTGAGAAATATGATGCTGAGTTTTGACTTCAAATTTTGTGTTGCGATAAAGCTATGAGTTTTGAGACATACATAGATATATTTTCCGTACTTGTATTATATGTTTTTCGTTTCTAAACTCTGAAAAGTGCAAACAGTGTGACTACACATATAGTATAGATATACCATATATATATATATATATATATATATAAAATGATCTTCTTGATTAGTTGTAAATACATTTGAAATATTTTATTTTCCAACATTTAGAATATATTTAGAACACGCAAGAGAATATCTGACTACAAAACTATAAATATATATTTATTCTGCTATATCTGTACTCCAGCTCCGGGCCAGCTCCGGGCCAGCTCCGGGCCAGCTCCGGGCTTTCAACTAGACGCAAGCCCGGCCAACGTGTTTTTATTTCGTTTACAATTCTGCTACAAAATCTTGTTTGCGTTGCATTTTTTCCTGTTTTGCTTTTTTTTTACTAATTTGAAATTGGGACCAAGGTCTTCTGTGTGTTTGTCCTTAGCCGTAGTTTGCTATTGACTTGTTTACAGTCCCCCGAAAAAAGGAAATTGAAAACATGTTTCACTCTTTATGGGGCCCACTGCCGGCCCCATTCCACCCTTTTAGCCCAAACACTTGCCGACATTGTGCAAAAGTTCTCCCAGCTTTTCAGAAATTTTCGCTTTTTTTGCCAACAGTTTTCAGTTAGCTGCGAAAAATGGGAGAAAACTAAACTTTACTGTGTCTGCGTGAAAATGAAACATTGCTATTGGTGTATCCTTGTTTTTGTGTGTATGTGTGTGTTTCAGAAGACCCATTAAATTAGCCCGCAATTTATTTGGCTTAAAACAGCTAACAGCATTTATAAAATTGCTAGGAGTTTCGAGCTCAACCAGTACCTTTAAGTCAGTCAAAATGTAAAAGAAAATGTTCATTGTTAAATTAATTAGTAAACTGGCAATAGGTTTATAAAATTCTCCCTAAAAGTATTATTAATCTCGTTAAAATGAAATAGGTAGTGCTTATAGGTTTCGGTTGAGCTAGAATTTCCTTTTCTTGATTTAATCAAACATTCCCAGTATTAATATAATATCCATATATAAGTTATATCGTTTGCTTGGTATCAAAAAATTGTATAAAAAATGTTTGCTTAACAAATTCCTGGAATCTTCTTATTTTGGTATAAATCTGGCTCTTAAAAATTGTGTGTGTTTGGTTTGCAAAAATGTTTCGGTGTTGGTTTAATAGTTTATCTTTATTTATATTCTATTGGTAATATTATGTTCGCTTTAAGCTTCAAATTGCTTTTGGCCTGTAATTTTTTGCAAATTGTGGCTACGGGATTTTTTGACTGAAAATCACTGATGAACAGGGTTTTAAAATTTTTAGTACAATGTTTATAACAAAGCATTTCAAAAAAGCCATTTCAAACAATAAGTTTAAAGAGTTTATGAGAATTTTACTATACGAATTGTGTTTTAAAAGTGCCCTGTTTTTTACCAAAGTTGATTTCCAGTGCAAATCGCTAGCCCTCCAAGATCCTTCTCGATAAATTTTCCCATAATTTCAAACAAGCCAAAAGTTATACCAGTAATAAATCATATGCCAAATATATATATACCCCTGACTGCGAATCGGAGTCGGTCGAATGAGCCTAGTAGGCGATCCTGCCCAGACGCGTGGAGGGCAGCGAGGCGGGCTCCGAATTGGGAAGCTCCCCGCACCGCTGGAGCCAACTCCAGGCCTGGCCACAAACGACACCGACTCCGGCCAACATTCAGAAGCAGTTGCTCCGGCGCTTCGACGTGGTCGTATCCGTGTCCGTGGTTGCATTGGTCACGGCTCCACTGGTGGCCGTGGAGCTGATGGTGGAGGTCCTGGTGGACATCGCTGCTGGCAGCAGCCGGGCCGTGTTCTATGTCTTCTTCAGCGGCTGACCCACTGGCACATTGGCCTTGGGGGTGCGTGACTTCTTCACCAGAAAGCAGGTGAGGAACTCAATGGGCGAGGGTATCTTCTGGAGGCTCTCCTCCGAACTGGAGCTAGACTTGTGGCTCTCGGAGCGCGCATTGCTGCACTTGACCTTGCCACTGGCGCCGGGTCCGGTCTCCAAGGCGTGCCGATAGTAGTTCTTGCAGCACTTCTTGGACAAATTATACATGCGGACCGTGCGATCGATGTTCTCATCGTCCTCATCCTCGCCAGCTTTGAGATTCAGGCCCAGTCCACCAACGCCCACATCATGCGAGTGGGAGTTGACCATGCCTAGTCCCTTACGAGCTGTGGCGGCAGTGGCAGTTGCACTCGTTGGCTGCTGGGGATCCGATATCGTCTGGGTGGTCTGCTGGACCAACTGCTGTGGCAACTTCGTCTGCTCAATGGGTTGGGGATCCTCCACGGGCGGCTCCTCCTCCTCCAGATTGTTCTGTGAGTCATCGTAGAACTTATAGCTGCGGTAGCGAGTATGCCTGTTGCCCGCTGTCTGGGACCAGTCCCGACCCGATCCCGTCCAGTCGGTGCTGGCGGGCAGGGACAACTGGATGGTGGGTGTGCGATAGTACTGGCGGTGCGGATGGAAGCCCAGGCCAAAGTCATCCATGTAGGACTGTGAGTGTATGTTGTCCAGCTCGTCGGCGACGCTCAGCAAAAAGGGTAACGTCGACATGGTTGTTGATACTTCGGGATTTCTCTGCGTTTTCAGCACACCGTGTTTTTGGGACCACCAAAAATGTAGGTATCTATGCTAGGTCCGAGGGATTAATCTCCCCTTTCCGTACACACTTCTCTCCCAACAAAACTGCACTTGTTTGCTTATATTTACTTTTCTCTATTTCTATTCGCTCTGTTTTGTGTTATTTGTAACTTTTTATTTTTTGCAAATTTTCCACGTCGCTTTTCACTCCGGTCAACACGACTGCACGGACTCGAAACTGAAACAGAACTGAAGGAAAATGCAATTTTCAACTGGCACACGACGTCGCATTTATGTTCATCGTCATGATGATGATGATGATGATGGGGAAACTCCTTCGTGAGTGAGAGAAAGCCTTTCTCACAACGCTCTCTCTCGAGAACACTCTCTCACACTCACACTCTCGCTCTCTCTCTCTGTTTTGGTCACGCGCTGAGGAAAACCCGATGCAGTCACTGGATTTGGGTTTATGTTTTGATTTCGCTGTTGCAACGCGGCGTATGCGTGATATTTTTGTTAGCGACCCGAGGCAAGGCGGTGTATGCGTGATATTCGGTGGGTGGTTGGTTGGGCGGCACGAGGGATTTTCCCAGTTCGCGCCTTATTGTCATTAGTTGGTGGTTCTGGGCATCGCCAACTGCATGATTTCATTTTGGCCTCCAACGTCTCTGCCGCTTTTTAGGTTTCACGTTTTTCATGCCTTTTCAAGCGCGTCCCTGGATTGCCGAGCGAAGGACATCGAGAAGTGGGTGGGGATGTCCTGCGGCCCTGCAGCCCCATTTGGGTGTGTGTGTGTATCTGTATCTGTGGGTGGCGAAATCTTAGTGCGCAATAATTCATTTGTTGGCTCAACTGTGAGCTGTGAAGGCTGCGTGTTTGAAAATTGCCGTTAAATCAATTCAATTTTTGCTCGTTAAATCCTCACTTAAGGATGGCGATAACGTGTTGAATTAAACGGTTTTCTGAAAAAACTGGATCTTAGCTAATAAAGGTCCGCTTAAGGTAACTATGTTGCATAGAACTATGTTGGGCAACAAACTGCCAACTCAATTAACTTTTTACTAGACCCTCAGTAGAGCAAGGAACTGTATTATCCTGAGTTCATACAAACTCCTGCTTTATTTATGAGCACAGTCAACGGAAAGAAATCGAGAGATTAAATGGAAAACAGGAAATTCGAGCTCTAAAAGGCCAAAAGGATATGAACAGCAGCCCTGCAGCGGGCAAAAGCCAGTGAAAAAGTGCAGCAAGGCGCACAACACACACACACACACAAAGGGTATGCATATTTGGGCAGATATCCAGTTGAGTGTCCTGTCTGGCAGTTAGAGACACTTAA
The DNA here is from genome assembly GCF_004382195.2 of Drosophila sechellia. NCBI lineage: Eukaryota > Metazoa > Arthropoda > Insecta > Diptera > Drosophilidae > Drosophila > Drosophila sechellia. The sequence continues at coordinate 7,604,567 of NC_045951.1, read as the reverse complement.
GCCTGCGGTGAGCGCCTGTCGTTCGTCCTTTGTGCCACTTATTGAGAGCAATAGACAGCGAGAGAATGAACGAGAGACCCAGCTGGAAAAGGAGGTGCAGGGCATAAATCTTTTACCACTTTATTTGACACACTTTCAGGCCGGAAAGCGGACGGATTGTCGGACGGACATGTGGCCGGAGAGACAGACAGCCCAAGGGCCACAACGGAACATCACATGCTCATCAATCGGTCGCTCACATTTGATGTCCATGTACCTTAGAGAGGTAGTACACTGAACAAAATATGTGATTAAAGCTTAAGTATTAAGTATTCTTAAAAGCACCTATACAAATGATCTCTTTTAAATACAGTCATACAACTTGGTGTCCTTAATATATAATGCTGTTCGTTTAGGGCAGCTGCACTGAATAATTTTACATTATTTTCTCTCAGTGCACAGGGGTTGAGAGACTGGCAGACGATGACAGTTGACGATAAGCGGTCGAGTGGCTGAATCCTTGTGTGCTCCGCAGCCCGTTTTTCTCTTTTGTTAGGTGCCTCGAATGTTATGACTGGCTTTGGTTTGTTGTTGGCCAAACAAACACTGACGAGAGAAAAGCGAAGAGAAAGCGGGGAAAGGGCCTAGATAACCGGCAGAACCTTCTTCACGTTGGCCTCTTTTGACTGTAGCCTTTTTCCCCGCTTAATCCATTTAATTGCATTTTTTCGTACATTCTGCTGCAGCAGTTAAGCTGCCCCCATTGTTCTTGTGCATTCCGGTGTGCACGGGGCGTATGTGGAACCCAACCCCAGTAACCCAACCACCCATCGGTGCATTCAAATATTCATTTGCAATTCGGTGGCTAATGAAAATTCGTTAGAAATGCATTTCGAAAGCCACCCAATAGCCATGTAGTCAAACACCCCGCCAACCCGACTTGTCCTTGTGCCACTTTCAATCCAACTCTTCCGACTGAGCGACTGTCTGACGTTTCGTATCAAATTATCTATAAATTGCGATTGCCTAGGCACGCCATCAATACGAAGGAAAATCCAACGGCCGGAAATGGAGGAGGAGATGGGTGTGTTTACATCCAGTTCGTGTTTGCTGATTGTTCCTTTTTGCCTTACATTGTCGTGTGAAGTTTTTCATATCACTCCATTGAACATATGTATGCACGGATAGCTAGTGATGGCAAAAGTATAAATTGTTCACAAATATATAATAATATATTGGAAAGGAAAGTTCGAGAATATCATTTTTATTCCTAGCCAAATATCGTACCTTATTTTTCCCATATTAATTTATAGTTGCAACATTGTGTGATTAATACTTTAAGTACTATTTCGTAGACTATTTGTATAGTAAATATTTTTTGAAATAAATAAATGGTTTATTTCCCATCACTGCACACACAACATTTTCTCAAACACCAGTGCAATCAATTTGCCAATGAGAAAATAAACAAGCAAAATACTTAAAAAAAAAGGAGAAAAAGGACGTAAAACTGCCTTCTGCCAAGTCTTGCCATTTGCCCGAGATTTGAATTTAATTTTGAGGTCAGACAAAGGCAAAGAGTTTTGGGCCGGAGAGGTTGTTTGTGTGCATCAAGTGTTGCCTGCATAAAAAATGCAATAAATATTTAAATTACTATATCCACATGCTGCACGCAAATGGAGAGCAAATTCACATAGGGGTTTTCCACGGGGGATGGGAAATGCGGAGGCTTCTCGAAAAAGTAGGCTAAATGTGGATCGCACTACAAAATAATTAAAAGAAATGTGGCACGGGAATTGAAATGAGTGTCGAGTGTGAGAGTCGCATTAAATGTTAAGGAATTGGCAAGGGCTTCGTTTTATTTTAACTGATTCTTGTTGGGGGATTTAAGTTAATAATAGAAAAAGTAATAACAAAAAATATTAATAACTCTTTAAGGACTTTTGACACACTTTTTAAACAGCATTGTGCGCCACTATATGTTTACTAACACTCTACAATCCCGCTAAAATTATATTTTGGCATTTATTTTATATTCAAAGCTTTACATTTTTGCACAACATTCGAATAATTTATGCGAAGAACAACAGCAACAACAAAAACCACACCAAAAACTGAATGAGCAACAATCGTGTCAAGTTCAACAAAAGCTTCACCGGCAGTCGAATCCAATCGCTTTGGTTTTAACTTTGTTGTAGTCTTACAAGTTTTTACACATAAATTTCACGGCACGCACAACAACTGCGAAAACCAGTTAATGCGTTTGTCCAAAAAAATATTGGATGCCAGAGGGAGGGGTCTTGCACCCACGCCAATTTCGGAAGAGTCGAGAAAAAGAGACTGCAAACCCAAAGAGCCAAAGAAAAGAGTTGAAATAACTTGAAAGAGATGTAAATAAGGGCATAACTATAATATTAAATATTACTATTAAGCTAATTCAACCATCGTAATGAAATCAGCTTACTAACTCTGCACTTGGCTAGAACATTTATTACTATGAATGCCATCATATCTTCTCAATATATCAAAAAGGATTTTACTACAAATTGTCATATCGACCTGCACAGTTATTCCAGAGGAACTTATTGATAAACTTAATCTAAATCCATAAGCGATTCGGTTCAATTAAACAGAGTGCATCATTAAAGCTTCTTGATGGCGGATAAAACGGAGCAATAAATTATAGTAATTTTGGGGTCAAATTCAAGCCACCCCCTAAGAAAAACCAAATTTCAATTTGTCCAAAACAAACATAGCGAAAAAGTGTCCAGCGAAAAAGTCGCACTAATTCGCTAATGAGCGGCTCATCCATAATTTAACGAAATAAAAATGTCCAAAAATATTACAAAAGCTGAAAAAATAACTCGAGCAACTAACTGCAGACCAGTTGCTAGTCAGCGGTCCCAAAAACTTAATGAAAAGCCCTCGACAAAAGTTTCGAGGAGCGTTGCGCATGCGCTCTTTAATTTTGAACTCTCTGCGATCGGTTGAGGTTGGCCTAGGGCTTTTTGGCCAAAAAACTACAAGCCGAAAGCCATAAGTCACAGCGTTGTCATCGCAGCTTGGCCTGAACTCTGCCAGTCGTCAGCGGTTGTCTCGAGCGGTTGGATCTCCGGTTTGAAAAACATCGTAAGAGCGCTACTACAGTGGAGTGCCAAGAAAATATCAATAAAATCGCACCTCAGTACCAACACTCCATAACAAAAGTGCGGTGGAAATTGTTGTGTTATTCCGCTGATTCATTTCGCTTTGTGGCGGAAGTTTTTCCCCCATTTTTCACCGTTTGCGTGCGGCCATTAATTTGAATGCGCGGCTGATTTTAATCGCGACCAAAAGCCGCCCACCATTTTCCGGCCAAGTTCGCTTACGTTACGTTAACCAAGAATCAAATAAATATGTGCCACCATTAACCGCGATTGTCATTTGGCCGGCGATTCTTCGATGGGGAAGACGAGAAAAAAGACGATTCCTTTGGCGCGTGTGAAGTTGTGACTCGACCCAATTAGGCAAAAAACAAGCGCAAATAATAATTAACAAAAATATTTTAATTATACCAGCTGATGGCGGAAAAAAGCTTTCACTGCAACACAGCAGCCAAACCCGTTTTCGTGCTTAAAAACCCGCACATATACGCATACGCTTATAGTTGTTTCCCTCACTATAAGGGACATAATACGATATAGTAAAGCAGCCGCGTCGCATCGCATTCGGCAACTTGTTTATTTCAAAATTATATATAACAAACACCAAAAAAAAAAAAAGACCCAAAACGGGTATCTTATAAATAGTGCGCTTTGTTTCGGCACCACAACAACACCAGATCGACACCCCAACAACTCCGGCTCTCACTTGACGTAGGTCAGGCCAAAGCTCCGCTGGATCAGAAAAAAAAAACCAAAAACTACAAACCAAAAACAAGAAACCCGAAAAAGATTCCATACCTGTTGCCGGCGTTTCGATCGAGGGCTCAGAGAGGGGAACCCGATAAATGGGTCTCGCCCCATCATCGTCGTAGACCCCAAACCATCCGATCGTATCAGTGAAAATGATCCACTGGTCTCTGATTGTCAGTGCCCTGGGCGTCTGCGTGGCCGTCTTGGGCGGCTACTGCGGCTGGATTCTCTTCCCCAACATGGTGCACAAAAAGGTCGAGCAGGTGAGTCCCCCCCAAAAAAGGTGTTGAAGAATTACACAAAACCTGAAGAATTTTAATGGATAAACACGAAAGCCGGCCTTGCGTTTATGTGGCTTGTGGATTGATGGGCTCTACCATGATACTTACAAAAAATATATGCCTACAAGAACAAGTTTTTAAGTATTCGGTTTCATTGCATAACCAAATGTTGGAATCTCAGTTAGTAATGGCAATTTGAATGTACCTAAAAAGTATCTAATGACAAATCAAAGAATATAATAATATTTTAAATAAAATCTCTATTCACATCGAGCTAACAAGCCTAGCCTTTCATCAAAAAACCCCACAAAGTTTCTATGCCAAATATTTAGTTTTCAAAGTTCACACAGACATTTTCTCTCACTGACCAAACAAAGGCGAAAAAATGATTCTATTGTTGATTTTTGCTGACCGGTAAGTGGCAAATGAAAGCTATACAGCGTTTATTGAATAAGTTCCATAGAATTGCAGTGGGTTTGGCTATCGATGAGTCAGGGAAAGTTCAAAGTTCTAAGTGATGAATAAGATTCAATCAGTGGACTAAGCTGATTTAATTACTCAATATGTGGTAAGAACAGGTTTTCTTAATTCTCAAGATTATAGCATTGAAAGCTTTAATAACAACTAGAATTTATTCGTAATTTCTTGATTATATGCCATTTTTTCATTCATCTGATTAACTGTGGATTTTCATTATTAAAGGGTGTCCGATCCATAAGGTTAGAACATAGCAAATGACCCAATCCACTGTAATTCAGCTTATCCGTAATGACATCGCTGTACATGGCCCAAACCAACGCTTGCCACGCTCGGTAACAAGTCTAATTGCTGGGCCAACAAGTGCAATCTCATTTCCCTCAAATATATCCGAATATGAAACGAAATAATTACATAGATGTTGCAATGGTATTACAGAACAGATCCCTTGGGTCACGCTCCAACCGAATGCCAAATCCAATTGAAATGCCACGAGCAAAGCGAATTAATTTGCTAGTCAAATGCATTTGATTATTATTGGGCTTTTCAATCCATTAGCGCCAAAAACAAACATCTCAATTACGATGCAGGTTCTTGTCCTTCGACGCATTTTATTTATGACCAAGTTTTAATGGCTGCCATTGGGTTAGTTGAAAAACAATATTATTACTTTTTACTTCAAGCCTCATAATGTCTTGGGTTACTCTGTTTAGTACCCACAAAAATATTTTATAAGTTGTACAAAAAGTGTGAGAACCCATAAAGAACATAATGCTAAGTGACGTATCATAACAATTAGCTTTGCATTGTATTAACTCAACAATAGGGTTACAAATTTAAAGAATATTAAAAATGTTACTAAGTTATACTATATAAAGTACTAGGTTATTTACCCATCGCTAGGCACACGCTCGTTGAATCAGGCGTGACATCTTCGGCGCTCATTGCCAAGGCAACTAGAAGTACTTGGGTTGACTTTGAGCTGGGTTTTTTGTTTTTTATTGTAATTAGAATGCAAACACAGAGTTTTATCTTTCTGTGCGCAATGTTGTTGTGTTTGCTTTGCTTTAATTGTTGTAGCGAAGCCAAGTTAATTGCACTTTTTTTTATATGGCTCTGCCCCTGGAACTTTTGTTTGCCACCCATAACGCTGTTCGGCCGCAAAACTCTTTTTACGAGCCATCGTTAGCAATGAACTTCCGTGTGCACGCGTTTAAGATCCGATCTAGAATGGCCAAAATACCCTCTAAAAACGTAGGGCCTTCAACTTGAAGGTGGTGGTCCGTCCCTTGCACATTAAGCATTTATATTTAAAAATTCAAATGCAGGCGCCAAAGACACAAAAAAAAAACAAACGAGTCATGAATTGAAATTGAAATTCAAAGCAATTGAAGTCGGTTCGATGGTCAACAGAAAAATGTTGTTGTGCAATTTGGACCGCCAGCAATGCCAAACAATCACACTCTTTGGGCCTTTATGCCCGCTGTTTACCATTTCTTTCCATCATTCTGACCCACATTTTGGGCCAAATAATAAACAATAAATTAAAACTTAACCTAACAAACGTTCAGTTTAATACAAATTAAGGGAACCTTAACTTTTCAGCCAAACACTTGGCCAATTTGCTAGAAGTTACGCATACGCCCCTTTGACCCAGCACATTCTTGTCCCAAATCCAATCCAAAGCGAATTTCGAATTTGAAACACGTTTCGCTTCGGCCTGTCGGCCTGTCTCTTTGCCAAATCCGCTCTATTTCGCAACAATTATTTGTATTTTTTTTTTGAATGACTTTTGGGCCATTGTCAGCCGTCGGCTGAGCCTCTCTTTGGCTCTTGAGGTTAATCAAACGTTTTGTATGCTCTTCGATATGCTGAGCTGAACCGACTTGTGTGCATTGACCTTGAGATCTGCCTTAGCCATATAAATATATAGCCCCGTTTTTGTTCAGCCTTTTTTGACAATTCTTCAATTGTATCAAGTGCAAAGGGGCAGACCATAAAATTATATTGCTGGTCATGCTTTGAGCTTGTTTTCCACTTTTATTTATGTTTCTCGGTCGGCATCTTTATTTTTTTTTTTTTGCCAATTTTTGTTTTTTCTGTGAACTGTAAATACTTTTCTGGCTACTGGATTGTAAAAATTAAAATGGAAGGTTAACATCAAAGGTTTTTTCCAGCATTGGAAATGTTTTTTTCGGACAAAAAACAGAAGCGCCGCCTAATTAATTGTATTGTTTTGATAAAATGCGAATATTCCCTTGGTCAATGATCTCCTTCGTTTCGATGATAATTATAAGAGATTATCAAAACAACAAAATAACAATAGAAATTGCATTTTCGAGAAAAATATTTTCTTCAATCGAAAACAGGTTTTGAACTTAGCTCGACTTCAGTTTGATATCGATGCCAACAATTTTGATATGATTTTTATGGCCCCTACGGCGCTATTTAATGTCATAAATAATCAACTAAGTCGCGTGATGAGCAGTATTAAAGTATGGTCTGATAAATATTAATGTTAATATACAATCATATTAAAAATCTGATTTTAATTATACATATTGTAGGATTAAGAACATTAGTTGGTATTTAATGGTTAGCTTACAGCCTCTAGTAATATTATTTTTTAATTTACTATCTTTTCAGAGCGTTGTTATACAAGATGGCTCGGAACAATTCAAACGATTTGTGAACCTACCTCAGCCATTGAACTTCAAAGTCTACATATTCAATGTGACCAATTCGGATAGGATTCAACAAGGTGCCATACCAATAGTCGAGGAAATAGGACCCTATGTATACAAGTGAGTTCAAAAAGCATAAGTCGAGTGCACTAACTAAAGTTTTATTAACTTCATAGACAATTCCGCCAGAAGAAAGTGAAGCACTTTTCGAGAGATGGCTCGAAAATTTCCTATGTGCAAAATGTGCACTTCGATTTCGATGCTGTTGCCTCGGCTCCATATACCCAAGATGATCGAATTGTGGCTCTCAATATGCACATGAATGTAGGTATAGAAACCGGCATAGAAAAAAGAAAATTTTTTAATCGAAATACCGTTTGAGAAATTAAAATCTTAATAATGAATTTGCAGGCATTTTTACAAGTATTCGAAAGGGAAATCACAGATATCTTTCAGGGATTTGCCAATAGGCTTAACTCTCGATTGAATCAAACGCCAGGCGTACGAGTCCTGAAACGATTGATGGAACGTATTCGAGGGAAACGTAAAGTAATTTTATCCACTAATAATTTAATCGAGTCTGATACCCTCCCAGCTGGTGATGGTCTACTTTTCAATAGAGCCCAAACGAATTCGGCTTTGTCCATATACGTAGATACTATATGCAAAGATTTACTCAGTAGCATGCCTGGGTGGGTACTTTTAACTTGACCTGGTAATGGCTTTTCACGGTTCTCCGATGGACGATACCAACACCATCGGCTGGCTAATTGTCTTTGTTCTGCTTACCGTTTTCAGTTTATTGTTTATTAATAATGGTCTACCCCAGAAGTGCGTCATTGGATATCGTGGGCTTATGAGCTATTAAGCTAATGATTTTTTTATTGCACCAATTATGCCAACTTCACTTTTCGGTTAAGCAAGGTCGGGATCTTAATCGGAATCTGTATCAAGGGGGTTATCAAACTTAGAACTTTAATGATGGAAAAAAGCTATTTAATAACAGATAACATATTTTGCCGAATCTAAAAAGTCGAAGGGTAAACTATAATAATTTATCCTATCATAAAATGCATTTCCACCCAGTTAGTTGCGTTTTGCACGTGAGATTCTGATTAAATAAGCTGTGAAATGGACACCAATATTTCGAATCTAATGACCTTTGAACTTATAGCGCCCTTTAGCTGGGTACATGGCATCATGATCAGCATTTTCGATGGTGTCAAAGTAAGTTGACCAGCTACTCAGCTTTGCTGACAGCTTCGCAACTATTTAATTACATTAATTGCAATTCGGCGCATCTCCCACTCAATATTGAAACTTCAAAATGCCAAAGTCAAGATCATACACATCAGATGTAGAATAGCAAAATTTTGATTGGCACTCACCTTGGGTCTCTCTCGTCTATGTAAATATTTTGATAAATTGTCGAGTCGATTTGGCGGCTGGCGAGGAGAAGCCAATGGAAACGGCAGCTGAAACCGAATGATTGGAAACGTCAATATTCACACATATTCAACTCAAAAACATAATTAATAATAACAATTTGAGCTTGTGCTTGCTACTAATGCCGCCTGCTGCTAATGCTTTGCAAATACATTTATAATACTAAACTTTTACTGCCTTGCCCTTTAGCTTTGGTGATTATCGCATCCAAGATACACAATTAAAAATATGTGTTTTATCTATATCTATACATAATTATTTCAGTCTGTGCTGCAAATCTCTGAGAATGATCCTGGCCTGGCTTTACTGCTGGTCCACCTGAATGCCAATCTGAAGGCGGTCTTCAACGATCCAAGATCGATGTTTGTGAGCACTTCTGTAAGGGAATATCTTTTCGATGGAGTGCGATTCTGCATTAATCCGCAAGGAATCGCCAAGGCAATTTGTAACCAGATCAAGGAAAGTGGATCGAAAACTATCAGGGAGAAGAGCGATGGCAGCTTGGCATTCTCATTCTTCGGTCATGTAAGTATTACAGCAAAAACTATCACGATCACTTATTAACCCTCATATATCTTCTTTTCCGTAGAAAAATGGTTCCGGGCACGAAGTCTACGAGGTGCATACTGGAAAAGGAGATCCCATGAGGGTATTGGAGATCCAAAAACTGGATGATTCGCACAACCTGCAGGTGTGGCTGAATGCCAGTTCAGAGGGCGAAACTTCGGTCTGTAATCAAATCAATGGAACTGATGCCTCCGCCTATCCGCCATTTCGCCAGCGAGGGGATTCCATGTACATCTTCAGCGCGGATATTTGCAGATCGGTGCAGTTGTTCTACCAAACCGATATACAGTACCAGGGTATTCCTGGATATAGGTACTCTATCGGCGAGAACTTTATCAACGACATTGGTCCGGAACATGATAACGAGTGCTTTTGTGTTGACAAATTGGCGAATGTGATCAAGAGAAAAAATGGATGTCTGTATGCAGGGGCCTTGGATTTGACCACCTGTTTGGGTGAGTTATTTTTATTATACATTCCAAAAATTGAGATTCATTTCATTCACAACTATATGAGAACAATGTAGCAAATCAGGAAAGCATATGAAAACGAAATGTTAAACAAATATTTTCAGCTTGATACCAAATATCATTTCCGTGTTTGTTTTACTAAAAATTTCAAATGGATAAAGCGCCATCATAAAGTTTAATATGTTATATATCAACGCTTAAATATGTCGCGTTAGCACAAATATTTATGTTTAGAATTCAGTTATGTTATCTTCCGCTTATCTGCAGTTCCTCATGTTATTTCACGATAAATGCCAAATTTGCATATCAAAATATTTTCATAAATTTTGAAGATCAACAGACTTCTGTGTAGCCGATCTACTTTTAAATACGATAGAGAGTATTATAACTTTGCCAAACTTAATGCCTCCTCTTTTCCGACAAAGTAATAATCTTATATTTTATTCAAACAATGAAAGCATGATAATTAAATTCATCAAATTAGGGGATTCCCTTGGCATGAATGAATACCCAAGAATCAATAAACCCTACTTCTTACAAATAAATTCCCCTTTGATTTTGCTAACCAAAATTGGTTAGAGTATTAATAATTTGATTTCAAGCTAAGTTCAGTTTCATCATCACTTTGTTTTGGCTGAAATAATACTGATTTAATTTAATTAGCATTTTATTTATGTTTTTAGTTTAGGTATCTGATAGTTTGTTTGTTATCTTATACTTTGTGGATACTTAACTCAGATTGTTATGATTGCTTGATCACCTCTATATAAACTTTATAATTAACTGGAGCATTGCTAGACGGCCAACCAACTGATCACCACTAAAAATAAACGAAAGACTCAAGCAATGAACTTTCCGCTTTGTAGAAGTTGCGCGACAAAATACCCAGGGAAACCGGAAATATTTGGAACAAATTTTTGACAATTTCTGCTCTTCGTATTTCGTTATGCAAATGAGCCTCTTTATGTCGTCATTTTTGTCTTATGGCGTTTAATTGTCGAGTAGAACTACCCCAGAAGACACCTTTTAAAACACTCGCCTCTGTAACCAAGTTTTGCGGTCGATTAGCTGAGTAATTATAAGGCAGCCACTTATAAATCAAATAGTTATCGTGGCATCAGAGTTGGTGCGGGATCTAGTTTGAGTTTTAATGCGTTTTATATGCAAATCAGCAGCTTGATAAGTGCAAATTGAAGGCATCAAGAGACACAGGTAATAAAATTAAAATTCATGGCTTAAAAGATATAAAAAATCTCCAGATTTCTCAATAAACACGCACCATCATCTCCTAGCCGACAAATTGCAAACGCTTTTCGTTGCGACTTTGATTTAAGCATAGATTCACATACCGATTTCGATGATCTCGAACCTGTGTGGGCTGGCTTTGATCTTCTTCGATTGTTTAATTTCTTAATTAACACTCGAGATTCGTGAAGCAAAAACGTTTTGCTTCGCATTCTGATCTTAAAATCGCCGCAGGCATTGCGCATTTGAAATCAAAAGTGTTGCCTTTCATTCAACTAGGCGATATAATGAGCCGCTCTTCATTATGATGTTCTCAAGTGATGTGAACGCTCTACAAATTGAAGCATTAACTTTGATTTTTTATTATATTTATTTGTTTGGGTGTTTGCTGATCGCGCACGTTTCATGCTTGAGATTCTTATGGCAATGCCTTCCTTTCGTCGTATTTCTTTTTTGTTTAATTGTACAAACGTGAGTTAACAGTTTCGGTAATGAGCATTTGAAATATTCTGTCGGATGAGGAAATTCTTACAAATTGGTTCAGACAGACATCACAAGTAGTTAAGTAAATAAATAAATGTTGTTCTGCGAAAACGTGATGAGAGGCTAAGAAGCTTCCGCGTATCTTCCAATTAATTTAATTAAATTTAAAATAAGTAGCTGCGTCTTATTAAGGTCACATTATCCAGTTTCTTTCGGAATTATTTCAACAATGTAAACAGAATAATTAAATTGGAATGCAGACAGATGCTTCAAGGAGCTGGTTATGCAAATCAAGGAGTCTGTTTTTATAATGTTTACTTAAAGTAATATATTTTTCATTGTTCCATCTGCATATAGATGCCCCTGTGATTTTGACATTGCCGCACATGCTGGGCGCCTCGAATGAGTACCGCAAAATGATAAGAGGCTTAAAACCAGATGCCAAAAAGCATCAGACTTTTGTGGATGTGCAGTCGGTAAGTAGTATATATACATATATAGTCGATCTAGAAAAATCGTACAGCTATAATTATTCCATTAGCTGACTGGCACGCCATTGCAAGGCGGCAAAAGGGTTCAGTTCAATATGTTCCTCAAGAGCATAAATCGCATCGGCATCACGGAAAATTTGCCCACAGTTTTGATGCCCGCCATTTGGGTGGAAGAGGTTAGTTAATCCCAAATATAATTCCAATTACAATTCATAATATGGTAAATATGATTTATTCGCAGGGCATTCAACTCAATGGTGAAATGGTGGCCTTTTTCAAAAAGAAACTGATCAACACACTGAAAACCCTCAACATCGTCCACTGGGCGACCTTGTGTGGGGGCATTGGGGTGGCGGTTGCGTGCCTGATATACTATATCTATCAAAGGGGGCGTGTCGTGGAGCCGCCCGTGAAGTAAGATATTAATCATAAATCGGTATTTGTTATTGAGAGTTATGTAAAAATGTATTTGTTATACTACTATTATGTGTGTGGATGTAACACAAGAAGTTTTTGTCTACGAATTTGTATATAATTTATTTTTTAAATGTGATTCTATTGTATTGTGATTTAGCGTTTACTAAAAAAAAAAACAAGAAAAACTACTACGAATGAATAAAAATATTGTTTTATTTAAAATTTGGGATATTACGATTTAAGTCGTGCTATGGATCTGCATTTCTTAAATCTACTTGATTCCTAGAAATCAGTTTACACTTTAGCATTAATTGATATTTGTTCAACATGATTTATTTTTCTGACTTGTGGCTTTAATTAGGGAATTCTCATGAATATCTGGGCACCACAACTTCGGACTTCTAAATCAATGCTAACCACAAGATTCACTTTGCATAGCCAAAGCCTTGATCAAACCGCCTCCCTTCTCTCTAGCCATGACTCAAGTTCAAGACCAGTTAATGAGGGAACCCGGGTATTAATCAATCAGCCAACTGTTTTTGGGCCCACCAATTTGCACAAAAAAAGCGGCAATTAAAACACAGTTTATATTGCATCAAATTGGCTATCATAGAAACAGCAAAAACTTAGGCAACGGAGCCAAAACTTAAAACGTACGACGAAAAAGCGACTTGGTCAATCGAGAGATGCAAACAAATATATTTCACGAAGACGATCCAAGGTGTTTGCATTACAATGCGATTGAGACACTATCTATGGGGTGGGGTCCCCATCTCGGAAATTGATTGACAGCCGCAAATAGCGCCTGTCGATCTCTTGATTGAGCCTTACGACGCGTTTATAATCGCGTGAAAATCGCTCGCGACTCGCCACTCGGCCGTCCCATGAATACGGGTATTTCGCATTAATGAGGAGCTAATGGCCCGGGCGACTGCAGAACTTTCTAACCAATTTTTATGGTTGATTCAATAATTCTGTAGTCTTTTCGCGCTTCCAATCTTTTGGGTTCTTGAGTGGCCGAGAACCTTAATTTTTTGCTGTGACCGCCGCAGTAATTATGCAATAGCCACAACCAGTTTGTCTCGCTCGGCAGTCGACGTCGTCGTCATATTCAAATTGACTTTGGGCTGAAGATGCGACCGCCGGAGATTTCAGTCGTCAACGAAACGCGCAAACGCACACAGCCAGCTGGAAATCGAAAAAAAAAAAATTAAAAAATCGAATTTAAATCGCGAAAAACAAAAAGCCATATACACGCGTCAAAAATCGCTGTAAGAATTTGAATTTCAAATGACCTAAGGATCTTGCTCCACTTTTTTGTGTGTGCTTTGTGTGTTCTATATAAGAGTGATAGCCGCGGGTTCGCGTGTCAGAACAGATCAAGATGTTGAGGTGGCCAGTGGTTTGCCTGCTGCTCCCGCTTTTGGCCACGGCCAAGATCTTCGATCGCTGTGAGTTGGCCAATTTGCTGCAGCACCGTTTTGGGCTTCCTGCCGCCCAAGTGGCCACCTTGGTGTGCATTGCCCAGCATTCGAGTGATTTCAATACGGCTGCCTTTGGCAGTGGCGTTGGATTGGGCGGTGGTTCCCATGGTCTCTTCCAGATCAGCGATGTCTACTGGTGCTCGCCACCGGGCCAAGGAAAGGGTTGTGCTCTAAGTTGTTCAAGATTGCGGGACGATGACATTGCCGACGATGTCCTGTGTGTGAGGAAAATCTATGCGGAGCATCAGAGGATCAGTGGCGATGGATTTACCGCTTGGCAGGCTTATGATGCTTACTGTAGGCAGGATGCAAATTCATATGTGGCAGGATGTGGAGGTCCTGGCAGCAGCGCTCTTTCAGTAGCTGCGTCCTACCATAAACCGCAACAGGTTCAGGTTCATAGCTATCCAGTGCAGCAGTACCATCAGGTGGCTCAAATCCAGCCACAGGGAAAAATCTACAGTCGCTGCGAATTGGCCCAGGAACTGTATTACCAACACAAGCTACCCATGCGGCAGATTCCCACCTGGGTGTGCATAGCCCAGCACGAATCCTCCTTCAACACAGCTGCCGTGGGTCGACTGAATGCGGATGGCAGTGCGGATCATGGTCTGTTCCAGATCAGCGATCTTTTCTGGTGCACCCATGACCAGAGGGCTGGAAAAGGATGTCATGCCACCTGCAATCAGTTTCTGGACTCCAGCATATCCGATGATGTGCAGTGCATTAGGCGGATACACCAGGAGCACACTCAGATCTCGGGAGATGGTTTCAATGCCTGGACTGTGTACAAACGGAACTGCCTGAACCAGCACTACGAACAGGTTGCAGCCTGTTTTGCCAAGCCACCAGCTCATCAGCCCCAGCATCATCCGAATGCCATTGCAGGAGGTCCTGTGAAATCCAAGGTCAGCTATGCCTATCAATATGGCCAGGTTCAAGTGCATCAGACGCCAGTTGCTCCTGTCGTGAATCAATACTATCGCCCGCCGCAGCCTTCGCCCGTTTTGAGTTACCAAACCAATGGTGCTGCCTATTCGGGCAATCCCTTCCTGCGACCACGCCCAGTTAATCCTCCCAGACAACATCCCAATGCCATTGGAGTACCCCTTAAAAACCAAACCCCTGCCAACCCATTCTATATTCACAAACAGCAAACACAGTATCAACCACAATATCAGACACACTTTCAAACACACTATCAACGCACGGGTAAAGTTTACAATCGCTGCGAGTTAGCCCAAGAGTTGTATTTCTCACACAAGTTTCCCATGCAGGATTTGGCCACCTGGGTGTGCATCGCCGAGCATGAATCCTCATTCAATACGGCTGCTGTGGGTCGTCTGAATGCGGACGGCAGTGCGGATCACGGGCTCTTCCAGATCAGCGATCTCTATTGGTGCGCACACAATGATGGTGGCGGCAAGGGATGTCACATCGACTGCAACCGCCTGCTGGACTCGGACATCTCGGATGATGTCAAGTGCGTGAGGACCATTCACGAGGAGCACACCAGAATCTCAGGAGATGGATTCACCGCCTGGACTGTCTACAATGGGCACTGCAGGCAGAAAACTAGAGCCGATATTGCTAGCTGTTTTGATGGTAAAGATCTGCCTGCAGAAGTCGCGAAACCATCGAAAGGTAACGAGCTGGTTAAGAAGACATCTCCAACTCCGAAGGCAAAAATCTATAATCGCTGTGAGCTAGCCAAGGAACTCTACCATAGACACAAGTTTCCCATGAGGGAGATTCCCACATGGGTGTGCATAGCCGAACATGAATCCTCTTTTAATACAGCAGCTGTGGGCAAACTGAATACAGATGGCAGCGAGGATCACGGCCTGTTTCAAATCAGCGATATTTACTGGTGTACCCATGACCAGACAAGTGGTAAGGCCTGCCACATTGAATGCGATCGTTTGCTGGACTCGGATATATCCGATGATGTACAGTGCATACGCACTATCCACGAAGAACACACACGACTCTCGGGAGATGGATTCAATGCCTGGACTGTCTACAATGGACATTGCAGGAATCAAAACTTGGCCCAACTAAGTGACTGCTTTGATGGAAATGAGGTTTCAGAGGCGGATAAGACCAGTCATTATGGTGAGAGGCCCCAGGTTAAGCCTCATCAGTCAGTGCCACAGAAACCACAACACAAGACAGCAACTAGTCAGGAATATGCTGGTAATCCCTTTTTGCATAACCTACAAGCAGCCAAGACACCTCAGCCCACCTTAAATACCAATAAACTTACGAATTATGTATCAGCTCCCAAGGAGCAAAAAACAAATAAACTATATGCCACCAATCCATTTTTCAATGGTCAAGTTCAGAGCAAACCCTCTTCCACACAAGGAGCACCTGGATATTCTACCCAAAAACCCAACTATGATCACAATCCCTTCCTGAAAGCCCCTGGTTCAGTAACGCCATCTGTTAAACCTTCACATGCTTCACAAGAAATCAAGCCCCATGACAATACATCTTATGCCCAAAATCCATTCCTCAGTTTACTTGGCAAACCAATTGTACCTGCTCAAGCACCCATCAAGCCCCAGCCCAAGCCCTCGAGCCCATCTAAGTCCACTCAGCTGGTCAGCAGACCCTATGTCAGCAGCGACAGCTTCCGCAATGAGTTGATTAAATTTACGGCCACCTCTGCAGCAGTAGCAACAACATCAAGCTTTACAAAGCAATCTGTAACAACAACCACACGGAAACCTCAGACAGCGTCCACAACAAAACCTGTCTCAACTACGGCCAAAACAACTAGCTTGCCGTTATGGTCATGGCAAACTTCCACGACCGCTAAGCCCACAATATCAGAAAGTGGTAATCGCTATACAACCTCAACCACTCGATCGGTGATAACCAATAAACCTAGTACTCGTCCAACTATTGCGGCAGCTTCACGTCCAACTACTCGCGCAACTACCCGGTCAACTAATGGGCCGATTCGTACAACATCTCAACCAGGGACCTACCTTAACACTCCACCGACAACTCGTTCGCCCATTCGATCATCTACAATCCGTTCCAGTACTTTCCCTGTATTTACGACTCGTTCAACAACTCGCCCAATATATACGACTCGCCCCACTACTTATCCAACTACTCGCCCAACCGCTCGTCCAACCACTCGTCCAACTACCCATCCAACTACTCGTACAACCACTCGGCCAACTACCCATCCAACTACTCGTTTAACTACTCGTACAACTACTGGTGCAACTGCTCCCCCAACTACTCGTCCAACAGTAGGTTTGACTACGTACAAACCTACACGCTTAAGCACTCGAAAACCATCTCCAACCACCAGACGTCCAATTTCTTCAACTCAAAAACAAAATACAACTACAAGAAGACCCACAACACCTTATTCGACAGTAAGCAAATCCACAACTCGGCCTTTCACAACAACTCGACCACTTACAACCACTCGATATATTCCAACAACCCACCAATCTGTAATAACACAGACTACAAATCGAAACTCGGCAATATATTTACCAAGAAATCATACAATTTCGACAACTCGCTCAACAACTAAGTCTCCATATCATTATGTATCTATAAATAAGCCCACCACACGCTCAACTACAAGCACTCGTCGGCAACCGCCCACGACAAGATCCATCACTCGTTATTCACCGATAACGGCATTTTCCACTCGTCAAACAATCACCACACCAAGGCCATACTTATTTACCTCAACGACGAAGAAGAGTGTCACCACTAAGGATCCCTTCGATCATCCGTTTTTCCAGAAATTCAAGGCTAAGTTCGAAAAAACCACAACAACACAAAATCAAAAACCTTCCACATTAGTTGTAAATCAAAATCAAACTACCATTAGTCCATATTATGCAAAATATCAGGAAAACAAGGTAAAAACGGGAGCAAAAACCGTACTTTCTTACGACTTTGGTCAAAATAGAAACACTACAAGTAGGCCAAAAAGTGCCTTTGATGTATACCTGAATTGGAACAAGAACTAATGGGATTTCCATTAGTGTGACACTTTCGAGACTTGTAAATATACGTTATTGATCAATGTAAACACAAATATGCTAAACTTAATGGCAGAATACTCATGCATAATTAATCCATAAGCCTTATAAATAGGATTTAGATAAAAAAAATAAAAATAAAAACCATGCGAATGCGAAATTTACGAAAATTAATTCAATTTCAGAGACTGGTTGGCGGGCAAAGCTGACAACGTGCCGAATGTCGCCAAGTGCGATTGAATCGTGGTATTAAACAGCTTTGATTAATTTTCGACAACCCGGTTTTGGCAGAATCTTGTTAGCACAAAAACCGAGTTAGCACATCAACAAAGCCAAAGAATACGTGTTTTGAATTTTCCCCAAAAATGTTCCTTCACTTCAGCAACTTGCATATTACCTTTTAATCATAAAAGTCTGGTTATATATATTTTAAATTAGTCGCGTTTTTTTAAGGAGTCTTTTTGAAAACGCCTAAAAGTATTCGCATTTTGTATTCTTAAGCATTCACAGTGTTAATTACAAGCGCAGAAACCTTTAAATTTTCTTATCTACCAATCAAATCCCAACTCGGTGAATCATTCAATTATATTTATATGGTTTCAAATTAATATCAATTGCATCTATGAGTAAATGGAAGTAATAAATTGTTTGCATTAATTATAAATTTCGCTGGTAAAGTTGGATAACCGTGGTGAACCCTAACATTTTTACTCACGAGTTGAAAATAAGAAATATTTTTGCACGGAAATATGTTGTATTAATATGAAATTGTCAATTTAACGAAAACTAAATGGCTGTAAAACTAAAAAATTTTTTTTTGCCAATCACCAAACTTTACGAGTGGTTTTTTGCTTATCAGGGTTTTTTCGCTATTTAACATTATATACAAATCTTAATCGGAGTAATGATGAAGGTTTAGCTATGAATATTCTATTCTGTGCGTAATTTCATAAAACATTTTTTTTCTCAATGAACTTGACTTTCGATAGAGAAATTATAGCTCGAGTGTACGCAAAAAAAATGTTTCCTTATCCGAAATTGTTAAAGGATCAACAATTCCGTATATACAAGATCTTTAAAAATATCAGGAAAAGTTTTACTCCGGAGCTTTAAATATTCAGATGTTGAATTTTGTTCTACCTTTTTTGTTGCTGGGATACTTATTTTTGAAGCGACTATTTTGGCGCGAAGCAATTATTTAGCATATCAATTTTTTTTTTAAATTTAGCTGTAAAAGGGTTTCTCTTATTTTTTCACTTATATTTCAAGAAAAGTTGACCGTACTCAATGTGGACTTCACAAACAAAAAGCTCGATGAATACTGCTCGCAAATGTGTTTATTGTCCAACATAAACTAAAAGCAGGGATCGGCACACACATAAGTGTATATACATAGAATGCCCCAATTTGCGATCGAGTTTTCTGGTTCTTAAGTTCTGTCCCAAAAAACTGAGCTGAAGACAAAACAAACGACCGGCCTATGTATACCGAAGTCGATCATCTGTGTATATATGTACAGTTGCGGTAACAATAATAGCACCATAAGCACATTTCGTGTTTGTCCCAGCGTTTCTGTGTATATAGGTTTTTTAATTGCCCCCTCAACTACGCGCTTAAAAAGCTTTCGCGTCAAGATTTCCAAGATACGTACATATCCCTATTTGCAGTAGAAAGCTTTCGTAAATTCAACTTTTACTTACAATTTGGTTTTTTTAATTAATGTTGGGTAGTAAATGGATAATATATAATTTTTGAAAAAAAGTATTATATTTAAAATTATTAATTATTAAGCATGTAATTCATTTGCACTTCATATAACGGTTAAACATTTAAATTTATTAAAATTGATCAAAAACGACAATGTGACCATATTCTGTTTTCAGGTCATCGAATCAGTGAAATAATCGATGGCTGTATCGATCTCTACAAGCATCGGTAGTATCGAATTGTGATTGCTCATCGCTAGTTCCCGCCGATCGCAAAATAAAATGTTTGGAATGTAAAATTTATTGTATTGTTTATTCTTCTCCTTGTCCCTTTTTGTTTGTGCTATTTAATGGAAGAGAAGCGCTACCTTAAGCGCAAGGAAAAGGCGCGCAGCGATGGCAATCGAGATCAGGTGGCAGTCAGCTGCAACCAGCTGGGCGACTTCTACAACCAGCATGGCAAGTACACCGATGCGGTTAGGGAATATGTCCAGGAGGCCCAGATATACGCCTCCATGGGCAAGGAACTGGAGACGGCCAAAGCCAAGAGGATGGTGGGCGAGATGTACACGCTGCTGTGCGACTACGATGCAGCAAAGGATCATATCAACGATTATCTGAGTGAGTTGTTGGTATCTGAAAGAAAGGATCCCCTTGTAAATCCGCCAAATCTGCATTTTCAGAGATTGCCAAACGATTGAAGAACCAGGTGGAGGAGCAGCGAGCCTATGCCACTTTGGGACGTGTACATCTTCTGCATGGCCAGAGCCT
Source organism: Drosophila sechellia (assembly GCF_004382195.2). NCBI lineage: Eukaryota > Metazoa > Arthropoda > Insecta > Diptera > Drosophilidae > Drosophila > Drosophila sechellia. The sequence goes on along the minus strand of NC_045951.1, from coordinate 7,584,151 downwards.
GGCGGACAGTTCCGCTTCCGGATCAATGGAGCAACTGAAGCTGGCCGAGAAGAACTTCCTTCGCAGCCTGCTGCTGATCAAAGAGTAGGTTGTCATCATTATGACGAAGATATAGGCTTGCATAACACAATTTGACAGACTTTCAGGTCAGATTTCGAAGCTGGAGCAGTTGGATATGCAGGCTCGCTGCTACCTGAACATCGGCGTGGTGAAGGAGCACATGGAAGCTTTCCAAGAGTCCATTGAGTACATTGACAAAGCCATTAAGATCAGCAAAACGCATGAGTTGTGGGACCTGACCCATTTGTGCTATATTTCGATGAGCTTGCTCTACACTTGCAAAAAGAACGATGCAACGGCGGCGCTTCGATTTTGCAATATGGCTTTGGAGGTGGCAAAGCGGTTGCCAAACAAGGTTAAGAAGATCTGCGAGACGCTCATCACCAAGGCAGAGATTCTTGTCAAGGCGGGAGACTTTGCCAGCGCCAAGCAAATACTCACCAAGGCTTACAAGAAAAACACGCCGGATGAGAATGATCGTGTGAATATTGAGAAACAGCTAAGAATCGTAGTCAAAGTCTGCCAGACGCTAGATGAATTGGTACTTACCAGTTCTCTAGACTATGCCAAATTGAAGAGCCTGTACGAGAAACTGGGCGACGGTTGCTGTCATCTGATGAACTATGAGAAAGCTCTGACTTATTACCAAAAAATGTTGGAAAACGCTGAGCTCAATCAGGACAAAGGCAAAAGCCTGGTACCCATCTATGTGAGTCTCTATCAGACATACCGAGACAATGGACAGTTTGACAAGGCCTTGGAGTACCTGTGGAAAGAGTTTGAGCTAAACCAAGATTCTCCTTCAGAGGCGTTCACCACACTCTGCACAATTGCTGAGATATGCGAGCAGCAGTCACATCCTTTTTGGACTGTTCACGATGTTTACCAGAAGGCTCTGCGGCACGCCGATAAGGCTGGGAGCTCCTCTGACAAGCTGGTAAAGATTGCTATGGTCAGACTGAGGCGGCTAATGCTGAAGCATAACATGCAAGTTCTTGTTGAAAATCTGGAGGCGGATGCAACAGCCAAGGGCATTGATTTGGATCAGGAAGACAGCGTGGGCGACGATGAAGAAGATACGTACGGCGGAGGGACTGCCGTGCAGCAAAATACTCCCGACTGGGACGACGATTTCGATCTGACCACCCTGACGGACTCGGATGCCAGTGATCTGGATGAAACAGAGAAACCACGCCCACAGAGAACCACACGCGGTAACAGAACCCTTGTCATTAAGAAGAACAACAAGGGCGAGACACAGCTGCATCAGGCGTGTATATCGGGTAATCTGGAACTGGTGAGGCGTCTAATCGAACAAGGACACACGGTCAATGTGCGAGATCACGCTGGATGGCTTCCATTGCACGAGGCATGTAACCATGGTTACCGAGAGATTGTGGAGTTGCTATTGGACAAGGGAGCCGCGTCTGCCATTAACGACAAGGGCGGAACCAGTTGCGACGGTATTACTCCACTTTTCGACGCCTGCTCCAATGGGTTTTTGGATGTGGCTGAACTCCTGCTGGACCGTGGAGCAGATGCCACTGTACGAACAGACTACAATGAGACCTGCATTGCTGGACTGGACAAGTGGCGCCAGGGAGCGCAGCTGGTGGATGGCGAACAAGCGCAATATGCCCAACTAAGAGAGCGATTACTACGAACGCTTTCCAAGGTTGGCATCTGCAGTGATAAGAATGCCCGTCCTTTAACAAACGCCAATGCAAAAAGAATAAGCAGGGAAGAGCGTGGCAGCCTGTCAGAGGAAGAGGACGAAGAAGAGGCTCTTCACGAGAGCAATCGAAGGTCTTTAAGTCACAACCGTTCAGGAAGTGAATATGGAGCTAAGAACCCCAAAAGCTCAACCCAACCAAGTGCCAGCAAGGAATACCGAAGTGTTATGGCGCAGCTAAAAAGACCCAACCGTCTTAACGATGATCCTCCCAGCACCAGCACTTTGAACAAGAATAAACGGAATGCTTTTCTAAGCGAAGATGAGGTGGATGCGGATAACTGGCTAATTGATGATGTTGGACCGGAGCGGAAACGCAAGCGCATTAACTCTGGAGATTTAAGTAGGCAAACCTCTAAAGAGAATTTTCAAGACTCCGCCTTATCGTTGCCGACAAACTGGGAAGATGATCTTCTGCAGGCCACTCCGGAAAACGAATACTCGCAGCGTCAGAAACAAATGCGTAAACTAACACTCTCTCGCTCCTCCAGCATTAGTAGCAACCATAGCAGTTCTGCAAATTTTAGTAGAAAAAAACATCAAGCCACTCTATTGGACAGCGGGTTCAGTCGGTTCCGGAGCGAAAGTCCTTTGGGCAGTGAATCCTCGCAGGATGGCACCACTTCGTTGTTTAGCGTGCGCACCATTGAACCTGATTCCACTACGAGCACCATTCAAGTGCTCATCTCTCCGGCAAAATCATCACCAATTAAGGTGCAAACTACTCCTGTTCTAGCCACAACTGTGTCATTTAAAGTGAAAATCCAGGACGAGCTGTTACTGGTACCTATCGAACGGAAGAAACTGCAAGATATTAACATTCGTTGGCTTGCTGAGGAAGCCGGAAGGCGTTATAACAAGTAAGTAGTTAGTTAGTTAGTTAGATTTATCCCAGTTGATTTCAATAACAATTTATAGGCTGACTGGTTTAACACCTCTACTGCGACTCAAGACAGCCGATGGCTTTGCCTATGAGGAAACCGACCCGGTTAGTGTAGCCCTTGAGCAAAACATGCTAATGGCAACTATTCTGGATTGGAAAATATCACCGCTTTCACAGCGATATGAAGAGATGTGCCTGCAAATGCAGAAGAGTAAGAATACATTATTTAAGAGTTATTTCCTTTGATTCTCGAGTACTAATGGATATTTCATTTTAGCCGTGGATAACAAGGTAAAGCTTCTATTGGAGCGTTCGCAAAGCAATAATATGCTGGAGCTCTCAGGCTTGTGGATGCGCGCTGAAAAAACCGAACCCATATTTAAGGCACTTCTCCATCAAGCTCGTCTCACCATTTTGGATCTATCATGCAACTTTATTGGCAACGAGGGATGTCAGCAGCTAGCAAAGTCACTGCCCACACTGCTTCAACTCAAGGCACTGCGATTGCAATGCAATGCGATTGGATCCCATGGATTGGAGGCTTTGCTATGCGGTCAAGGCATGGACAAACTTGAGCTCTTGGAGGAGCTAAATTTAAATCAGAATCCATTGGGAAATGCGAGCGTAAGGATTCTTAGCAAATATTGTGCCAGTCTCGCTGGTCAAGCTCTGACATGCCTTCGAATTGCTCAATGTGAACTGACGGAACTGCAGGATTTTGACCTGGGATTCAATAAGTTGACGCGATTTGATATCAGCTTTAATCAACTTAGCCAGCAGAGTGTGCGTCGGCTAACGGATCAGCTCAATAGTTGCCGGCTGGAGCAATTGAATCTCAGTTATATGCGCTGGCCCCTCGACGATGCCAGTGGATTTGCTTTGAGTGAGCGCCTGGTTACGCTTTTCGAAGGTGGTACCTGCGAACGATTTGTCCGAGTGGAGCTCGCTGGCTGCGGCCTAAGCGATGCGCATATGTACAATATCAGCCAGCACTTGGCCAAAGCCAAGCAACTACAGTGGTTGGATATCAGTGATAATAGCAATTTAAGTGGAACTTCTCTTGGATACATATTAGATGAACTACCTCAACTACGCGGCCTTTTGGCCGTTAATTGTACAAATCTTCTGGATGACATTCGTCTGCAAAAACTCGAACAACTAAAGCAGCTGCCCATGCGCTTAGAGTTAACAGTTGATGAGCAGGTGTTCTCCATGCCAGGAGCCTTGGAAACACTTCAGTCCATTTGGCACCTGCAGTTTGGAGACAAGGCCAAAATGCTGAACACATCGAATAGTCGGAAAATTGGAGGGCGGTACAAAGGTCAACTTAAGCTACTCGCTGATGGAAGCGATGCGGAATAGTGTAGTCTCATCATTTGTAAACCATTTCATTGTGTTGTATGTCCCAGAGCATTTTTTATTGTTTGACAATTATATAGCAAATCTAAGTACAGTAAGTCTTATCGTTCAGTTGATAGCAGAACAGCGATTCGTTGAACCTAAGTCTTATGTTATCTTATCAAGGGATGATAGCTGGCGAAATAATTTGCGATGGTCTAGACTCTTAACTTTTGGGGGTAAGTGAGGGGAAGATTAGAGAAACTTTAAATATTAAGAATTAAGAATTACTGACTGTTTGCTTATTTCTTCATTCCTTTTATAAACTTGAGAAATAAGTAATTCCTCAGAAATTACCAAGTGCCATCAATACAACATTTCCCTCAACAGATAAATGGCACTCAATGATCTATATTTTCTTGTAATTATTTACTTATTGTACTTTATTAATCGGATTTGTGAATGTGTCTACAATGAACATGACAACTGATGAGGTGAATGGAGATGAGGAATCCTAGTTAAAACTGACTTAGGCTTGACCCTTAGCAGCCTCGTACATGTTTCGGGAAATGATGAGGCGCTGGATCTGAGAAGTACCTTCGTAGATCTGGTAGATCTTGGCATCACGCATCAGCTTCTCCACGGGATACTCGCTATTGAAGCCATTGCCTCCAAAGATCTGGACGGCATCGGAGGCAATCTTGTTGGCCATATCGGCGGCATGGCACTTGGCAATGGAGGCATAGTAGCTGTTGCGACGTCCCTGGTCGATTTCCCAGGCGGAGAGACGCCACGCCAGACGGGATGTCTCCACACCGATGGCCATATCAGCCAGCATGAACTGCACAGCCTGGTGGTAGGCGATGGGCACGCCAAAGGTCTTGCGTTCCAGCGCGTATTTAAGAGCCTCATCCAAGCAACGCTGGGCCAAGCCCACAGCTCCGGCGGCCACTGGAGGACGCGTCTTATCAAAGGTGCCCATGGCAATTTTGAAACCGGCTCCCTCGCCAATCAGCACATTTTCCTTGGGCACGCGCACATCCTCGAAGGTGATGCCACGCGTGTCGGAGGCGCGCTGTCCCATGTTCAACTCCTTGCGGCCGGGCGTAAGTCCGGGACTGTCGCGTTCCACAATGAACCCGGTGAAGGCCTTGCTGGGCGGGCACTTGGGATCCGGATTGGTGCGGGCCAGCACAAAGTACCAGTTGGCCACACCACCGTTGGTGATCCACATCTTCTGGCCGTTGATTACGTACTCATCGCCCTTCTTCTCGGCGCGTGTCTTGATGCCGGACACATCGGATCCTGCTCCGGGCTCCGTAACACAATAGGCGGCGACCAGTGGCTCCTCCAGCAGACGGCCTAGGTACTTTTTCTTCTGTTCCTTGTTACCGGACAGGATCACAGGAGTTTGCTATGAAAGAACGTGTTGCTTGGATCATCTTGCCGTGAATGGACATGACTTTTAACTTACGCCCAGACCACTAGCCTCCAAGGCGGTCATGATGCCGGTGCAGCCATAGGCCAGCTCCTCGGCCGACAAGCAGGTGGTGAACACATCGAGATCCAGGCCACCAATGTCAGCGGGAATGTGGTTGTTCATCAGGCCCAGTTCCCAGGCCTTCTTGATGATGGGCCACGGGTACTCGCCGCTCTTGTCGTACTGGGCGGCCACCGGGATGATCTCCTCGCGGGTGAACTTACGGGCCAGTTCCTGCAGCTGCAGCTGATCCTCTGTGAGTGCGAAGGAGGTGCCATTGGGCGAGACGTGTGACACGGCGGCGTAGGCGCGACTTTGGGACACCAACTGGCGCAGGGCTGGCGCAGCAAGCTGGATTTTCGGATATTGGATTAATATTTAGCAATATTTTCATACAAACAGTTGCCTACAGATTTGCTGGTTATATTTAAAATCAACTGGTAAACAAGTGTTTATCGGAATACATAATGAACATGTAGAAATAGTCAGATCAACAACAAAGTTGACCGTGAAGTAATCTCAACGCCAAGCAACAAATAAAATGGGTCAACTACGTATGTATTTCATTAATACAACAATAACATGATCATAGACATTTTTTTTTATATTTATAAGGGACTTTGGATGTTTGCGGTTCATAACCCACCATCACATTCTATTTTTTCATAAAACAGATAACGAATATGCCTGCCAATAAAGTTCGCATTCCGATTTAAATAGAGTGCACAATAAGCCGCCATTAGACGCCGCTAATAATACTTTCACAGGGGGGCAAAGTACAGATGATTGCTAACAGATACGCAGCAAGAAATTGTTTTCGTAACGGAACCCACTTGAATATATGTTTGTAGGTATATGTACGATCCCAAATCGCGGACGATCAACAGTTGCTGTCGTCACTAGATAGAACTTTGGATCTTTGGGTATGATATCTGCCAGCTATGTGTTTTTCAATTTCTCTGCATTGTAAACTAACTGATATGCTCACCTTGTTGAGGAACGCCATTTGATGAATGTGGGTCTATTTTCGTATTTTCCAGAGTTTTAACTAGGTCGCCTTGCTAACTCGTCGGTGGCTGCCAGCGAAATGATCCAAACGAGTTGCCGATGCGCCGGTATAGCGATGTTATATGTGTACATACATATGTACATTTGTTCATCGCGATATAGCAGCGACGCTTGGACATTGGACTTTGTCGCGCTGGCAGTCGCAAAAGCTACAGAATCGTGGTGACGAACGAACTGCAAGCATATGTACCTATGTGCAGGAGGTTGAGATAAGGGAAGATTTCGCAGACATTTGTATGCGCTGTTGATGGAACTTTTACAGAGCTTCTGGTAGAGTTCACAAATTTGTTTTTACCTCGGTTTAATATTAAAGTAATGTGTGTACGTACTTAAATAGATTATTTATTGATATATTTTAACACGACACAATGTTGGGTAAACACTTTTCTTCTATTGAGTTGTTAATATATTTAAAATAAATTAAAATGGCTATTTCAATATAGAGGTATAAAACTTAAATAAATTGTATTGTAAAATATTTTTAAAATACCAACTGGCTATTTCATCGAGGTTTTCCCAAGTACATAGGCATATGTGTATGAAGAGACACACCACCTTTTTTATGAAATCAATGTACCACACGAAATACCCTACGAAATAAGCTTAATAAAACATAGCTTCAACGTAGTGCTCAGCAAACTACGTAAGGTAAAAGCTTTCAGTTCACAACGTAACGCATTGCTTCTGGGCAATAGGTATAAAATAACACAATCGGGTATATTAGGCTTGTTCTTGCAAGTCGTTCAGATGTAATTGATTTAAAATAGTAATATACTATACTATATATAATATTCTTAGTAATATGTTCAAATTCTTCGTATTCCAAAAAAATATTTGTTATAGTAGACAATTACAGAATTCATTCACTTCAAGATTTAGTTCCGTTTTTCCCTGTTCAATGCTTGTAGACATTTCTTAAAATCATAAAAAAATTTTAATATGAAATTCACCTGTTAGGTGCTTAAAAATCGGAGCATACTTTCCCGCTTGACACAAATAGACGGAACATGTTCCTCTGGCTGCTTTAAAAATAACAGATTGCAGCCTCGCCTCCCAGCGACCAAAAATCTCCAGCGCAACGAATTGGAAGTCCGTGACACAGTTGACAGGCAGATATAAAAAACAGAGCACTACGTGGCGCGGCACGAAGACATCATTAAATCAGCATCCGCAGCCATCCAAAGTCGTAATCAGCCGTTGGAGCGAGTGGTATCTCTTATCAGCCAGGCCAGGCGCATAAAACTGGGTCCGGTTAAAGCTCTTCCGCCAGGACGAGGACGAACGCACAGCCGAGCTGGAGCCGAAGTGGTTCGGGTGGTGCGATGGCGGGTGGCGAGTCCTGTGGCGTCTAAGGCCCAACTGGGATAGCTGCTCCTAGTCAGTCATTTGACATTGCTCCTGCGAGAAGGTTGTCCACGGTCCGAGCCCAAATCCTCCGTCGCCCACAACTCGTCCGCAAGCCAGCCGTAGTGTGTGTTTTTCTTGTGCTACCCACTCCCACTTTTGGGATACATATAAAAGTGCCACCCCGCCATCCCCAAAAAAAAAAAACGCCTCATAGAGGAGTGAAATTTTAAACAAGTGTTACCTAAGCCCAAACCGCAAAGAAACCACAACAAAAAGGGAGCAGTAGTTGAAGGTTGCGGCAAAATGGCCCAGTTTGTGACCCACATCCAGCCCACGCTGATGGAGGCGTCCCAAGGTCATGTGCCCCACCACCACGGACATCAGGTGGGTGTGCAGCACTCGTCGCATCTGCCCCACAGCGGCCATAACATGCCCTCGCCGCCCACCCACAATCACCATCATGCCCACGGACATGTTCATCATACCAGCAGCGGTGGTCATCATGGAGGAGCAGGTGGCCATTCGCACAAGCAGTCAGCACATCATAGCACCACCTCCGGCCACGCCTCCAAGGGACAGCACCACAGCCCGCCGTCGAGGATCCATTCACCGCCGACGGAACACCATCCGGATCATATCGGTCACTACGAGTACTTCCAGCATCAGCACGAGCTGATCTTTCACCATGAAGGAGCAAACGGTGGCGCCAGCCACAAGCAACAGACCCACCATCATCCCAACAAGCACGAGCACTGCCCCACAGGACACCAGAGTGCGGTGAGTTGTCCTGCCCAGGGTTACATCATTGGATTGGGATCTGGGGAATGGGTTGGTCCCCTTTTAATATAGATGGTCACGTGATCAGAACTCCAGGGGACAAAGTTAGAGGTCACACCCAATTGCCTAAGCAGTGGGTTGCAATCCATAAAGTTTAAATGACTTTAATAAGTTTTCACATTCCTACGATATCCATGTTTATCCACTTTAAGGTTTAAAGCTGTAAGTCAGCCAATGTTGGGTATGTATCCATTAGGTTATAATTAGGCCTGGCATATCCTTTTTTCATCTTCTAGGAAGTACATGCTGAAGTACATTTTAAGGTCACGTATCAACTGGTTAAAGTAACTAAAGTTTCCAATTCAATTTGATATCAAAGGACTTCTAGTTTTTCAATGGGATGTATCATCCTTTCTCCAGTTACTTAACTACCGAATACAATAACGTATAATCACGATAACCCTCTTGTCAACTCTCGGTCAATTTGGCCATGACATGATCTTTAAGCTTTACCCATATGAATCATCCTTGCAAGTGACAATGAATCACAACTTTTCGGACCATAATCGCGACCATAATCTTGGAGCAAAAGTGTAACACATCCCATGCCATCCCAGCAGTGACGCAATAGTAATCCTTGGACCGACTGTGTCCAATGCCAAGTGAGTCATCGGCAGTGCGCTTCCGTTGTCCTTGCGGGGGCATTAACAACTCCTGGCGCGTCTCCGGGCCATCAAATCTTTGGCCTTTATAAATAGCCAAACTGGCCGAAATGTTTTAGCTAAACGTTCTCTTTACGGCACTCTTTACTTTGGCACAGAGTGTGGTCTCTGTTCTCGTGGTTCTATTATATTCCTATCTGTACTGGGGTCTCTGGTTCTCTACTGGTTCGACGAGGCGCATTCGAAAATAATTCAGAAAACGACTCAAATCGCTCGGTGCGGCTGCCGCGTGAGGCCCTCTAGACAATATTTAGATATATACGCGTATATATTTCAATCTATTGGCCACCGACAAGGTTGAATACCTGGGGGTAATCTGGGCAAATGGAGACGCTGAAGAAACGCTTCCCATCGCTGCAGAGTTTGGGCGTAAGTTTCGGCGGAACCTTTAATTTAAATTTATGTAATGCAGGGGGACAAGCTCCCCCAAAAAAATAGGGAAAAAAAAACGGAGAGAAAAACAAAGCCCACAAAGCATCTGTGTTTGGGTTGCCCTATAAATACAGCTAAATTGGCCAGCGAATCGTGCGGGAAATATCTTTTTTTTTATAATTCTGTGCGTGTGCCGTTTAAATATTTTCGCCGTATTTCGTCCCTCGGGTGCAGTGAACCGAACACGGTGGAAATGTTTCCATTTTCTGCTCCCATTCCCCCAAAATATTTCCCGCGATATGTTGACGACTTTGGAGTGCTCAATTTGCGTTGCGTTTTTTTGGGTCGTCAGAATTATGGGCAATCAGCTCATCTAGGTGGTAATTTACTTAAGGCATTGCCCCAAAACATTCCTGCTCCTTTTTTATTTTTAAGGTGCTTCGGGGGGAGGGTCAGTAAAATATCATATTTCTGGCGACATCAATGCTAACACATATATTAACTTAAATACAGGGAGGTTTAAGAAACTTTGCAACAGATTCGACTGATGGATACTCTGTAGATCAAATTTGATGATGTATATTTCAAGTTAGAAACCGTGTTCTGTTTAAAATTTGCATGTTTACAGAGTACAGAGTGTTTACTAAAATTATACCATAAACATTTGATGAATGACCATTATTAAAGTCTTTGGCTGGAAGGTGAAAATCATATTTATCTCGGATGTTTATAAATAGTCGTGTTTACAATACGACTTTTTGGCCAAAATATAAAAATTTGTTAGAAGCCTATTTCAATTGAAAGACATCCCAATTTCATTGAAATTAACAATAAATTGAATCTGAACAAGAAACTTGTTCTTTTGGGCTTATTGCAATCGAAAATAGACTCAGAAAAGAAAATGTAATTAAAAACCTATCAATTGCATGCTAGCAGAAGACCCCTTTGAATTAATAATTAAGTCATACACAAATGACAATGGGCGCAGACTTAGCAAGAGTATAAACATTTCCAAAGGGGCATTGAGCATGCGAAAAGGCCATTTGCTTTGAGCCAACTCTGACCAACTCGAAGGGATTTTGGGCTTTTAAAGTGCGAACGGAAAAGCCCCTTCGGCTGGTCAAAAGCAAAACAAACAGAGGCCATTGTTTATCCAAGCGATGGAGGGAAGCTCTTTAATTAAATTCAAAATGTGACTGGCACCTTGCCGATGGTTAGCCACCATTTTAGCCCATTTAATTACCTGCAACGTGATTCACGCACACTCATTCCATTATTTACTGCACAATTTGTCCCGGTCACGATGCAATTTGAAATGCAATTTTATGCAACCGCTCGTAGGGGTGGATTTGTATGGCAGCAGGAGTTTCTTGCTCCTCGGAAGGGGTGGGTTTCCCATCTAAAAACCCGAATTAATGACACTGCTGCCATTGCCTTACTTAGCACAACGTGACCGGGAATGCATACCCATTTCGATCGGCATTTTCGACCTTTGAATGTGGTGACAAAAGAGGGTGGGTTTTGGGGTGTGATTTTCGAATTAGAAGAATTTCGAAACGGGAAGTAAACAACATCCAGTCGCGAGGTGCGTCTGCGCAAAAGTTAATCCCCAGCTGGAAGTAAACCCACCCATCCATTCCGAACATCCAGTCATCATCCATCAGCCGTCAACCAACTGTGGATTGTGTGCACTCGGCCGAGCCTTTCTTTGCTCTCGGTCAACAGAGTTCCGGGTCGGAAGATGATAATCTAGGGGTAGGACCAACTTGTTCTATGTCCAATTTTTTTGTGTACTTAGGTAATTAGTCTAATGTGCTAACTGAAACAGTCGGTGAAATTAAATGCCTCGGATTTTATTGCGCAATGACGGGGAGATTAATGTGTGCTTTGTTAGGATAGTTATAGTTACACCCTGCGTAGGATGTTCGTAAATATTTGTAATGCTAGTGGGTATGTGCTGGGTAGGATTCTTATTGGAGTGGACGCGAGTATGGGGTAAGGGTGTATGAAGAAGGAAGTTGTGAAATGTGAGAGTTTTCTTACAAGAAACTCGAGTACATTTAAATGTAATGGGGATGGTGAAGTCTTTGTAATTCTTCTTTAAATTTCCTGAAAACATTGCACTTAGATCTAAATACATGGATAAGCAAAAAATGAACCCAAATATAAGGAGATTTAGTTTATGAATTATTTTAAAACCATTAATTTTTCTCGACAATGAACCCCTAAAGGTCTCGATTTCCTTTAAAACACGTGCTAGCGTCTATGAAAACGTCAACAATAACAAAGGGCACGTGTCGCACGGAGGGAAGACCGTTTGGTTGTGGGTCCTGCCCCTTTTTGTTGCTTCCGGTGAGAGTTCCATTCGAAGTCCCGGTTCCAGAGGGCAAACTACCCTTGGAATTCGAAGAGTGAACCTTCCAATTGGAACGGCCGAGTGCGCAGGTCCTTCGAAGTCCTGCCAGTTGAAGTTTCAACCACTCGGGCAGGACTTGTCGCATCCAGTCTGGAGTTGAACATCGAAGAAAACGGCAGCAAAATCGAAAACTGCTCCTCGAGAACCGTGAACTCTAGAAGGGACTGTGTGAGAGCAGCCAGGAGTCCAATCAGACACAAATACACACACAAAGACATTTACACCCATACACTGACACTGACACGCACACAACCGAATCGGTCGCCTGTACGAACACACCCTCTCGCACACTCATGCACTCGTGTACATATTGCTTACATAAAGTCTAAGGAAAAATCGATAGGAGTGCATTAATAATTCAGCGAAAACGAAGAGGAAAAGGTCTCGAGCAAATATCTTCAAGTAGTGCGAGTTTTCCGCCTCTGCTAACGGTGAAGAAAAGTTCCAGGCCTCGTGAAAAAAAATATGACTAATCTGCAGTGACGACATACGCGCCCCTTACACAATTTCTCTACACCAATTAATCGCTGAAATCCATTCAAGACGGGCATTTTCCCATTGGCTATTGTGAAAAAATGGTCACCGAAAATGGAGGAGCACAGGTAAAATGAAATTTTCATCATGGTTTTTCACATCGTGTGGTGTACTTTTCGGGGACACTGTGGAGATTCTGGGGAGCAGCCATGTTGGCGTCCATTTTGCGGATTATCGATTTTTCGTTGTCTGGCTGAAAAAGTGCAGTGATTTGGGGAAAAGTCCTTGAAAAGCACTATTTATCGGAGTTGCAAGGGAAAACTCCGCTTTTTATGCCAAACTTAAGGGTAGTAACCCTTTTTCGTAGCTGGCAATCAAGTTTATTGATTTTTCACTGCATCAAAATAGCCCATTTAATTAAAGGGCGTTGCAGGCAATTCTGATTTTAGCCTTAATGATCAATAAATAACTACTGTACTAACCAATCGCAATTTGAGCCAGATGGTTCTGCTCTCAGTGAGTGGCACCACCACTGTCCTTTTTTAGTCGGAACTGGGTGTGGTGCGTGCGTGTATTGCTGGCAACAGAGTAAGGTAATCGAGATTTAGGTTAAACCTAATGATGACATACGACACTCGGGCCAAGATGGGGGAAAAATCCATAATACATGACTCACTTTTTCATCTGGCTGCATTAAGAGATTGTTTGTTGCTCCAGCTAAGCACAGGCACTTGGTCTTCGATTAGGCCTGAAGCTTGTTGCCAAGTACCAACTTGGCCACACAAGTTCAAAGCAAACCCACTTCAAGGCGAAACTCCTTTGGTCGAGCACTCAATTTGCCCCTCGTTATACAATGACGGAAGCGGGGAGGAGCGAGGCCGAGCCCAAGAACCTTTGAACTTTCGGAATATGTCTGGGAATCACCTCGCCCTACAGGCAGAAAAAAGTCCCACTTGCTTATCAATATGACCTCATTTCATAGAGGAAACCAAAAAACGTGAATAAAACTATTTAGAAAAAATATTATAAATGTTTCTTTGTTTACTATTATTAAACTTAAAATAATCTCAAAAATATTATAAATAGTACCTATTTTTATATTTCAAAACATCATGTACTTCGTTGTAAACTATTGTTAATACAAAATCCCAGTAATTCTCTAATGATAGAATTGGTATATCACATAAATGTCCTGTAATAACTATAGCTTTTAATGACCAAAAAATGCAAAATATTAACCATTTTTATGATAATATTTGCCTGTGCAGCCGAGCAAACAGACTTCAGGAAGTAGACGGGGCAAACAAGTTCCTTTTGAATTCGTATGTATGCCCAGGGCATGTGAAATGAGTTTTCCTTTTTCGGCCGCTTGTGTATATCCTTCACACACTTCCTTGTTTGCCATGAGGCGTTGGGTGGATGGCTGAATGGTATTTTGCGGGTGGGTGGTGCATTGGGCTGGGTGAATGTGGAGGGGAGTTAATGCTCAGGAAGCGGGTCTACCGGGTGTCTGAGCTGCGGTCACTCTCCAGCGATTTTTCGCTCACTTCCAGTGCGAAAATTCGTGCGATTTGCCGACTTCCAGTTGCAGTTTGAAAACGCGACATGACGTCATTTTCGATATCGAAAATCGTGAAGGGAATGGGCAGAGAAAAACATAAACAAAAACCACCATCGACAGCTGAGCTCCGGCGAGTGGGTGGGTGGTTTTCTCATTTCAGTTGGTGGGCGTTGGCCATTAGAGCGAATTACACGAACACCTGCACCAAAAGCCGGAAAAGCTGGAAATGGTGACCCCTCGCCTTGACCCCTGTAAATTGAACTTGCAGCGAGCAGGTGCATTATAATAGCAATTTGTAACTATTCTACTCCTAAACGGACACCAAACTTGGAGTTGCGCAACCTAGCAACGTTCGAAAAAAACTCCAACCCCCCATTTTTCTTGGTAACCACCCACACAGCAGGTGATGAATACGCAAATAGCACGCAACTAACCGAAAAGTACATGTTAAGTTTTCCGGAGCAATGGGAACTTGGCGAAGATATATTGCATTGCGGTTGATAAGCTGTCAGGCCATTACTTCTGGTTGACCTTTGTCTCATTTGAAAACAGTGCGAAATAAGCGGAAAATTTTACTGCCGTGAATTTGGCCTTTTGCATTATAGTGATATTATTATATTATTACTTGAGACAACTGAGAAACCTATGCAACAAGCTATGAATATGAAAAAAGGTATTTGAACTTATGAACCTTTATTTTCTAGGGCGATGGAAACACTTCCTTCCTGCGTGCCGCTCGCGCCGGAAATCTGGAGCGTGTGCTCGAGCATTTGAAGAACAACATTGACATTAACACCAGCAATGCGGTAAGCAGTAAAGAAATATTATTTAAGAACTTATTTCTTACTGGTTCCATGATTTCTTTTTTAGAATGGCTTGAATGCCCTGCACCTGGCCTCCAAGGATGGCCACATCCTCGTCGTCTCGGAACTCCTTCGTAGGGGCGCGATTGTGGATAGTGCCACCAAAAAGGGAAACACCGCCCTCCACATCGCCTCATTGGCTGGACAGGAGGAGGTGGTGAAGCTACTGCTGGAGCACAATGCCTCCGTGAATGTGCAATCCCAGAATGGATTCACTCCACTCTACATGGCCGCCCAGGAGAACCACGATGCGGTGGTGCGTCTCCTTTTGTCCAACGGAGCCAACCAGAGTCTGGCCACCGAGGATGGTTTCACCCCACTGGCGGTGGCCATGCAGCAGGGTCATGACAAAGTCGTTGCTGTCCTCCTCGAGAGTGATACTCGTGGAAAGGTCAGGCTTCCTGCGCTGCACATTGCCGCCAAAAAGGACGACGTCAAGGCAGCGACTCTGCTTCTCGATGTAATAATTGAGTATTTCAATTTCAACAAACTTTATATAACTTTTATTCTCTTCCTGCTTTTCAGAATGACCATAATCCGGACGTGACTTCCAAGTCGGGCTTCACCCCGCTGCACATTGCTTCCCATTATGGTAACCAAAACATCGCCAACCTACTCATCCAGAAGGGCGCCGATGTCAACTACTCGGCCAAGCACAACATCAGTCCGCTGCATGTGGCTGCAAAGTGGGGCAAGACCAACATGGTTTCCCTGCTCCTGGAGAAAGGTGGTAACATCGAGGCAAAGACCCGGGACGGACTTACCCCGCTCCATTGCGCCGCTCGCTCGGGTCATGAGCAAGTAGTGGACATGCTACTCGAACGAGGAGCTCCCATCTCTGCCAAGACCAAAAATGGCTTGGCACCCCTCCATATGGCCGCCCAGGGTGAGCACGTGGATGCCGCCCGCATCCTCTTGTACCATCGTGCTCCCGTCGACGAGGTGACAGTGGACTATCTCACTGCCCTTCATGTGGCTGCTCACTGTGGTCATGTTAGGGTGGCTAAGCTTCTACTGGATCGAAATGCTGATGCCAATGCAAGGGCTTTGAATGGATTCACTCCACTGCACATTGCTTGCAAGAAGAACCGCTTGAAGGTGGTGGAGTTGCTCTTGCGACATGGTGCCAGCATTAGTGCCACCACAGAGAGTGGACTTACTCCGCTCCATGTGGCCGCCTTCATGGGCTGCATGAACATTGTCATCTATCTGCTGCAGCACGATGCCAGTCCCGATGTGCCCACTGTGCGCGGAGAAACGCCACTCCATCTGGCCGCCAGAGCCAACCAGGTGAGTCATGAGTATATAATGGGGGAGAATCCGATTCACCAAGAACAGAACCGACGAGGAGTTCACGCCGGCTAAAGGTCTAAAATATACTACCTATATGTAGTTATATAACTTTCCTTGTGGTTCAACCTATTCAATTCCAGACCGACATCATTCGCATCCTGCTGCGCAATGGCGCCCAGGTGGACGCACGTGCCCGAGAGCAACAGACACCGCTGCACATCGCTTCGCGACTGGGTAATGTGGACATCGTGATGCTCCTGCTGCAACATGGCGCCCAAGTGGACGCAACCACCAAGGACATGTACACGGCACTTCACATCGCAGCCAAGGAGGGCCAGGATGAGGTAAAAGATCTGATTGCGAAAAAGATCACCGACCACATCGACACCGTTTATCTGATGCAACTGTTTTGGATACGCCATCAGGAGTTTTTCATTTGATTTTAAGTTTTCCTCATGGCTTTTTGAGTTTTGTACTTGAATCGGTATTATGAGTTGTTTTATAACTCTTGTGTTGTTGTTTCTTTTTGCCGTTTTGTTTTCGAATAAATGTTGCAACTCTTTTTTTATGTATTTTGGTATTATGATTTTTTGAGAAAAATTTTGGAAATCTGATTTTTAACATGTAGTCCTGAGGGAGAAATATTTATGTGAATTTTTGTAACTTTCTATTAGGTGGCCGCTGTACTAATTGATAACGGCGCCGCCTTGGATGCCGCCACCAAGAAGGGATTCACTCCACTTCACTTGACGGCCAAATATGGACACATTAAGGTCGCCCAGTTGCTGCTCCAAAAGGAGGCGGATGTGGATGCGCAGGGCAAGAACGGTGTCACCCCATTGCATGTGGCTTGCCACTACAATAACCAGCAGGTTGCCTTGTTGCTTCTGGAGAAGGGAGCAAGTCCACATGCCACGGCCAAGAATGGACATACCCCGCTCCATATTGCCGCAAGGAAGAACCAGATGGACATAGCTACTACTCTATTGGAATATGGCGCTTTGGCCAATGCCGAGAGCAAGGCCGGATTTACTCCACTCCATTTGAGCAGCCAGGAGGGTCATGCCGAGATCTCCAATCTGCTGATCGAGCACAAGGCCGCCGTCAATCATCCGGCCAAGAATGGTCTAACTCCCATGCATCTGTGTGCCCAGGAGGATAATGTGAATGTGGCCGAGATTCTGGAGAAGAACGGCGCCAATATCGACATGGCCACCAAGGCAGGCTACACTCCTTTGCATGTGGCCTCTCATTTTGGCCAGGCCAACATGGTACGTTTCTTGCTTCAGAATGGAGCCAATGTGGATGCGGCCACCTCGATTGGCTATACTCCGCTCCATCAGACCGCCCAGCAGGGTCATTGTCATATTGTGAATCTCCTGCTGGAGCACAAGGCCAATGCCAATGCCCAGACGGTCAATGGACAGACGCCTTTGCACATTGCTCGCAAACTGGGCTACATAAGTGTCCTGGACTCGTTGAAAACCATCACCAAGGAGGACGAAGCAGCTGCTGCTCCGGCCCAAGCCGAGGAGAAGTATCGCGTGGTGGCTCCCGAGGCCATGCACGAGTCCTTCATGTCCGACTCCGAGGAAGAGGGCGGTACGTATACTCATTAGCATCCACTTAACCCGTAAACCATAAGCCACAAGGTCACAAGATCACTGCCCAGCTAGTCAGCCAGCACACCAGACACTGAGCACTACCCATTAGTTACATAGTTTACGATAGTCCTAAGTGAATCCCCGCTCTTTCATGTGTGTGTGTCAGGTGACACTAACTGGCAACTGGACGCTGGCTACGAGTACGGCTTCGGGCCAATCTATCTGCCGTACTACCAGGGCGACAAGCACTATGTCTCCAGTAAGTGCCCAGGGCCACTTGGAAATCCCGTATCAGTATCCGTATACTTGTATACTCGTATTCGTATTCATATCTTAAGTGCTGGCCGTTATCAAGTGCACTAATTGGCTGCAATTGGATGGATCGTGATTGGCTTGATAAATTGTCTATAAAACTTTGGCATACCCATGGCACTTTATATGGAGCTGAAATGTATAAATGTACACTATTTCTTGACGTTGTAATTGCGCAAAAGGAGTACAGACCCCTTATAATGTCCCTTTTTTTGATTGGCAATAGATTTATATTTTGTCGACTGTTCTATAATCTACATATTTAAAAAGATCATAGTATAAAGCATATAACTTTTCAAAAGTAAAATTTTCTGAAAACATATATACCTTCCGTGAATCCCAGTAACTTTTCGGTTGGATGTCAGACTTTGGGGTAAAAAAGACAAACAAAAATATAATTTGCTTTTAATCGCGGCATGAGAAATGTATTCCACTGTGTCGTATCTATACCATCACTATTATCGTATCCATGTATAATGCTCCTATATAATGGTCATGCTAGCTTTATATCACCCTTATATTATATTATATTTATTCTACCGATTACCAAGTAAAGCATGTAAAACTAACGAAATTTTGTGACTAAAATCAAACTCATTTGCATTCTTCTATTTTCAATGCACTGCGCTCTCATCTGCAATTCAACAAATACCAACCAATAACCAACAATTGCAACACTTAAACAACAAATAATAATATCAACAACAACTACAACGCTATATGGCCAATTGGACTGTCTTGTGCTTAAACAAAATGCAAATGCTGCGGAATGCCCTCGAAACGCATCGAAATCGAATCAAAACTCTAGGCGAAGACAATATGCTATCAGATCAACCATACCGCTATTTGACCGTTGATGAAATGAAATCCCTAGGCGACGACTCGCTGCCCATCGATGTGACCCGTGATGAGCGCATGGACTCCAACCGGATGACCCAGAGCGCCGAGTATGCCTCTGGAGTTCCGCCCACCATTGGAGAGGAGGTTATCAGTCCCCACAAGACCCAGGTCTATGGCAGTTCACCCAAGGCCACCGTTGATGGAGTTTACATTGCCAATGGTCACGATGAGCCGCCGCATGTGGGGTAAGTTTTAAAGTTCTTCTTCATTTTAAAGATATGATCAATCTTTATGCTCTTACTAATTTCGGATTACTTTGCAGTCGCAAGTTAAGCTGGAAAAGCTTCTTGGTGTCCTTCCTGGTGGATGCCCGCGGAGGAGCAATGCGTGGCTGTCGGCACAGTGGCGTCCGAATGATCATTCCCTCTAGGTCCACTTGTCAGCCAACCAGGGTAACCTGTCGTTATGTGAAGCCGCAGCGCACCATGCATCCGCCCCAGTTGATGGAGGGCGAGGCTTTGGCCAGTCGTGTCCTGGAACTAGGTCCTTGCTCCACCAAGTTTATTGGGCCTGTGGTCATGGAGGTGCCACACTTTGCATCGCTGCGTGGCAAGGAGCGCGAGATCATCATACTGCGATCGGACAATGGAGAAACATGGCGGGAGCACACCATCGATAACTCCGAGGAGATCATCCACGATGTCCTGCAGCAGTGCTTTGAACCAGAGGGTGAGTGATAATGGGGTTTGTTGGAGTCCCACCTGGTGTATAACCCGAACTGTTCGCCACAGAGATTGCCCAACTGGAGGAGCAGGCTGGCAACCATGTCTGCCGCTTTGTCACCTACGACTTCCCCCAGTACTTCGCTGTCGTATCGCGCATACGCCAGGAGGTCCATGCCATTGGACCGGAGGGCGGCATGGTGTCCAGCACCGTGGTGCCACAGGTGCAGGCCGTCTTCCCACAGGGAGCCCTCACCAAGAAGATCAAAGTTGGCTTACAGGTAAACCTCTTTAAACCGCGCAAGGGCGTCGCGCCTGAGAAATTGCGTAAAATAAGCGTCAATCATGTGCCCAAGAAGAAGCGCTTCTCGCTCATCTGGTAAATCAGCCAGGGCAATCATATTCTACGCTTAAACGGAAAAATAGTAAAAGTCCAAACCAATTACGTTATCGGTCAGCATATATACTCGAGCATTTAATCTTCAACTTCCCAAAAAGAACGAATATCAAAACATAATGCAAAGAAGGTTTTCCAAAATGAAAATGAGCATTTATAACCAGTACTCCTATATCCAGTTACTGTAACCATCTATGTTAACCCGCCCGAAATCCTGTGTAGTGAATTATGGTAGATCTAACTGACCAAAGTTCGATTATAGTGGTAGTATTGGTAGCAATTTCCCAAACTAAAACCACTGTAACCGATCTTTGGAGGTAACGTTTCCAAATGTTATTACTCGTATGAAATATGTGCACTTTGTTTGATTCTATTGAGACACACTTTAATAGCTTAACGGCACTAAGCTAATGGAGCCATTGTGGAATCGGTATCCTCATGCTATCCTAATCACGAATGCTTTGCAAAACAGTGACATACAATAATACAATTATAAATGAAGCGATTGAATTTGATCATGGATCAAGCCAAGTCTGTCAAATCGCAGATTTTCGGCTAGCTTATTAACAGCAAGAGCAACAAAAAATTGTCCAACTTGATAAGACATATGAAAAACATATATCGAATATTATGATACACTTACTTATATGCTAACTACTCTTAGCTACTCATACATTATTTATGATTATTATCTACTTATGCATAAGATTATACTTACAAGTTCTCTGAAATGCAGTACTACCCAATAAATTTAGTTCGACAAAAACTTTATGCCAATGAAAATGTTTTAATTACGTTTCATTTGATTACTTTTTCATTCAATTGCTTTTTCAAAAAAAGAAAAGATAAGAGGTGAAAATACTTAGAGAGTTACAATTGGGTCCGGTTTGAAGTGCCTAACGAAGTTGTAACATTTTAGCCATGCCGTAAGCAAAAAACGATTTTATAATGGCCCCACTCATGAGTTTAAATTTTCGCACGTTTTATTTGCATTTAACTGATATCTGTAAATCTCAACATTTTCAATAGTATTATTTCTTTTCGTTCTGTACATTGTATAAAGTTCTTAGTTTACTTTCTAGCCCCTTGAGTTGTAGACAGAGTTTTTTTGGTAACTAAATTTATTGGGACATAAATGGGCTCGAACATTGTTATCGTTTGTAGTTAACTTATGCTGTAATTTAACTAAAACATGCAATTGCTCAATACAACAACAACCATGAAAACAATATGCATAAACATCTTAAACGCATTGTACAAAAACCAAAAAACATAAAACCCAATGTGTCGAATCGAATTGATAATGTTCACCATTTAGCCCAAAAGACTCATTTCATATTATTTTGTTTATTCGTTGCCTTACGACAAACAAGAAGCGCATATTTCGTATACAATATTTTCTTTTGTCAATTTTCGTTAAGTTTACTACTTTTCCGTTCATCTCATGCCAGTGAGTATTGTGTGTATAAGCGTGGCCGATCGAAATCGATTTTTGTCTATAGTGCCAATCGAATCCGTTACACTCGTTCTAGGCCCAACCGGTCGATCCCGATCTCACGGCGAAGCTTTTGGGTCGCGGCGTGGCCGTATCCCCAATTGTTACGGTCGAGCCGCGTCGCCGTAAATTCCACAAGGCCATCACCCTCAGCATGCCCGCACCCAAGGCTCACAGCCAGGGTATGATCAACCAGTATTCGGGCAATACGCCCACCCTGCGTCTGCTATGCTCCATCACAGGTAAGTTGAAGCCGATCCATTACCGATCCGCCAGCTATGTGCCGGTCTTTTGTGTTGTTTGTACGATGTGATCCAAGCAGTTATTATTACCCATTACCGATTACCAATTACCAATTACCATTACGACTATTACGAAGTATATCCACTTACATTTCCATTACGTTAGTTGATGTTTTTTGAGTATTAATGATCCTCCTTGAAGCCCCCGATATCTTCCACATCCTATCTCTCTCTCTCTCTATCTATCTCTATATATAACTCTGTCTCAGGCCTTCATTTACTTCATTCCTATTTATGATTTCTTGAGTGTAACTATATCTTATGCTTTCGTTGAGTTTAGTACGTGCTTCCGTTATTCGTTTTGGTTGTCTATAACATTTAGAATACAAGTATCTCATGTGCTAAGCCGTAGTACTTTATATATACCATACATGCCATATATACTATATCCAAAACCTGTACAGTGGAAATTGCCATCTAAATCCAAAGAAAAACGACTCTGGGAACTCTCCCGAATTAAATTTATTATGGTAACCATTATGAGAATGAGATTGAATTGAAACATTGAATTGAGAAACATTCGTTCGTAGGTCCCATCCGATTCAAACTCAAACATTGTGCTTGTGTCTGTGTTGTAGATGCGTAAACATAAGTTGTTCGAACGGGTTGTTCCGGCAGTAGCCCGCATCGTATCGTATCGTATCGTAATCGTATCTCCTTTGAAACCTAGTCAGTTGTAGAGCATTCGCCACCATTCGCCACCTCTGATACGCTCATACATCAACGACACCCACACAGATGCATACAGAAACAGAAAAAGATACAGCTACAGAAACAGATACAGATACTCCACACCAACAACATATATCTCGTACTTCAGCTCGATCCCAACCCAGATCAGTGTCATGTTCAGTGTGTCTTCTCATTGTGCCAAACGGTGTTCGTTCCGTTACCCTTTGTTCGATTTGCGTTTTTTTTATCGCTTTAGTTCGTTCTGATGATTTTCGATGATTTCGATTCGTATTTCAATTTCGATTTCGTGTTGAGCAAAAACAAACCCAAACAAAACAAACTTCGATTCAATTCTTGATTGAAAACCTATTTAATTGTTCTATAATTTCGTACTAATGCGTCATTGCATACGTGTGCACGCATTCCGTTCTGTTTTCTCAATCCATTGAAGGTGTGTTTCGGAAAAGGTCTCTAAAAGGTAACTAAAACTGACTCAAACGTCATAAATACTAAAATAAATAATACAAAAATTCAGAAATTCACAAACATGTATGAAGTTTCAAATTGAAACAGTTTACAAAATAAAATTGTTATTTGTTCATATTTAGTTGTTTCGTTCTATGCCAAACAAAACCAAATAAAATTTTAAGAATAGCAATATTATTGTGTTGCAAAATAAGGCATACAACCAAATCCAAGAAGCAAATTTGACAAAAGAAAATTTGAAAATTCTGCATATTTTATTTATGATAAATTCTCTTGTTAAGAAACTATTGCAAATATTTCAAACAATTTATTTTTCAACTTCTATGCCTTAAGTCCTTAAGTTCTTACTCCGTTCCCTTGAGTTCTTTGCTTTAAGTTGCCCCCATTGATTTCCTTCAGTTTCCTTGAGTTTTTCGCTTAAATTCGGGTTGCGCTGCGTCTTTGGGTTTACTATACCAGATGCTCAGGGTTAACTTTCTGTTTGGTGGGGTCTTTTCAAGGCCCCACTCGATCGGCAATGTTCTCTCAGCCAAGAAAACGCTTTCAGCTCAAAGCGGCTTAGTTTTTGAAGTAAGCAAACTTTCCAATTTACTTTTTCGAACCTTAAGCTTGTCATGCAAACGTCTTTGCCGCCTTCTCTTTCTCTCTGTCTAACCTCTCTCCCTCTAACATACAATAATATGAATTACCCAAGCGATTTTCTGACTGCACGCGGTTTGTTGCCAAATATATAACTAAACTGCACAATTTCATTAAAGAGTTTGTAGGTTTTGTAAGCTAAACTAAACGCCAACTAAAGTTGCTCTTTGGGCCATTGAAACCGTACTTAAAGCAAGGCCACCAGATCGTGCCAGATTAATTTGATTTATTCAGTTATTCAGTTACCGATTCGAATCTTATCCTTATTCCATTCTAACATATCATACTTGTTAAGGTTCTCAAGCTTTACGTTTCAATTTTGGTTAATTTTTTCGGTTGGAATGCCGTGCACCTGATTGTAGATTGTTTATCCGTTGTTTATTGAACGTTAACAGTTTGTGTTGGTTGATATTATTTCGTTTCAAAGAAAGCAGAACTATTATGTACATTGTTTCTTGTTTTAAGATGAAAAATCAAATAATTAAGAATGATCAATTTCGAATTTCTACTGTTTGTGGCACCAAAGAGAACTTTTCTGAAACCGAATAAGTGTCAACTATTGAGAAAGAAACTAAAGTCAAGCGATCGCTGTGGCAAGTTCAATAATATCATACAACAAACGGTGTTTTGTTAATATATAAAATATAAACATATAAAATAAATATCAATAAGTTGACGATTCTTTTATACATTCCTATTCAATTACGTTTCGGTTACTATAATTTGTATAATGATTTGATTCCATTTCGTTGGATCTTTTGTTGATTTGAACACATTTACAACAAGTAACACGTGACACGCTCACTTATTTTCCATTCAAAAGAAGCCAAAAATTAGTTTTTTCCAAAGTATTAAGCATGTTGTTTCGAAACGGCTTCAACGTAAGCGCAACAAGTACCCTAGTACTCGTACCTCTGTAAATGCTACAGCCCTTACAAATTAACCAAATATATGCTTGAAATCAAAGTGCCTCATAAGCTCACACACCCCACACACACTACACTCTTTTTTGACATTCAACAGACTCCACCTATATCATTACACTCATGCCATGCCATAGATAACCACTAAATACTAAATACTATATCTAATACTTATCGCTAAATACGATTTTAATACTATACCATAAACTATATACAATAAAACTTTTCAATACTACTCCTATTCCATCTAATTGCTTTGTAATTAACACACAATCGTAATTCTCTCTGAAAACGTTTTTGGGTTGAGTTTATGGTTTCGTTTGAGAAATTAGTTCAACTATTTTGGAATTAATTCAATATTTATCTGCTAATGAGACAACAGTAGAGATTTTCAAGAGTTTTTACATACATATATGTAGTCTATGCGTAAACACCATTTTCCAAGGCGTGAGACCTGCAATTGAACGTTTCCGTACTCCATCTAACTAATCCATCGCCAGGCGGACCATCTCGTGCTCAATGGGAAGATGTCACCGGTTCCACGCCCTTGACATTTGTCAATGACTGCGTCTCCTTTACGACCACAGTATCAGCTCGTTTCTGGCTGATGGATTGCCGCAACATTTCGGATGCCACCAAAATGGCCACTGAACTGTACAAGTTAGTGTTTGCTGCTCTGGACCTTAAGTAGTTCCTTGCTAAATTTCTGAATCTTCAAACACAGGGAAGTCATCCATGTGCCGTTTATTGCCAAGTTTGTGGTATTCGCCAAGAAGGTGGAACCATTCGAAGCTAGACTCCGGGTCTTTTGCATGACCGACGATCGTGAGGACAAAACTCTGGAAAAGCATGAGCTCTACACGGAAGTGGCCAAGAGCCGTGATGTCGAGGTCCTCGAGGGCAAGCCGCAGTACATCGAGATGGCTGGCAATCTGGTTCCAGTGACCAAATCTGGCGACCAGCTCCAGGTGCAATTCAAGGCCTTCCGAGAGAACCGCCTACCGTTCACAGTACGAGTCAAGGATCAACATGCCGACATTGTTGGACGCACTTTGTTCATGAAGGAACCGAAGGTGGCCAAGGGCGAGCCACCGCAACAGCCCATCTGTATCCTGAACATCGTTCTTCCGGAGGCTGTAATTCCGGATTCCACGACCGCCTTTTCGGACCGCGTCACCTCCGCCTACAGGACCTCAATGTTTAGCTTGAGCAAGCATCAAAATGACCATTACATTGGCGACATCCGCATCGTCGATCTATCCAACCTGTTGGGTAAGGATTGGATTCAGCTGGCCCCGGAGATTGGCATCAATGGGGAGGAGATCGATGAGATCATCAACCAAAACACAGATAGCATTGCCAGGCAGGCGCAGAGCATGATTCGCCTGTATAAGGACAAACCTAACTACGATATTCTTTCGCTGGAAACGGCACTCAAAAACATTGGACGAGACGACATCATGAAAAAGTGCAAGAGTGGACGACTATCGCATTCGCGTGAATTCGACGAGGCGGACCTTATGAAAAACTCGGAGTCCGTGGAGGAACTGGTTCGCAGGGAAAGTAAGTATGAATTGAAATGTGTTAAAAATGTGCATGATGATCGGTTGCTTCGCATGCTTTTAACCCATAGTGTCAAACGTGTTTGGAATAACCCTTTAAGTTCTCCCCTCAGGCAAGCGAATCCAGCAAATTAACGAACGCGAAGAAGTCAAATACTCTGCCGAGGAGAAGGAAGTCGAGGAATCGGAGTCTGATGAAGAAGCTGCCAAGCGAACAGTAGCCGAACGGCGGGAAAAGATTGTTAAGCGTCTGTCCATCGAACGATCAATTCCTGCCTCCACTCAGAAAAAAGAGATCACCCGCGAAATAACCGAAATCAAGCGTAAGAGTCTAATCGAGGACAAGAAGGCTCATCATGAGTCCGAAATTCTGATGCAACTGCCTGCCGATAACGTGATTATCAAGACAACAACTGTTCCCGACCAAGTCATTAAGATGAAGATGGGCAAGATGGACTCAACCGAGGTAAGCAAGAGCGAGTTCGACAAGGAACTTACGCACAAGTTCAAGACATCCGGACGTAGCTCAGAGGAGGAAGACCAGCCATCGTCACCAGATCAGACTGACAAGATTGTCCAGGACATTAGTGCTGCCGAAAAGAAGGAGAAGGATGGCGTGACCTTCAGCCGAGTGACGACAATAACACGCCAAGAGGCCCGCGACATTACCGAAGACTTCTTAGAGATTGAGAAGCGCAGCCAGCTCCCGGCAACTT
The DNA here is from genome assembly GCF_004382195.2 of Drosophila sechellia. NCBI lineage: Eukaryota > Metazoa > Arthropoda > Insecta > Diptera > Drosophilidae > Drosophila > Drosophila sechellia. Next base: position 7,557,095 of record NC_045951.1, on the reverse strand, counting down.
CCACAACCGCAACAGTTCATGAGAAGTTCGTTGAGGAGATCAAGGAGAAGACCAGCCCTCTGGCTTCAGTGCCGCAAGAAACAGTCAAGGAGGTGCAACAAGTCATCAGCGAGGTGACCGAAATAGCCAGCAAGAAGGTTGAAAACATTATTAGCTCCTTTGAGAGTAGCAAGTCTGTGGATGCTACTCCCGTTCTGCCCACACAGCCGTCTGTCGAATCATCGAAGGTTAGCGAGACCATTAAAAACCTAGAGGATTCAAAGGCCGTGCCTGCGGAGCAAGTGAAGACTGTCCAGGTTATCGAGAGCTCAAGTATTGAGGAGACAATTGCTGAATTTGAAGCCAAGAAGGTCAAATATGACTTCCATGGCGGTGAGCCCAAAACACAGATCCCAAAGTTCACGCGGAAGCCTAGCGATGACTCGATGAAGCCTACCGCAGCTCCACGTGCTACAGTTGAATCCGAAACTGAATCGGTCATTGAGACTAAGGTTGAAAAACCGATCTCAAAGATACCAGTCAAGACAATACCAACCGAAGCTCAGAAGGTTAGCGAAGTAGATGCACGTAAGATTACTCAAGACTTCCTCCAGTGTGAGAAACTGGCGGCCGAACCCAAGCCATCGCCAGCAGCCAGCAAGATACCCAAGGTGGAGCCGAGGAAATCTGTGGATAAGCAGGTCGATCGGGAATCAAAAGTATTGGATGATGTTGTGGCCTCTACGGCCACCATTATGACCGCCGGACTGGGAGGTGAGCAGCTCAAAGATCAACTCGTCGATCACTCTGAAATTATCGCCAAATCCGAAACAGTCGCCGAAAAGGTAACCGAACTGCTTGACACATTCCACAAGATCGAGGAGAAGGTCACCAAATCTGAAAAGACCTCGGAAATATCGAGCAAAGTGGAGGAACTAGTTAAAATCGAGGACAAACCTCTCTCACAAGTTCAACCCAAGGAGGACAAGGTGGCGGAAAAGGTTGCTGAAGTTATCGAAACATTCCACAAAATCGAGGAGCAGATCACCACTGCCGATGCCCGCCAGCTCACTCGTGATTTCCTGAGCATGGAGCAACAAAACCAATTGCCGAGCATGCCACAAGCTGCTGAGAAGCCCCTTGAATCTAGTTTGACATCCACAAGTGCTTCGGAACCAGAATCAATAGTCACAGTGAAGCCATCACCCCCAGCGAGTAAGATACCTGTAGTGGAACCCAGGAAAATCGTTTTCGACGAATCTACAAAGCCTCTGATCGAGACTGAGCCATTGAAGACCACTGAAAAGAAGCCTCTTAATGAGCGACAACAAACCGCTGATTTCTTAAGCATGGAGCAACAAACCCAGCTGGTCTCTGAGCCTGCCAAATCGTTGGTGGAAGAGGTGATGAAGTCCGCCGAGCAAATGGTGGAGCAACCAAAACAGAAAAAGCCCCTGAATGAGCGACAACTTACAGAGGACTTCCTGCTTATGGAACAGCAGACACAACTGCCTTCAGACATTGTTAAGCCAACGGATAAGCTGATCGATGGTATTGAGTCTGCAGCGCCGGTTGGAGATGAAGCATCACCGTTCCACACGCCCAAGCTGACCACCAGTGTGGTGACACAGGAGCCACAGCAACTGGCGAGCGAATATGACAGTGACACTTTCGGCAAACAGGCCACCATGCCGTTAGGAGACTCACAGATGGACCAGGGACTCACTGCACCAGTATCCATGGAGCCACGAAAGTCACTGACCGATGCCGAGTTCTGCAAATCGGTGGGCGAAACAATCACCAAGAAGATGAGTGTGGGAGTGATTGAAATAAGTGATGAGCTCAAGAAAATTGGTACGTTTCCCAGAGTTTTCTTTAAGTTATTATCTAGTCTTACCTAATTTTTCGACGCAGAGAGCGAAATCCCACATTCCCAGACTCCTCCACCAACACCGAGTGACAACAAAACCGACAAGCAGAACGAAGAGCCAGAACTGATCAGCTTGGAACGTGGTAAGTTGGTGTGTTGGTAACAATAATGCTTCGATATATACAAAAATTTGAAAATAGATTACCTGACCGACACTGTGACCACCCTGCACACAACTACAGAGTCGACCCTCGAACGCGTTTCTGCCATTACCAAAATTGGTAAGTGCAAGTCCTGAAATGGGTGGCTGCCTCTATGCTCAATTTCTATGCAATTTGTAATTGTTATGTAAACTTACTTTATATATTTTTTATTTTTGCCTTTTTCGGTAAAAGAATATAAGTCTGTTACCATAATTTTTATACACCCCTTCTTTTCATTTGAATCTTTTCATTTACAGTTTTGCCACATTCCGTAGTGTTCCTTGAAATATTTTTCTGTTTTATCCCATTTCGGTACTACTCTTCTCTGTTCCTCTACATTCCATCTTGATTTAAGTCAAAAGGCTTTTTGTATGCAAAGTACCATTCAACCATTAAACGATTGCGATCTAAAAACCGTTAGTTAGTTAATTGTATTTGTAAAAAAAAAACGACTGGCAAACTGCTACTGTGTGTATCTTAATTAAAAAAGTCTATAAGTGCGGCAGTAAGAGTGCCATAAATCGAAAATTAAAAGGGATATCCCAATCCTAAGATAACAAACAACAAACTGAAGCGCAATGAATGAATATGGCCACGAAATCACGCAGATACTTGTACCAAAGCAAATGTAGCTAAGTTTCCCGATAATCCAATTACGTTAACACTGACGAAAGGTCGCAGAAACATGGCTAATTGTTTGTCTGGCGCCGTTCTGCGCAGTGAATGCATAACATTCGGTGGTGTCATTGTCAGTGGGGCATTCAATAGATAGATCGAATCACGGATCGATATTCGTTAGCAACTTTAACTTTTTCCCCAAACGCTCTCCAATCGCGGATATTTTCCTGTTGACCGAAGAAAGCCTATTAGTCCATTAGCCCTCGAAAGGCATCCACAGTTAATAGTATTTTCCGTGTGGTTCCTTATATAAGTATAGTCTATCCAATCCACCGCAGGGTGGTGAAAAACTGAGACTAGCGCCCTTATGTCATAGGGCGCGGGGGCAAAAAGCTGGCAAAACCCACACGGTGGCGTATACTTAATTTAATTTGCCTCTGGCATTCTTCCAGTACAGCGATAGCCGCGCATTTCGGGCAGATTTAGTCACGAATTTGAATTTCCCAAGTACGCGCGATTCAGAATTTAAACAGAGTAACGTAAAAGTGAGGACTACACCCATAACATATTGAATTGGATTGCAGTTATTTGAAAAATATTTAAAAAAAATAGTGTGCTGATTTGTGATTGTGATTCATTCAATGCGAAACGGAATAAACTATTCACATAAACTTAACAATACTCTAAAGTAACATTAAGTCTATTGTATTTTAATGGTAAGTTCTCATGTATAATTACAATCAATTTGAAAAGTTGCCACAGCTTCAGGTCCTATGTCTATACATCTATGATGGGTATCGGTTTCTGATAGGTCTGTCTCATTGTTGTCCTCTCAACTATCATGGTATAATAATTACGTTTGCAATTACAAATATTTAAGCAATTGAGTTTATGTTTTTCAATGAACTACTGCAAGCTACAGTTTAAATAATTCGATTTGTGTTCAACCTATGTAATAACCTTGTTTACTATACTCGTACTCAATCGGCCTATAGAATATATCTATAGCTAAGCCAAATATGCAATACTACATATATTAACATTCGTTTAGCAATTACTAAGATTTTTTTCATTAAGATAAACACTTTTGGCATACTTTTGGATTTCCGAAATTGTAAAAAAAAAACCAAATTGAAACCTCACCCATATTGGGATCAGCAAGGAGCTGGACGTCCTCCACCCGGCTATTGATCTCCATATGAGGATTTATCGAAGAACACTCCAGTGAACCACCATGGCCTTCAGTTTGCAATGTTTATGTTTAATTTGTTTTTCGCAAATAATTATGTGTTCTGTTGCTTTTCGTAACTTTATCAAACCTTAACGAAAAAGCATATACTTACCATAAATATATATCGATAATAGTGTACTTTACCTGAATGTTAAGTCGATTCATAACCAGATCTCACTGTAGTACTCCTATGCAGCATAAACAACTCGTATTCGTACTCTTTTGTCATTATTTGCGAATTTTATAACAGCCACAATTGTAATAGCCTCACTGTATAATCAACATTTGATTTGTTTGCACCCAGACCCACCAACCCAGCGCGCTTTTTAAATGTATTTGATTGTTTATAGAGCTCATTAAATATACGAGTATGTGACATATGATGTCGTGGCTTGATCCAAATCTTGCAATACTAGATAATTTTGCTTTTTGATTTCATAATCAACATAAACATTGCTTAAATATTTGCAAATCAAAAACATGCAAACGTAATTCGCTAAGATCAGCTCTTGAATTTTACTCGAAGCCTTGAATCTTGTGCAGCATCCAAACAAGCAGAAATGGACCCAATAATCCACGACCTCATATGCAGCATCTAAACGTATGTGCCTGAATGAAGCTAAGCTTATCTCAATCCCAGTTCAAGTTGGGTCGGTTCAGCTAAGCTCCATCTGGAATTTGGCATCTGTTAATTGCGAAACAGAAATTTTAATTGCGCTTCTCAACAAAGTACTAAAGCATAAGCATTAAGTGCATGTTTGTGCCTGCTGCTGGGTTTTTGGCGTAAAGCTTGTAGCAAGAATTTACCCATATATACCAGCCTCTATGAAGGTGTGAATATATGTCGGCAACTTGATTGCACTCTGTATATAGACTAATCCATCATAAAAATGAAAATATGGTTTAATCGAAATTGGTGTTAATTGTGTTTATATTGCTTGTTTTTACTCTACTTTACTCTCCTAACCAAACCCCAATTCGCCATCCCCGGAATGCCTCAAACAGAGCACTTCAGTGTTCATAATGTAAAATCCGAAACCTTTACAAGAACAGATGAACCTGATAAGCTGCTCCATAGTGTGGTAGCTCCCCCCGATATTCAGAAATTGTACTCACAAGACACTACCTCATTTACAGAAATGAGTACAAGTAGTCAAACACCGAAGATGACAACAACGACGACCATGACAGCACAAATAGATCGCACCAAAGTAGATTTGACTATTCCTGGGCAAGATCAGCAAAAACACAAGGATCTGAAGGAGCAGTCCGCAGTAGTTGTAGATGCAAAAACAGAGGCAGAGAAGACCGCCAGTGATAGGGAGTATTTAGAAGAAATTATGGGCTGTGGTGATGTCAGACGCAAGATCATGCGTTTGGAGAGCAGTTGCAGCACAGAATCATTGGAGTCGGTGGGAAAGTCATCCACTGTGACACCCAAATATATAGGCGACAATGTGCCAGTGGTGCGAGAGGTGGTGCAGAGTATGGAGGATAAGATCTGCAGTACAGTGGTGTCGGCCATTCCGTTTACCGTGCAAAAACGCAAGCCCCATGAAGATGACAAGGAACCCAATGTAGTAGAACTAGAAAAGCAAATACTTACGCCAGCACATTTGGCCCTGGAAAAGATATTCAAATGTGAACCACCCTCTGAGGTTGTAAAAATTTCACCCATCGAGGCCATGTCTCTTGGCCTTAAAGAGATTGATGAAGAGGTTTGTGAAAAAGTTTGTGAGAAGCGCAAGTCCTTTGTGGTAGCTGAAGACTTATGTGAAACGGAAAAGACTTTAACTGAACAGGTAATAGATTTAAATAGGCAAGTAGACCAGGTACCTGAAAGGGTTTTTACTGAGACTATTGAAAGGCATTTAGACTTAGAAGATAGGGATGTCATTGAGGCGTTACCAAAGGTTAAGGAAGTTGTGCAGGACATTGAACGTAAATATCCTGCGGCTAGCTTAGAGGCCAAACCTTTCAGTCCACGCAAGCGCACAACCCCAGACCGTAAGGTTGATGTTTCGTCCTTAGAGCAGCAGATTTTAACCGACGCCGATCTGATTTTAGATGGTTTAGGCTCTAAGTGTGTACCAGAACAAAAGGTACAGTCGCCCATTTTTGCATCGAACAAGGCAAGCAGTAGTATTGAAAATCTAGAAGATATTTGCGAAAAGAAATGCTCAAAGCGCACAATCTCAGATATGGCAAAGGTCTTTGAAAGGCAAGAAGACCCAACAACTATGCCATCTATTAAAAATGTGAAGTCGACAACTACCAAGTTCCTAGAGTGCGAGTCAGGGAAGTTCGCTATTACAGAAAGTATTCAGGATATTACTACCAAGGGTAGTTTAAATGAAGAAGTAGCTGCGATTGAAAAAGGTCAAATTAGATTTTTAAAAGATTGTGATACACACGAATTTCCAATAGAAACGAATTTGGAAACAAAATTCGTAGAATTTCCAAAAATTTCACACACCCTCGAACGATTACATTCCATTTCGAAGACTGACATTGCTGATACAAAGAAAATCGTCCACGAATCTAGTGAATTTAAATCAAAAATAGATAAACTCGTGCACAAGACAGCGCAAGCAGATAACCAAAATCCTGACAAAATTAAGTTTCTTTCTCAGGACAATTTCGATGAACTTCAAACACAAAAGAGCTTGACCTCTGAACTTGTTACAATGACTGATAAATTTCCACCTGAAGGGAAATCTTATTTAGGTAAGGAACCAATTGAAAGCGAAAGCGACGAGGAACTGGACAATTTAAACAAAAAATGCAAGCTTCAGCTCTTATCAAAAATTGAACAGTCATCTTTTATTGATACAACCGAGATCGTCAAGAGTACTGAAAAAAGAGATATAACCAAATTTCCAACGGCAAACGATAGTCAAGGTGAGATGTTTAGCAAATCAGGAGCCACACTTAAAAAACCATCAGGGGGAAAAACAGACTGCATTCACTCAACTGAAACAATATCTTCTGTAACAGCTAGTGGGGTTAAATCTCCCCTCCATCCGGAGGAAAAACCAAAGTCGCCTGAGAAGAAAGACGAACAGGTCCTAGCTAAACCAGACGACAGTTCCAAGTCGGTCGTTGAGACTGATAAGCCCAGTCCTAAAGAATATTCGGACGATGAAACCGATGACGAAATAGATATTCCCAAGCCACAAGACAAGCCTATTAGCCACCCAACTTCTTTGGTAACTGGTGTTCCAGGTGGTGGGGTTAAATCTCCTCTCCATTCTGAGGAAAAACCAAAGTCGCCTGAGAAGAAAGACGGAAATGTCCTAGATAAACCAGACGACAGTTCCAAGTCGGTCGTTGAGACTGATAAGCCCAGTCCTAAAGAATATTCGGACGATGAAACCGATGACGAAATAGATTTTCCCAAGCCTCAAGACAAGCCTCTTAGGGAAGCAACTCCATCAGTGACACCCTTCACTACTATCCCTGACGTAAAGGCCAGAGATGTTATTTCCTTCAAGGCAGAAGAAAGTTCAACAACAGTTCAAACAACTATTAAGTTAGCAAGCACTAGTATAACAACAGAGGATACCAAGATAGTTAAACCGACTGATTCGCTTTCACAATTGAAAGACGATAAGATCCCAACCTCAGTAGGAGACAAGGCACCAAAAGAGTCAGTAAAGCCTATGTTAAAAGAGTATTCGGACGATGAAACTGATAACGAAATAGATATTCCCAAGCCACAAGACAAGCCTATTAGCCACCCAACTTCTTTGGTAACTGGTGTTACATGTGGTGGAGCTAAATCTCCTCTCCATTCTGAGGAAAAACCAAAGTCGCCTGAGAAGAAAGAAGGAAAGGTCCTAGATAAACCAGACGACAGTTCCAAGTCGGTCGTTGAGACTGATAAGCCCAGTCCTAAAGAATATTCGGACGATGAAACCGATGACGAAATAGATATTCCCAAGCCACAAGACAAGCCTCTTATGGAAGCAACTCCATCAGTGACACCCTTCACTACTATCCCTGACGTAAAGGCCAGAGATGTTATTTCCTTCAAGGCAGAAGAAAGTTCAACAACAGTTCAAACAACTATTAAGTTAGCAAGCACTAGTATAACAACAGAGGATACCAAGATAGTCAAACCGATTGATTCGCTTTCACAATTGAAAGACGACAAGATACCAACCTCAGTAGGAGACAAGGCACCAAAAGAGTCAGTAAAGCCTATGTTAAAAGAGTATTCGGACGATGAAACTGATGACGAAATAGATATTCCCAAGCCACAAGACAAGCCTATTAGACACCCAACTTCTTTGGTAACTGGTGTTCCAGGTGGTGGGGTCAAATCTCCTCTCCATTCTGAGGAAAAACCAAAGTCGCCTGAGAAGAAAGACGAAAAGGTCCTAGCTAAACCAGACGACAGTTCCAAGTCGGTCCTTGAGACTGATAAGCCCAGTCCTAAAGAATGTTCGGACGATGAAACCGATGACGAAATAGATATTCCCAAGCCACAAGACAAGCCTATTAGCCATCCAATTTCTTTGGTAACTGGTGTTACAGGTGGTGGGGTTAAATCTCCCCTCCATCCTGAGGAAAAACCAAAGTCGCCTGAGAAAAAAGACGAAAAGGTCCTAGCTAAACCAGACGACAGTTCCAAGTCGGTCCTTGAGACTGATAAGCCCAGTCCTAAAGAATGTTCGGACGATGAAACCGATGACGAAATAGATATTCCCAAGCCACAAGACAAGCCTATTAGCCATCCAATTTCTTCGGTAACTGGTGTTACAGGTGGTGGGGTTAAATCTCCCCTCCATCCTGAGGAAAAACCAAAGTCTCCTGAGAAAAAAGACGAAAAGGTCCTATCTAAATCAGACGACAGTTCCAAGTCGGTCGTTGAGACTGATAAGCCCAGTCCTAAAGAATATTTGGACGATGAAACCGATGACGAAATAGATTTTCCCAAGCCTCAAGACAAGCCTTTAAGGGAAGCAACTCCATCAGTGACACCCTTCACTACAATCCCTGACGTAAAGGCCAGAGATGTTATTTCCTTCAAGGCAGAAGAAAGTTCAACAACAGTTCAAACAACTATTAAGTTAGCAAGCACTAGTATAACAACAGAGGATACCAAGATAGTTAAACCAATTGATTCGCTTTCACAATTGAAAGACGATAAGATCCCAACCTCAGTAGGAGACAAGGCACCAAAGGAGTCAGTAAAGCCTATGTTAAAAGAGTATTCGGACGATGAAACTGATAACGAAATAGATATTCCCAAGCCACAAGACAAGCCTATTAGCCACCCAACTTCTTTGGTAACTGGTGTTACAGGTGGTGGGGTTATGTCTCCTCTCCATTCTGAGGCAAAACCAAAGACGCCTGAGAAGAAAGACGAAAAGGTCCTAGCTAAACCAGACGACAGTTCCAAGTCGTTCGTTGAGACTGATAAGCCCAGTCCTAAAGAATATTCGGACGATGACGAAATAGACTTTCCCAAGCCACAAGAAAAGCCTATTAGCATCCCAACTTCTTTGGTAACTGGTGTTACAGGTGGTGGGGTTAAATCTCCTCTCCATACTGAGGAAAAACAAAAGTCGCCTGAGAAGAAAGACGAAAAGGTCCTAGCTAAACCAGACGACAGTTCCAAGTCGGTCGTTGAGACTGATAAGCCCAGTCCTAAAGAATATTCGGACGATGAAACTGATGACGAAATAGATATTCCCAAGCCACAAGACAAGCCTATTAGCCACCCAACTTCTTTGGTAACTGGTGTTACAGGTGGTGGGGTTAAATCTCCCCTCCATCCTGAGGAAAAACCAAAGTCGCCTGAGAAGAAAGACGAAAAGGTCCTAGCTAAACCAGACGACAGTTCCAAGTCGGTCGTTGAGACTGATAAGCCCAGTCCTAAAGAATATTTGGACGATGAAACCGATGACGAAATAGATTTTCCCAAGCCACAAGACAAGCCTATTAGGGAAGCAACTCCATCAGTGACACCCTTCACTACAATCCCTGACGTAAAGGCCAGAGATGTTATTGCCTTTAAGGCAGAAGAAAGTTCAACAACAGTTCAAACAACTATTAAGCCAGCAAGCACTAGTATAACAACAGAGAATACCAAGATAGTTAAACCAATTGATTCGCTTTCACAATTGAAAGACGATAAGATCCCAACCTCAGTAGGAGACAAGGCACCAAAGGAGTCAGTAAAGCCTATGTTAAAAGAGTATTCGGACGATGAACCTGATGACGAAATAGATATTCCCCAGCCACAAGACAAGCCTATTAGCCACCCAACATCTTTGGTAACTGGTGTTACAGGTGGTGGGGTTAAATCTCCCCTCCATCCTGAGGAAAAACCAAAGTCGCCTGAGAAAAAAGACGAAAAGGTCCTAGCTAAACCAGACGACAGTTCCAAGTCGGTCCTTGAGACTGATAAGCCCAGTCCTAAAGAATGTTCGGACGATGAAACCGATGACGAAATAGATATTCCCAAGCCACAAGACAAGCCTATTAGCCATCCAATTTCTTTGGTAACTGGTGTTACAGGTGGTGGGGTTAAATCTCCCCTCCATCCTGAGGAAAAATCAAAGTCGCCTGAGAAGAAAGACGAAAAGGTCCTAGCTAAACCAGACGACAGTTCCAAGTCGGTCGTTGAGACTGATAAGCCCAGTCCTAAAGAATATTCGGACGATGAAACCGATGACGAAATAGATATTCCCCAGCCACAAGACAAGCCTATTAGCCACCCAACATCTTTGGTAACTGGTGTTACAGGTGGTGGGGTTAAATCTCCCCTCCATCCTGAGGAAAAACCAAAGTCGCCTGAGAAAAAAGACGAAAAGGTCCTAGCTAAACCAGACGACAGTTCCAAGTCGGTCCTTGAGACTGATAAGCCCAGTCCTAAAGAATATTCGGACGATGAGACCGATGTCGAAATAGATATTCCCCAGCCACAAGACAAGCCTATTAGCCACCCAACATCTTTGGTAACTGGTGTTACAGGTGGTGGGGTTAAATCTCCTCTCCATTCTGAGGAAAAACCAAAGTCGCCTGAGAAGAAAGACGAAAAGGTCCTAGCTAAACCAGACGACAGTTCCCAGTCGGTCGTTGAGACTGATAAGCCCAGTCCTAAAGAATATTCGGACGATGAAACCTATGACGAAATAGATATTCCCAAGCCACAAGACAAGCCTATTAGCCACCCAACTTCTTTGGTAACTGGTGTTCCAGGTGGTGGGGTTAAATCTCCTCTCCATTCTGAGGAAAAACCAAAGTCGCCTGAGAAGAAGGACGAAAAGGTCCTAGCTAAACCAGACGACAGTTCCCAGTCGGTCGTTGAGACTGATAAGCCCAGTCCTAAAGAATATTCGGACGATGAAACCGATGACGAAATAGACTTTCCCAGGCCACAAGAAAAGACTATTAGCCACCCAACTTCTTTGGTAACTGGTGTTACAGGTGGTGGAGCTAAATCTCCTCTCCATTCTGAGGAAAAACCAAAGTCGCCTGAGAAGAAAGACGGAAAGGTCCTAGATAAACCAGACGACAGTTCCAAGTCGGTCGTTGAGACTGATAAGCCCAGTCCTAAAGAATATTCGGACGATGAAACCGATGACGAAATAGACTTTCCCAGGCCACAAGAAAAGACTATTAGCCACCCAACTTCTTTGGTAACTGGTGTTACAGGTGGTGGAGCTAAATCTCCTCTCTATTCTGAGGAAAAACCAAAGTCGCCTGAGAAGAAAGACGGAAAGGTCCTAGATAAACCAGACGACAGTTCCAAGTCGGTCGTTGAGACTGATAAGCCCAGTCCTAAAGAATATTTGGACGATGAAACCGATGACGAAATAGATTTTCCCAAGCCACAAGACAAGCCTATTAGGGAAGCAACTCCATCAGTGACACCCTTCACTACAATCCCTGACGTAAAGGCCAGAGATGTTATTGCCTTTAAGGCAGAAGAAAGTTCAACAACAGTTCAAACAACTATTAAGCCAGCAAGCACTAGTATAACAACAGAGAATACCAAGATAGTTAAACCAATTGATTCGCTTTCACAATTGAAAGACGATAAGATCCCAACCTCAGTAGGAGACAAGGCACCAAAGGAGTCAGTAAAGCCTATGTTAAAAGAGTATTCGGACGATGAACCTGATGACGAAATAGATATTCCCCAGCCACAAGACAAGCCTTTTAGCCACCCAACATCTTTGGTAACTGGTGTTACAGGTGGTGGGGTTAAATCTCCCCTCCATCCTGAGGAAAAACCAAAGTCGCCTGAGAAAAAAGACGAAAAGGTCCTAGCTAAACCAGACGACAGTTCCAAGTCGGTCCTTGAGACTGATAAGCCCAGTCCTAAAGAATGTTCGGACGATGAAACCGATGACGAAATAGATATTCCCCAGCCACAAGACAAGCCTATTAGCCACCCAACTTCTTTGGTAACTGGTGTTACAGGTGGTGGGTTTAAATCTCCCCTCCATCCTGAGGAAAAACCAAAGTCGCCTGAGAAGAAAGACGAAAAGGTCCTAGCTAAACCAGACGACAGTTCCAAGTCGGTCGTTGAGACTGATAAGCCCAGTCCTAAAGAATATTCGGACGATGAAACCGATGACGAAATAGATATTCCCCAGCCACAAGACAAGCCTATTAGCCACCCAACTTCTTTGGTAACTGGTGTTACAGGTGGTGGGTTTAAATCTCCCCTCCATCCTGAGGAAAAACCAAAGTCGCCTGAGAAGAAAGACGAAAAGGTCCTAGCTAAACCAGACGACAGTTCCAAGTCGGTCCTTGAGACTGATAAGCCCAGTCCTAAAGAATATTCGGACGATGAAACCGATGACGAAATAGATATTCCCCAGCCACAAGACAAGCCTATTAGCCACCCAACATCTTTGGTAACTGGTGTTACAGGTGGTGGGGTTATGTCTCCTCTCCATTCTGAGGAAAAACCAAAGTCGCCTGAGAAGAAAGACGAAAAGGTCCTAGCTAAACCAGACGACAGTTCCCAGTCGGTCGTTGAGACTGATAAGCCCAGTCCTAAAGAATATTCGGACGATGAAACCTATGACGAAATAGATATTCCCAAGCCACAAGACAAGCCTATTAGCCACCCAACTTCTTTGGTAACTGGTGTTCCAGGTGGTGGGGTTAAATCTCCTCTCCATTCTGAGGAAAAACCAAAGTCGCCTGAGAAAAAAGACGAAAAGGTCCTAGCTAAACCAGACGACAGTTCCAAGTCGGTCGTTGAGACTGATAAGCCCAGTCCTAAAGAATATTCGGACGATGAAACCGATGACGAAATAGATATTCCCAAGCCACAAGACAAGCCTCTTAGGGAAGCAACTCCATCAGTGACACCCTTCACTACTATCCCTGACGTAAAGGCCAGAGATGTTATTGCCTTTAAGGCAGAAGAAAAATCAACAACAGTTCAAACAACTATTAAGTTAGCAAGCACTAGTATAACAACAGAGGATACCAAGATAGTTAAACCGACTGATTCGCTTTCACAATTGAAAGACGATAAGATCCCAACCTCAGTAGGAGACAAGGCACCAAAAGAGTCAGTAAAGCCTATGTTAAAAGAGTATTCGGACGATGAAACTGATAACGAAATAGATATTCCCAAGCCACAAGACAAGCCTATTAGCCACCCAACTTCTTTGGTAACTGGTGTTACAGGTGGTGGGGTTAAATCTCCTCTCCATCCTGAGGAAAAACAAAAGTCGCCTGAAAAGAAAGACGAAAAGGTCCTAGCTAAACCAGATGACAGTTCCAAGTCGCACTTTGAGACTGATAAGCCCAGTCCCAGAGAATATTCGGCCGATGAAACCGATGACGAAATAGATATTCCCAAGCCACAAGACAAGCCTATTAGCCATCCAACTTCCTTGGTAACTGGTGTTACAGGTGGTGGGGTTAAATCTCCTCTCCATCCTGAGGAAAAACAAAAGTCGCCTGAAAAGAAAGACGAAAAGGTCCTAGCTAAACCAGATGACAGTTCCAAGTCGCACTTTGAGACTGATAAGCCCAGTCCCAGAGAATATTCGGCCGATGAAACCGATGACGAAATAGATATTCCCAAGCCACAAGACAAGCCTATTAGCCATCCAACTTCCTTGGTAACTGGTGTTACAGGTGGTGGGGTTAAATCTCCCCTCCATCCTGAGGAAAAACCAAAGTCGCCTGAGAAGAAAGACGAAAAGGTCCTAGCTAAACCAGACGACAGTTCCAAGTCGGTCCTTGAGACTGATAAGCCCAGTCCTAAAGAATATTCGGACGATGAAACCGATGACGAAATAGATATTCCCCAGCCACAAGACAAGCCTATTAGCCACCCAACATCTTTGGTAACTGGTGTTACAGGTGGTGGGGTTAAATCTCCCCTCCATCCTGAGGAAAAACCAAAGTCGCCTGAGAAAAAAGACGAAAAGGTCCTAGCTAAACCAGACGACAGTTCCAAGTCGGTCCTTGAGACTGATAAGCCCAGTCCTAAAGAATATTCGGACGATGAAACCGATGACGAAATAGATATTCCCCAGCCACAAGACAAGCCTATTAGCCACCCAACATCTTTGGTAACTGGTGTTACAGGTGGTGGGGTTATGTCTCCTCTCCATTCTGAGGAAAAACCAAAGTCGCCTGAGAAAAAAGACGAAAAGGTCCTAGCTAAACCAGACGACAGTTCCAAGTCGGTCCTTGAGACTGATAAGCCCAGTCCTAAAGAATATTCGGACGATGAAACCGATGACGAAATAGATATTCCCCAGCCACAAGACAAGCCTATTAGCCACCCAACATCTTTGGTAACTGGTGTTACAGGTGGTGGGGTTATGTCTCCTCTCCATTCTGAGGAAAAACCAAAGTCGCCTGAGAAGAAAGACGAAAAGGTCCTAGCTAAACCAGACGACAGTTCCCAGTCGGTCGTTGAGACTGATAAGCCCAGTCCTAAAGAATATTCGGACGATGAAACCTATGACGAAATAGATATTCCCAAGCCACAAGACAAGCCTATTAGCCACCCAACTTCTTTGGTAACTGGTGTTCCAGGTGGTGGGGTTAAATCTCCTCTCCATTCTGAGGAAAAACCAAAGTCGCCTGAGAAGAAGGACGAAAAGGTCCTAGCTAAACCAGACGACAGTTCCCAGTCGGTCGTTGAGACTGATAAGCCCAGTCCTAAAGAATATTCGGACGATGAAACCGATGACGAAATAGACTTTCCCAAGCCACAAGACAAGCCTCTTAGGGAAGCAACTCCATCAGTGACACCCTTCACTACTATCCCTGACGTAAAGGCCAGAGATGTTATTGCCTTTAAGGCAGAAGAAAAATCAACAACAGTTCAAACAACTATTAAGTTAGCAAGCACTAGTATAACAACAGAGGATACCAAGATAGTTAAACCGACTGATTCGCTTTCACAATTGAAAGACGATAAGATCCCAACCTCAGTAGGAGACAAGGCACCAAAAGAGTCAGTAAAGCCTATGTTAAAAGAGTATTCGGACGATGAAACTGATAACGAAATAGATATTCCCAAGCCACAAGACAAGCCTATTAGCCACCCAACTTCTTTGGTAACTGGTGTTACAGGTGGTGGGGTTAAATCTCCTCTCCATCCTGAGGAAAAACAAAAGTCGCCTGAAAAGAAAGACGAAAAGGTCCTAGCTAAACCAGATGACAGTTCCAAGTCGCACTTTGAGACTGATAAGCCCAGTCCCAGAGAATATTCGGCCGATGAAACCGATGACGAAATAGATATTCCCAAGCCACAAGACAAGCCTATTAGCCATCCAACTTCCTTGGTAACTGGTGTTACAGGTGGTGGGGTTAAATCTCCCCTCCATCCTGAGGAAAAACCAAAGTCGCCTGAGAAGAAAGACGAAAAGGTCCTAGCTAAACCAGACGACAGTTCCAAGTCGGTCCTTGAGACTGATAAGCCCAGTCCTAAAGAATATTCGGACGATGAAACCGATGACGAAATAGATATTCCCCAGCCACAAGACAAGCCTATTAGCCACCCAACATCTTTGGTAACTGGTGTTACAGGTGGTGGGGTTAAATCTCCCCTCCATCCTGAGGAAAAACCAAAGTCGCCTGAGAAAAAAGACGAAAAGGTCCTAGCTAAACCAGACGACAGTTCCAAGTCGGTCCTTGAGACTGATAAGCCCAGTCCTAAAGAATATTCGGACGATGAAACCGATGACGAAATAGATATTCCCCAGCCACAAGACAAGCCTATTAGCCACCCAACATCTTTGGTAACTGGTGTTACAGGTGGTGGGGTTATGTCTCCTCTCCATTCTGAGGAAAAACCAAAGTCGCCTGAGAAGAAAGACGAAAAGGTCCTAGCTAAACCAGACGACAGTTCCCAGTCGGTCGTTGAGACTGATAAGCCCAGTCCTAAAGAATATTCGGACGATGAAACCTATGACGAAATAGATATTCCCAAGCCACAAGACAAGCCTATTAGCCACCCAACTTCTTTGGTAACTGGTGTTCCAGGTGGTGGGGTTAAATCTCCTCTCCATTCTGAGGAAAAACCAAAGTCGCCTGAGAAGAAGGACGAAAAGGTCCTAGCTAAACCAGACGACAGTTCCCAGTCGGTCGTTGAGACTGATAAGCCCAGTCCTAAAGAATATTCGGACGATGAAACCGATGACGAAATAGACTTTCCCAAGCCACAAGACAAGTCTATTAGGGAAGCTACTCCATCAGTGACACCCTTCACTACTATCCCTGACGTAAAGGCCAGAGATGTTATTGCCTTTAAGGCAGAAGAAAAATCAACAACAGTTCAAACAACTATTAAGTTAGCAAGCACTAGTATAACAACAGAGGATACCAAGATAGTTAAACCGATTGATTCGCTTTCACAATTGAAAGACGACAAGATCCCAACCTCAGTAGGAGACAAGGCACCAAAAGAGTCAGTAAAGCCTATGTTAAAAGAGTATTCGGCCGATGAAACTGATAACGAAATAGATATTCCCAAGCCACAAGACAAGCCTATTAGCCATCCAACTTCTTTGGTAACTGGTGTTACAGGTGGTGGGGTTAAATCTCCCCTCCATCCTGAGGAAAAACCAAAGTCGCCTGAGAAGAAAGACGAAAAGGTCCTAGCTAAACCAGACGACAGTTCCAAGTCGGTCGTTGAGACTGATAAGCCCAGTCCTAAAGAATATTCGGACGATGAAACCGATGACGAAATAGATATTCCCAAGCCACAAGACAAGCCTATTAGCCATCCAACTTCCTTGGTAACTGGTGTTACAGGTGGTGGGGCTAAATCTCCCCTCCATCCTGAGGAAAAACCAAAGTCGCCTGAGAAAAAAGACGAAAAGGTCCTAGCTAAACCAGACGACAGTTCCAAGTCGGTCCTTGAGACTGATAAGCCCAGTCCTAAAGAATATTCGGACGATGAAACTGATGACGAAATAGATATTCCCAAGCCACAAGACAAGCCTATTAGCCATCCAATTTCTTTGGCAACTGGTGTTACAGGTGGTGGGGCTAAATCTCCCCTCCATCCTGAGGAAAAACCAAAGTCGCCTGAGAAAAAAGACGAAAAGGTCCTAGCTAAACCAGACGACAGTTCCAAGTCGGTCCTTGAGACTGATAAGCCCAGTCCAAAAGAGTATTCTGACGAAACCGATGACGAAATAGATATTCCCAAGCCACAAGACAAGCCTATTAGCCATCCAACTTCTTTGGTAACTGGTGTTACAGGTGGTGGGGTTAAAACTCCTCTCCATTCTAAGGAAAAACCAAAGTCGCCTGAGAAGAAAGACGAAAGGGTCCTAGCTAAACCAGACGACAGTTCCAAGTCGGTCCTTGAGACTGATAAGCCCAGTCCTAAAGAATATTCGGACGATGAAACTGATGACGAAATAGATATTCCCAAGCCACAAGACAAGCCTATTAGCCACCACACTTCTTTGGTAACTGGTGTTACAGGTGGTGGGGTTAAATCTCCTCTCCATTCTGAGGAAAAACAAAAGTCGCCTGAGAAGAAAGACGAAAAGGTCCCAGCTAAACCAGACGACAGTTCCAAGTCGGTCCTTGAGACTGATAAGCCCAGTCCTAAAGAATATTCGGACGATGAAACTGATGACGAAATAGATATTCCCAAGCCACAAGACAAGTCTATTAGCCACCCAACTACTTTGGTAACTGGTGTTACAGGTGGTGGGGTTATTTCTCCTCTCCATTCTGAGGAAAAACAAAAGTCGCCTGAAAAGAAAGACGAAAAGGTCCTAGCTAAACCAGATGACAGTTCCAAGTCGCACTTTGAGACTGATAAGCCAAGTCCCAGAGAATATTCGGCCGATGAAACCGATGACGAAATAGATATTCCCAAGCCACAAGACAAGCCTATTAGCCATCCAACTTCCTTGGTAACTGGTGTTACAGGTGGTGGGGTTAAATCTCCCCTCCATCCTGAGGAAAAACCAAAGTCGCCTGAGAAGAAAGACGAAAAGGTCCTAGCTAAACCAGACGACAGTTCCAAGTCGGTCGTTGAGACTGATAAGCCCAGTCCTAAAGAATGTTCGGACGATGAAACCGATGACGAAATAGATATTCCCAAGCCACAAGACAAGCCTATTAGCCATCCAATTTCTTTGGTAACTGGTGTTACAGGTGGTGGGGTTAAATCTCCCCTCCATCCTGAGGAAAAATCAAAGTCGCCTGAGAAGAAAGACGAAAAGGTCCTAGCTAAACCAGACGACAGTTCCAAGTCGGTCCTTGAGACTGATAAGCCCAGTCCTAAAGAATATTCGGACGATGAAACTGATGACGAAATAGATATTCCCAAGCCACAAGACAAGCCTATTAGCCACCACACTTCTTTGGTAACTGGTCTTACAGGTGGTGGGGTTAAATCTCCTCTCCATTCTGAGGAAAAACCAAAGTCGCCTGAGAAGAAAGACGAAAAGGTCCTAGCTAAACCAGATGACAGTTCCAAGTCGGTCGTTGAGACTGACAAGCCCAGTCCTAAAGAATATTCGGACGATGAAACTGATGACGAAATAGATATTCCCAAGCCACAAGACAAGCCTATTAGCCACCACACTTCTTTGGTAACTGGTGTTACAGGTGGTGGGGTTAAATCTCCTCTCCATCCTGAGGAAAAACCAAAGTCGCCTGAGAAGAAAGACGAAAAGGTCCTAGCTAAACCAGACGACAGTTCCAAGTCGGTCGTTGAGACTGATAAGCCCAGTCCTAAAGAATATTCGGACGATGAAACCGATGACGAAATAGATATTCCCAAGCCACAAGACAAGCCTCTTAGGGAAGCAACTCCATCAGTGACACCCTTCACTACTATCCCTGACGTAAAGGCCAGAGATGTTATTGCCTTTAAGGCAGAAGAAAAATCAACAACAGTTCAAAAAACTATTAAGTTAGCAAGCACTAGTATAACAACAGAGGATACCAAGATAGTTAAACCGATTGATTCGCTTTCACAATTGAAAGACGATAAGATCCCAACCTCAGTAGGAGACAAGGCACCAAAAGAGTCAGTAAAGCCTATGTTAAAAGAGTATTCGGACGATGAAACTGATGACGAAATAGATATTCCCAAGCCACAAGACAAGCCTATTAGCCACCCAACTTCTTTGGTAACTGGTGTTACAGGTGGTGGGGCTAAATCTCCCCTCCATCCTGAGGAAAAACCAAAGTCGCCTGAGAAAAAAGACGAAAAGGTCCTAGCTAAACCAGACGACAGTTCCAAGTCGGTCCTTGAGACTGATAAGCCCAGTCCTAAAGAATATTCGGACGATGAAACTGATGACGAAATAGATATTCCCAAGCCACAAGACAAGCCTATTAGCCACCACACTTCTTTGGTAACTGGTGTTACAGGTGGTGGGGTTAAATCTCCTCTCCATTCTGAGGAAAAACCAAAGTCGCCTGAGAAGAAAGAAGAAAAGGTCCTAGCTAAACCAGATGACAGTTCCAAGTCGGTCCTTGAGACTGACAAGCCCAGTCCTAAAGAATATTCGGACGATGAAACTGATGACGAAATAGATATTCCCAAGCCACAAGACAAGTCTATTAGCCACCCAACTTCTTTGGTAACTGGTGTTACAGGTGGTGGGGTTATTTCTCCTCTCCATTCTGAGGAAAAACCAAAGTCGCCTGAAAAGAAAGACGAAAAGGTCCTAGCTAAACCAGATGACAGTTCCAAGTCGGTCGTTGAGACTGACAAGCCCAGTCCTAAAGAATATTCGGACGATGAAACCGATGACGAAATAGACTTTCCCAAGCCACAAGACAAGCCTATTAGCCACCCAACTTCTTTGGTAACTGGTGTTACAGGTGGTGGGGTTAAATCTCCTCTCCATCCTGAGGAAAAACCAAAGTCGCCTGAGAAGAAAGACGAAAAGGTCCTAGCTAAACCAGACGACAGTTCCAAGTCGGTCGTTGAGACTGATAAGCCCAGTCCTAAAGAATATTCGGACGATGAAACCGATGACGAAATAGATATTCCCAAGCCACAAGACAAGCCTCTTAGGGAAGCAATTCCATCAGTGACACCCTTCACTACTATCCCTGACGTAAAGGCCAGAGATGTTATTGCCTTTAAGGCAGAAGAAAAATCAACAACAGTTCAAACAACTATTAAGTTAGCAAGCACTAGTATAACAACAGAGGATACCAAGATAGTTAAACCGACTGATTCGCTTTCACAATTGAAAGACGATAAGATCCCAACCTCAGTAGGAGACAAGGCACCAAAAGAGTCAGTAAAGCCTATGTTAAAAGAGTATTCGGACGATGAAACTGATGACGAAATAGATATTCCCAAGCCACAAGACAAGCCTATTAGCCACCCAACATCTTTGGTAACTGGTGTTACAGGTGGTGGGGTTATGTCTCCTCTCCATTCTGAGGAAAAACAAAAGTCGCCTGAAAAGAAAGACGAAAAGGTCCTAGCTAAACCAGATGACAGTTCCAAGTCGCACTTTGAGACTGATAAGCCCAGTCCCAAAGAATATTCGGCCGATGAAACCGATGACGAAATAGACTTTCCCAAGCCACAAGACAAGTCTATTAGGGAAGCTACTCCATCAGTGACACCCTTCACTACTATCCCTGACGTAAAGGCCAGAGATGTTATTGCCTTTAAGGCAGAAGAAAAATCAACAACAGTTCAAAAAACTATTAAGTTAGCAAGCACTAGTATAACAACAGAGGATACCAAGATAGTTAAACCGATTGATTCGCTTTCACAATTGAAAGACGATAAGATCCCAACCTCAGTAGGAGACAAGGCACCAAAAGAGTCAGTAAAGCCTATGTTAAAAGAGTATTCGGACGATGAAACTGATGACGAAATAGATATTCCCAAGCCACAAGACAAGCCTATTAGCCACCCAACTTCTTTGGTAACTGGTGTTACAGGTGGTGGGGCTAAATCTCCCCTCCATCCTGAGGAAAAACCAAAGTCGCCTGAGAAAAAAGACGAAAAGGTCCTAGCTAAACCAGACGACAGTTCCAAGTCGGTCCTTGAGACTGATAAGCCCAGTCCTAAAGAATGTTCGGACGATGAAACCGATGACGAAATAGATATTCCCAAGCCACAAGACAAGCCTATTAGCCATCCAATTTCTTTGGTAACTGGTGTTACAGGTGGTGGGGTTAAATCTCCCCTCCATCCTGAGGAAAAATCAAAGTCGCCTGAGAAGAAAGACGAAAAGGTCCTAGCTAAACCAGACGACAGTTCCAAGTCGGTCCTTGAGACTGATAAGCCCAGTCCTAAAGAATATTCGGACGATGAAACTGATGACGAAATAGATATTCCCAAGCCACAAGACAAGCCTATTAGCCACCACACTTCTTTGGTAACTGGTCTTACAGGTGGTGGGGTTAAATCTCCTCTCCATTCTGAGGAAAAACCAAAGTCGCCTGAGAAGAAAGACGAAAAGGTCCTAGCTAAACCAGATGACAGTTCCAAGTCGGTCGTTGAGACTGACAAGCCCAGTCCTAAAGAATATTCGGACGATGAAACTGATGACGAAATAGATATTCCCAAGCCACAAGACAAGCCTATTAGCCACCACACTTCTTTGGTAACTGGTGTTACAGGTGGTGGGGTTAAATCTCCTCTCCATCCTGAGGAAAAACCAAAGTCGCCTGAGAAGAAAGACGAAAAGGTCCTAGCTAAACCAGACGACAGTTCCAAGTCGGTCGTTGAGACTGATAAGCCCAGTCCTAAAGAATATTCGGACGATGAAACCGATGACGAAATAGATATTCCCAAGCCACAAGACAAGCCTCTTAGGGAAGCAACTCCATCAGTGACACCCTTCACTACTATCCCTGACGTAAAGGCCAGAGATGTTATTGCCTTTAAGGCAGAAGAAAAATCAACAACAGTTCAAAAAACTATTAAGTTAGCAAGCACTAGTATAACAACAGAGGATACCAAGATAGTTAAACCGATTGATTCGCTTTCACAATTGAAAGACGATAAGATCCCAACCTCAGTAGGAGACAAGGCACCAAAAGAGTCAGTAAAGCCTATGTTAAAAGAGTATTCGGACGATGAAACTGATGACGAAATAGATATTCCCAAGCCACAAGACAAGCCTATTAGCCACCCAACTTCTTTGGTAACTGGTGTTACAGGTGGTGGGGCTAAATCTCCCCTCCATCCTGAGGAAAAACCAAAGTCGCCTGAGAAAAAAGACGAAAAGGTCCTAGCTAAACCAGACGACAGTTCCAAGTCGGTCCTTGAGACTGATAAGCCCAGTCCTAAAGAATATTCGGACGATGAAACTGATGACGAAATAGATATTCCCAAGCCACAAGACAAGCCTATTAGCCACCACACTTCTTTGGTAACTGGTGTTACAGGTGGTGGGGTTAAATCTCCTCTCCATTCTGAGGAAAAACCAAAGTCGCCTGAGAAGAAAGAAGAAAAGGTCCTAGCTAAACCAGATGACAGTTCCAAGTCGGTCCTTGAGACTGACAAGCCCAGTCCTAAAGAATATTCGGACGATGAAACTGATGACGAAATAGATATTCCCAAGCCACAAGACAAGTCTATTAGCCACCCAACTTCTTTGGTAACTGGTGTTACAGGTGGTGGGGTTATTTCTCCTCTCCATTCTGAGGAAAAACCAAAGTCGCCTGAAAAGAAAGACGAAAAGGTCCTAGCTAAACCAGATGACAGTTCCAAGTCGGTCGTTGAGACTGACAAGCCCAGTCCTAAAGAATATTCGGACGATGAAACCGATGACGAAATAGACTTTCCCAAGCCACAAGACAAGCCTATTAGCCACCCAACTTCTTTGGTAACTGGTGTTACAGGTGGTGGGGTTAAATCTCCTCTCCATCCTGAGGAAAAACCAAAGTCGCCTGAGAAGAAAGACGAAAAGGTCCTAGCTAAACCAGACGACAGTTCCAAGTCGGTCGTTGAGACTGATAAGCCCAGTCCTAAAGAATATTCGGACGATGAAACCGATGACGAAATAGATATTCCCAAGCCACAAGACAAGCCTCTTAGGGAAGCAATTCCATCAGTGACACCCTTCACTACTATCCCTGACGTAAAGGCCAGAGATGTTATTGCCTTTAAGGCAGAAGAAAAATCAACAACAGTTCAAACAACTATTAAGTTAGCAAGCACTAGTATAACAACAGAGGATACCAAGATAGTTAAACCGACTGATTCGCTTTCACAATTGAAAGACGATAAGATCCCAACCTCAGTAGGAGACAAGGCACCAAAAGAGTCAGTAAAGCCTATGTTAAAAGAGTATTCGGACGATGAAACTGATGACGAAATAGATATTCCCAAGCCACAAGACAAGCCTATTAGCCACCCAACATCTTTGGTAACTGGTGTTACAGGTGGTGGGGTTATGTCTCCTCTCCATTCTGAGGAAAAACAAAAGTCGCCTGAAAAGAAAGACGAAAAGGTCCTAGCTAAACCAGATGACAGTTCCAAGTCGCACTTTGAGACTGATAAGCCCAGTCCCAAAGAATATTCGGCCGATGAAACCGATGACGAAATAGACTTTCCCAAGCCACAAGACAAGCCTATTAGCCACCCAACTTCTTTGGTAACTGGTGTTACAGGTGGTGGGGTTAAATCTCCTCTCCATCCTGAGGAAAAACCAAAGTCGCCTGAGAAGAAAGACGAAAAGGTCCTAGCTAAACCAGATGACAGTTCCAAGTCGGTCCTTGAGACTGACAAGCCCAGTCCTAAAGAATATTCGGACGATGAAACTGATGACGAAATAGATATTCCCAAGCCACAAGACAAGTCTATTAGCCACCCAACTTCTTTGGTAACTGGTGTTACAGGTGGTGGGGTTATTTCTCCTCTCCATTCTGAGGAAAAACCAAAGTCGCCTGAAAAGAAAGACGAAAAGGTCCTAGCTAAACCAGATGACAGTTCCAAGTCGGTCGTTGAGACTGACAAGCCCAGTCCTAAAGAATATTCGGACGATGAAACCGATGACGAAATAGACTTTCCCAAGCCACAAGACAAGCCTATTAGCCACCCAACTTCTTTGGTAACTGGTGTTACAGGTGGTGGGGTTAAATCTCCTCTCCATCCTGAGGAAAAACCAAAGTCGCCTGAGAAGAAAGACGAAAAGGTCCTAGCTAAACCAGACGACAGTTCCAAGTCGGTCGTTGAGACTGATAAGCCCAGTCCTAAAGAATATTCGGACGATGAAACCGATGACGAAATAGATATTCCCAAGCCACAAGACAAGCCTCTTAGGGAAGCAACTCCATCAGTGACACCCTTCACTACTATCCCTGACGTAAAGGCCAGAGATGTTATTGCCTTTATGGCAGAAGAAAAATCAACAACAGTTCAAACAACTATTAAGTTAGCAAGCACTAGTATAACAACAGAGGATACCAAGATAGTTAAACCGACTGATTCGCTTTCACAATTGAAAGACGATAAGATCCCAACCTCAGTAGGAGACAAGGCACCAAAAGAGTCAGTAAAGCCTATGTTAAAAGAGTATTCGGACGATGAAACTGATGACGAAATAGATATTCCCAAGCCACAAGACAAGCCTATTAGCCACCCAACATCTTTGGTAACTGGTGTTACAGGTGGTGGGGTTATGTCTCCTCTCCATTCTGAGGAAAAACAAAAGTCGCCTGAAAAGAAAGACGAAAAGGTCCTAGCTAAACCAGATGACAGTTCCAAGTCGCACTTTGAGACTGATAAGCCCAGTCCCAAAGAATATTCGGCCGATGAAACCGATGACGAAATAGACTTTCCCAAGCCACAAGACAAGCCTATTAGCCACCCAACTTCTTTGGTAACTGGTGTTACAGGTGGTGGGGTTAAATCTCCTCTCCATCCTGAGGAAAAACCAAAGTCGCCTGAGAAGAAAGACGAAAAGGTCCTAGCTAAACCAGATGACAGTTCCAAGTCGGTCCTTGAGACTGACAAGCCCAGTCCTAAAGAATATTCGGACGATGAAACTGATGACGAAATAGATATTCCCAAGCCACAAGACAAGTCTATTAGCCACCCAACTTCTTTGGTAACTGGTGTTACAGGTGGTGGGGTTATTTCTCCTCTCCATTCTGAGGAAAAACCAAAGTCGCCTGAAAAGAAAGACGAAAAGGTCCTAGCTAAACCAGATGACAGTTCCAAGTCGGTCGTTGAGACTGACAAGCCCAGTCCTAAAGAATATTCGGACGATGAAACCGATGACGAAATAGACTTTCCCAAGCCACAAGACAAGCCTATTAGCCACCCAACTTCTTTGGTAACTGGTGTTACAGGTGGTGGGGTTAAATCTCCTCTCCATCCTGAGGAAAAACCAAAGTCGCCTGAGAAGAAAGACGAAAAGGTCCTAGCTAAACCAGACGACAGTTCCAAGTCGGTCGTTGAGACTGATAAGCCCAGTCCTAAAGAATATTCGGACGATGAAACCGATGACGAAATAGATATTCCCAAGCCACAAGACAAGCCTCTTAGGGAAGCAACTCCATCAGTGACACCCTTCACTACTATCCCTGACGTAAAGGCCAGAGATGTTATTGCCTTTAAGGCAGAAGAAAAATCAACAACAGTTCAAACAACTATTAAGTTAGCAAGCACTAGTATAACAACAGAGGATACCAAGATAGTTAAACCGACTGATTCGCTTTCACAATTGAAAGACGATAAGATCCCAACCTCAGTAGGAGACAAGGCACCAAAAGAGTCAGTAAAGCCTATGTTAAAAGAGTATTCGGACGATGAAACTGATGACGAAATAGATATTCCCAAGCCACAAGACAAGCCTATTAGCCACCCAACATCTTTGGTAACTGGTGTTACAGGTGGTGGGGTTATGTCTCCTCTCCATTCTGAGGAAAAACAAAAGTCGCCTGAAAAGAAAGACGAAAAGGTCCTAGCTAAACCAGATGACAGTTCCAAGTCGCACTTTGAGACTGATAAGCCCAGTCCCAAAGAATATTCGGCCGATGAAACCGATGACGAAATAGATATTCCCAAGCCACAAGACAAGCCTATTAGCCATCCAACTTCCTTGGTAACTGGTGTTACAGGTGGTGGGGTTAAATCTCCCCTCCATCCTGAGGAAAAACCAAAGTCGCCTGAGAAAAAAGACGAAAAGGTCCTAGCTAAACCAGACGACAGTTCCAAGTCGGTCCTTGAGACTGATAAGCCCAGTCCTAAAGAATATTCGGACGATGAAACTGATGACGAAATAGATATTCCCAAGCCACAAGACAAGCCTATTAGCCATCCAATTTCTTTGGCAACTGGTGTTACAGGTGGTGGGGCTAAATCTCCCCTCCATCCTGAGGAAAAACCAAAGTCGCCTGAGAAAAAAGACGAAAAGGTCCTAGCTAAACCAGACGACAGTTCCAAGTCGGTCCTTGAGACTGATAAGCCCAGTCCTAAAGAGTATTCTGACGAAACCGATGACGAAATAGATATTCCCAAGCCACAAGACAAGCCTATTAGCCATCCAACTTCTTTGGTAACTGGTGTTACAGGTGGTGGGGTTAAAACTCCTCTCCATTCTAAGGAAAAACCAAAGTCGCCTGAGAAGAAAGACGAAAGGGTCCTAGCTAAACCAGACGACAGTTCCAAGTCGGTCCTTGAGACTGATAAGCCCAGTCCTAAAGAATATTCGGACGATGAAATTGATGACGAAATAGATATTCCCAAGCCACAAGACAAGTCTATTCGCCACCCAACTACTTTGGTAACTGGTGTTACAGGTGGTGGGGTTATTTCTCCTCTCCATTCTGAGGAAAAACAAAAGTCGCCTGAAAAGAAAGACGAAAAGGTCCTAGCTAAACCAGATGACAGTTCCAAGTCGCACTTTGAGACTGATAAGCCCAGTCCCAAAGAATATTCGGCCGATGAAACCGATGACGAAATAGATATTCCCAAGCCACAAGACAAGCCTATTAGCCATCCAACTTCCTTGGTAACTGGTGTTACAGGTGGTGGGGTTAAATCTCCCCTCCATCCTGAGGAAAAACCAAAGTCGCCTGAGAAGAAAGACGAAAAGGTCCTAGCTAAACCAGACGACAGTTCCAAGTCGGTCGTTGAGACTGATAAGCCCAGTCCTAAAGAATATTCGGACGATGAAACCGATGACGAAATAGATATTCCCAAGCCACAAGACAAGCCTCTTAGGGAAGCAACTCCATCAGTGACACCCTTCACTACTATCCCTGACGTAAAGGCCAGAGATGTTATTGCCTTTAAGGCAGAAGAAAAATCAACAACAGTTCAAACAACTATTAAGTTAGCAAGCACTAGTATAACAACAGAGGATACCAAGATAGTTAAACCGATTGATTCGCTTTCACAATTGAAAGACGATAAGATCCCAACCTCAGTAGGAGACAAGGCACCAAAAGAGTCAGTAAAGCCTATGTTAAAAGAGTATTCGGACGATGAAACTGATAACGAAATAGATATTCCCAAGCCACAAGACAAGCCTATTAGCCACCCAACTTCTTTGGTAACTGGTGTTACAGGTGGTGGGGTTATTTCTCCTCTCCATTCTGAGGAAAAACCAAAGTCGCCTGAAAAGAAAGACGAAAAGGTCCTAGCTAAACCAGATGACAGTTCCAAGTCGGTCGTTGAGACTGATAAGCCCAGTCCCAA
Organism: Drosophila sechellia; assembly: GCF_004382195.2. NCBI lineage: Eukaryota > Metazoa > Arthropoda > Insecta > Diptera > Drosophilidae > Drosophila > Drosophila sechellia. The sequence continues at coordinate 7,529,082 of NC_045951.1, read as the reverse complement.
AGAATATTCGGACGATGAAACCGATGACGAAATAGATATTCCCAAGCCACAAGACAAGCCTATTAGCCATCCAACTTCCTTGGTAACTGGTGTTACAGGTGGTGGGGTTAAATCTCCTCTCCATCCTGAGGAAAAACAAAAGTCGCCTGAGAATAAAGACGAAAAGGTCCCAGCTAAACCAGACGACAGTTCCAAGTCGGTCCTTGAGACTGACAAGCCCAGTCCTAAAGAATATTCGGACGATGAAACTGATGACGAAATAGATAATCCCAAGCCACAAGACAAGTCTATTAGCCACCCAACTTCTTTGGTAACTGGTGTTACAGGTGGTGGGGTTATTTCTCCTCTCCATTCTGAGGAAAAACCAAAGTCGCCTGAAAAGAAAGACGAAAAGGTCCTAGCTAAACCAGATGACAGTTCCAAGTCGGTCGTTGAGACTGATAAGCCCAGTCCTAAAGAATATTCGGACGATGAAACCGATGACGAAATAGACTTTCCCAAGCCACAAGACAAGCCTATTAGCCACCCAACTTCTTTGGTAACTGGTGTTACAGGTGGTGGGGTTAAATCTCCTCTCCATCCTGAGGAAAAACCAAAGTCGCCTGAGAAGAAAGACGAAAAGGTCCTAGCTAAACCAGACGACAGTTCCACGTCGGTCGTTGAGACTGATAAGCCCAGTCCTAAAGAATATTCGGACGATGAAACCGATGACGAAATAGACTTTCCCAAGCCACAAGACAAGCCTATTAGCCACCCAACTTCTTTGGTAACTGGTGTTACAGGTGGTGGGGTTAAATCTTCCCTCCATCCTGAGGAAAAACCAAAGTCGCCTGAGAAGAAAGACGAAAAGGTCCTAGCTAAACCAGACGACAGTTCCAAGTCGGTCCTTGAGACTGATAAGCCCAGTCCCAAAGAATATTCGGACGATGAAACCGATGACGAAATAGATATTCCCAAGCCACAAGACAAGCCTATTAGCCATCCAACTTCTTTGGTAACTGGTGTTACAGGTGGTGGGGTTAAATCTCCCCTCCATCCTGAGGAAAAACCAAAGTCGCCTGAGAAGAAAGACGAAAGGGTCCTAGCTAAACCAGACGACAGTTCCAAGTCGTTCGTTGAGACTGATAAGCCCAGTCCTAAAGAATATTCGGACGATGAAACTGATGACGAAATAGATATTCCCAAGCCACAAGACAAGCCTATTAGCCACCCAACTTCTTTGGTAACTGGTGTTACAGGTGGTGGGGTTATTTCTCCTCTCCATTCTGAGGAAAAACCAAAGTCGCCTGAAAAGAAAGACGAAAAGGTCCTAGCTAAACCAGACGACAGTTCCAAGTCGGTCGTTGAGACTGATAAGCCCAGTCCTAAAGAATATTCGGACGATGAAACTGATGACGAAATAGATATTCCCAAGCCACAAGACAAGCCTATTAGCCACCCAACTTCTTTGGTAACTGGTGTTACAGGTGGTGGGGTTATGTCTCCTCTCCATTCTGAGGAAAAACCAAAGTCGCCTGAGAAGAAAGACGAAAAGGTCCTAGCTAAACCAGACGACAGTTCCAAGTCGGTCGTTGAGACTGATAAGCCCAGTCCTAAAGAATATTCGGACGATGAAACTGATGACGAAATAGATATTCCCAAGCCACAAGACAAGCCTATTAGCCACCCAACTTCTTTGGTAACTGGTGTTACAGGTGGTGGGGTTAAATCTCCTCTCCATACTGAGGAAAAACAAAAGTCGCCTGAGAAGAAAGACGAAAAGGTCCTAGCTAAACCAGACGACAGTTCCAAGTCGGTCGTTGAGACTGATAAGCCCAGTCCCAAAGAATATTCGGACGATGAAACCGATGACGAAATAGATATTCCCAAGCCACAAGACAAGCCTATTAGCCATCCAACTTCTTTGGTAACTGGTGTTACAGGTGGTGGGGTTAAATCTCCCCTCCATCCTGAGGAAAAACCAAAGTCGCCTGAGAAGAAAGACGAAAGGGTCCTAGCTAAACCAGACGACAGTTCCAAGTCGTTCGTTGAGACTGATAAGCCCAGTCCTAAAGAATATTCGGACGATGAAACTGATGACGAAATAGATATTCCCAAGCCACAAGACAAGCCTATTAGCCACCCAACTTCTTTGGTAACTGGTGTTACAGGTGGTGGGGTTATTTCTCCTCTCCATTCTGAGGAAAAACCAAAGTCGCCTGAAAAGAAAGACGAAAAGGTCCTAGCTAAACCAGACGACAGTTCCAAGTCGGTCGTTGAGACTGATAAGCCCAGTCCTAAAGAATATTCGGACGATGAAACCGATGACGAAATAGATATTCCCAAGCCACAAGACAAGCCTCTTACGGAAGCAACTCCATCAGTGACACCCTTCACTACTATCCCTGACGTAAAGGCCAGAGATGTTATTGCCTTTAAGGCAGAAGAAAAATCAACAACAGTTCAAACAACTATTAAGTTAGCAAGCACTAGTATAACAACAGAGGATACCAAGATAGTTAAACTGATTGATTCCCTTTCACAATTGAAAGAGGATAAGATCCCAACCTCAGTAGGAGACAAGGCACCAAAAGAGTCAGTAAAGCCTATGTTAAAAGAGTATTCGGACGATGAAACTGATAACGAAATAGATATTCCCAAGCCACAAGACAAGCCTATTAGCCACCCAACTTCTTTGGTAACTGGTGTTACAGGTGGTGGGGTTAATACTCCTCTCCATTCTGAGGAAAAACCAAAGTCGCCTGAAAAGAAAGACGAAAAGGTCCTAGCTAAACCAGATGACAGTTCCAAGTCGGTCGTTGAGACTGATAAGCCCAGTCCTAAAGAATATTCGGACGATGAAACCGATGACGAAATAGACTTTCCCAAGCCACAAGACAAGCCTATTAGCCACCCAACTTCTTTGGTAACTGGTGTTACAGGTGGCGGGGTTATTTCTCCTCTCCATTCTGAGGAAAAACCAAAGTCGCCTGAAAAGAAAGACGAAAAAGTCCTAGCTAAACCAGACGACAGTTCCAAGTCGGTCGTTGAGACTGATAAGCCCAGTCCTAAAGAATATTCGGACGATGAAACCGATGACGAAATAGATTTTCCCAAGCCTCAAGACAAGCCTCTTAGGGAAGCAACTCCATCAGTGACACCCTTCACTACTATCCCTGACGTAAAGGCCAGAGATGTTATTGCCTTTAAGGCAGAAGAAAAATCAACAACAGTTCAAACAACTATTAAGTTAGCAAGCACTAGTATAACAACAGAGGATACCAAGATAGTTAAACTGATTGATTCCCTTTCACAATTGAAAGAGGATAAGATCCCAACCTCAGTAGGAGACAAGGCACCAAAAGAGTCAGTAAAGCCTATGTTAAAAGAGTATTCTGACGATGAAACCGATGACGAAATAGATATTCCCCAGCCACAAGACAAGCCTATTAGCCATCCAACTTCTTTGGTAACTGGTGTTACAGGTGGTGGGGTTAAAACTCCTCTCCATTCTGAGGAAAAACCAAAGTCGCCTGAAAAGAAAGACGAAAAGGTCCTAGCTAAACCAGACGACAGTTCCAAGTCAGTCATTGAGACTGATAAGCCCAGTTCTAAAGAATATTCGGACGATGGACGGAAGGGAACCGGTTTGTCTGGCATATGTCCCAAGAATATTACACCTGTTATGACAGAGGAAATTTCAGCCTCAACTCAATCCAACTTTAAATCAGCAAGCTCTATTAGAGCAACGCTTGATACACAGATATCTAATCCAATATCCGATCCAGTTCAGAGGACCTTATTGGTAACTCCTTTTATAGACGATCAGGGTATTTCTCAGCAATCTGGAGAAAAGTCAAAAACAATCAGCCCCATTTCACTGAAATGTGAGACTCAGCTAAGCTATCTAGATCATCAATTAGACGTTGATTTGGTTTCTGATATCGAAGAAAATCGGTCTGTTCAACAGATTGTGGAGGATACTATCAGGGCTGGTGATGCTGAAGTACAAAAAATTGTTGACGAAACACTCAAGAGTGTTCAGAAAACTAGAAATATTAGGGAACAGGTTGTAGGTGAAGGTCGTTCCGTTGAAGAAATAGTTGAAGATACACTTAAAAATGCAAAGTTCATTCCAAATATTTCCATGGAAGATAAACTCTATGGCACCCAGCTTAAAGAAACTGATGCACAAGAAGTTCGTCCCGTTGCTTACTTTGTAAATTTAGACGATGAACAGAAATCAATAGACGCTGTTAAAAAGGTACCACAACCGAAAAAAATAATTAAGTCAGACACGGGAAAAATATTAGAGGAGGCCTCTGCAAAACCAATGAATAAGTCAACCAATAGCAAAAGAACACTCACGGTTAGGGAAAAGCCTAAGCCCAAGCCAGTTTCTCCAGCAAAGACGACTACTGTCAAACAAACTCCAATTAGAAAAACAATAACCACTGACAAATCAAAACTATCAAATAAGACCGAGTCACGACGTTCAGTCACAAGCTCTACTTCAACAACTACCAGTTCAGCTTCCGCTACTAGTCGTGTGATAAGTGAAATACACTTCGAGAGATCATCAAGTCCTGCTTCGAGTTCCATTTTCTACGAAAGCCAACCGCAAGGTGAAGGTAGTCGATCTACCACCCCAAGACCCAGGGTTAAAACTGATGTGACACGAATACCCTACAATACCTCACCTCGATCGTTTAGTCCACAGTCAAAGACCACAAAGACAGATAAGAAAACCGTAAACAAAAGTAAAACAACTGCCACTCGTTCTACCAAAGAGCTTACGGAAAAGAGTTTCAAAAAGACTGAGCGAATTGCCAGCCAAGAGCACGTTGAGAAGCGGAAAACCCCGACACCGTCTGCCACCCACAGATACATGCAACCCACCCTGGCCCACAGCATGAGGTACGGTTTGAGTGGCGATGGCGACATTGGCCAGAATGTCACCTTGGCATCTCCAAAGTCGCCGGCACCACCCAAATCGCCTACTCCGGCCCTAACTAAAAGTACTCGAAGAACACAAACTGTAACAAGTGCCTTGACAAAGTCCACAACCCAAATACCGAAACAAAAAAACTCGATTGCTGAAAAGAAACCAGCACAGCCCCGTTCCCAGATTAAGAGAGGCTCACAGAGCGATAGCAAGGAATCCCTAATGAAAAGCAACGATCGCCTATACAAACGACAAACATCCAAGGAAAATAAGCTAGCAAACGTGATAGGCTCCAAGAGCCAAGAAACCAAAAGCATGAAGACACAATCAGCTAATTCAGCCAAGAAACTTGTCTCCAAAACTTCCATAGAAACCGACAACAAGCTTCTGAAGAAGACAACAGCCACTATACAGCGCACTAAAGTTCCGATTAGCGTGTCTTCCAGTGCAAGGACTGCAGCAAAGCTAAGCAAGAGTGATGACACCGTCAAGAGACCTCAGGTAGATAATAAGAAACCAGTAAAGCGAACGGTAAGCAAAGTAAGTGAATCCAGTGGCACCATGACCACCACAGCTACATCGACCGTGGCGAGGTCCATGGAGCCAAGGCTGCAAAAGAAGATGAAGGACACGATGAACGAGTCGAGTTCGAACTCGGGAAGCGGCACCACCAGTGCCAGCGGTTCTTCAAATAGTACGCGACGAAGTGTGCGATCCGTTAGCACGGTTAGCCGCAAAACGGACAAGGACTTGACCAACATCCGGCGAGCAAGTGGAGCGGTTGTTTCGACATCGACCGTACGGGTGCACCGGGAACCAACAGCAACCACCAGCGCTGTTAGCACCGTGCTCGTTGATGACGACTGTGAGGTGATAACCATACGTTCCATTAAATCAAGCGATAGTACAAAAAGTTCTACCTCATCATCCTCCGGTAGCGGCAGCAACAGTCGCAAGGTGCTAACCAGCGAGGTGTTCACTAAAACCTTCGGCCCCGACAAGCCGCTCGAGGTGGTCTACCGACAGCCAGAGTTTGATGTAGAACACCACACGATCATGTCTGTGCGTCCAACCTCCGCGACAAGCAGCGATCAGCAGAGGTGCATTAACGAGTTCGATGTCAGTTTCATCGACACCACCGACTCCAGTCTCTCGGACTCCGTTGCCTTACCCATGTTAGGCTCCGGTGATCCTGATCGTCTGCTGGCCGCCAGTCCCGGCTCGCCCAAGCCCACCCGCAGTCCCCTGGCCCTTATTGAGGAGACCCTCCGTCGCCAGCAACAGCATCACCATCATCAGCAACACTACCACCACAGTAGCGGTGCTATTGCAGCTGCCCTTGATCCTTCTCTGTCGATGCCAGTGGCTTTTGGAGAGAGTCATCTGGAGGCGGAGGTAGAGGTGGAGAAGGGCAGCATTTCCAAAGGTAACTATGGTACTTATATTCAAGATACTTGTTAGGTCGAGATCACAATGATACTTAAGATAAGCTTAGCTACGATACCCATCATATCTAGGGCTTAGTTATCAAAATGCAACTTTTCTTATTGATATGCCTATGTATGAAATGCTTTCACTTAACCCATTTTAAACTTATTCTCCACAAATAGCAAACATAAAAAATTAAAGCCGTCAAACTCAAGCCATAATACACAATAGCAAAGACCCACCAACTACAGCCTAACATAATGTCCAAGAAACTCCCAACTATATCCGTAACTGCCGACAAGCGATCCACCCATTCCGACTTATCCTCCTCATCGTCATCCCACGACACAGATAGCAATGACATGGACTATGGGCGCAATGGCGGCGGGGGCGTAACCGATGTCGAAGATTTCGACAGCCAGGTGGAGGTACTAAAACCAAGCTCCCGCCGCAATTCTTGTAACTCCTCTCTGAAGCCCAAAGCTCATCCCAAAGCGAATACGGGAGACAACGATGTGACTGATGTGGAGGACTACGATACAGAATCGGAAGATGATGAGAAGAGCACAGCATACCCAGAACTAAAGCTGTCGCTAAGGGAGTTTCTCCAACAGGGACTCCAGAACCAAGAAGCCGTCGATAATGATGCCAAGGAGAGCTGTGAAATAAAAGCCGGAGATTTCGTGCAAGCACAAAACCTGAATGGTCTGGCAGACTATCTGACTGATTGCGAGGACTACGACACCGATTCCGAAGTTGGATTTGGTTGTGAGAAATCAGTATGCGTTGACCTGGATCATGCTGTGGGAGATCAGGGGCGCGTAAACATAGCAGATGGCGAAAAGAACCAAGACGACTCCGATCAATATGAAGATGTTTCTGTGATTAGTGATATAAGCGATTTGGCCTCAGCTATGTCCGATTGCACAGGTATTGCAGTGCGTGGCATGTCCGAGGATGAAGTTTTGGAGGTATCCGATAGTGGTCACGAAGAGGTTTGCAACATTGCCTGTTCAGAATCCGAGTCTGAGTCTGAGGGCGCAGCTGCTTTGAGCCAGAGTGAGACTAGTGAGACTAGTTTTCCACCTATTGATGTGGCCTTCGTTAGTGCCAGCGGACAGCCACGTCGAAATTCGAAGTGCAGTATACCCACGCCTGGACAGAAAAATTTTCTTCAGCTGGCTTCAAAAAACGAAGAGGTTTTAACTGACGTTGAGGGTATTGACGACTCTGTCGGCGAAGATAGCTTTGACAACGAGGAGGAGGACGAAGAACCCATACCACGTGCCATAATCCTTGCGTCTGGCGATGATGGGACCTGCCTTACTGATGTCGAGGACATGTTCTGTGAAGATAGTTCGCTATCCACCAGTGCTGAACCGGAAATTCGTTCAATCTGCCACGAGGTCTTACCACTGCCCCATCGCGAAGTAGTAGAACTGAAGGAGGACAAGTACGGGGACACAATAACCAATGTTATGCCCATGGACACGAACTACGAGTTTGGCATTTACAACCACTTGAAGGATATGATTCACACCGATTCCGAGGACTATTCGTGTGCCGATGAGTGGAGCCTTCAACATTCAGTTGCTGAGGATGCTGCAATGGGAGGACCGAGCCTAATTGAAAACGAAGTAATTGTATCCAATGAACTATTGAAACAGCAGCAAAACAAGCGCCTGGAGGTACAGACCAATGCCGAGTCCGTAACAGATGTTGAGGAAATCTTCGTGGCCGGAATAAATCGCCGCAAGAAGTTGAAGACCCGGACTCTAAGCAAGGGCAAGAATAAACTACTCGACGCCGTGAAGGGCAAAGAGGATGGAGTCACAGATGTCGAGGACATGGACCTAAGTGAATGCGGTTTACCTTTGGGCGTGAAGCGCGTGGAGCAGCTGAAACAACAGGCAAAGGGATCAAATGCGGACAAATCCTCAGAATCAGAGGATGTATCCACCGATGATGTCTCCGACATCTCCGATGTCTCCGACGTACCACCGCTATCGACAGGTGATAGAACTAGCGGCAAGACAAAGCCACAACCGCATCACTTCCGTCTGCTAAAGAATGATATGATAAATCAGGAACATACCGATGTTGAGGACGTTCAATTGCCCTCGGATGCGGAGGATGCTCTGGAACCACCGGCCGTTCCAGTGGCCAACAGCAACAGTAAGGAGCTGAATGATATGTTGAACGAGAGCTATACGGTGGTGCACGAGATGAGTGGTCGCAGTTTCAACAGCGAGGCCGAGAAGCTACATGCTAAAGGCGTCATCCGAGATGCCCATACCGACGTTGAGTATGTTGAGTCTGACGAGTCAGCCGCCAGGGGAGGCAACTAGCGTGCGTCCCGTGTCCTCAGCCAATCCGACTCGAGTCAGTCCCAAGCTGTTGCCAAAATATATCTCAACAATAGTTAATAAGTGTTCATAGATACGAAAACCCAACACACACACTCTCAAGCATTTTGTAAGTAAAGTCAACAATTACCAAACATTTTCGTTAACGTTCTTACCACAATGAAAGCAGCAAAAAGCCTTAAATCTACTCGCATCGCTCCCATACGACTAACCTCTGTACCCGTGCCATACTAACAAATTTCTTAGCATCACCAATGCGTCGTTGTACTAACACTCACTATCTATTGTAATTCCCCAATCGTACTTGATGCTAACTAAAGTGATATTTCAAATTCGTTTCGTTTGTTCTTGTTTCGATTGTCTGTAAATCATTCATTATCATTTCGTTTGTAGATTAATATAACGTAGTTCTAGGTCACTTTTGTGTTTGTTCCTCGCATAACTGGAGCTCGTCTAACATTGGATTTATTTATTGCAGAAACCCTTCAGGAAAGAAAAGTAGACCTAACCAGTCTGGATACCGCAAAGATCTCACATGAAATTGGTAAGTTTTAGTTCACGATACTTAACTTTTGCTTGTCATAATTATTGTAATACATAGTGCTTCATTAGTATGCCAAATTGATCAGTTGTTCGTATTTGTTTCCTAAATGCAATTAAAGCTCATTGACAACGGAATTATGTTTGATATAAACTTATGACTCAGTGCCTCAGATCTCGCTCACATCACCAATCAACCTCACCGCCATCAGCTATCACACATAATCCTGCACATTCTGCTCGCTTCTCATGCTCTACATGATTTCCAACAGCTTGAACTTACTTTCTAACGCGCTCTCACTTTCTATTTCAATCTGTCCAATTTCTACCTACCAATGAACTGTGCAATTGTCTTCCAGGTGATGTTAAAGTTGGTGGTGGTGATGATGATAGTGATGGCGATGGTGGAGATCTTGTGGCACGCATTCGCGAGGAAGCCAATATTCTGGTGGATCGCGTACTTGAAGAAAGTGTCGAGATTATTGAGAGTCAAGGCCATCAGGCCAATGGCCACGAGATCGCTAAGCTGGACTACAACTCAGAAAGTGAGAATTATGCCATCACATGCGACGATATCGGCGGCGTCGATGTTATCAAATCGCCCACCATTGAGTCCATGTCGGGCAAGTCGTTTGACGACAACATGAGCTTCACCGACGAGCATATACATTTACCCTTGCATGCCCAGAACACGACCACCACCATGACAACGACAATTACCACTCAGTTCCAACAGCAGCCGTCCCAGTCTGCTGTCCCAAGTACATCGGCGGCAAAAGGTAACATACCATATAGATATGAGGTAGTCCCAACGCTAGCCTAGAACTTAGGATAGTAGCTTGAGGCGAATTAGAACGCATAGTGTTGATTAGTCCGTTGGCTATAACCGATCTCCTGAATTGTTTGCTTTTTGCTCCCATTCCGCCTCCCATGTGACATGTACCATATAGATCCGGTTGCAGTTCTCGAATCCGTATCCGTATCATTTCCAGTAGCGAGTAGTCGAAATCAGGCTGAAGACGAGAATGAAACGCGAACCAGGCGCATTGATCGAAAGATCGAGAAACTATCCACTGACATGGACGATGTAAGCGCCAGGTTCGATGAGGCGTTTGAGATGTCGGTGCCCGAGGACGAGATCAGCGCCCTGCAGGGCGACTTTTCCAAACTTAGCTGGGACGAAAGCGTTTCGCCCACGACCAACACCGATATGGCACAAAACCAAATAACTCCCGATAACGATATACAAGATCTCATCGCAGGTACCCTAAGCAAAAGCGAAGCGCCTAGTAATAAGCTATGATTTTCCTTTTCATTTGCCTATTTTAATGCCGTTGACAGAGCAAAAAGACTCACTCTAGATGTATGTGCTGTATTCCTTTTGATTTATGTTGTCCTAGCGAAATGGCAGATCCAAAATCGCGGCCAATGATTACTTTTTGATTGTTCAAGTTGAGCTCTAATTGCATTTAAATTTTTTAATTCATTTTGTACTCATATCATATGAAATGTGCATGCTCTCCTATACTAACCTATACTACCTATCTATCTCTATGAACTTGTGTTTCCTATGCTAACCATTGAATGCATATGCCCTTAACTCACCTACTCTATTTCCTGTTTCTATCCCGTAATCGTATTTACTCTTCCTCATCTTTTGTTCTCGACTTTCACAACACTTTTAAAATTGCTTTCGTTTTCACACCTATTGTTTTGTAGAAACAGGCGGCGATTTACCAAACTCAAGTGAAACCGATACCACTCCCGTACCACCGTCGAAAGAATCGGAAAGCAAAACCGAAACTGAGCCGACGGTAGTAACCAATGCATTCACTACCACCAGCCACGATACACCCACACCAAAACCAAGAGTTCTCAAAGCAAGCTCCCCCGTCTCCGAAGGCACCGATAGCACTACCATTCCTGGCCCAGTGCCCAAGCCCGAAATACCGATTGATATTAGTTTTGATGCCACCGCACCGGTTCCAAAGCCGCGTGCCCCTATAAAGCACACGGAACCTTTTGAAAACCTGGCTGCCCTAGCTGAACAGTCCGATAGCATTAGTCTGAGGAGTTTTGAGCTCACAGAGGACATTTCCAAGACGGACGAGCCCTCCACAGAGCTCTCTATTCGATCCCAGCTTCGGGACATAGTCACCACCACCACTGTTTCGGAGGACCACACCGAAAGCTTCGAGCCAACGAGTGAGATTTCTGTCGATGATGCCGACACTGAAAAGTCTGAGGGTGCCGAAAAGACCACTAGCTTTTATATTGGGGAATCAAGTCGTAATGTTATCATCAAGACCTCGACGAGATCTGCAAGTGTTACACCGCAAGAGGAGGAAGCTCAGGGCGAAATTGGAATTGATGCTAAGGATATTTCCCTAATGAAGGAGGTATCTGTTGACTCTGACGAAGCCAACGATGTTTTCAAAGAGTTTGTCACGATGAAGCCAGAAGATCCTACTGCAATGGACAGCAAGATAACCAGACAAGGCTCGGAAACTCGGAATGACATACTTGAATTTGAAAATGCTGACAAGGACAAGACTACAGAGCAAAAGCTCTCCAAGGTAACGACCGAGGAGAGCTTGACCACATCCACCGGATCCAGCGGTCGAGCCATCATTGAAATAGCTCCTTCGAGCAGCGAAGATCCTGATGAGTCCAGTAAGGAAATTCCGGAAATTGTAAATACAATCTCAGAGAAGGCAGCCTCCACTGATAAGTTTGAATTGCCCTTAGAAAAAAGTGAGTGGGAAACATCAGAAAAAGAAATCCCAACTGAGGGCAAACCAAAAGTAGTTCATTCGCCTCAACAACCCCAAGAAGCCAGCATGAAGAGTACTCTCGATAAGTTTCACGTAGATGAAATTCTTGCCGAAGAACAGGTATCAGAGGATCACTCCAGTAGTGATCACAAGTCGTTTAAGGAGGAGAAAGACTTAATCCCTTCAGAACTTGGATCGAGTACCGTGCCGCAGGAATACACTTTTGCTGTTGAGAGCGAGGACATCTCATCATTCATAGGCATACCAGAAGCAAGCATGCAGACCTCCACTTTGGATAGTACACAGCCTCCAGAGGGTCTGTTCGACACCACAATCAAGGAGACCCTCAATAAACAAGCTGCCATGGCCCATTATGCCCAAGATGTCTTTGGCAGAGGGGAAAGACGCGATGACCACGGATCACTAGGTTTCATTTCCACCGGCACAGCCGAAGAGTTGAGTTCCATGGAAGAGCAGGTGGCAAAGGAGGAACAAGCCTCATTGGGCTTCATTTCCACTGAAACCGCCGAGGATTTCAGCTCCATGGAAGATTATTATTCCGAGAAATTGGCCGTCGCAAGTGTGGTTGCTGATGAGGCTGCAACCGAAAAATCATTGACTACTAGCACTTTTGAAGAGCTTTCGTCTGATCAATCCATGAAACCAATCGATGTTGTGGTTCATCGACTTAAAACCGAGACATCGCCGGATTCCATTAACCGTTGGTCTATTCCCGATGTAGACACCTCCAGCTCAAGCGAGAGCTTCCACAGAAGCTTCGACAAGACTCAAAGTCGACCCTTGTCCTCAGACTTGGATAACCTTGTGACCACCACAGGTACTGGTACCTCAAGTGATTACCAAACCGCAAGAGAATTCACCACCACTGGCCGCACGGAGGGAACCGAATATATTAGTGCAGTCAGCACCCTCGGAAGCAGTAGCTTAGACTCACAGTCGGAGACTTCGGCCAATTTGGCCAGCATTGATGTGTCCGAGCTGTCGGAGACGTTGGTGGCCTCCTCTGCCGAAGTCGATGCTTTTGAAGCCGAAGAGATGTCGCGTCTGCGCGATCTTCGAGCCGATGACGAGGACAGTGATGAGAGTGTAGAACTTCCGGGAACTGCCTATCCAACCAGCGAACAGCAAAGCCTCATGAAGCGGTCCCAGGAAATGATTTTCAAGCCAAAAAGTCTGGACGAGGAGCCCTTGCCCGTAGAGATTGCGCAAATCGAGGAATATCCCAAGCAAAAGGAGGCAGAGCGCACATGGGGCCTGGCCTATCCTTTGGAGGACAGCAAGGTGGATAGTCCGCGGGAGAGTGAAAAAGGCGAGGACATTCTGTTGTATCACGGAGATCCACGTCGGTCCATTGACGAGTCCAAGTTGGCCTCTAGCCTAGACGAGGGCAGTATTCTTTCCGTGAGCATGTCAAGCACATCCAACATTGATACTGTTGTAGAGAACTTTGATGATATTATTGGATCCGCTGGATCCTCTTCATTGACCGGTATCGAGGGTTTCCAGTACGGCCATGACCCGGAAGATGCCACATTCATGCTGGAAATGGAGAGCAAGGAACATTCACCGCATGACTCTAATGCCAGTACTCCTCCGGGAGGGGAATCAAAACGCCGGGGTCACAAGCGAAATGAGAGCATTTCGGGAGATGCCTTAAAGAACTTGGACAAGGAAGTTGCATTACTGGGCGAAGGCAAGGAGTCGGAAAGCGAATCGGACACTGATCCCTACGAATCGGAATATGCCCGCCAGTTCCGTTCCCCCAAAGAACGAAAGAGCAAAAAGAAGAAGCAGGCGGCAGCCGAAATGGATCATAGTGGCGAACTGGAAAAGCGTCCATTTACTCCATCCCAGTTGGTAGCCGAGGTTATCGTGGAGGACAGTATCACAGAGGAGTTAGAGGCAGAGGCAGCGATGATCGAGGAGCGCCGCCCTTCCCAAAATATGCAGGACTATTCAAACATTCCCGACATAATGGTCACGGAGGATATCAAATCGCCCATCCTGGAGGAAGAGACCGACGAGTTTCCAGAAAAGATGCTCTACAAAGTGCGCACCGAGGAAGAATTGCACAAGGCAAGCGACGCCTCAGTATATCAGAAGGCAAAGGCCGAGGAGAAGGAGCAGGACTTTCAGCGACGAGTGCAGGAACAATACCGCCAGAAGCTCGAGGAACTGAAGCGCGCCGAAGTTGGAGCCGAATACGATGATCGCAAGGCTCCTGATTCACCAGACTCCTTTGAAATGGTCGAACAACCCGATATCTCGGATGAATTCGTTATTATCGAGGAGGTGGCCAAGGAGGCCAACGAAGTAGATCTGGGCGGTCAGAGCATTAAGATTAAGCAAATTAAGTACGAGCAAAAGCACGACGAGGATGTTGAGAAGATCATCATCAAGTCAGCGCCTGCGGATCCCAAGCTCGGATCACAGCTCTACAAGGATGACCTGAACTTTGAGTTCGAGGAAAGTCCTCCCACTGGAGCCAGCAGTAGTAGCGAGCAGCAGGAAGAGAGCGATTCTAGTGAAACAGCAGCTGCCAACAAGCGCTGGGTTGAGATGCAGTTGACCGACAACCAGCTGCGATATCCGTATGATTTAGCCGGAGCCGTGTTGGAGGACATTAAAGAGGAAGACGGAGAGTTCGAGGTGGGCAGCAGCCGTATCAGCAGCTTCAAGGATTCCTTTTCGAGCACCCCCGAGTACGATGTGGCGGCACGGCGATATCATTCACGTGGCGAGCACGACGATGTCTCAATGAGTAGTCTGCAGGAGTTTGAGTCTCTGGAGCAAGCCATTTCCCTAGAGAACCGGAATCGCACCCACCAAGGTTCCACTGATTCGAGCAATGGAAGCTTCACCCGCCGATATGTGGTTCGTCACAGTGGCAGTGGAACTGCACCCGGTGACGATGTATCGGTCTCAAGTCTCAAGGACTTTGAAGGTCTCGAGAATGCCTGCATCGAAGCCCACCTGATAGAGATCAAGGCCAGGGAGGAAGCTGCTCTACTTTCGCGCTCTGATGAGTCTAATAAATCCAATGGCAGCGATAAAGGAGCCACGGGTAATGTTGTGGTGACCAAGGTAACCCGCACAGTAACCCGCACCGAAGTGGTGCCCTCAAGTCAAGTTGAGAGCATTGAAGCCCTGCTGAAGCAGAAGCTGGAGCGGGAGGAAGGATTTCTTCAAGGTAAAGTCACCGACATGGGCACCACTGAGTTGGATACCAAGTCAAAGATCGACAGCCAGGATTCCGAAAAGGATAGCATCGATAGCATGGAGATCAGCAAGAGTCATGACATGATGACCAGCAGCATCGAAAGCTTCGACATCTCCAAGGACGCCACCACGAGATCGGACATTGATTCCCTGGAGATCGACAAGCGACACTCGCGGCAAGAGAGCATAGAATCTTTCGGCGATGAGCAGTTGGATCTCATGACCAAGTTCGTTAGCGGCGGAGGAGTGACACTGGGTGATGGACTGACCACCACCACGACCACGACTACCACCAGCACGGATGCCGATGGACACGAACACACGGTGACCAGGGTGATAACCACAACAACAAATGTGGGTGGCATTCAGGAACTTCCAATGGATGAATCCGGCATGTCAAAGGACGTGTCGGTGGATTCCCTAAATATGTGCGTGGAGCAAACAACCAGTTCGGCTGGCACAACGGCCACCTACCAAACCAGCGCTGGTAACTCCCAGATGTCCGGGAGCGTAACCAGCTGTGCGTCCAGCACTCTCATGGAGGATTCGTTCCCTGGTGTGGGTGGCATGTCGTCGTCGCAAATGTCAGCCAGTTTTTGGTCTCACGATGAATCCACGGTGGTCGAGGACGAAGGACGCGATCTCGCCCAGAAGCCACAACAGGGCCACTAAACGCTGGACGGGATTAGGAGAGAGAGAGAGAAAGAGAAAACGAGAGGGAGAAGAAAAGAGATATATAAGAGATGTCACACGTAATCCCATATGAAAATGGGGCTTGAACGGTGACTTAGAATATTTGGCTAGGTAAGCATCACACGGCAAGGCTGCGCGGCTTTTGTTTTACTTTTGTTTTGTGTCTTTACTTGGTCTTCGATTTAGAAGCAGAGCTCAACTTTGACAGAGAAAAGTAATACTCGCCGCTCCACTTAAATCAAATGGTTATTAAATAGTTTATTTTCGTTGTATTTTTGCAGATAAGGCGCTCTTCTAGACGCAGCACCAAATGCAGGAATCTCTGGACGAGGAACGCATCTTTACCGGCTCTGAAAACATCACCGATTTCAAATCGAACAGCGAGAGGGATTTATTAATTAGCAAATTTGACATTTTCCATCTACACACAGACACACACACACACATTTTTAATGATATTGAAGTGCATACACGAGTTTTTAAAGGCAAATATATATATTTTATATATTTATAAAAACTATAAAATCGCAAACATGAATTCGAATATGAATATATGGCAAGCATTAGCCATTCAACGCATTTTCTTATTGGCTTTAATGTTTGAAAATTAATAAAAGTTACGGCAAAAACAGAAAATCTTTGTGCTAGGCGTTGTAATGGAATACACCTTTGCTTTTAATTTGATGTAGTTATTATATATGTACATGTACGAAGGATACTTATTATTAAATGAATCGCTTATTATTGTAGTTTAATTTAAGCAATTATACAAACGCATGTGAAAAAAGGGACGCAATGAAATAGTTGAAGCGTGGCAAGTGAAATGCTTTTAAAGTCTCATTTTTTTACAAGAACCAAGCAAATTTATTCGCTTGCATATTTTAACAGTGAAATATACATAAATATACAATCTGAAAACCAGTGCATAGATCAAATTTAAAGCATATAGAGACAAGATATGAAATTAATTTGCATAGAAATACAACAAAAACAGCCATAAAGTTTATCGCTAATTTTCGTAATTCACATCTTGCGTGTACGAGTATTCGTCAAAGAACCTACTTATTGAAAGGATTTAAACATTTTAGCATCACCACTGTAATGGAATATGAATAAAACTAATATTTGTGTTAAAAACATACAAGATATATTAAAAAAAACATTATTGTATTGTAAACCCACACGCGTATGAATAACCAAATAAAATGCTTAATACAATTTTTGATTGGATTTCAAATTTATGGGTATGGGGAATTTATATCCGTAAAACAGATATGGGAGAATTTTGAAGGGTGTAACTGTAAGTATACCGGAAATACAGCTTTTCGAAGATACTTTTTGTATCTATTTCAATATCTTTACTTTTTAAAAGTATCGATTCCGGTACTATTTGGCTTACTTTGGGTTACTTAGGTAAAAATTTGATATAAAACCCCAGTTTTAAAAAAAATAAAAAAGAAAAATTAAACAACTTAACAGAAAAATATTTCAAATAAAATAGATGGATAGAAATGAATTCAATATGGGCACACCATATTTTGCCTTTTTAACTAACCACTGTATTATGTTACTGTGTTATATTACACCTTTAGTTTAAAAGGTATGAGGTTAAATTTTTAAATTTAAATACTTTCTGCCTTAAGTATTTAAATATATAATTAAAAAAAATTGTTTTTGTAAGAAAGTGGTATAAGAGTGGTATGTTTTGGAAACGACATTGGTGGTATATTACGGTATTCAATTAACGGCCTGTTCGTATGTCATTTTTTATCGTCGTCGACGCGGTCACACTGAATCGGGCAACATCACGGTGAAAAAAGGAAAGAATTGGGGAAAATGTGGTTTTCGGTCAAGTGATAGCCGCAACGCAGATGAGCTGGGCCGAGGAAAAACCGATAACCGAACCGTGAAAATCGTCAACTGGCCGGAAAACTCCTTGGCTGAGCCCTATGCAATTCCTGGCCCCAAAAACTTGTCGACGTTCGGCTGTTTTTGTTGTTGTTGCTGCTGCTGCTGCTACTGCTTGCTGATGGCTGCATTTTCGTATTGGCATCGGATTTTTCTTGGGTACAATTCGACGTACATATAATCCGTGGGTGAAAATCCAGAACCGATTGCTGATGAGAGGCTGATGAAAGAAACGCAGTAGATACAGCAATCCATCGGATATTTCTAATTATACAACGCAGCCCGTAGCAAAAACGTATTTTCACCCGAAGATCCGAAACTGGTTATACACACATCGCAAGGAACACGGGAGGTTGGGAGGGTGAGTAAAAATCGATTTGTTGCACAAAACACACGACGAGTGGGCGAAAATCGGGGCCGAAAAGTGGGGTGCGGCTATATAGCTGGCATAGCTATAGATTCTAGGTCGACCTGGGATTATAGTACAATATCTGGCCATCTTTTTTCTTGCAGGCTGCCCCATGGACAAAATCAAGTTAAAGGTTATTGGCGTGCTGCGCGAACGCGATGGTGGAAATCGTAGTGGTTCTGGAGGTTTGGGTGCAACTGCTGGAGCAGGAGCTGGATCTGGCGGAGCTTCGGCAACCGCAGGTCATCAGTTGGCCTCTGCAGGAGGAGCGGGCGTGGCGCAGCCCTCGATTGGGGTCACACAGGATAATAACAACGAAGGCAACGCCCCGGCAGGTGGAGGAGCAATAATCGAACCCCAGGCAACGGGAGGAGCCGGGCCATCTGGTGGAGTTGGTGGCGCCGCTAGAACATCGGTGCTATCCAGGCCGCAGACCTCCAAGATTAGCGCTCTAGACCTGGCCGGCATACTCAACACGCGGAGAAGACTCGAGTGGACCAAGGAGTGGCTGCGCAAGAACCAGACCGAGTTTCTCAGCAAGGAGAATTTACTAAGTGAACTGCAGTCGCGCAAGGATGAGTGCTATCACTTGAATTACTTCCTAGCCATAACAGAGAGCCAGTTTCGGTATCTAGTGCAAAAGCTGGAGCCCATCATTAGCCAGTATGCTCCGCAACGCAAGAAGAAGTCCTTCAGCGCCGAGGAGCGACTGGCCATAACGCTCAAGTATTTGGCAACGGGTAAGTATATGGACGTACCATCACGTGCTACTAATATATTCATTTCTGCCCCTGCACAGGTGAAGTACATTCTTGTCGAAACTACTGCTTCCGTGCCTCGAAATTTGTGATAAACGAAATGATTGCCAATATCTGTCTGGGCTTCTACGAGCACCTCAAGGACCAATACGTGACACTACCAAAGACTGACGATCAGTGGCGCAGCGCCGCCGAGGAGATGGAGCGTAAGCACAACCTGCCCCACTGTGTGGGCAATCTGTTCATGCGCAGCATCCAACTCCAAGGCTCTGGGACCGGTTCGAGTTCCGGGGCGGCGAGCAGCGCATCCGCCGTTGGCGACGATCGCAAGCGCGCGACCGTCATCTTCACGGGCATCGTGGATGCCGACAACAATTTCCAGTACGCAAAGGTGGAAAGGGCGGCGAGCAGCCGACCCAATGACATCTATAACCAGACCACTGCCGTCGAGCTGATTAGGCACAAGATGCACGCTCTGGAGGAACAACAGTCGGCGGAGATGGACCGACAGGGCTATTACTTCGCTGGCGATTCGGTACTGCCAGCCACCTCGTATCTGGTGACCACACGCAACCTGCCCAAGGATCGGGCCGTACTCGAGGCCCTGGAGCAGGTCAATGCCCATGCGGATCAAACGATGCGGATACTGTGCAACATGTTCCCCATTCTGGCGCAGCCGCTGCGCATCAGTGACAAGCACATCCGCGAAGTGGTGCTCGGCTGTGTGGCGCTGTACAATTTCCTGCGCAAGACGGACGACTCATTTCGGCGCACCAGCGACAGCATCGTGCAGCAAAGGGCAGAGCAGCAGCAGCTGGCCTACAGTGTCGACAGCGACGAAATTGACGACGATTGCATCATGCTCGCCACCGAGGAGGAGTTACGCGAACGGGCGGAGTTCACGCCCAGCGTTGGACTGACCACCTGCTTCCAGCCGCTGTGTACGCAGCGTGGCGAGACGCCCGAAGGTCTGGCTAAGAGGGACTGGCTGCTCCAGCTGGACTTTGGCCAACAGAGCGGCAACGGAAGCGGTATGGGCATAGGAATTGGCAATGGTAGTATGAGCGGAAACGGCGGCATGAGCGGCAGTACAGACAGTGCGAGCGGCAGCTCAAATGGGAGTTTATATTAGTGCAATTTACCTAAGTACTTTACGAATTTTGTATAGTTCCTTGTTTTATATTTTCTAAAACTGTAATCTGTAACATCATCTGTTGCCACGTTGCCGACTTTTGTTTACCTCTCTCGTTTGGCGCATTATCTACTGCATACCATTACGACTACGACTACGTTCACGTTCGTTCCATCTGCGTTCCGTGCTTCATCTAGGGTTCTGTATAGTTAGCTTAGTTTCTTGCGGAAGTTCCGGTTCGGTGAATGATGCTATGTGATGTCTCAAATCTCTATTGTGGCCCAGTGCACTGCTCCTGGGGAGCGGCCTGCTTATTAAACGGGTCTGGCAACAAACAAAAAAAAGAAAAAAGCGGCAGCTGACAAAAATGTGCGAAGTCGAAGAAGTACATCGGAAACAGATCAACAAAATTAAAATTTTAGTATTCGTATTTAAGCAAAAAAACAAATTATACATAATTATATTTACAAATAAATGTGTAAGGAGTGGTCTTTACGTGTCGAAACCTTATGCAATGCACTCTATATTTCACATATCTTCCGACCAGTTGGGCCACTGCTGTATCAGAGCGTAGAGTGCTTCTCCAGGACTCATGGTAGCACTGACTTGGCGATGGCCCAGTAGCTTATAGCCCTCCACCAGCTGAGCCTGTTTGACAGCTTGCTCCAGCAGCTCCTTGGCGGCATCCAAGGCCTCTTTGTTGGGCGCCCGTCTCTCGAAGTTACCAATAAACGCGATGCCCAGGGAACCATCGTTATTGGGACCGGCAAAGGCTCCTCTCTGGCTGGGACTTCTGCCTTCGTATACCTTGCCATTACCGCCGATCAGATAGTGGTAGCCTATGTCCGAGAACTTTTGCTTGGACATCTGGAAGTTCTGCAGATTTCGCATGTGCTGGGAGCATGTGACATCATCCGCACAAGCTACTCCAGCTGTATGGGCGATCACAGCCCGAGGCAAGGGAGTTTCCATGCTGTCTATGGTTCCGTTCGGCGGTTTGGCATTCCACTCGGCCCTCGTCACGATCGGTACTTCCCCCTGGACAGTGATTGCTGTGAGGCCAACGATGAGCAAACCGATCCAAGTCATTCCACTTGCGTGTCTGTCAACTGACTGGGCTGGAATCTTATGGGCTGCGGCATCTATTGCCGCTGATAACGGGAGTTATCCCCAAGGAGATAGTCATCCGACCCCATATATGAATGTAGCTTACATATATGAGGGGGATTTTTGTTGCCAGTGATAGATAATTGACAGAGGGTAACCATTATGAGAACAACTAACATAGCAATATATTATTCTTTCAGAATTTTTCTATATGGGTAGAATTGCCCATTTGCAAATTCCCCCAATAACAACACATTAAGGGGGATTTTTATGAATTATTTGTTATGAAAAGTGTAAAATGTACATAGAACTTAAATCACTTACCACGTTCTTTGTAAATCAATTAATAAAAACGTTGGTTTGGTTTATTTCATAGTTGTTACGTTTTTTACACTAACACTCGCGAATCAGCAGATGGAGTATTTTTACAGCACGTTGATTTTACTTTGATGATGATCTTTGTATATTTTACCAGAACACTCATATTTAATTAGTTACAATCCCAATCTGACACAAACTATAATTTAACCGCACTATTTTTACGCGTTTCAATAACCGAATTAATTTGATGCGATCGAATTACGCGTCGAATTGCGTGTAATATCGACAATAGAAAAGAAGCCAAAAGAGTAAGAATTCGCGCAAGTACCGTATTTCTAGCTTGTAAGCCTGCTTTCGAACAAGAAATAACTGTAATCACTTGCCTTGCAAACGTAAGTGTTTGATGCGATCGAATTACTCGCCGAATTGTGTGAGCGTGCTTTCGCGCAAGTGCCGTTATTTTCGGATTGATTTTCTTAATCGAATATATTTCGGTCTCTTCTTTTGCACCAGTTCTGTTTGTTTAGCGTGCGTGGAAGTACGTTTTGTTTGTATACTATTACCACCTTTACTTATTAAACTAACTGTAATCAGTTATCTTAATTGTTAGATTCTACACAACGCCAAAGTAGAATGATACTTTACATACATAATTCGGTCAGCTTAAAACAATTGTGAAATACTACGCAGTAGCGAATGAATGAATAAAGCAAAGCTATGGTTTCGGTTATTTTTTTGTTTTTTCTTTATGTGTTGTGTGTGTGTTTGATACAAATGTATGTATGTATAAATACATGTGCATACAAAAGTGAAATGCATTACTTGAAGCCTGTATTCTTGAAAGATAAATATGATTATATATGTATGTAGATATGTACATACACAGAAGGTAAGGTAAGTAAGTTCTTAATTTTTACCTAATACAAATAATTGGCTTGAAAATAAATGTACGCATAATTTGGGAAGTACATACTGAATTATACAATTTTAAATTGCAATTACAATCTGAACATCTATCTAACGGTACTTTCTACGGATATTTCCCTTAAATGTATTGAGGCCGCTCGATTTATCCCTATTTTATGCCAGTTAATACGAGCCCACAGAAACCTCAACTTGACACAGATGTTCTAGGCAGTGATTTAATTAAAAAACTTTTGCAATTAAATGCAAAAACTGCAAAAAACAAAGCGGAGTGCAGGCCATTAAGCCCCCAAAAAGGGCGTGATGAGGAAGTGAAGTCGCAAAGTGACAACGAAAATGCAAGTAAGCGCCCTCAATTAAAAGCCAAAATGAATATAAAATGCGATGGAAAAGGGTAGTCAGTTGATGGGGATGGGGAGGGGGGAGGTCGAGATAAGCCGCAACATCCAGAAAACCCGAAAAAGCCGGGCTAAAACCGAAAACCGAAGCCAAAACTATGCGCGGCTGGAAAAACCAGCTGGTGGCGGGAAAAACTCGCCGTTAACTAGAATTTAAGTGAGTTCTGTGTTGGGAGCACACCCTCGAAAATCGTCTCCCTCCAAAAATCCGAGTTGTTTGGTTATTCGAATTGTTTTTTATTTCGAAGCAGTTTTCCAATGTCCTGCGGAGAAAAACATATTTTTTCGCCGCTTCCAATTGAGACTCAATTTAATCTGTTTCCGCATTTGGATGCAATTTTTTGGGGCGCCAAGTTGGCTCATTTGCAAAATTGTCAGATTTATTTCGCTAATTGCTGCTCATCCGTTTAATTAAAATTAAAAGAACTTGCACTAGTTTAGGGCGAAAGTTTTTATGCGAATTCACTGGAATCGCGCATTGGGCACGTTTAGTTTTCCTTCGCTTTCCCGACTTTTGCATTTTCCTTTTCCATTTTCCATTTTACCCACTGCCGTTGGCACACGAAGCCATCTATTAAATTGCAGGGCAAACTTGGAGAACCCATGATGTTGACGTTGTTGATGGTGTTGGTGATTATGATGTTGCAAGATGAAGAGTAGGCCTTCCATTTCTGGACAGCAAACAAATTAAACTGCAGGCTCCGTTAAAGCTGTCGCAAATTCCCAAAAGGTGTCAATCGTGCAAGCCCGGAAAGTTGTGGCTAACAACAGCAACAATTTGCACGCAATTCTGCAACATCTGCTGCCTGCCACGCCCCCCCATTTCCCCCAATCGACCGCCCGCACCCCCAAGGCTTTTCCACGAAACAGGAAAGAGCAAAAGTTGCCTGCAACTGCAACCACAGTGCGGATTTGGATTTCGAGTAACTTTGCACTGCGGATTGACACCTCCTTCTGACTTCCGCCCCCCGCTCCCCGCACACCGCCCCCTTTCGAATTTCGAAATTGGGGGGCGTGCCAGTTTGGGGACTAGGAGGCGACATTTTTATGACAACTTGCTTAAATTCCATAACAAGAACTCGAGCAGAAAACGAAAACTTATTTCGTTTACCAGTCGCGCAACTTGTGTCCTGGATATTTTCGCAGGCGCTGCCGTCTTATTCGCTAATGAATAAAGTTCCCGGTTATGAATATGCACATCCTGAATTCAGGACCTTAACCTTAAAGTTTCTTCGAACTTTTGCTTAAACAATGATTGAAATTTAAACATGTAAACTTAGCTAAATATGACTAATAGAGACAGTCGGTGGAACACAATCATTTTGGGCACTTAAGTTCATGTTGCATTTCCCAATTTAATAGCTATCTCATTCTATTTACTTAAGTGGAGGAAATCAAATGCTTTAATTCATAAATAAATGATAATCAAAATATTTTAAGTCAATCTAATCTAGTCACACAAATCAGTGATTATTTATAAATATGTTAAATTCTCAGTAATTCTAAGAGCATATTTTTCAATTGCATCTAAATATCAAATTTAACTAAAACATGCGTTAATTTGTGTTATCCAAAGCGCATTGTGTCCTAATCTCATTCTATAAATTTACGGTTTTATTAAGATTGGAAAATTGCACTATGCATTTGCAATTTATGCATCGCTATTTGGTGGTGAACCACTTGATTGCCGTTTTTAATTGCTACATAAATAGGCTTTAATAGTTCGGACTATGATATTTGAAAGTTTGTTTCGCTTTTGACTTTTCCCCATTTATTTTATTATAAGCTGCAGCCTTTAGTGGTTACATCTGCTCTTCCCGATGTTGCACTTTTGCTCGCCGCAGTATTTGCAATATGCAAGGCAAGTTATGCGCAACAATATGATGTTTTATTAAAGCCAAACGATGTGCGTAACTGCAGCCTCATCGTCCTTTTGGTCCTTGCCAGTTTTTGGCGACCAAAAACCATACCGAACCGACTCCATCTTCCTTCGCCATGCTGACATCTTGTCAGA
Source organism: Drosophila sechellia (assembly GCF_004382195.2). Classification (NCBI taxonomy): domain Eukaryota; kingdom Metazoa; phylum Arthropoda; class Insecta; order Diptera; family Drosophilidae; genus Drosophila; species Drosophila sechellia. Next base: position 7,504,146 of record NC_045951.1, on the reverse strand, counting down.
AAATTTTCATGCTGCTGTAAGCTGTTTTCATGCACATTTTGGGCACTTGTGCTCCGCACAAACACTTCAATTTTTGGCTTCAAGGATGCGTGTGTTTGGCCAGGATCCAGTGTGCAGCAGCACCCAGCCGCCGGGATCCTCAGACGCAGTCGATCCAACAGTCCCCCCGGGCAGCCAGCCCATCAAAGTGCCGGAAGGAAGTGCGCTCCTACTGGAGGCTGGGAGCCACACGATACGATATGGGGGCAACTCTTTAACCATAACTTTTGATATATGCTGGCGAAATATTGTGGGAGTGCACTCAATCGTGGTTGGCAACCCTGGCATCGCCATCAGCAGACGACGAGCTCTGCTGCCATTTTTCGATGGGCGAAAGGGGTTAGCATGTGTAATAGTGGTGCTGCCATCAACTACTTAGCGTCAAAACGCTTAAAGTTGAATTTGTAACGCTCGAAGTGAGGCGGCGACCAAAGTCAAAGCCAAATGGGGTGTGTGTGTGAAGGGGACAGGCGCAGCGGGGCGAAGGACGAAGGACGAAGGTACCGTCTAATGCCACTTTACTCATCTATTTTTATTAAATCGCCTCGGATGCACACACACACTTTCGTGCCCCTTTTGTTGCATCGCCCGAAAAACGTTACGTATACGCTATGTAGGCCAGCACAATGGAGTAGTAGCCACGGGGGTCATAAGGCATCATCAAAAATATTATTTATCGGCTAGCCGAAAATTTCTTTACAATCTACGAAGTTAGCTTACTCCTCTATTTGAATGAATTCTTTAACGTATTTTTCGATCCATTTTTAATTAAATTTTACGTTGTAGAGTGCTATATGAACATATTTCTAGTTTTACCGAAGGGGGCAACCAATTCATTACTCAGATAATTTGAACGTACAACATATCATGAAAGCATGTTGCAAGCTCAACAAAAAGTGGTTATTAAGAACTTATATATCGCTGAGATTTCTCCAACTTATAACTACAAGTCAAGTAAATAAAATGTAAACTGTTGCAAGTACAGGTGGAAGAGCCTCTCGATGATAAGCGTATGAAACAGCATTTGAGGTAATTTCTTTAAGAACTACTTGAGCGAATATGGCATGATCCTTGAAAATACCCATATATATAGTGTGGCGTTGCCAACTGGGGAGGTCGAATGACTTTAGAGCCTTGATTGCTGCACTGAAGTGCCACTGGCCAGCTGCTTGCCATCCACCCACTCCACCCCACATCACCTCACCTCACCTCACTCCACTGCACTTCACTTCGCACAGCAGCTTATTTTCGGGGTTTAATTTTGATTTAAACGCTGGCAGACAGCTTGAAGCCCGCTGCGTGCTGAACCGGAAGCACTGACATGCCCGTTCACTCGGACATGGCAGTTTTCAGCTTTCGGTTCGACTCTGCATCAAGTTTGCTCCTTTCACAACTGGGCTTTATTGAAATTTAAGTTGCACTTTCTGTTTGACCAGCCAGTGGGTGGTTTTTCGGTTCGCCAGGCGGAACTGGGCTAATTAAAGGACACTTTAAGGCGAATGCTTCGCTAACCAATCGATGCTGCTTGTCGGCCATTTAATTTTCATTCGATTAAGAGAAGCATTTGAGTGGGCAGGCTCTCAAAGATCGAAGGACTACGAAGGACAGTGGAAACAAAATTGCAAAGGAACAACAGGATTAAGTTAATTTTAGTGTATGGATGCGGGATTTGATGGTTTTTCCATTTTTTAAAATGCTCTAAGCTCTCAATGGAAGCTACATTGATATACCGACTTGTAATATAATTAGCAGTTTGAATGCTTTTTCTGCGAGTGTCCTGAAACAGATAGAAAGGAATAGGGACTATCCAGACGGCTGCCGTCTGGCAATGGCTGCTGTTGCTATTGCTGTTTGCTCTCGTTCTCGTAAATGTAAAAGTTGCAACTTGTAGCCTCAAAATAACCACAAAGTAAACACCAGAGTGGCGCAGTCAGGAGTCGGTTGTCCGTGGTCGGTGGTCGGTAGTCCTTCGTCCTACATCCTCCGTCCGGAGTTGCTGAGTGGCTGTTTTGGTGGCGGCGCAAGAGGGGTACGTCTATTTGAATAGCCGGCGAAGACATTGCGTGCTCTCGCACACAGTTGCCGTGCCACGGACACGGACACGGACAAGGACATTGTACGTGCGAACAGGACACGGCGATGTGGATGCGTCGATGTCCTTCGATGCAGCTCAACCGAACTGAACCGATTCGAGCTGGCCAAAATAAATAAGTGTGTAATTTAATATTTAAGGCTTTGTCAGTAATTATTTCATCGCAGCTGGCGCAACTTTGCCTTTGTCGTTGCCAGGGAAAGAAGCAAGGATGAAGAATAGGAAGGTCCTTGGGATGGGCATACTCTTGATCAAATGCACTCGAGCTGCTAGTTGTGCTGCAGCACCACTCATAACTCGCAGCTGAGATCGCAGCTTGTGCCGTGGGGCAACTTGTTAAAGTGACCCACTTGCCTCACATTTGTCTTTATTAAATGCGAAAAATTACGAGTTCACGAGCGTATAAATTATAAACCAATTTAATAACCAGCCAGGCACAAAATGTGCTCAAAATGAACTACCAATTTGTGGAGAACAACGGAACGAAACATAATAATGGCTCCGGGTGAGCGTGAACATGAATTACGGGTACCAATGGAATGGATGGGTGGTTAGTACTTGACATTAGGTGGCTTGGAAAATTCGGAGGGTTTCCTAGTTGCCCAGTTTCCCAGTTTTTCGGTTTCACGCAGGGGAACACCTGTGCGAGCCATAGTATTTTTCCCACTCCTTTGTGCGCTGATATGTATGAATTCCCCCAACTTTTTGCACTGAATATGCGCATAGTTTAAGCTTGTAATTATTCCAACATTTAGTTTAACATTTAGCCACGCCCACATGGCCCCTGACCCCGCTGCCGCCGCCCATTTCACCATGGAAACGGTGTGCATTTCCCTTTAGAAACCCCCGCCCTGGAAAAACTCGAGTTCGCTGCATGCGCGTGTTAAAGTGAATTTGAAATGATTTATTGCACATCTAGCCAAACCACTGATACTACAAATTCTACAATTACAGGGCACACACCCTCCCTCCACTCCCTCACATCCACCCACCCGAACACCTCATTTCTGTGACCCTACATCTCCTGGCTTTTTTCCAGTGTTTTCCAGCTTTTTCTCCTTGGCTCGTTAGCATGTTAATTTTAAAGCGTGTCCTAATTGCATTTTACCTGCAAAAGTGAGTCCACCTTTTTGTCTCACGCTGTGAGCTTTAAGCCTTGTTTTTCAGACACATTACACCTATATAGAGTTACTTAAAACAGATTGATGTTAGTATATTAGGAGTACTTTTGGGGCAGGACATCTATATGACACATAAAACAAAAGTTTATATATTTACTCCAATTCTAAGATACCTATTGTATATTTGTAAGAGGTTTATTAAACTAGCCAACAACTTTTTAATTCATAAATATATGGTACACCCATTCAGCCATGAACATATAATATTTGAAACTTATATTGGGTTAAGAAAATGCACTCAAAAAAGTATAAGACTATTTCCAACTTATGAAGGGGTAGCTTACAAATCACTCGGTTCGCTTTCAACTAAAAGAACACAGTGGAACCCAATGCGAATGCAAAGTTGCATCAAACTCGAATGGGATCCACAACCAAACCTTGTTTGATGTCCTTTCTAAGGCCCCTCCAACTCGCAACTCAAACTTGAAACAGGATCTATTCAAACAAGTCCGGGTTCGGGTCATACACTACCACAAAATGAGCTGCGAACTTTGCGGATTTGAGCTTCAAACTTTGCAGAAACGAGTAAGACTCAAATAAAAAATCAAAAAGCGAAGGTGTTTGAGTGGATTGTCGAGTGAATTGCGGGCGATTCACGATAATTATTAATAATGTTATTTAATTTCATAAATTAATAAGGCCATTAAAGCACGCGCAGAGACCAAAAAGGTAAATGAGCAAATTAAACAAATTGCCAACTGCAATTGAAAATCACATCAATCAGGCAGCTGGTTCTCAATGGTATGGTGGCATATTTATGGACCAGATAGCTGGATGGAGTGGGTGGGCCTCCCGGGGGATAGTGGCATAAAAAGGTCGCCACCAAAGCATAAA